>NC_090931.1:680998658-681623658 GCF_040938575.1 Ambystoma mexicanum | reverse complement strand
CATGCGGCACAGGAGATGCGCACAACGTTAGTCTGGATGAGGTACAATTTAAGTAGCCTAAATCACAAGTTCATTTAAGCTAAGCACAGTTAGTATGGGCAAAGCGGTACACAACTGTCAGAGTGGTCTAGCTCAGGATCAGTACAGGCTATTGGTACAGCAGTAAGTTCAGTGTAGTACAGTTTGGCGACAATACAGTTGGGCAGAACGCGTAGATGGCACAAGTAGATGGCTAACTAGACATGACATAATATAGTGCGTTTGCGAGGCAATATGCAAAAGTGGCGCAGTTCAGTCATTTGCATCGCTGTGGTCTGATTGATTAGGGGCAATCTAATGCGCAGACAAATAAGTGGGAAGATATAAGGCAATGACCAATGCTGTGGGTGCTAAAGCGGCTGGAAGAGCAGCTATGAAGCGGTATGCAAAGCTAACGCAAATTCACATGTGCACGAAGAAAATAAAGCATATATGGCAGGCGATGGCTAGCATAGTTTAGCTAAGGGTAAAACAGGGATAATGTGAGAGTCAATACGAAATACGAGTGGCCAGTGCATGGCTGGGGAGGAACGAAGGTTCGAGGCTTGCTCAATGAGTACTATGAGCTGTTTTAGTCCAGGGATGGGCTTACCCTGGGATCGAGAGCTGGTCGGCCATCAGGCAGTGTGACTGCGGGTGCACGGCAGGCATCCGGCAGACGCGGACCGGACAGGTCCAGACAGGTATGGCCTTCTCCTTCAGGGCCTTACCCAGAGGGGGCCCGGCTAACGCCTTCCAGTTAGCCAGGTTGACCTATGAGGTTGTGTGTGCTTGTTGCCTAGCAACGGGCACTAACAAAATCAGAAGCCCAAAGCGGCGGTCATCTTAGGAATCATAGCACAATAGAGCACAGTAAGGCAGCTTCCACGTGTCGGGGCAGCCACGTATAGGCGAAAAGAGAGTGGAAAAAGTAGAAAGGCAATATTTTCACCTTGATGTGCTTGTATTGGAAGTCGTCTGGATTCAAATGCGGAGGATCCTGCTTCATAGCGTTACAGCTGCTCCAGCAGTGTTCACGATCGTAGGGGCTCCTGCCCTCTGTGGACGCAGCAGACCTCGGAATGGGTCCAGACAGGTATGGCCTTTTCCTATTTATAAACGTGCTGTACAAAATTTGAAGATGGCCGATATGGAGGAGTCAAGGGAGGTGTTCCGATTGGCTGTGAGCAGTAGGACCCAAAAGGACTACGATAGAGCACAAAAGTGCTAAATGTTTAAGTTTAAACTGCTCAATATTACCAAGGATTCCCAGCCTGACAATGGGGAATATTCACAGCATGTGAATCGATGAAAGATCCAATGCTGGAGAACCACACTCAATCCCTATCAGGGCTTTAATATTATTATTATCACGCACCCTACCTGTGGGGACCTCAACATTATTGTCATCACACACCAGGCCTTTAGGGACTTTAATCACACACCATCTCTATCAGTACTTTATTATTACTAGTGCTAACCTAGCAAGAATTGAGCATAAAGCACCTGATTATATCACGGGGGAGCTAGATCAATGTGCCTAGCCAGATTTTGGTTTCAAAGGTACTTCAGAAGAAGTACTAGCCAACATTATGAAACAAATAAGTCCTACCACATGCATCAGAGAAGTTCTCCCTTCTAAAATCATTCTTAACAATAGAGAACTGTTTCTTCCCTTTCTCAATCACCTCATTGATGCTAGTTTTAGGGACTGTTGTATTACCACAGCCCTGAAGAAAGTCTCGGTGACCCCCTTGCTAAATAAAACTGGTCTGGACCAAAAAGACTACTCCAACTTCAGACCCATTTCTAATGCCAATTTTTTACAAAAAAACTCTGGATAAGGGGACATCCCAACTTCAGGAATTTTTGGAAATGACATTCAGGACAATCAGGCTTTAGAGCATGTTATGGCACGAGAGTGCTTTATTAAATATGAAATCTGAAATGCTTCAAATCATGGACAATGGCAAGGCAGGACTGCTGTTGCTGTTAGATCTTTCATCGACCTTGTTGACCATGATATACTGCTATGCAGATGGATGAAAGCAGGCAGCTACTCGGCCAAGGACATGGCCTGGATCAAGTCATTTTTGACAGGGTGCTTGTCCAGGATAGTATGGGGCACTGTGTGCTCGCTTGGTGAACCTTTGATATGGGGTGTCCCACAGGGTGCCTGTTTGTCCCCCTCCCTCTTCAATGAATATTGCTGCCCACTCTGCGATCTCTTGGACAGGCTGGGTGTGTATTTTAGCAACTATGCGGATGTCACCCAGCTTGTCTTCGAGTTGAGCGGCAAGTACACAGAGGATGTGGAGCTTATTAATAAAGTGTATGCCATAATTCATCAGTGGATGGCCAACAATGGGATGGGCCCGAATGCTACCAAGACCGAGATCATGCTGTTTGGTTCACCACAGGCGAGATCCAAATTGGACACTCAGTATGTCGGTTTCTCCATCGAGAGCCCTCTTAATAAGACTGTGGCCAAGGTCAAGACACTGGGTGTCATCTTCGAATCTTGCTTCAGCTCAGATGCGAACATCAAAAGTGTTGCTACCCTATGTTTCGAAGGATAATTGTGCCACTCTTGTTCGTGCTTTAATAAAGCAGAGGATATACTACTGTAACTTCCTGATGTTGGGGGTCAGAGAAAATACCCTTAGGCGCCTCCATGTCTTTCAAAAGGATGCATGTCGCATCGTCAAAAACATATCCAAACACAAACCTATGTCCTCTCACAGAAGGACCCTCTATTGGCTTCCTGTAGAAGCTCGGATCCATTTTACACCTTGACAATTGTACATAAATGCCTATATGGTAAAGCCCCTTGTTACCTTTAAGACTGTGTCAAGGTCCATCACTCAGCTAGATTCACCAGATCGAGTGATTGGGTTGGTTTATCTATCCCCAGGAGTAAGCGTGCTAGAGGCATGGGCAGATCTTTTTCCGAGCTGCCACCCTATGGAACAAACTTCCCAAAATCTTGCATGCCGAAAAAAAAACCTACTGAAATTCAGGAAAGGGGTGAAAAAGATTGTTTTTGAGTAAACCCATCCTCTTTGTCTGATCTCCCTGTCCCCGGTCTCCTTCCTTTCATCGTTTACTTGTCTGCGCCCTGATGCCTGCGGGCTCCGGTGCATTACAAATGGACAAATCAAATCACACGCCATAACTGTGGAGACATCAACATTATTAGCACACATTATATTTGCTGGAATGTCAACATTGCATTGGGATGGGGGCAGCACCCCTTGATGCTTTAAAGTAAGGCAAGATAAATTCGAGGCACTGTGATGAGGAAGGGGGGACTAACAGAGGGATGCCTTCTCGTCCAGCAGGACCTCATGTTAATTTAACCAATTATAGTGTAACTACATGGTGTGTTCCAAGGAGCAGGAGGCATCGCTATTCTGCATAGATATTAATTCCAGGTAGAAGGGAAGGCCTGAACGATAAATGTGGCATTACATGCACTAGGCACAAATCCACAAGGCCATAGAAATCTCCTGTCATGCCCGAGCTCCCATGATGACAGTTTGCAATCCCACCCACCACACCGTCAATTCGTTGTTCTTGAAAGTGTTGCAAAGATGTGCTTTTCACCCAGGAGGAATGTGCTCTACAAGGCTGCGATCAGAGACCGGCGCCTGGTGTGCATGTTATCTCACACTGACCAAAGCATGACCCAGCCCATTCCCAGGTGACCAAGAGTTATAGCCCACATAACTAGGGACGGGTGTGAGTGGCACACCGTGCTCTGTGTAGACCAAACAGTGCAGCTAAAGGAGGAGACGGATGACAAACTGTTTGAGAATAATAACAAAGAGGGGGAAATAATACTGGAGATTTGCATTCCATGTGACAATGATACAGTATCAAAGAGTGCAGTTTCCTTTATGGCAACAGTAACTCCATCCCCATTTTTCGATGAAGATGTACAGCACATGCCTTCACAGTTGTGGACTACGAATACACATGATGTAGGGTTATTGAAAGACGTAACACCTATGCGTATAACCCTGAATCCAGGTGCAGTGTTGCCCAGGGTAAGGCAACCCATCAAGAGAGGCGGAGGCTGGCATTAGAAAACCAATCCAGGCCCTACTAGACCAGGGGATTATCATGCCATCTATGTCCCCATGCAATACAGCAATATATCTGGTTAGAAATTCAACAGCGGGCAATTGAAGAATGATCCAGGAATTGCACCCCCCTAAATGATATTGTGCAGAAAGAGTTTCCAGTAGTCCCGAATACCGCTGCAATTTTATGTAGCATCCCCAAAGAAGCCACGCATTTTACTATAGTGGATTTGAAATATGCATTCTTCTCGATTCCATTCCATCCGGAGTCGAGATACCTCACAGCATTTATGCAGGGCCAGATGAGGTTCGAACACACTAGATTACCTAAGGGGTAATGTGAGAGCCCAAGCATATTTAACAGAATACTGCATGCCGATCTAGGGAATATTCAGGTGCCCTTCCTCCTCTTCCCTTTTTGTACAGTGTACATGTTTCCCTTTTTTGCCATATTGTGTGTCTGTGCTTCTCTTTCAGGAAATAAGAAGATGGATACGACTAATGTACATAGCTTGTTGAGTAGGGACCCGAGGTGTAGAGAAACTAATGGAAGATTGGGGACATATATCTATTATTGTGAGTCAGTACTTGCTGGAGGATTGTGTGTGATATTGCTAGTTCTGCTGGGAGTGTATTCGGGGGATTCTATTATAAGGGGAGGTCCTATAAGGAGGGAAATAGGATTGTATATTATACAAATGGAACAATACATATAAATGTTAATAGGAGTGGATTTACATATATCAGTACTAATGTGAACACTAATAATGGAAATATTCTCAAATATGCGGGTTACGTCGTGAAGGAAGCAGAGAACAGGCTGTTTACAATAAGTAGAGGATTGTCTGCCACTATGGAAGGGTATAATGGCATTTCTGACAGTACTACTAGAGCAGCCATCCTTGAGAATGTGTATAGAAGAATGAAAAGAGAAGTGCGACGTAGGTATGACACGTATCAAGGGTTGGGTTTTGATGTGATCAAGGATATTCATCACCCAAGTTCACTAATTCATGGTACTCTCATATGCATTGTGTGGGGAAAAACGCTGTGAATGGGATCTGTTGTGTGTTCACTCATTCTGTACACATTGGGGGCTCCCAAGGTTTTAGTGCCACAAGCAGTCCCAATTATAGAGGCACAATGCCTGGTTCATCTTGCGCTGTGCAGAATAAAAGGAATGTTCCAGGCACAGAGTGTACAACTGCAAATGGTGGGACCAGATTTTGTAAAATGCACCGAAGACCCAGGGGAACATGAAGTGTGTGGAGTTACCCTATCTGATAGTGAAGAGGCAATAATAGGTCTATAACAACTGGCAGGACAGTACACTACCTTGCTTGGCAGAAGGACTGGTAACATATATCAAGAAAAAGATCAACATTTGTGTGCAAATCTGAACAGAGCATATCAAAAAGCTGACGTGATTGCAACAATGGAAATGCCGGTGCAAGTACACAAGGAAGAAGAGTATAGACTGTTTTCACAGCAAAGGTACAGTCTTTGTCAGCACAAACAAACGTTGTAATAAAACTCTCGATCACAGACATGAAGAAAGGAATGGCGCAGCTGATGGATTACTACTGGATCTGCAGCCAAAAAGCTTACTTGCATCTCCCAGCACCACGCAGGGGCTGTTGTTCGCTGGCCACATTGCATTCAGCACTATAAGTAATCCCAGAAGAACACCTAAAGGGGGAGTACTGCCTGCAGAGGGGTCAACGAGTTTCCCCACAGTGCAAACTGAAGATAAGAGCTTGGTGCCCACGCAAGAGCCCAACATCGGGCTAGGAAAAGGACAGTTTCAGCAAACACAGAGGATGAAAAGATCGAATTACATGTCTAAAGACTCTTCCACATTTCTTGCTGAAATACCAGAAGAATGCAGGCTTTTCAGTTCAGCAGAATAATAAGAATTATTTTTTGCCTCTTTACTGTTGCAGGGAGTGCAGACTGCAGCTAATGCCAAATGGTGGCAAATAGTAAGGTGGGAAATGGTCCAGCTCACAAACAACACAGTGAGTTCAACGTGATCAAGGTCGAGATGTTCGCGGTAAGACTTATGACATTGCAAAATCGCCATGTGCTGGATATGTTAACAGCAAGTGAGAGTGGGTTTTGCAAAAAAACTTGGCAATTCCTGTTGTACATTTGTGCCTCCAGAAGGCGCGTGAAATGCATAATTATCCCGCATCATTGCAGCCAGACATGGCCTGGGTGTTCGAAAGAAGGAGGGAGGAACTCAGCACAGCGATTGGCTGAATATGACATTTAACTGGGGCCCCATCATGGCTAGGAGCAATTGTGCAAACGTTAATGCCCATCATTGTGTTCATCCTGATCATTTTCTGCACTTGTCAGCTGGTTCTTCGATGCTGTGCCACTATGGCATCTGATATATAGTATCAATTGGGGGTTCAAAAGCACCTTGCAAAACAAACAACATTGAAGTACAAACCGATGTGCCACAGGGTGGCCCGAAGTATGAAATGTCCCCATCCCGTATGGAGATGAAGTTGATCCTCTGTACCACACTATCATTTCCCCACCCTGTGATACAGAAAATTACAGAGGTTTGGGTTGGACTGGCGGGGGGGGGGGGTCATACATTTACATGACCTGTACACCTGAAGAGTAGGTGCATAACGGGTGGGGGGGAGGGGGGGGGTTTGCGATCAGTGTGGAGGGCGTGGGTGCCAGTAAAAAGGAATAGGCCATATGTTGATGTAGAAACTGGGAAGTGGGAACACAGAGTGATTCCAGAATTCGTTACTGTAGAAGTAACGAAAGGGGGAAATGTTGGCAATGGGGCAGCCCTGTTGCCCCTATTCCCCGGTGCTTTAAAGTAAAGCGAGATGCATTTGAGGCAGTGTGATGAGCCAGGGGGGAGGGAAGACAGTGAGATGGACAGCTTCCCGTCCAGCAGGGCCCCATGTTAATATAACCAATTATAGTGCAACTACATGGTGTGGCCCAGGGCGTGGGCAGCATCGTTATTCTGCGTAGATAATAATAATTCCAGGTAGAAAGGAAGGCCTGCACAATAAATGTGGCATTACATGAACTAGGCCTAAATGCACGAGGCAAAAGTAATCTCCAGTCATGCCCGAGCTCCCATGAGGACACTTCGCATCCCCACCCGCCAGAGTCTATTCATTATTCTTGAAAGTGTTGCAAAGATGTGTTTTTCACTCAAGAGGAATGTGTCCTACAAGGCTGCGGTCAAAGACCGGCGTCTGGTGTCTAGGTTATCTCACACTGACCAAAGCATGACTGTAACGCTCACCTTGTATCCATAGGGACGCCTCTGGACTGGTCTGGGACACCGCTGGGTTCTCTGCAACTCCCCCGGAATTCACTCTGCGTGGGATCATTTCTAGGAAATAGGAGGAATGTTTTAGCGACTTCTCCTCGTCTCCCGTGGCCCACCTCCCAGTCTTCCCTTGCGGTTTCCCCTTGGGACTTCGCTCACCTTTATTTTTGTAATGCCGCACTCTCCGTCCTACCAAGCTAGGCAGGGGCGCGTTGTTGTTGACTTGATCCGCCGAGTTACTTCACTGGCGTTTGACTGGAGTCCAGACCGGCTGCGACTCCCCCTTTTCAGCAAAGTTTTTAGTGTTTTTTGAATAATGTCTATATTGATAATTGTCCGAGTAACCGTCTTCTTTTGTCTTGCAGGGGCTGATGGAGAATGGCGAGGCCGATTACAGAGTTCAAGAAGGTAAGGATGCGCTAGTTGCGGCGCTGGGAGCGTCCTTGCAAGTGAGCTGACCTATGAGTTGTTTCTCCTCAGGTCGCAGAGAATTCCTGGAAGCGATGATGGAGTAGAGGACAGAACGCCAAAGGTGATGTTCCCAATGGCGGAGGCCTTCCAGGTGAGATGGTAAGTAGCTTCTAATGCTTGCCTCTTTAGTCCTGAATAAGTGGCAGAGGAGCAATGGAAAAGTCCTCGAAGGCTCCTTCTGGATGGAAGAGTTGGAGCTGAGCAGGTAAGAATAGCAATGTTCTTCCAAGTCGTTTGCTGAGCAGGCCAGGATACAGAGCAGGAACGTCACGCTACAAAAGCAGAATAACGCAAAGCGCGTGCCTCAGGTCGGGCATGGTTTAAATACCCGGCAGGTATCCCAGGTGCCTTAGGGGTGGACCCCGCCCTGAAGCTAGCCTGATTGCTGCAGTTCCCCAATAACCCTTGCGGGGGCAGCCATGTTCACCCATTGCCCATTGGGAACCGTAGTTGCCAAGTGCGCCTGGTGCCAAAGGCGCCAGGATTGTGACCAAGGCACCCGCAACGGGCTAGTGTGCGTCTTTCTAACTTTGGTACAGTACTGAGGTGGGGGCCATGGTGCCCAAGACCCATAGCCTCGGTTCGAGTTTGTGACAATGACCCAGCCCATTCCCGGGTGACCACGAGTTATAGCCCATATAACTGAGTCAGTAAACCTCAAGATCCCTGAATTCCATGACACCGGGTGCCCTTTGACCATCAACCCCAAAGTAACAAGCCCTGAAATGTTCAAAGTGGATGGACAGGGTATATTGTTGAAGTGACAGTCATGTGATTTGTATTACGAGGTGCTGGGAGGGATACATTATAGTTCAAAACAAGGGTGTGGATCTTGGAGATGGACGGCGCGGAGGGAGTGAGTGAAATGTGTGTATGAAGGCTAGAGTGCCCCAGAACCTCCTATGTGTCCGTCCTAAGGCCTGCCAAGTGCACAGTAAAAGTGATAAAAACAAGCTGTACAGTAGGAGTATAATAATTTGTCTGACCTTCAATGCGAGAAGTGAGCCCCGCAGCAACAAATTGCCATCCCATATGGATAAAGGTGGTACCTGTATAGGGTCCATCCAATCAGCCGTGCTGGTTTTTACTTTATGTACTGCATCAGGTATGACAATGTTTTGCTTTATAAGATTCTGCTTGTACTACTTTTTGGCAGAAAGTTCTTGGCAGCAGAGTTCTTTGCTGTTGCTCTCATCCCGCGTGTGACAAACGTGTTATCCTTACAAAATCGACTTGGGACTTTCTTCCCTAGCGGGGTGTATTCTCTGGTGTGAGTGTTCAGGGGCATGCCTTCAATTGTTACCATCACATACCATGGGTCAGAGGACAATCATCATAATCACACACCATGTCTGAGGTTTGAGCCTCATTATCACACACCATCTATGTGGGGACTTCAACATTATTAGCACACATTATATTTGCTGGAATGTCAACATTGTTATCACACACCATCGGTTTGGGGACAATCATCATAATCACATACCATCGCTGTGGGGGGTTTTAGCATCATTATCACCACACACCATCTATGTGGTGACTTCAACATTATCATCACATACAATCTGGGGACTGGATCATAATCGCACATCATCTCTATGTGAACTTTAACATTGTTATAAAACAATGTCTATGTGGGGCCTGTAACATTATTATCACACACCATCTTTCTGTAGACTTCATCACACACCATGCTCTTTGGGGAAGTTAACATTATTATCACATTATTATTTATCACCGCCATAAAGGTTGACAAAGTCTGGTCCCAAATTCCTGATTTACAGTTTTCGAAAAAGGAATTTCGACCCCCAACCCACAGAATCAAATGCTTTCGCTTTGTCGGGAGAAGGGATGACCAGCTCATCAGGATTATTGTCGGTTTCTTATACCACATGTGTTATCCTCTTTAAATTCTTATTGGTATTGCATCCTTGAATAACCCAGACTAAATCTACTTCATGGGACTGGAGATGCACCGTTGGTATCCTACTCAATGTTTTGCATCCACCTTCTATTCGGGATAACATTCTATATGACAAGCAGTCTAGCAGGCTCTTCCCAGGTTTCAACAACAATGTGATTATTGCTTTTCTCATTGAAGCGGGAAGTTCGCTTATCTACAGAGCCTAATCTAATTGAAAACCAAGACCAGTCTTGGGGCCAAAGAAATCTTCAAGGGAATAGACGGTGCCTCCTTCTGTGGCGCAGACCGAGTAAAGCTGCGCACAGCAAATACAGTCATCAGCTTGTTTCCACTCTGCGCCATATTACGTCCTGCACAAAATTCCCTCCAGCAAGGCTTTTCGGGATTCACTTGTCTCAGCCAGAGGATTTGTATTTCCACACATTCAATGTTTTAGTACTCTGTCTAAATGGGTCCCAAGCATTCAAGATCTTCTATATTCAGAATCAACGATATTGGGACCAATTAACTATATTCAGGTGCTGCCTCTCCCGATGGTGGCTAGCCACGATCCCATCCCTCCAGCTAATTTGAAACAATGTTCTTTAGGTTGAATGCAGATGGAAGTTTGGTACACCCTCCTTAAAAACGGTTCCGATGCTACGTTTGTTTTAAAAAATATATTGTTATTGATTTTAAACATAACTTACAGACACTCATGTATATTACATCACATTGTCCAGTCAATCATGTCTGTATATTCCACACCTCCCGAGTCCCCCCTACCCTCATCACAGCCTATTCCACTAACATTGTGCAAACATCTTACATCTGCTTTAGATATGTAGCTTCACATTCCTTGCCAATTACACGGGCCATAGTACTGTTCAGGCATTGGTATTTTGTAAAGCCCTCAGCTTCTGCACCATATGTCTCCATGAGTCAAGGTCAACACTGGAATCTCCTTGACCCCGGCAGGCTGCTTACTGCCAGACAGGTTTCCACGACAATCCTTTTCTGGAGATCACTCCACCACAGGAGCACTTCTGGTCTCTTGTGCGCCTTCCACCCCATTGCTATTCTGCGTTATGTCAGGATGTATGCCAGGTCCTTCATCTTACTGACATGTCTTGCCTGTTTCAGTCACACGAAAATGCCAAGCATACAGGGTACCCACCCTGGCCAAGGCCTGCGCTATTTCTTCCCAGTATTGCCAGATCTCTGCACAAGCCCAGAACATATGCACCAGATCCGCATGAATCAATCCGCATTTCAGGCAAGTTTGGTCTGTTGCTTTGCTAAAGTTAGCAATCCTCTTCGGGGTCAGGTATGCCCAGCATTAGTCAGAGCTTTGCATTTCTAGACACCTCGTTATGATAGGCTAATGCTCTACCCCAGACTGCATCTGTTAATTGCTCTTGTAAATCTGCCTCCCAGCTGCGCCTGGCGGGCTGCAACATGTCCCCTCTCCATGACATTAGTAACTTATAACCTAGACACTGCATGTCCACCTTCTGAGATATCGTGAGGTGTTTCTATAATGTCATCCTCTTGCCCCACCCCATCCGTACCCGGCCACCTCTGCTTAAATCTAGTGTGGAGGGAAGCGTGTGACCTGTAGTTTCCTGCATGTATGCCTATTTCTGAGGTTAGTACATTAAAGTCTATTGGTTTGCCGTCGTGTAACAAGTCCCCTACCATCCCCACTCCCATGGGTTCCCAGTACTTTCTCACATTCAGTCTAAGTTGTGGGTCTTTAGCCTTGAGTGACTCCAATGGGACCTGGGTGGAATACGACACCCATTTATCTAAGAAACGACAGGCCTTAAGCCAAATTGTCTCACCCAGCATCAGCAGCAGCAAGGACTTCGGGGTACCTGGTGGTGCCATCCATAACACCTCCTTTAGATAGAATGGGGCGCAGAAGGGTGGTAGCATCAAGATGTCTTGGGATTGCTCATCTGATAACCAATTTGTGATGAATTGCAGCTCGCTCACCACAAAATACGCCTCCAAGTTGGGCAACTTTATGCCACCCTGCTCGTACGGTCTTTGCAATTTGGCTAGTGCCACTCTGCATCTCGTGCCGTGCTATAAGAAGCCATGACAAATACTTTGAGCCTATTAAAGAAGCCTTTAGGAATCTTATACAGAATATTTGTGAAGAAATTAAGAAGCCTTGGGAGCACTACCATTTCTAATAAAGCTGCTCTCCCCATCAGCGAGAGCGGCAATCTGACCCAGAAAGCCATGGACTTTTCTACTTTGTCTACCGCCTTAAGTGTGTTCTGTAAATATTCCGTCTTGAGGTCATGAAATATATTCACTCCCAGATAGCTGAATGAGTGGACCTCCCACTTTAACGGCAGCATTGGTAATGCACAAAGGGAAGTCCCCTTGTATGCTGCTAAAGGGAACAATCATGATTTATGTGCGTTAATCGTAATAACGGATAGATCCGAGTACCGCTCGAACACGTCTAAGATATACTGTAAGTTGGTTTCTGGGTGTTGGAAATAGAGGAGCATTTCGACTGCATATAGAGAGATTAAATTAGCGTTGTCCTGTATGACTATGCCTGCTTCGTAATATTCCTTCCTCAGGTACACCGCCAACGTTTCTGGGGCCAGTATAAACCGCATGGGAGACCACTGGCTGCCCTGTCTGGTACCTTTCTCCAACTGCCATCAATCTGAAATGTGGACTCCTGTCCTGACTCTTGCCCTTGGGCTGCTATATAGCAGTCATACCCATTTTAAGTATGTTGGCCACATGCCAAAGCTATGCAGTACCGCCGTCAACCATGGCCATCTAACCAAGTCGAATGCTTTTACCACCTACAGCGAGGCTACCACATATCGATTCATACTTCAGTGGGTACTATATATGACGTGGTGTAGCCTCATAAGGTTGTACGTAATGTTCCTGCCTGGAACATAGCCGGTCTTGTCCAGGGGTATAAGTTGGGATATTACTGGATTCAGCCTGTTGGCCATCAAGGCCGCAAGGCTTTTCTCATCCTGATTGAGCAATGAAAGAAGTCTATAGGCACCACAGTCGGTTTCAGGCTTATTGGGCTTTAATAATGGTTCTATAATAGACTCTCTCAGTGACGCCGGCAGTGCCCCTGTGTCCAGCACCTCATTCAACATCGAAAGCAACAGGGATGCCGCATCCGCCACAAATTCCTTGTAGGATTCACTAGGATCCCCAGCGGCTTTACCCGTCGGCAACTCTTATGGTGGCTTTCAGCTCCTCTATGGTTATGAGGGCTACAAACCGATCTGATGTCCATGCATCTAGCTTGGGGAGATCTGTGACAGGGCTTCCTCTATCTGACGAATCCGATCCCCGTCTCTGTAAACATGAAAGCCCTCATTAATACTTGCTTGCTTTAAGCACCCCACATGGTCCCTTCCCACTATCTTATCAATTCTCGTTTAGACTTGCTTCTGTATAGCCAGGCCAAAAAGTGTCCCGGCTTATCACCCTCAGTGTGCTGTCTCTCTACATATTTCCTGTAATTCAGCTTTTCCAATCTTTCCCAATGTACTTGACATTCTTGCTGTAGTCGAGCTACTTCTTGGGCCCTTTCGCTGGGCAAGGCCCCGGAGCGGTCCATGGCTTCTAGCATAGCCTCAGCTTTACTTCATCATTTTCTATCATGGCTTGTATGGCTTTAATCTTGGCGATCGCTGTTCCCCTGATCAGTACCTTGAAAGCGTCCCACAATGTGTCAGCAGAGTCAACACTTCCAGTATTGTTTCTAAAGTAGTCCTTTACCCCCTCCCTCAACTGTTCACGGAAAGCCCCATCATTGAGTCACTCGCTTCTTAGCTTCCAAGTCGGGATGTGTGCTCTGGGGGGGCAGGTTTGCCATGCGACCTCCAAGGCATCATGATCCGACAGCACCCTCGCTTTGTATTCCGCTGTTATCAACTCTCCTAGTATCTCTTCCCCTGTGAATATGTAGTCTAATCTAGTATATAGGTCCTTAGGGGCGGTGTGATGAGAAAATCCCTGTCGTGTGGGTGTAGGGCTTTCCCTACATCCGACAATTTAAACGCTTGCAATAACATATTTAAGGCTTTGGCTGGGGGGTCCGAATGCATTAATTTGTCATCCGACAGGTCTACATTAGGGTTCAATGTACAATTAAAGTCTCCCCCATATTACTGTGTAGTCCCCGAGTTTACCGATCTGGGGAAACAATGATCAGAAATAGGCTGCACTATCATGGTTCGGTGCATAAGTATTAATGATACAAACTTCTCTGCGTTCCACAACCCTAGGATGATAAACATTCTGCCTTTGTCGTCTTCAGAACTTTAAATGGCACTGTCTGTGCCACCCATATCAGAACCCCTCTTGCAAACGCTGAGTACGGCGAGCCCACTTTTGTGCCGTTCCATTTCCTAGCAAGTACTATCCGTGCTTGGTGAGGTGCGTCTCTTGAAGGAGTGTGATGTCCATCTTCTGGCGCCTCAAGTATGACATTATTCTTTTACGTTTAATTTAACTGTTGAGCCCTCTAACATTCCGTGTCACTATTTTAAGGTCCCCATCCCGTATAAGCGATTTCCTATCTCGCAACAGTCCGATGCAGCTATCATATATCCTGTGCGTGGATCTATAGGCTAACCCCTTTCCAACTACCCCAACTCCCTTACTCTCTACCTCCCCAACAATTGCCCAGCTCAATACCTCGTGCTCAGGCATCCCCGCGTCTCTCTCCTACCCCTGTTGCTCGACCTGGGGGCTGGGGTGCAGTAGGTGGATACTCGGCAACTAGTATCCAAAAAAACAAATCCACACTTCGGGGAAGGTCGCTTCTCTGCAGCACGCTTCTGATGGTTCGCATACTGCTGGCTCCTATTGTGCTAAGGTATTGACGCCTGTGCTCTGTGTACAAGGTCTTTGTCTATTGCAATCTGACGGTCATGCCGGCTTGACCCCTGCGGCAGTCCGCAGGTAATTCAGCGTGCGTCTCCCTCGCACATCGTCTGCTGGACCTCTTCAAATGGCAAGTTCTGTGTCCATCCACATGTGAGCATCCTCCGGGTTGTCGAAAAAGATGGCTATGTCCTTGTTGAACACCTTCAGTCTTGTTGGTTACAGTAACATGTCCTTAAGGTGCGCTCCTCACATTCTTCTCTTGACAGAGGTGAAGTGTATTCTTTGTTTTTACACCTGCAGGGTATAATCTGGATATGCGGTTATGTTTGCTGATGCTGGTTGTATTGTGTCACCCTTCCGGAAATGCTCAAGGATCTGTTCTCTTCCCTTATAATTGAGTATCCTGGCTATTATAGGCTGTGGTGGGGCACCTTGAGGTGGCCTCCTAGCCAGGGACTGGTGAGCTCTTTCCACCAGGAAGCCCTGGGTGAGGGTGTCTGGGCTGATTTCTTGCAGTAACATATTCTCGATATAGTTGGTAGGGTTCGTGCCCTCTTCCACTTCGGGAAGTCCAATAATTCTCACATTGTTACATCTGGCATGGACTTCTGCATCTTCAACTCTGCCCTCGAGGTTCTGCAATTGCTGTTGCAAAATAGCTACATCTCTGGAGGTGTCTTTCTGGTTGGCTGCATTCACCGCTACCTCCTTTACCAGTGTCCGGTGCGCTCTGAGAGCACCTGAACATCTTGCCTCTGCAGGTTCACACATCCAGGCTAAGGGTGTCCATTTTAGATTCCAAAGCAATCTTGAGGGCCGCAATGGCATCCAGGACTTGCTGATCTCCCTTGTTACGATTTTGGTCTCCTTGCATTGATAGAGCCTCTGATGCAGCATTGTCCGCCATGTTTGTGGATTTGGTGAAAGTGTCTAATGGCTGCTTCGAGTTATTCTTTTGTGAATTGGACGCCATGGATGAATTGTACTGGACCGGTAAATCCGCTCCTGACCACCATCTTGGCTGCTTGCACCAGTCTCAGGGCTCCAGTTGTTGCCTGAGAACGGGCTGCAAAGTTCTAGGGTAGCTGAGATGCCTCACGGATGCTTCGAACAGACTTCGCTACTGGATGGCATCCTTGTATTTCCAGTGCCTACGACCTTGCGCCTTCCAGGAGGTAGTCAGTCCCCTTGCATATGTGCTCAGCAATGATGCCTTTTTTAATTAGTCGCCTCCAGGATCGCTAATGTTTACATGCTGTCTTGTATGCATGTGCCTTGTGAGGTGTAAAAAAAGCATCAGGTCCCCTCTTGTGGTCAGGCTCGCCTCCAAGAGTTCAATTATATTCGACCGGCTGTTATTCCTGCAACGCCCTTGGTCCCAACGTTGGTCACTGTTCATGGATCGCCAGTGTCGGCCTCCTGTGCGTATGTATTCTCACCCCACCCAGGGTGCTATGCCTCCAAGGGCCGTCTTTTTCTATTCCAATTCACCCTCTATTGTTGAGGCAGCCCATACGGATCCGAGGCAGACAGTCTTATTTGTCCCATTCACTTTTTTGTCATAGGTTCTTACTTGGACCAGTGTTCCATAAACTCATGCGTGTCAGGCACTTCCGCCCCTCTTGTGGGCTGTCTTGGTATGGATATGGTTTGCACCACAGTCGGTAGCGCCTTCATTTGTTGTGTCCACAGGTTGTGCACGCTCTCATATTTACCCTCACACCAGAGCTGCTTGTTGCCACTTTCGGCAGAGTGGCCAACCCTAAATTGCTGCCCAATGTGCACCTCAAGGGATACAGTGTAGCCTTGTGACGTCCCTTATATGGCTAAGACAGCTAAGCATTAATACTGTTTCATTGCTCTGGCGCTTACTCCTCCAATCCGGCGCTGTCTTCATATGACTGTAGGCTGCTCCACAATCTGTCATGCCTACTGTTGTTGTGTCCAGAGGGTATGTGCTCTCTCCTGTATTCCACCCTACCAGGGCCAGTGTGGAAAAACAGTTACAAAGTTGCTGTGTTCCAAGCTTTTCACAGCTTGCAGATTCGTGTGCTATTATCCAGCGTGTGGGATGGGTTCATCTGCAAAGATACTTTGTTTCCTGAGCTCCGGCGCTCCAGCGTTTCATCCACACTTCTGTGGAGTGGTCTTCTATCCACATTGTCTTTCTTTGTTGTGCCCAGGGGTGTGCGCGTCTGATGCAGATTACGCCTTGGGGCTGTGAAATGCCTCGCTTCAGCAGCTCCATTCAGGCACAGTTAGATGCCCGTATTGTATTCTGGCTACTGTCTTACTTCTGAATGTGAGTGGGTAGGTGGGGGCGGGCCACTTCCGAACTTGCTGCACCGGCAGAGCATGTGCAGGGCTTCCACAGTACCCACCATATGTGTGGCCCTGTCCCTCTTCCCACTGCTCACCTCCTGCTTATTCTGCGCTGTCGCACACCCACCCTGTAATCAGCCACCTCAGCCCCCTTGCCAGCTGCTTCCTCACCGCCGCCCCTCTTAGGCTCTCCAGTTTACAAACACAGCCTTTTTTGAGTGTCTTTGCGAGCTCCAGTCGTTCACCGCCCCGTCTGCACTTCTACCCAGTCACACTGAAGTCACGATCCCGCACAGCTCCCCTCTGGGCATCCCTCCCTGTCCGCATCAACTCGCTGTGCTTTGTTCTGCAGAGTTTCGGCTAGGTCCCAGTGACTGCCATCTTTCGTCCCTCGCCACTCCGGATACTTTGTTCTGTCGCTTATAACTTCACAAGCAGCAAACCTCCAACGTCTGGTTTTTCTCCCTTTCACGCCCGCTGTATTCATACAGCTGCTGGTGATTTCTGGAGGATTAGCACACGCTATAGACACAGTTGCAGGCCACGATCAGTCAGGATCATCAGGAGCTCTTTAGAAAAGCTTCCTCACAACATGGCTGTTAAGCTATGCCCCAACGGTCCCGATGCTTTTATTGATATCTCAATTACTCGATCATCCCAATTGTTGTTTAGTCACACTTGAAGTCAGTCGGTGGTCTGATTAATAACCAGTACATGGCAAACATTGTAGATATATTTTGAATAGGTGTGAAGTGACACCAGTGGGTCTGCACATGAGTTATTTAAGCAATACTATGCAGTTTGCTCCACAAGTCCGCTCAGGTCATCCTTTCTTGCCTCAATCTCCTCTCTGAGAACCCCATGCGCCCTGAAGCCAAATTTAAATACTGTGTTCCTTCTCGTCTTGTGGTTGCATTGCTGACACAAACAGAGGATTGGAATGAGGGAGAGATCTGTGTGATCCTCTGTATAACCCCTGTGGAGTTGACATCATGGAATGGGTGATCTCTACGACCCCCAGCTCACTCACTTCCCACCCTCTAGCATCAGACTTTATAACCTACCATTGCTGAAGCATATTCGCTATCTTAATGTAGTCACTAACCTATATAACAAACGCTCCTCTGACCTAGAGACTGAAGAAATTGAATTCCCATGGATTGATGTAAATAGTAATGGGAAGGTAACAGAACATTGTAATGCGCCTCCTTTTAGTTAACATATCCCAAACCTCTAGTACTGAGACAAAGGCCTGGACCATTGAGATCGAGGTCTTGAATATTTAGGTAGTCTGATTACTTGCCAAAGCAACCTCCGGCAACCACGCTATTTGCCACCATCTATTACCCTTTTCAATCAGTTGCCTTAAACTCATCAATTAGAAATACAAATGTAGATTGCAAAACCTAGCATATATCCAGGCACTTCAATTACTCCTGCTGTATTAGTTACAAAATGATTCTTCTAGAAACAATCAGACCTCTTTTCCAGTCAAATAACATTATACCATATTGTACTGTCACAGGCAGAGCTTGAAAAATGCACAATAAGTAGACTGATGTGATTTCTTGATTGCACAATTAACATTTTGCACGTAATGCATGCAAAACGCACATGGTGCAATCAAGGAAGTGAAAGGCAGCTGAGGAAGAGCAGTAAGTGGGAAGTGAGAAGGAGTGGGCAAACATCTTTTGGAGTGGACGGAGGAGTGGAGATGCGATGGGGTGAAGGGTGAGTGGGAGGGTTTTACGGGTGTCACCCAGAGAGTGAACACAGGAAGTTGGACAGGAGTACAACCCACGGTGTGTTTTCCGTTTCTCAACTTGAGAAAAAAAAACTACAAACCAAGATGGATGACATGGACTAGAGAGAAGGGAAGTACACATAGGGACTTTTCCCTTTCCATGACAGCCATTGCCACGACAGAGATGCACCGGGAACACCTAGTGTTCCCGATGCTGTTGAGGGACAAGGGAGCACCAGCTAAGTGGGGCAGAGTCGGTTGTGTGAGGGATGTGGAAATTGAGATTGGGAGAAAGGAGGGGAAGTGGAGTACGGCATGCACTTATCTGCTGCCCTAGCAGCGAAGATAAGGGCCTCCTACTTCCGAGGAGGCTAGGAATGGGGGATTTACCATGAGTTAAAGACCCCCTTCGAAGCTTTCCGAATGGCAGGCTACACCCACCACACAACCCCATTGGGGTGGTAATTGTATTTAAATCCAAATACTCCATAGCAGACCCAGCGCACAGACACTAAGGCCTAAAGTGAAATCGATGAGCACAATAATGAGACTATGATATCACCAGCTCTTATAGTTCCTGCCAATGTATCCACTTAAACAGTGTGATCGCTCAAAAGCAGCTTCCATTCACTGAGCACTCAGAAGGGACTGTGCAGAGAACTGAATGTGTTTTTGGTAAATAAAGCGGTTTGATGCCATCTTAATAGGTATGCTGGTTATCTACCACAAACGTCCTGACAAACAGTCAGTATCTATAACCCTAGAGTAACAATGCAACATAAAAATACACTTTCATTCCTGGAATTCGTAATACTGCATGCACACATACATGGAAGTGCTTTGGTCGAATCAAACAAAGTGCCAGGTAGACGTTCCACATAATCAAACTGTACTTGTGTAAAAGATAGAAATAAGCAAGCTGAAAAATTGGGTAGCATTGAGTGACATTTCCAGAGTAAAAAACTGCAAATTGGGTAGCCTTGAGTGACATTTCCAGAGTAAAAAACTGCAAAGGACAATGCTTTTAAATCTGAAGCATTTGAAAGAAAGCTATGGTATTCTGTGGGAACAACAGCAGTCAACTAACGTTGGGCGAGCACTATAAAATGCACAGGGGGGGAACAAAGTTCCTGCACTGTAGCCTTTGATTTAATCTTAAACACACACATACCGGTTGCTATAATTAGGAAGGGGGAGGGATGCACACACACTTCGTAACGGTTAAAATGGGATTAATTTACATTGAGGTTGGATAAGTAAGCATAACATTTTTCCAAATGGCGTATTTACATACATACCTTTTTCCAAATAAGTCCGTGGTGCCCAGGGAGGATCCTCTTCAGCATAGGGATCACTGTACTCAACAACAGCAGCCTCCTCTTCCTCGTAATCTTCTGGAGGTGGTGGCGGTGGTGGTGATCCATCAAACACAGGCTCCTCCACAGGTGGGGGCGGAGGAGGGGTTTCTGAAACTACAAGCAGTAATATCATGCAACAGGATTAGCAGTACAAAATGCATTCACAATATCAGGCCTATTTATTTTATTATCACAGACACACGGAATAAAAGATCATCCAACAGCAGAGACACATAGAATAAATGATTAAGGTTATGTATTTCATACGTGAAAACTAGTGAACCAGTGACTGCAATGCTTATATATTTTGAAGAAACTGCTAAGAGTGTTGACATAAACTGTAAAGAAGATTAATAATCCACCCACAATTCGTTATGGACTAGGGTGAGGAGCATCGATTTACTACAGACAAAATAGAAACATGTATTGCCGGTTGTATACGAATGACAATTGTTCGAATAACAATTGACCTTCTGCACAATTGACTGAATTTAAACGGTCAATTAGGATATATATGTGGGGGGAAACCCCCCGCATCCCCACCCAATCCAGCCCCCACCCCTTATATTATTATTACTCCAACCCAATCCATTATATATATAAAAATGACCATACGGTCAATTGTGCAGAAGGTCAATTCGGACCCCTGTTATTCGAACAATTGTAAACAAACAATTCGGGTAATACCGTATTGCCACATAACTATAGCACAATGATACAGAAATATTAGGATTTAAACAGTTCTTTCAGGGCCATTTCAGATTTCCCATAAGCATGAAATTACGGCCCAAACATATCAATGCATCAAACTAAACATTTGAATGTTGGTTTTATACCATGGAAAGACACACAATGACCTAGTGACACAGACACCTAAAGGTAGCTACACAACAAATCTACCTAGGAAAATACAAGTCATGTTTGCCTGGGACCAGATGCCCAGCAGATGAGACATTGGGGAAACAGCCCAGGGTGTTACTCCCAACACCTGGCAGTTGAAACTGAGAAAGATTGCACTGTGGGAATTGAAGTCTGAATTTCCAGATCTCTGAGGCAGAAGCTTTGTGGCAAATCATTAAAGTGGAAAAACATTGCATTGTGTGAACTGAAATTGAAAAACGATATTGTGGAAAATAAGTAAACCAGAGAAACGGGTTATTGCTGGGAATTGTAGGCTACCTTCCTATATCCTTCTGAGAAAGTGGTTATCTGAGAATCATTGAATCAGACAAAGATTGTAAAATGGGAAATGAAGTTCACATTCCCAGATCATTCTAATAGACAGTGTGCCAAAATTGCATAATGGGCACTGATGTTAAAGCTCCTGGACCATCTTCAACAAGAGACTGAAAGAACCATGGCTAGTCACCAAACAAACTTGAAAGACCAAGATCGGCTGACAAAATGTCTAATATAATACATAAGTATTATAAGTCTAGTCCAACATCATGTGTGAAGAAACTGCAACACCTAGGACCAACAGCAAAGAAATTAAAGCAATGCCCCAATCAAAGCAGATTTACTTACAAACAAGCGCTTCAAACATGACTTAAACACTGGGCTCATTCTCTGGTGCAAGTTGTGTAAGGTGCCATAAAAGCTACACAGTCGTAGCTTGGCAGATCTCCCTCACTGGCACTCCTCTCTGTGCAGAGCAGAAGAGGTCGCCACAGCCCTACTGGAATACGCCTTGATGACTATTCCCTGCCTTTTCATAGCATTGAGCGATGTAGAGGAATATCCAGCAGGAAACCGTCCATTTAGTCACTGCCAGTCCTTGCCTCGACTTCGAGAAGGCAATGAACAACTGATCATTACGCCTGAAATTAGCTGTCCTGGCCACATAAAAGCTCAGCACCCTCTTCGGGTCGAGCCTGTGCAGCCTCTCCTCTTCTTTGGAAGGGTGCGTAAGTGGATAGTACACCAGCAATTCAATGCCATGCAATATGTGAAAATCCAAAACCACCTAACTCACCGACTTGATGGCCACCAAGAGCTCACTTATATGACTCATTGACTTGATAGCCACCAAGAAGGCAGTCTTCAGAGTAAGTAACCTGATGGACGTGGAACGCATGGGCTCAAACAGAGCCGCCATCCAAAAGGTAAGAAGTAAATTCAGGTCCCAAGCTGGAACCAAAAAAGGTGTTGGCGGAAACTTATTTACAAGGCCTTTCAGAAACTGAGCAATCACTGAGATTGAAAAGCAAACCTTGAACCGGTGACCACTTAAACAAGGACAAAGTCGCCAAATAACCTTTGACTGTGCAGGCCCGCAGAGGTCAAAGAAAGAAGAAATTCCATCACTGTGATGGGGGGGCACGAGATGGGGTCCACATTGTGATCTCTACACCACGCATCAAACTTTCACCTGCATGCATAAAGAGACCTGGTGGAGGGTCTACGTGCAAAGAACAAGAAGGGAATCCAATGAGGATAGCTACGTCCCCTGCACACTTTCTGTAAGGCCAAACAATGGCCTAATGGAGAATAAAGACTTATAGCAATTATAGACAATGTCTCATATGTAGACAATTTCCATAAAGAATTCAGTAATAAAAAATTCAATAATAAACTTGTGTTGATAAACAGTTTTTGCTTTTTATTTTTATCTTGGTTGGCCCAACGCGTTTCGAGTTATGTACACTCTTCATCAGGGGCAGCATAATTCAACAATTAAAGTCTAAAAAAAGAAAGATTACATATGACAATATATTAGCATCAATTTAAAGAAACTTATGTGAATCAATTAACATTTACAAGCTACGATAGAGAGTAGTAAGGCAAACTGTCTCTCTTATTTAGAAAAGGCATCCTGTCATTTGTCCTCATTAGTGACCCAATAATAACTCAACCTGAAAAGAGTAAATACTAGTATAAAGTGGTATTCCATGTTAGAGTTATCGGATTATTGTTTCAAAACATTACTTATTGGAAAAGTGGCCTAGCATATCCAACCCCTAAGTTCGGTGTGGGGTATGCTTAGAGAGAGTACTAAGAGGTAATGGTGCATGTGGTGAGCAAGTATCTCAGTTTGGGAAATTATCAAAGACACTGTGCATAGTGCACGAGAATGTGCATGTTAAATTTCAGTGAAGAGGACAATAGCAATGATGGTGAGAGAAAAGTAATTATCTTACCAAAAAAAGCATGGTAAAGCATCAACTGGTGGTCGAATATATAGTGGTAAGAAGTGGAAGGTTGCCGGAGAGACTCCAGTTGTCCCAAAGAGTAACTTGTCAATGCTAAGGATCCTCGAGTCTAGAAAAGGGAGGATTGTAGGTCTAAAGGTTAAAAAATTCGGTCTGATAGAATATCAGAGTAAAGGCCAAGTGGAATTGGCTGCAAAAATGCTTACTTGGTCAGAGCCGGCAAGAAGGTCCAGGTGCGGTCGAGAGCCGCGGCCGAATGGGGTTAGGGATACATGGCCGTGTTTATATACAGTTAGGACGTCATCCGTGAATGCGTCAGTAGCGACGGACATATCCGTGACGTCACTCGCGCATGCGCGGGAATATGTAAACAGTGCAGGAAAAAGATGTAAGTGCCGAAAATTTTATAATAAGCAGAAAATTACATAAATGCAGTCCTCTAATGATAGAGGCTGGGAAAGGGGTCATGCCGTAAATAGGCATCTGGGAAGCAGATGAGTAGTCGAAAAATAAATTAAAAAATGTTGAGAATCTAATGAATTCCTCTTGTTGGAGATGCTACTCATGTAGAAAGCCTTGAAAATAAAGGCTGTTATTTATAAGTACTAGGGGCTATGGGCTAGGCAGATCAAAACCTAGGTCTCGCTCTGGACCAAAGTTTATAGGCTAGGTGAAATGAATCTACAAGTGACAAATGGTGTGTCTAAAAGTATTTGATACAATATGATGTGATGAGATCACGTTTTCAAACTCTCAACTGATACCAGAATTTCAAAACATAACACAAAGATTTTTTTTTGGGGGGGGGGCGAGATGTACAGATGTTATGCAAAATAATCACTAACCCAGACAAGGTCATGGGTGTACATTCTAATGCCATCCAATGGCAAAGCATGAACATAGAATGCAAGCATTACATATCCGCAGAGGAATCTTAAGCAGTTTTAAAGGCTAGATCTCAAGAAATGATATATACAGATACTAACCCAAACGAGAACATGGGTGTACATTCTAATACGGTTTTAGTGGTAAACATGGACTGACAATGTAAAAATTACATGTCACCAGAGAACATTTGGACAGGTCTTAAGCCATAGACATGTTATGATGTGTTAACTTCGTAAACATAAACAAAGATGTTGACAATCTGACCCCTAGGGTACAAATGGTAACATATCTAAATGTCGGTGGTCAAAACATTTGATGTTTAGCAATCTGACACATTAAGTACATGTGGTAACATCTTAAAATGTTGGTGGTTGAAGTGTTTGGATAAAAAGAATGTAATTTGGGTTACAGGAATGGCCCTAAATAGTAATCCTCATTGATCCAAAGGGTCTACGTGCAGCCAGTAAGACCACAAGCACTTCTTGAGAGAGGTCCCAGTCATATCTCATCCTCTCAAGAGCCATGCATGCAGATTGAGAGAGTCAGGGTTTGGGTGGAGCACCAACCTTCCGACTGGGATAGGAGGTCCAGCCTCCAAGGAAGCCAGTGAGGTGGGCAGACTTACATTACCAGAAGGTCTGGGTACCACATCCTCCTCTCCCGGTCCTGGGCGATCAAGATCATAGTGGCCCAGAACCTCCTCAACCTTCTACGAACCTACAGGATAACAGGTATTAGGGGAAACGTGTAATGGAGGCCGAAGACCTACTCCACCATGAACAGGTCTCGCAATAGCCCCCCCCCCCCCTCGCAGGGAATTCCATAGAGCAGAACTGCCTGTATTGTATGCTGGCATTCATGGCAAATGGATCCATTGAGAGGGGTCCCCATTGGGCGAAGATTTCCACAATAACCTCTGGCCACACTTTCCACTCGTGGGCGACTGTGCTCTGCCTGCCCAGAGCAGCAGGAGCAGAGATTGTTCTCCAGCAACCAGAAGCAAAGTTGCATGGCCTCCCTCCACATGGGTAGAGACAGCACACACCCTTACTTGTTGAAGTAATGCATGGCCAATGTGCTGCGTCAGAATCAGGACATGATTCCCTCTGAGGGATGGCGCGAAAGCCATCAGGGTTAGAGCGATTTCTCGCAACTCCAGATTGTTTATGTGCCAACGGTGCTCCACTCAAGACCAAAGGCTGTTCACTTGCAGATCCCTGCAGTGGGTGACTCAGCACTTTACAGACACAGGTGTAGGTAACAAGTCTTTGATACAGTGTTAATGTGGTGTGAGAGTGTCAGGTCATGGTGCAACCTGGGTTTTTAACTGAGGTGGATGCAGCGGGAGGCAGGGGTGCTAGGGAAGAAGGCTTAGGGTGGGCTGGGGGAAGAGAGCAGTCTTTCCACAGAACATGATTTCTGTCTTTCCCGGGTTGAGTAGGAGGTGATTGGCCATCATGCACTGGTAAATGTCAGTGAGACCGGTGCAAATTCAGGGTGGGTGGCTGGAGGCAGACTTGGGAATCTTAAAGATGATGTGTGTCATCCGTGTAGTGTGTCACCCACCTATCCCTATTATAAACTCAACTCGAAACTCCCACTACTCCATCTCTCTTCTAACTCCTTCCAACAAAGCCGACAAGCTAACCATGCCTTCCTAACACCTATCCACCTTCCCTCTCTTCCTCCGAGACAACTTCTCTACTCTTCCTTACCTCATCAACTGAACATTGCACTCTGGAATGCTCGGTCTGAATGCAATAAAATGTCCTTTATCACAAACTACTTTCACTCCAGCTGTCCTCCCCTAGACCTTATTGCCATCACTGAAACCTGGATTTCTCCAACTGACACTGCCACTCTGGCAGCACTACATGACTCCAAACTATCTTTGATTCACTCTCCTCCAATGATTAGCAGATGTGGACACGTCGGACACCTACTCTCTTCCCACCTCAGTGCCTCACAAATCTCCAAAGGCACATCCTCTCCTACCTCTTTTGAATTCACCATCTATAGTTCTCTCTGCCTCACTCGGTTCACATCACCTCCATCTATCGCTCTCCTGGTGCCACTGGACCATTCTTTGATGATCTTGGGCAACTCCTCGATTCTCTTTCCACTAAACATCACCTAATTCTCTTAGGCGACCAACCTTCCCTTTCCAACCACTTCTCTGAAATCTGAACTTCAGCCTTTTCTTACAGGCCACGCTCTCCACTCTATTCATAACCTACATACCCACACAGGGGTTAACTCATTTGCTCTCTTATTAATCTCCAAATCTCGCTCAGCCACCAATACTGTCACACCAACCATATCTGATTACTCAATGTTTGCACCACCATCTCCTTTACACCCTATATGACCTTTCCTCCCCAATTGCTTCACCTATTACTAAAAGGAAATGTAAACCTGCTGCCATTCCACACTATGTCTCTGACCTACAGTTCTCACTGTCCTCCTTCACACCCGATGCCTCTTCCACCAACACTGCCTTCTCCAGCTTCCAATCCCTACTATATGACCCAATATTCTCTCACTTCCTACTGCTTACTTTGACCACTACGCCTCAGCGCCCTCACCATGGGTCACCCCATTCATACATTCTTCACACAGACATGCATTTACTACACAAATGGAGTGGTATCCCCTCGCATTGTGGCCTGGAACTCTACCTCTCTGCCCTGAAATCTCTTAAGTCCACTCTTGATAGAGCGGAAAGGAAATTCTACCTAATCCTCATGGACTCTCACCCCAACCATCCTTGCCGGCAACAGGGCACCTTAAGCTCACTCCTAAGTATACGACTAACAACTCCACTCTCACAGCTAATGACCTAGCTGAATAATTTGCTTCAAACATTTCCAAAATGTGTGACTCTCTCCTGACCTTCCTCACACTCCCTCCTCCTCCATTTTACACTCTGCCTACTCTACCATCATCATCTGCCTCCATCTCCCACTTTAGTCGCACTAATATTGACAAAGTCCTATCTCTACTGATTAAGGTTACCCCATCTTGTTCCCCATCAGACCCTCTCACCCCTTTAGTGGCATCTCACCTCTCTGAACTCGTAAACCTGTTTGACTCTGCTGGCTTTCCCTCTGGTTTCAAAACAGTCATTCATCAGTCTCCTAAAAAAGTAAGGGGCTGACCCGAACCGAACAGCTAACTTTCACCTTGTGTCTCCTTCTGCAATACTTTAAAGTGCTTGAAAGGGTTGTGTTCAACTGTCTTACCAGTTTCTTAGACATCCACAACTTTCAAGACCCCCTACAAGCAAGTTTTGGCGGCTGTCACTCCGTGGAAACTGCTCTCATGAATGTGTCCAACTTCATTGGCTCTGCTAAGCACTGCAACCTATCCTCCATCCTAATTGTCCTTGACCGGTCTGTGGCCTTTGACACTGTCGATCACTCTGATCGCCTTAATACTCTCTATCTTTGTGGGCTTCACGATCAAGACCTTTTCTGGATTGAATCCTACCTTGCACCTCACCAATTCTCTGGCTCCTGGACCAACAACATCTCTCAACTCACTTAACTGTTAGTGTTCCACAAGGCTCTGTCTTGGGTCTGGTCCTGTTTACTCTCTACACTTCTGCTCTTGGAGCACTGATCTGCTCCATTGGGTTCTCATACCAACTCTTTGCAGACGACTCCCAAACCAGCATCTCTTTTCCAGAACTCTCCTCTGATCTCAGTCAAAATTTCCAACTGTCTCTCTGCCATTAAATATTGGATGGCTTTGCACTCTCTAATGTTAAACTCTACCAAAACAGAGGTGGCTCTTCTCCTCTGCCAAAGGCTTTCTCATCTCTTCCTCTGCCTATCCAGTTCCAATCTGACATTCTCCCCTAAATGTTCTTCAGCTAGAAACCTTTGTGTCATCGATGACCCTTTGCTACTTTCATCTCCAAAACTGGAACACCAGCTCGCCTCAATCTCCTACATATTCAGAAAATCAGGCACATCCTTCCTTTCAACACCTCCAAGCATCTCTTAACCACTCTTGTTTTCTCTAAACTGGACTACTGTGCCAGCATCCTCTTTGGTATCCCCAACAATGCTTTCTGTCCTCTCGACAAGATCATTAATTTTGCTACCAGGAGTACCTTTGAACTCCCTCACTTCACTCCTACTTCCCAATGCCGCCACCAGGCTGGATGGCTGACAATGCAAAGGAGGTCCAGATTTAAATGTCTTCTCCTGGTTCACAAATCTACCCACAGCAAGGCACCACTGTACCTAGCCTCCCCTATCCAACTCTACATGCCTTCTTGTAATCTCTGCTCTGCCTCCTCGCTACCTATGCTTCCTCTCACATCCGCTCTTTCAACCTACATGTTCCACTTGCATGGAATTCACTTCCCCAAACATCCAAGAAACAGTCCACATGGATTTGTTCAAAACCAAACTAAAAGCCTACCTTCTCGCCACCAAGTTGTCCGCTTAACCTACCTCTCATCTGCCTGCTCGCTAAATTTTTCCCTTGATTCCAACCTGCCTGTTCCTCGCTTCCTCTGCCTCCACTCTAGCACTTCACCCTTCAAGGTCATGTCCCTAGCACAGCTGGCCATACAAACCTACCTGCTCTTAAAAATGTCCAATGTTGGTTGTCAATCTATGCATGTCCACTGATATATTGTCCCCGGTGACTGTTGCATTTACTCCCCTCAACAACTGGACAGAATGTCCCTCAAACGCACCCCATTGCAAGACGCTCACTGCTTCCCATCAAATCTGATTTCTTATCTATACCTTCTTTTGTGATCAAAAGAGCATTGTTCCTCCTGTATATAAATAAATAAAATAAATGGTGATTAAGGGAAGATATAGCCAACACCTTGAATCTCCTTTTCAGAGACCCCAATCTACAACTGAGCATGTATTTATGTCTGTTGGTTATCTCCCCCACAAGAAACACCAAAAATAGATTATTGTCCACGGGGTTCCTGGTGAAAACAGAAAACACATGGTCAGATGGGCACCATCAGGAGTTTGCCTTTTTGATTTTCACACCTGAATTTGATAAAACGGTATACCAGGTGCCCCACAGAGCTATTAGAGAAGCATAGCAAAATCATATTTGAGCGTTAAAATCAATACAATTACGGTATGCTGAATTACATTGAACTATAAACATGTTGTGAAATGTACAAAGAAGACTGCTCTTGTGAAAAAGTGAGATCGAATGCATAGGCCTATAGCTAAGGAGGACTGAAAGGTTTTTAGTCACACGAAAATTATAAGAATTGTTAACACCTATTTTGTATAACGATACTCCCCAACAGACCATACATGTGAAGACATAGTTCATTTGATATTTAATAGTGAGATACACATTACAAGTGAGGTATAGTGAAATAGGATTGCACATTTAAAACCCTCAAGGGTTTTTGGCACATAATTTCAAATGCTATTTTAACAATTAGAGGTGGACAGCTGCCAGTACCCTTAGAAAGATCAAGACTAACATCTATTAACACTGAATCAAAGGGCAGAAGTATTTATATTCTCTACACTTCTAAATTGGTTATTGTTTATACTTTGGGTAAAAGGGATGTGGCAAGTCCAACTCTCCTGAAATAAATGTTTTAGAACATCACTGCAACCTTTGATAAGGTAAACCAAACATTTGTTGGAGATAGCTGGCCCTTCGGGATATGCTTCCAATGTGTTCCCATTGAAACAGACACTTCATTTTCAAACCTGGGCTAGACAAAGTATTGATCGAAATTGATATCTTTGGGTTATAAACCCTAACAATTCTGGTCTAAAACATGTATTTATATTAACTGTCTAATAATTATGTTCAAGATTTGCTGCCTGCCTCAGTCAGATTAAAAGATTTCCTTCTGTGCTGGGTCTGTCATTTGTATACAATATTTTTTTCATTTTGTGAAGTGTCTTCCGCGAATGTGAGGCCAACGCGGAACAATAATTATTTCATCCATTGGGGATTTGAGAGAGCCCATGGCCCCACAGGATAGAAGGACAGAGAAGCCAGTGAGGCCAACGAGAAGAGAGAAGTGCAGGCAAGTCTAACAGACCTATTACGCAAAAGGCAGAAGTCCGTGGAGAGACCAAGCTGGTCCGCATAGTAAAAGAGATGGCAGATGGCAACCAGAAAACTTGAATGCAATAAAGAGGACACAATGGAAAGCAGAACCGGACAGCAGGAGTGCCAAAAAACCAGAGATTGGGGTTAAGAGCGAGAGGCGAAGGTGGAAAACCAGAAGCAATACAGTCATGGTAGGTTCAGGAGGGGAGGTCTTCATGAGGTAGCCAACGGGTAGAAGGAGAAAAGAAACAGAGGTGAAAAAAACCCAGGCTGGAGGGAGGTCTTCAGACATCTGGGAGTAGGCATACATAAGGGAAAGCAACAGGGCTAAGTGGATAACTGAGGAAAAATCAAGTAAATTGGTTCTGGCATGTGGTTTTAAGAGGCGAGGCTGGTGAATGGAACCAGGAGAGACATTTCCTAGAGTCAAAGGGGGAATTTGTATTGAGAAGTATTTATGTCTGTTGGTTATCTTCTCCACAAGAAACACCCTGTCCGCTGCTAGCTAGAAGCTGATAGGGAAAGTTCTAAAACCAAAGAGAAATGGAGTGTTAAGCGAGGATTTGCATGCTGGAAGCTGAACAACAATTCCTGAATTTGTTCACAATAAAGGGGATGGTTGTATACGAATTGTACGAATGACAATTTTTGAACAACAATTGACCTTCTGCACAATTGACCGAATTTAAACAGTCAATTAGGATATATATGCAGGGGGAAATCCCCCGCAACACCCACCCAATCCAACCCCCACCCTAACCCCTTATATTATTATTACCCCAACCTTACCCATTATATATAAAAATGACTATACGGTCAATTGTGCATAAGGTCAATTCAGACCCCTGTTATTCGAACAATTGTATCATTCGAACAATTGTAAACAAACAATTCGGGCAATACCAAGGGGATCACACACTTTTTGTAAGCCTTTTTGGTCCCACCCTCTTCCATTCATTTCTTCTCCCTAAGAGAACCCCTCCTCTAGCCCATACATGCAAGTAAGTTGCACAAAAGGATTTTGTACAGGCCCTAAAAGTTTACTCACAAATACGTGCATGTATGCCCACATCAAACACGCATACAAATATTACAAAATTCTATTCAACCTTAATGACCAGCCTCATCAACAAACGGATTCTACATCTGCAACGAGTAAAGGTCGATGCCTCCACCCGTGCTGTTCCCATGAGTCTCCAGTGTTCTAGGCAGTCAGAGCCAATTCTTCTTCTAATATAGTTCGTTGGACTCTGAAATAGAGCATGCTGCAACCAAATAGAGCACCCGACACCCCAATTAAAGTACAAACCTTCCTCCACGCCAGCAATGGTACACTGTGTGCACGTGTGCTCGGGGCGTTTTGAAGTGCACTCTCAGTACACAGCCACTTAACAATACAAGCACACTGAGGGTATTTGCTTAAAACATGGCCCGATCACTTGACTTTTGTTTAAGTAAACCAAGTAACTTCAGAGGCCCACTGCCCTTAGTGACAAAACATCACTACCCCTGCCTCCGAGAAATATTCAGAATCTTTAGGGTACTTCATTAGGCAATTTAGAGATAACCAATTGCCAATGCTAAAGACTGAAGAGGCTTGGTAAGGCTGCACTATGAAATCTCTGCAACGTGTTTTGTTGATCGGCAAATGTTTCAAGGAAGATATGATGCAGAATATTATACCAATCTGTGGCAATTAATCAATAACTTTGATAAAGGGATGAAAATATTAATAAGACCAACAACACTTCACATTGGTTAGATGGATTTTTTTAAACAAATCTTTTAATGTTTTAGCAATGTTTTTGCTAAACTCAGTGACAAAATGAATAGTCAACAAGAACACTGTGCACATTGTAAAGGAGCACAACTAGCTCAGCTAGCATATTTTAGAATATAGTTGAGAATCATAATGATTATATAGTCGGCTTGATCGGCTATGGAAGCATGTTCATATGTTGCTAATGCTGAGGAGGAAACAGACGTATAATACCTTTGTAATTATTAGAAGAATTGTTAATTCTATCGGACCAAGTAATTTTAGAATGGCCTGTTTTTTCCAATTTCTAAAATTGATTTATTTTACATTCTTTTTTAATTTCATGGTTTGTATGAAAGCAAGGGTAATTATAATAATACCATGGTGATATATATATATATATATGGGATACATTACTCACCGTAATCGTATTTCTGATGCTTGTATCTGCTTAGATTCACATGCTGTGCATAGGCCGACATCTAGTGGAAGCTGCGGAGTATTACAGTTTGTTTTTCGAAAGTCGAAAATGGGCGTCGACACAGGCGTGCCAGTAATACTATCCCTAGTGTGACGTCCACTGTACCCAAGATCCCTCACGCGTGTAGGATCCTCAGATTGTATTTTTTCTGACATGAGGAAGCATGAGGAGTAGCGTGAGTACAGATAATCCAAGCAGATAGACAGAAAAGGTAAGACTACAAGCAATCATGCGCCTTCTCTCGGAGGGGAGGAAGGGTGGGTCGCATGTGAATCTAAGCAGATACAAGCATCAGAAATACGATTACGGTGAGTAATGTATCCCTTCTGAGGCTTGTGGAATCTGCTTAGATCACATGCTGTGCATAGATTAGCGAGCAGTACCAGAAGAAGGAGGTGGGATGTGAGAAGGGTCATGAGCAAACAGGTGTCTTAGAACCGCTTGTCCCACTTGTGTATCTGTCTTGGAATGAGTGTCAATGCAGTAATGCTGAGTAAAAGTGTGAATAGAGCTCCAAGTAGCCGCTTTGCAAATGGTGTCGAGGGGAACATTTGCAATGAAAGCCAGAGTGGCACCAATGCCTCTAGTAGAGTGGGCCCTTGGCGTAAAAGGCAGAGTCTTGTCAGAAAGAGAGTAACACAGCTGTATACAGTTGATAATCCACTTCGAGATAGCGCCCTTAGAGACGCGATCCCCCTCTCTGCCTGTAGCTACGGAGACAAACAGTTGATCTGTTTTCCTTAGCGGTCTGGTTTTATTTACATAGTATAGGACCGCCCTACGCACATCTAGGGTGTGTAGTTTCACCTCAGCCGAGCTTTGCGGGTTCTGGAAGAAAGCCGGAAGCTCGATGGACTGGTTTACATGGAACTTGGATATGAATTTAGGTGAGAACCTAGGGTGTGTGCGTAAAACCAGTTTGTCCTTGTGGATAGTAAAGAAAGGATCCTGCACTGACAGAGCCTGAATTTCACTGACCCTTCTTATGGAGGTAATGGCTACTAAGAAGGCCGTTTTATAAGTCAGGTGTTTGAGACTACTTTTATGCATGGGTTCGAATGGGGGTCCCATGAGCTTAGCTAGCACCACGTTGAGGTCCCATCCTGGCGGTGGGTTCGAAATAGGAGGGTGAAGTCTCTTTACTCCTTCCATGAAGGCTTTAACCACTGGTACTTTCCACCACGAGACCTTGTTATGGGATGTGGTGTAAGCCGAGAGGGCTGCCAGGTGTACTTTCAGCGAGTTAAAAACCAACCCTGCATCCAGCAGGTGGAGCATGTATGTCACAACGTTGGAAGGAGTGCAATCAACCGGGTTGATTTGTTTATTCTGGCACCAGATAACGAATCTTTTCCACTTATCAAAGTAACAGTGCCTTGTATTTGGTTTCCTGGACTCCTTTAGAATGTCCATACACCTCTGTGGTAATTTGAGATGTCCAAACTCTATGACTTCAGGAGCCATGCTGCTAGGTTCATAGAGTTGGGTTCCTGATGCACTGTTTGACCCTGTTGCTGGGACAGTAGGTTGTACCAGGCTGGGAGTTTGATGGGTTCGCACACCGCCATCCTGCGTAGGTGTGGAAACCATGGTTGTCTCGCCCACATGGGAGCAACTAGGATGAGCGTCATAGATTCCTTGTTCATCTTGTACACCACCTTCCTGATGAGAGGAGTTGGTGGAAAAGCGTACGCAAACATCCCTGACCAGTTCATCCACAGGGCATTCCCTTGGGAGTCCGGCTGGGGGAACCTGGATGCAAATCCTGGGCATTGTTTGTTTTCGCTTGTGGCGAATAGGTCTATAGTGGGGAAACCCCACTGAGAGAAGAGATCTTCTACTACGTCTCTGTGAAGGACCCATTCGTGTTCTTCTGGGAGGGAGTTTCTGCTTAGAGCATCCGCTAGGGAATTGAGCTCCCCTGGAACATGTTGCGATGACAGGAAGATGTTCCGTCTGAGTGCCCATATCCATATTTTCTGGGCAAGCTTGGACAGATTTGGCGAACGAGTCCCCCCTTGCTTGTTCAGATAGAACATGGCTGTCGTGCTGTCCGTCCTGATCTGCACCGACAAGTTCAGTAGATGGGGCTCGAACGCCCTTAGCGCTCGGAATACTGCCAGAAGCTCTAGCAGATTGATGTGGTTCTTGGCTACTGAGTGAGACCAGAGACCCTGAGCTGTGTGGTGGAGATGGTGAGCTCCCCACCCAGTCAGGCATGCATCTGTAGTCACCACGGCTTGTACTTCGGGATCGTAAAAGGGTTTCCCCTTTGCGAGATTCTCTCTTGTCCACCAGTGTAGGCTCTGTACGAGTGTTGGCGAAACGACCACTAGATCGTCCCAATGACCACTTGCCTGAGACCACTGTTTCGCCAACCATTCCTGCATGGGACGCATGCGCAGACGCGCGTGGGGGACCAGGTAAATGCATGACGCCATCATGCCCAGTAACCGCATAGCTTTGCGTACTGTTATCTGTTGACCTGACTGATAATGCGGAATTTGCAGAAGTATATTCCGAATTCTCTCTTCCGAAGGGAAGGTCAATCCTTTCTGAGTATCTAGGATAGCTCCTAGAAACTGTTTTGAGGTGCTTGGCACCAGACTTGACTTTTTCTCGTTGATGGAGAAGCCTAATTCGTGGAGGAGGTCGATAGTCCTCTGAATGTTTGACCTGCAAATTCCTGGGGTTTCCCCCGTTATGAGCCAGTCGTCCAGATAAGGGTACACCGGGATTGCTTCCCTGCGTAGGTGTGCAGCCGCCACCGCCAGTACCTTGGTGAATACCCTTGGTGCTGAAGCTATCCCGAAGGGCAGTACCTTGAATTGGTAGTGGCGACTGTCCACCTTGAAGCGCAAGTACTTTTTGTGCGCTGGGAGCATGGAAATATGAAAATAAGCATCTTTCATATCCAAGGTTGCCATGTAATCCCCCTTTTTTAGGAGGGGGATTACCTCTTGTAGCGTGGTCATACGGAATTTTTGGGGCTTGACATATTTGTTGGCAGGCCGTAAGTCCAATACTGGGCGCATTGTCAAATCTTTCTTTGGCACAAGGAAGTAAGTTGAATAGATACCCTTGTTTACCTGGTGTCCTGGGACGAGTTCTATCGCGTCCTTTTCTAGCAGAATGGCGATCTCCTCGAGAAGGATCCTTTGATGCTCTAGGGAGTGCACTCTTTGTCGTGGAGGATGATTCCGGGGACGCTGCAGTAGTTCTATACAATATCCTGCGGATACTGTTGACAGCACCCATCTGTCTGAGGTGATCCCTTCCCAAGCCTGGGTGAAGGTGGAAATGCGTCCCCCTACTGGGGTTGCGTGGCAAGGGACCCTGAACTGAGCGTCACTGTTTTGGTGGAGGCGTGCCACCGCCCTTGTTGGGGCTGCCTCTGCCTCTTCCACGACCTCTCTTGTTACCCCTGCCGTAACTCTGGGTAGACTGCTGGTTGTTATTCCATTGTGTACCTTGTCCCTGGGCATAGTTGCCTCTTTGTGAATTTTGGCCGCGTGGGCGACGAAAATTATTGTTCCCCCTCTGGTTAGGGGGTTTGTTGGTAAGCTGGCCAAGGGATTTGAGAGTCTCATATTCATCTTTGGCATTTTTAAGTGCGTCTTCGACCGCTTTCCCGAACAATAGGTCGGGTTCCACTGGCTTGTCTATTAAAGAAGCCTGGGTTTCTGTCTTGAATCCCGACTGCCGTAACCACGCATGTCTCTTGATAACAGTACCTTCTGCTATCAATCTCCCTGCGTTGTCAGCGGCGTCGAAAGTTGCTTTTAAAATGCAACCAGACACGGCTCTCCCCTCTGCCGAGATCCGAGCCAGCTGGCCCTTTAACGGTTCTGGAGCAGAGGCAATGAGCGCCGCGACTTCTTCCCATTGATGGCAATTGTAACTAGCCAACAGGGTGGTGGAATTCGCAATCCTTGCTTGGTAGGCGGACGTTGAGGCTACCTTTCTGCCAAACCCGTAAAGTTTTTTGCTCTCCTTGTCGGGAGGAGCTTCTGATGAAGATAAGGGCGTGCCAGCCCTCTTTCTAGTGTTGGTCACCACTAGGGAATCTGGTTTAAGATGTCCCTTTATATACAGAGGGTCAGACTGGGCTGCCCGGAAAATCTTTTCAATTCTGGGGTTGACAGCTCTGGTGAGGTTAGGATTCACCAGGGAAGGATCTATTCTTCGTTGGATGGATTTGAGGATAGGGATGGTCTGAGCGACCGGTCTTCTCTCTCCTACAAACTCCTCCGCGAAGTCCCTTTCCTCCTGTACACCGTGGGTGTCGATGTGGAAGTGTTCCGCTGCTCGAGCGAGAACCTCGTTAAGGAGGGGCTGGTTATCAACTGGAGAGTCAGTAACTGGGGCTTCGCTTTGTACTGGGGAATCTACTCTGTAAATTTCCTGCTCATCTTCTCCCTCCTCCAGGTCCTCATCCTCTGCATAGTAATCTGTCCCGGTTTGTTCTTCCATAATTGCAAACTCCTGGTCCTCTTCAGGGAAAACTTGTCCCTGATAACTGGGGAGTGGAGTAGAATATGGAGTGGAGTAAGGCTGAACCTCGAAGGGTTCAGGTCTTTCGACCCGGGGCTTTTTACTTAGCGGGATAGGATCGGAGGAGCCTGAGGGTGTGGCCCCTTGAGGGTTATATGAAAGAAAGTGTTCTGGGTTCTTATCATAAAAATCAGCCAAGGAAGACATCCTAGACATAACCCTGTCTATGTCTTCACTGGACCATTCCCTGGAACAGGGTATTAATTTAGCAGGTGATTTATTTTCAAGGGTAGACTTGTGTTTGCTTGTCTGCTTAGGCTTTACAGGGGTGGAAGGCTGTGCTTTCCGCTGTTTCCCCCCTTCTCCGTGCGTGGAAAAATGTTTTCCCTGTCCCTTGGGGGCCCCAGCGACTTTCGACGCCTGGCGTCGAGGGTCTGGAAAGGTATCTGTGTGCTTCGGGCGTGGGGCCTCACTGGTGTTAACCGCGGTCTCGGTATCTTGGAGCGCGGCCTGGGGGTGGAAGTCGTCTTCGTCTCCCGACGATCGAACTTCCGTTAGTGTGTGTAGCGAGGCACTCTTGGCAAGAGTGGATGATTGCCTTGCGTCGTGAGGCGATCTCGATCGAGAGCGCCCAGAGGACACCGAGTCGGACCGTTCTTTTTGTGCCTCTTTCCGGGAAGTCGACGTCGTCGAGGTCCGGTTGGTCTTAGTGTGTTTAGTGTGTGTTAGGTGTGTAGCGCTTGCGTCGCCGGGGGTCTTCCCCATAGCCGCCTTGCCGGACGACCTTCCGAGGTCGGGGACCTGCGCTCGTCGGCTGTCTTTCGACGCCGTAATGCCCTCGCCGTCCGAAAGTACGGCGTCGCTGCCATCGCTGAAGGCGCCCTCCGCTGCCATGGCCTCCTGCCTGGCGTGGTGGGCCCAACGCTTTGTCGAACGGTCCTTAAGTGTCTTAGGTTTAAACCTACTACACGCTCTGCAGTACGCTTCGGGGTGATCCCTCGGCAAGCAGAGATTGCACGTGGCGTGCCTGTCGACCCAAGGGTATTTGCGATTGCACTTGGGGCAGAATTGAAAAGGGGTACCCTCCATACGCACCTTAAGGCAGCGGGCTGCTAAGTGTAGGAATATATATAAATGTAACTATATATCAAGAGTGAAGAGTATGTACCACCCCCCACTCTCCCTACTTGTAAGGGCCGAGGCCAGCGGCCTACTAGGCCCGGGCCGAGGCCAGCGGCCTACCGAGGCCCAGATCCGTCGTGCAGCAGTCGACGGTCGATGACTTCTCCAGCCGTCGTCGAGGTTGAGGGTCGACGTTGGGGTGGGGAAGGGAATGAATAAGAATTAAAATTATAATAACAGCAAAAGTATGGCTAAGGCCAGGGAACTCCGCAAGATGCTTCCGACCAGTATGGCGGAAAAAAACAATCTGAGGATCCTACACGCGTGAGGGATCTTGGGTACAGTGGACGTCACACTAGGGATAGTATTACTGGCACGCCTGTGTCGACGCCCATTTTCGACTTTCGAAAAACAAACTGTAATACTCCGCAGCTTCCACTAGATGTCGGCCTATGCACAGCATGTGATCTAAGCAGATTCCACAAGCCTCAGAAATATATATATATCTTCAAAGCACTGATGACATCAGGCAGGGTGAGTAGCACTCTTCACATCACAAAAATGTGCAGAGTCCGAACACCAACGTTCAAGGATAATAATCTTTATTGATGCCTTACAAGGTGGCACAAAAATTAAAAGGCCATCAAAATTTGGCTCTCCCAAAGTGCCTGTGCGCGTTGGTAACGTTAACGCGTTTCGCGGCTTGCCTCGCCGCTTGATCACAACAATGCGTCCCCATCAAACCACAGAGTTTTAAACAACATGGTGTGGAGCAACCGGCCACTGTTTTAGCTGAAATACAAGAGGGACTCCATTGGAAACCACAGCCTCCTTAACGCAGACCCATGGCGGACATGTTCGACTATTTCAAACCGCAATTATAGCATGGATGCAAATGCATGACACTACCACCTAATGTATCTGTTAGGTCCCTGTGTATTTTCCTTAATAGGGATCTAATGCAGAGTTACTATGTGTATTAATAACCCTGTTTGCCTGCCATGGACTACCACAGGTAAAGCACGTGTCAATGAAGCCCCTCGTAGCCAACCACCTGTTTTTCAACACTTTGCATGCATTTGGACATCTAGTTTAACTCGAATAACAGACCCATTAGCAAAAATTGGACATTAGCATAATTCGCAAATCATAAGACCAGTTTATATGCTTTTCCCAGTTCCAGATGTAATGGCATAAGTGCTAAAACAGCCCTTAAGGTGCATGATGCAAAAACACGATAAAGTGCAAAGATCTCTCTAAAGTGCAAAAGTCACAATAAAGTGCATAGTGCATGGAAATTGTGCTAAGGTGCATTGGTTGTTTTTGGAGTGCAAAGTGCACAATTCAACTGTCTGAGATCTTTTTCTTATTATATCCAGGTGCATGCTATCTCGTCTCCTTTTGTTCTGGCTCGGCAGTTATTTCCACAAGCTCTACACTACATGTTCATAATCAAACTCTGGTTAAAAAAATACTAAATCTATTGTCACACAAATGTAAAAATATTACTAAAAAGACAACCACCTAGTGAATTAAAAATATGCTTCCAACAAGTTTAAAACCAATATTAAAATGGGTGTTTCCAAGGATGGAGGGGCACAGATAATTGTCATCCTCCTCTTGATACTCTTTCATCATTGGAAACTAAGCATCTTACAATATTAGCGGACTCGACATTTTCAGAATCACTCGGACTTCCTTATCTTGTTATATATAATGTCTGCGACTTCCAGGAGAAACAGGGGAACAGAGAAGAGGAACAAAAGAAGAAGAAAAATACAAGCGAAAAAAGCATAAAACATTAATGGAGAAAAACAGAAGCAGAGAGAATCACTCAATTGTCAATTACTGGCCTAAAAATGTGTAGAGTTCCTCGTCTATGTTGTGTCCATTAGGAAATTTGCTTTCAAAGTCCAATATATAGCGAGTCTATATGTAGAATAGTCCATTTGAGCAAAGTCATACATTCCACAACGCTACCTAGCAGCCATCCCTTGAAGTTCACCTCAAGTACCGAGCCACATCAGCAAGGCATTGCGTGTATGGAAATTAACCCAAATGCAAACCCTTTTCTCCAGGAAATTGTTTCTCTCTTAGAGGGCATTGCTACAAATATACATTTATAGAAAACAAATCCTTTCAGTGCTGCGAAGCATACTCGCACGCACCCAGAATTGAAAAAATGGTTTGGCACTCTACACTGGTGCGGTGAAAAAATATGACTTATTATGTTTATTTCATTTAAAACCACAAGAACATGACAGTGTGTAGACACTCAAGGGAAAAACATTTAGTGACATTATGATTACAGAGCAAGAAAAGCTTGTCATTCTTTTGGGATATCGGCCATCTTATTTATTGGACATTTGTTAGGGTTTTCTTGAGTTGTTCCTGACAAGAAATGCAAACAAACCATACAAGTTATAAATGAACCTTCAATGTATTCATTTTAACAGACTTATAAAGCCCGGAAAAAGCAGCAGAGGACCAAGCAACTTCTATTGAACAAACAATTTTACATATGAAAAAATAGTCATTAGATATATAAAAATCTAAAAGATCTGGTGTTCAGCTCTGAGGGATAAGACTACCGAAGTATAGCTAGCACAATATTCAGTTCCTACAGAGAGAAAGGTTTTAAATTCTTGTCTAAAAGAAAGTAAAGATAGACTGAGAACTACTGCAAGTGAATTCCAAAATATATATAACAATAGTAAAAATCTGGTTTATGAATGTATCCCCTTCTTTGCTTTAGTAATTTCCAGTAGATTTCCATCAGCACTGCTTGTAGTAACAGATCCCCTGAGTTGACGTCTGGTTCAAAGTTTGGTCATGGCCATTTCATGTGTCTCAGCATGTGCTGCTCATGACAATGGCAGAGATATGGCTTGTTTACGATGACAGTAACTAAATTATGTTGTATTAGAAACCTTAGCTGGAAGATTTGAGGATTTTGTGCTGCAATCAGAAAACCTTTTCACTGAATTTCATATGATTTCACAAGGCCATCTTAACTAAATCAATTATTATTTTAACCAAGATATTCCACTGAATTTCAGTTTTTGTAATGATGAACTAAATCTTTTCAACAGTAACAACCATGCATTGTCTGCGGCATTTGCTAGTGAGCACTTTTCCTGGGGCACAGTCTTCAGCCATGCCCAGAACTTTGCAAAGCCACCTGAAGTGGACACATTATCCCCATTGCAGATCCACGGTCCTCAGGCCACATAATACCTGCAGCCATAATCATTGGTCACTTTGCAGGAAATTCCTCAGTAACCCCAAGTCACTAGGCCACAAATGTAGGTCTGTGAGTCACTGCTTATCTACCACAAGCCAGTGGTCACTTTGCTCAGGGCATAGCCTTTGATCAGGTCAACTTTTTGGGTCACCAAGTGAGACTGCAGCCAGGCCCAGAGGCCATTTTTTCCTCATTGGGGGTCTAAGGGCCACCACATGCCATGATCAGTGGCATTGTTGCCTGGGACATGTTTTTCAGCCAGGCCCATAGCTCTGTCAAACCACTGCACCTATCCTCTGGCCTGGTACAATGGCCAATTTTACCCCAGCAAAGTTCAATGGAAATGGCCAGGGCCAGTAGCCACTTTGCCTCGGGCATGGCCGCCCCACCAGGCTACTTAAAGTCATCAGTGATCTGGCTTGCCCAATTGCCTTTTTCTTCAACTGGAAGTCTTGAAAGACACTGGCCAGGGGGCACTTTGCTTGTGGCACAGCGTTTGGCTGGAATCTATGTACCTTCAAGCCACCCCAAGTGGCCATTAGGCCTTGCCTTCAGCAAAGTCCCAGTCTGTGGATTGAAGCAGAGTCTGCAGGTCCAGGCCAGGTCCAAGACCGACTCATGGCCTGCATTCTGAAACCCAACAAAAAGCAATTCCTTTTGCATTTTTTGACACTATTCCACCTCTCTCTGCAGCCGGCCCAATCAGCCTCTCTAGGGAACATGTGACCCTCAAAAGGGATACAATCAACATACTTTGCACTTTTTTCAGCACAGGGTTTGGAGGACACCACTAAAGTCTGAGTACGAAAATGGCATCTAGATTAAAATATTGTCAAACACCCAACCAATTAGACTGACTGTTTTTCAAACAGGCAATCTGCCCCCCATAGGTCTGGGAACCTCCTGAAAGAGTATCCAAAGATCCTAACAGAAAGTAGTCAATCATGTGGAAGACCTCACTAATTTAATTGGGGGACATAATGTTCATTGATTGATGAAGTGCCATGATAAATGCCCATGCATTATAATTTTGAATGGCCACTAGACCAAGTCCACAGTTATTTTGACCCCATGTGCTCCCTTAAAGTATGGTCACTATGTAATCCCTCTGAGGCGGAACTTGAATGTTTTGTTTAAATTCAAGGCCACAGTTCACAGAATTATCCTGTGCATTTTTGTTTGAGAAGATTTCTGTAAATGTGATCTTTCCAGCATCTGTGATAACAATATCTGTGACATAGTCATTTACTACAGGTTGCTGATGACTTGTTCAACAAGAGCAGCAAATATATATGCATATAATTGGTTTATGTTACTTGTTGTGAGTTGTATTGTCTTGAAGACCACGATCCAGATTTTTTGTATTCACATTTTATTACATACATAACTCTCCATAAACAAGAAGATATATCATCAATAAAGACCATCCCGCCCTCTCCCTTTTTATTTCCTTTCAATCTGCCTTCCGGTTATTAACAGAGTTGCATCATTCCATTACATCATATTCAAAAATATTACCCATGTTTCTTCAAACTGTTCACTTTTCTTTTGATGACAAGTATAACCCTTCCAAACAGTGACATTCTTTGAAGGTCATCTGACAAATGCGGATGGATACAAGTAGTTTTTCCATTCTCTTACAATCACTTTTTTGGAAGTTAATCCAGCCCTAAATAGCTAACATTTCTGAGTGTAAAATAAACCATCTAAAAGATTATTCTCCACAAGGATTGTTTCAAATTCTAAATCTATTTCCAGTCTGAGTACCCTATGCATAGTTTTTGTTACCTCCCTCCAGAAACGCTGCATTTTACTACAATCCCAAATGACGTGCTCCTATGAACCCACTCTACATTTGCCCAACCAGCAAGCCTCAGTCACTCAAACCTCTCTCGAAGAGTCTCTATGGGGTCCAGTACACACTGTTCAGTCTTTTAATCTGTCCAACTAGCTCCCCATGGTCCAGGGACAACAATGGTATATTCTTCCAAATGTAGAGCCACCTATTTTCCCTCATGTTAGACCAGGGGCGATCCGACCAAGCCTTTATAGTGGGTCCGAATTCCCTTCCTTATTTAAAAATAAAAAATAACAATATGTTCTCGAAGCAAGGCATCCGTGTTTATCAAATTCTAATAAACAAGCTCCAAGAGCCTCCTTCCCAATTCATCTGGTAGCCTCAATTACATTCTTCAGCAAACGGTATTCTCTGTACGTGCAGTCCAAGGGATCTGCGTGAAATTACCAAGTTGAAAAGTCTGACCACCAAAGGTCTGTTTTTTTCTTCCATTTTTTTGCATTTATATGTATGTGGGGGGGAGACCCCCCACAGCACCCCCACCTTACACCTATACATTTTTATTAACTCCCCCCCCACATATACATATGCAAATAAATGGGGGTCAGACATTTGGTGGTAGGGCTTTTCTACTTAGGAAATTTTGTCCTAACCCCAGTCCAAGTACTCTCCAAGAATGAAGTTTATTGACGTTTATAGTAGGGTATCCACTTTTTTCCATCAAGTCTCCTAACCATTCGTCCCATTCATATACCAAGCTCACCACAGAATTCAGTCAAATGGCTTGATCTACGATTTGGGTGAGTGTTTGGATTTGTTAGATAGGAATGTGATTGTTCTTGGTGTTCTTTAGTGGATAGGTACTGTTTGAATTTCTTTAGCTATTGGACACACATTAACTTTATATTCATCGTAGTGTGTTGTACAGCATATCACCTTTTTACTTTTCACTTTGCTGTATTGGAGACTGTAAGGAAACAAGTAGAAACTTGATTTTCAATGTTGTTGCATGGGTCCGTGCCCTACCATCCAGCTGCACATTTTCAAGGAGTCATAAGGCCAGATGAAATGCAGACAGAGAAGGGCACAGAAGCAGCCTCTCTCCCTGCAAAAGCCTATGAGCGATAGCACATCACAAATGGCAGGCATCTGTGGGGTCACTTGACACAAAAGGACCAAGAAAAGGGTCTCAAACCTGAGTGTACCCTTACGTATTCACACAATAGAAGACTCAGGTTGATCGATTCTGTAGGGATATTTTCACAAAATGTTTAATTTTTTTATTTTTAGTTCGCCCTCTAGAGAGGTACTTGGAATTACTTTAAAAAGACTGCTTCATAGATGAAAAATTGATTTTATTTCTCTATCCACAGGGTATAAAAAGGAGGTACAGATAGATATATTTCTATTGTGTACTGATAGTCCTTTTTTTTTTTTAAAAAAAAGGATAGTGTTTCAAATCTCCTGCGTTTCTCTTCTGTTCTGATCTTTCTCATAATTTTCCTTAATTTTCAGAATCCGGTTTGGAAGGGTTTTGATGATTCCCATCTTTTTTGTGGGGTGTCATAAATCAGGAGGCCCGGATGAGTTTTGAGTTCATTATCTACTCGTCTGAGACTCTTCCTGATATTTGAAGCCTACCGGTTTCAGTGGCACAGGGGCCACATTCATCACGGCTGGACAGACTCTTAAAGGTTAATGTGTCAATGTCTAGGTAGCTGGTTGGATAGTGCCAGGGGATCCCACCTGCAGATGAGAGGGGGAGGGGGACAAGAAAGGATAGTGAATGGCACCATAATGATCTTTGGGCAGTGTCACAATTGTATATTACATCAGTGCTATCATGTTGTAAATTCAACCTAAGTCTTACCTAGTTAGAGGGGTCCACCCGTGTGGTTGGAAAGAATTAATTTTGTACTTCCCAAAGAAGCATGAAACATTTGTCATGCTCTGGAATCTGGAAAACAAAGGGGGGGTGGGGTAGTGTTTTAACCAGAGAGGGCGGGCAGTAACATTATTTATCACAAGTAGTTAAAAATTAGTGCTTAATTAAGAGGGTCATGTCCAAATAACCCCCGGCAAATTTTCATTCAAAGGGCTCCAAAAATATGTGCCATGTCTCAAGAATGCTTAAAATGTCTTAAAACGTCCATGATAGAAGATTGCCATTCAATGTAGAGTATATAACTTATCCCTCATCATGTAATGCCAGAATCCCCTAAGGTAAAGTTACCAACGGGGGGTGCAGGCAAAAGGAGGGAGAAACTGGGAGAGAGGAAGGTCCACTAATCGACCTGCTGCACTCCAGAGCCCATGGTAAACGAAAGGGAAAAGGACAGAACTGCAAGGCTTGAAGTCTGTGCCTGCACGTCTAATTGAATTAGCTTTTCCTAATGATTCACGCAAAATGGGCTTACCTTCTCCGCTTTAAACTTTCAGGGTGGGGAGGGATGGCTCACCGAGGATGTCGTCGGTCCGTGTGTGGTTATTTTCGTGGCTGTACGCGAGTCCAGCCGCGTCTGAATGATGTATTGACTAAGCGTCCACAACACCAAAAAACGGCCAGGGACACAAAAGAGGGACTAGTTCCTGGTATACGCCATCTTGTATGAGTATACAAGCACGTCTAAATCAATAAATAAGACGTGAGAGGTCCGCACGTAACTCGACATTACCTGTTATGACCATATACTGTATGGTTATAATATCTGAAAACTTTACTCCGAAATGGTAGCAGAGTGTGTGAGTCGACATCCTTCATACAAATAGTGTTATTGCCATTGTTCGAGCACAACGTGAAACTGATAATGAGAGAGGCAACATAATGAGAGAAACAAAACATCAAAACCCGGGGTACAGAGGGTTATGAGAGAGTAAATAAATACAGAGAAGCCCTCATACATGCTGGTGGATTATGTGTTTTGAGTCCTAACGCACATTTGTCATAAAGAGTATTGAAAGCTATAACTATGCAGGACCCCCCCCCCCCCTTGTTAATTTGCCCGACATATAGGGGGCATCAGTGTTAATTTTACAGATCCGAAGGCTGACGGGCACTGAGTGCATACAGGACAATTGCAGATGGCAGTAACCTCTGGAGTGCAGCAGGTCGATTAGTGGACCTTCCTCTCTCCCAGTTTCTCCCTCCTTTTGCCTGCGTAACTTTACCTTAGGGGATTCTGGCATTACATGATGACAGATAAGTTATATACTCTACATTGAATGGCAATCTTCTAGCATAGACATTTTAAGACATTTTAAGCATTCTTGAGACATGGCACATATTTTTGGAGCCCTTTGAATGAAAATTTGCAGGGGGTTATTTGGACATGACCCTCTTAATTAAGCACTCATTTTTAACTACTTGTGATAAATAATGTTACTGCCTGCCCTCTCTGGTTAAAACACTACCCCCCCCCCCTTTATTTTCCAGATTCCAGAGCATGACAAATGTTTCATGCTTCTTTGGGAAGTACAAAATTAATTCTTTCCAACCACACGGATACTCGTGGGGACCCCTCTAACTAGGTAAGATTTAGGTTGAATTTACAACATGATAGCACTGATGTAATATACAATTGTGACACTGCCCAAAGATCATTATGGTGCCATTCACGATCCTTTCTTGTCCCCCTCCCCCTCTTGTTCCCCTCCCCCTCTCATCTGCAGGTGGGATCCCCTGGCACTATCCAACCAGCTACCTAGACATTGACACATTAACCTTTAAGAGTCTGTCCAGCCCTGATGAATGTGGCCCCTGTGCCACTGAAACCGCTAGGCTTCAAATATCAGGAAGAGTCTCAGACGAGTAGATAATGAACTCAAAACTCATCCGGGCCTCCTGATTCATGACTCCCCGCAAAAAAGATGGGAATCATCAAAAACCTTCCAAACTGGATTCTGAAAATTAAGGAAAATTATGAGAAAGATCAGAAGAGAAACACGGGAGATTTGAAACACTATCCTTTTTTTAAAAAAAAAAGGAATATCAGTACACAATAGAAATATATCTATCTGTACCTCCTTTTTATACCCTGTGGATAGAGAAACCAAATAAAATCATTTTTTCATCTATAAAGCAGTCTTTTTAAAGTAATTCCAAGTACCTCTCTAGAGGGCGAACTAAAAATAAAAAAATTAAACATTTTGTGAAAATATCCCTACAGAATCGATCAACCTGAGTCTTCTATTGTGTGAATAGGCATCTGTGGGGTACCGAGATCTCCCAGCAGGCTGGGTTGCTCCACTCATGTTTTTGTGCGCCCAATGCACGCCAAACGTGCTGTTATTGCACTTTCAGAATGACATGTTTTACGGGGCACTGCTGGCATATATTGTGTGCACAGGCATAATGACAATATGCTTTTCAATGTTAGCGTGATTGTGGGTGCTAGCATCGTGGAAATGGGTTGTAAAATAGTTTGTGTACCGTTGGTAACCGAAGTGGTTTAAACACTATGCACTCCCTTTTTCAGTTGCACTTGTTATTTAGGTGGGTGTTTATAGTTGGGGTGAAGTATGTTTTAGTGTAATTAGAGGTGCAGAGGAGAGAAAACCAACCTTGACATCTAGGTTGTGGGACATGAATGAACAAAGAAAAAGTTCTCAATTAGGGAACTCGCGTCCTCTGCACACTATCTGGTGTCTGGAGATCAAGACCAATAACTTAGTACTGTTATAATAATAAATTCAAGTTTTGGTATTTAGTCAGCATGCACAATGCGACATGTAGTTATTAAGGAGTTAAAGCAATGGTTCGGTCAGAAATATTATTGGCCAAAAAGATGGCCAATAATAAAACAACTACCTAAAATATATATATTTTTTTTAAGTCCCTATGCAAAGTTTCGGGCAAATGAAGCTCAAACTTTAAAATTGCAAGCACTAGGGGGCATCCATTTTGTGAAATGGATGCCGCCTGTGCTTGCGTTTGCGGCACTAATGAAGCAAAAGCCAGCCAGCTGTAGTAAACAAAAGCTACCACTGGGTGGCTTTTGCTTCATTGGTGCCAGACTCGGAGGACGGGGACCAGAGACTACAGGCAGGAAAGCTGCAGCTGCAGCTCGGTAAGTGCTATTTTATTTTTTTAAATAAGCACTAGCTGCGATTTTTTTTCTAAGTTTTCCGGCCTGGAGGAGCCCGGAAAACTTAGAAATAAAACCGCAGTTTTCAAAACGTTTCATTTATGTTTGCAGTAGCTTCAGCTTGGAACCCTCTGGGCTCCAAGCTGAAGCTACCGCAAACAAATACAACGTTGTGTTTCAAAAACGCTGCATTTTTTCTTTCTAAGTTTCTCGCGCTCCTCCAAGCCGGAGCGTTTTTGAAACACAACTGCGTTGTGTTTCTGCCTGCCGTGGCTATCGGGGGAGCACCGGAGACCCAAAGTGAAAGCCAAGGCAGGCAGAAATACAACACGGTTGTTGTTTCTGCCTACAGCAGCTTTCACTTCGGAGCTCTCTGGCTCCCTGTGGGGAGCCAGAGAGCTCCGAAGTGAAAGCTGCTGTAGGCAGAAACACAATGCAGGTGTTTAGAAATGCTGCAGTGTTTGTGCCTACAGCAGATTTCACCCCGGGAGCCCGAGAGCCCTAAAGTGAAAGCTGCTGTAGGCAGAAACACAACGCGGTTGTGTTTCCGTGACGCGGTGTTTAGAAATACAACGTTTTTGTATTTGTAAATGCTGCAGTATTTACAAGTCCAAAAACGTTGTTATTCTGAATGCTGCAGCTTTCACTGAGAGTCTCCTGGACTCCCTCAGGGTTGGGGGAGCCCAGGAGACTCCCAGCGAAAGCTGCCGCTGTCAGAAAAACAACGTTGTTGTATTTGTGATTGCCGTGGTTTTCCAACCACGGCAATCACAAATACAACGTTATATTTTTAATTGGTGCGCCTCGGCTTTGCCTTCATTTTATGTTTTCTGTGCTTCCCTGGGCTTGGGGAACACAGAAAACGTAAAATGAAAGTGAAGGCAGCCTCCTCAGCACTGCTTAGGCTGCAGTAAGTAAAAGCTCCCAGTAGGGGGCTTTTGCTGCTTGTTTAGTGCCGCAAAGGCAGAGCCGAGGAGGCTGCATGAAATCACAAAATGGATGCCCCCTAATGCTTGCAATTTTAAAGTTTGAGCTTCATTTGCTCGAAACTTTGCATAGGGATTTAAAAAAAAAATGTATACATTTTAGGTATTTGTATTATTATTGGCCATCTTTTTGTCCAATAATATTTCTGACCGAACCATTCCTTTAAACAAATCAAAATGACAATCAATTAGTTATTTATCACAAAAATCTTCTTTTTATTCATGATGATACAAAGAGGGCCCAACGCATTTCGAGTGCAAATAACTCGGGCATGTGTGATTCTATAGAAAAAGTACATACAGAATATTTCAGTAAAGCTCATATGTACAACGCTGTAAATCAAACAATTTCTTCTATGAACCATGTGAACATTCAATACTGTAACATCTCCCAAGAAAGTCTTTATATAGGGATCAATTCCTACTAAGTTGCCCATCCTGTAAGAACAACTTCTCATTAACCAAGATCCAAATCTTTTTTCTACTTATGTCCTCTTTACAAATACTTTCTGCTTTCATAATTTATCCTACACTAACACTCTTAAGGGGGTAAATATTAGATAAAGTGACAGACTACAGCAGACTGTGAACCCACTGTGGGACAGACTATGTTGATGCTAACATAGAAATGGATGATGGAATGCACTGATGCTGTACAATATTACGCTTGCATATTTTGTAACATCCCTCGTTAATCATTCAGATTAACCATGGGTAACATTGTTGTTGTTAACAATTTCTACATCTATTTTCAATGCATTTTCGATGGGGAAGGGGTACTACTGCAAGAGCTGGTCACATTTCTTATGCGAGAGAGCAGAGTATTTGGTTGTATACGAATTGTTCGTTTTTCCAAATGTTCGAATTACAATTGACCTTTTCACAATTGACCGAATTGTGAACGTCAATTGTAACATATATGCGGGGGGGAAACCCCCCGCAGCCCTCCACCCAAACCCCCCCAAAACCCTATATATACAAGCAATAGAACTGTTATACACATTGCACTAACTCAATTTGTACAAACAATTTTATCTTATGCTCCTTATGTCATCGAGACTTGAGAAGTCTAAATTCTCTGGGTGCTGCTTTACACAGATTTGATTCAATATATTAGTTATTGCGAGATTACCGCTTTTAAAGTTCATGTAATGTAAATGTAAAAAAATTGTTGTAGCCTTCAGGTACAATATTTTAATATTGATATCATATAAATTCTATAATTTTAGAACTTAATGGAGTTAGAAAAATTGATTTTATATATCAAATGGGTTTTATATGTTAATTTTATTGCACACATGTTGTATATGTTGGTATAACTTGTTATATCGTTTGAAAATTTGAAAGGTTGAAATTTTCAGCCAAATCAAATAAAAAAAAAAATATATATATATATAGTCGATTGTGAAAAGGTCAATTGTGACCCTTTAAAATCGGTCAATTGTTCATAAACGAACAATTTGGTGTTTACCGAGTATTTATGTCTAAACCTAACCATTAACGTAGAAGCAGCAGAAAATGTACCTTGGCAGAGGACAAAAGCTTGTCCAGGCTCCTTTGTTGATGATCCATTTTGATGAGATCATTCTATCCTCTTGCATACCCCCGTCGTGGGTTCAATCAGTTATAGTTCTGATCTATAAGAAAGGCGAAAAATGTAACCCAGAACATTTCTGACCTATTGCATTGATTGACGCGAGTGCCAAGATTTTTGCAATTCTTATATTGCAGCAACTAAAAGTCTACATCAATTGACTCGCAATTCTATCTCCATTTCGGATCGGATTCCGAGCCAGAATGGGAACCGCTCTGAATGCAACCGCGTTAGCTCACTTAATGGCTAAAACTAAAATACATAATACGGGTGCCTTATATATGGCATCGGTTGACTTATCCGCAGCGTTTGACTGTGTGATTCGTAATTTACTTTGGGAAAAGCTTGTCCTTAAAGGTATACCATACCATCGAATTGCCTTCATAGCTAAATTACATCAAGAGACATTGTACTTGGTGCGCATCAACAACTCCGGGGCTACAACATCTCCCATTCTAACTGAGGTAGGGGTTAAGCAGCAACCCTGTTTAACTCTACCTCTCTGATATAGAACAAATATGGAATTCTGAAGTCTCTTATCCCGCAATATTGGGGCACTTGAGAATTCAGTGGATTGCATTTGCTGATGATGTGTTAATCTTTGATCGCACCCCTTATGGCTTACAAAAAAAAGTATCATTTTTTCTGAATACCTCTATAAACATAATCTTACTTGCAATGTGGAAAAATCAAGCATATTCATATTAAAAAACTTGAAGAGGATATTGTCCACTATGAAATGGTTGATAAATTCTATATCCATTCCTGTCAACCTAAGGATGAGATACTTGGGTTATGATGTGACAGATTCTTGCTAACATGGAGACTAAACCTAAACGCAAAAACAGCGGTTTGGCTACTCAAATGAGGATAGTGTTTTTGAAGTATTGCAAGTTTTCACTGATTCCACTGCTCCAATTTTACTTATTGAAAGTGGAAGCCATTCTACTCTATGGCCTGGACTTATGTTTGAATAATATTGATGCAATACTTTATCAAATTCTAGGGCAAATATGGAAATCTACACTGAGATTGCCAAACTCACTACCTAATTGTAGATTGCAACAGGAGTTGGGTATATCTGCTTTGTCGGCTAGATTTCATTGGCGGCAGTTATCAAATTATGGACAGATGTTTCTGCCGCAACATTCGCTCTATGAGGAATTCTTGATTATGACAAATAAGGGGACTCCACCTTCGGTGGTAGCATTCTCAAATCTGATGATCAACAAACTGGAGGAATGTGGTTTAAAACCAATAGACTTAGAACATCGCTCGGCTTATGTAAAAAAATGATTATACGAGCATGATTGGCTAATCATGTTAAATGCTATGCATACAAAAAAATTATATACTGAAGCAGTCACATTTGCAACACTAAGAATCCCTCGTAGAGCATATTTGCTAAAATCTCCTGCAAATGATTATCGTGACTTATATTTAAGATTTAAGCTTAATCAGTTGCACAATTTTGAAAAAATAGTAAGATGGGATAAGGAGACTTCTACTGGCCTAGAGGGGCGGTGTAGATTTTGCCATGGGGGCACGTACATAGAAACTTTAAAAGATCTATGTAATGTGCTCATTTTGAAACATTGCGATATTCCCTTATTGGTCCAAAAGTATTAGGCATGACTTATGAAGCCAGAGAATGGTGCTGGAAGAAATTTGTGTGGGGTTATTCTTTCAAGGCAATCATTTTACTATGTACATTTCTGGAGATACTGGTGCTGGTATTAGATCACAAACAGCAAAACACAGAGGAAAAGTAAGGAATTATGTTTTAATCAATTTATTTCAAATTTTATATTTAACTGAAAACTATCAATGATCATCTTTTTTATATATTAAGTATAACTGAAGAATTGAGTATATTGTTTGTATATGATGTTGTAAAAGCTTGTTAATCAAACTAAATAAAACAACTTATTAATAAAAAATATATATATACTCCCAAAGCAGTAACAATTTGGAGGTGGGAGTATCAATTAATTTAATCATGGACCGAATGGAGGACCTCTTTAGCAAAAAGTCCTCCCTGAATGGAGGGAGAATCCAGACAGGAGTGTTTTGCAAATGTATGAATGGACGACCAAGTGGCCGCTGAGCAGATTTAATTTATTGGGACACCCCTTTGAAGAGCAGCAGAGGTTGCCATGCCCCTTGTGGAATGAGCCTTTAGGCCTTCCGGCGGGTCATTACCCGCAAGTCTATAACATTTGCCAATGGCCAGTATGATCCACCTGGATATTGTCTGTTTGGTGACGGCCAGGCCCAATTTGGGGCCAATATACACAATAAAAAGTTGATCAACCTGGCGAAATTTAGCCATTCTTGTAATGTAAAAACTTACAGCCCTTTTTAGGTCTAATCTAAGTAATCTCTCTTTTTCTTTACCTGAATGAAGTGTGGACAGAAAGTTGGTAACGTTATCTTTTGTGACAAATGGAAGTCAGAGACTACCTTTGGTAGAAAAGATGGTTTTACCCTGAGGAGGACTACTTTGTAGAAAGTAGCACACCACAGCAAGTACCAGACAAGTACTGTCAGCTGTTTGGCTGGAGGTTCTGCCCCTACGCTGCCTGAATCAACGACTCCAACGTGTTTTCCAGATACTGTTACCTGCTGGGTATTGAGGCTTTTTCATCTATTCAACTCCTCGACTATTACTGGACTTCATACTGGACTTTATCTGACTTTATCTTAGGGTGTAACGCTACATTTCTCTTTATTTTTGACTTTATATTTTAGCCAAGCTCACTCTGCTACGTGGCTATATATTGAGAGCTGCGACAAGTAGTCAGCTGTCCGTTGACTGCTGTGCCGTCGTGCTGCCGCACTCAGCGCTTTTCCATTTCCATTCTTGCTTGTTTTCCTTCTAGCTGTCCTGCAGTCATAATTTTCCTTTAACTTAGACAATACACTGACTGCAGGAGCTGTGTTTGTTTTCACTGGTGCCCTTATAGACATTGTGCCTACCTGCTTTCAGTTTATTACTCCCATGGTTTGGTTTCCTGCTTCCCACACCAATTTCCTCAACGGTCACTGAATATTGTTACGACAGGTGGCCGTGATTATTACTATCTGCCCGCACTAATCACGTAACGCCGCCTGGGTCACTGCTACTCTGGCAAATACAACAATACTCTCAATAGCTTTCGTGAGCTTTTCATTTGCATTGTCCTGAAAAAAAAAACATGATTAGGCTAACTTCGGGCATGCCTTTCCCCCCCCAACCCTGTTACGCACCACACATTCCGGTTCACATTCGTCCAGGGTTCAGGCTGTCTCCCTTTGTAGATGACGCCCTAATGTCAAGTTCATCCAAATCTTGCTCTATTACGGAGCAAGGCTACGGACTTGCTCATTCTTCAAGTAACCTCGTTAAAATGAATGGCGGAACACATGCTATCGCAACAGAAAACCTGTCTCGTCATTGTATGTCTGACAAAACTATTCAGGAGTGTCTAATCGATCAAGCTTCAACTCCAGGAGAGGGAAGCTTCCATTCTCCTAGCTTCCTCCCACTGTCCTACCAAGATTCCCACCTGGGGAACGCTTCGCACCCACAGACCTTTCTGTATTCACAGATTCTAAACAGAACGGACAATGCGAGAGAAACCTCCTCCCCTCTGATCCTCTTGAATTTAACAAGAAAGCCGGAGCCACCCCTCTGCTTCATCCAGTTGCCCAGTCCACCCAGGCCGAGATTGTGGCCACACCCCAACCCCTCCCTAAAAGTGGTAAAAAGGTAATGGTGAGCGAGTTTAGCGACTCGAGATTATCCAACTCCCCTGAGCTCTTCCCTACAGATTGTCCCAATGACCTACCTTCCCCTGATTCCCAGGTGCCAGGAGTCTCTGCTGCTCTATTGTTTGCCAAACCCATGCCCCACCCTTCCTTGGTCTTTCCCTCGATAGCTAATCCAGCCTTGGATTCCACCCTTACTGCTATGAACACATCAAATTTTACTTTGACTAAACTTTTTGAACTGCTTGACTTGCAAGCAACCTCTCATGAAGGTCGCTTCTAACACTCATCAACAAACTTGATTGGTTGGTCCTCAATCTCCCAATTATGCTAAAAGCAGAGCCGGTATTGCCCATGTTTGGTATTGAGACTCCTGCTATTGTGATCCCTACTTCGAGTGACGACCTACCCGATGGGACTGCCTCTCAATCTGAGGACCTAAATCCCAACTCAAATGCTGCTACTCCTCCTAGCATGTCCTCTGACAGCATTGATAAAAACAATCTGGACGTCCATATTGATCTGGAGCAACCCAAAGTGGTTAGTCCTCTATACGATATTTTCTACCGTCCATCTCAGAACAAGAGAAGGAAACGTAAGAGGAATAAAAAAAGAACAACTGAATTTGATGACGACCAAGATGGTTCACCTTTTGAAAATAATTTTAAAAAAAAGAAAAATCAAATTACTTCAAAAAAGAATAAAAAAAATTAAAATCAAAAACGAAAAGCTTTGTAGCCAACATTACCTTACCTGTGGAGGACAAGTCAGTGAATCCTGATGTACCCTGAACCGATCCTGGGCCTCCCATTGTTGGCATGTCGTCACTTCAAGGTAAGGAAACAGACCCAAATGTAACGTTGAATGATTCTGAAGTTAAGAACATGCCCCCTTCTGTGGAAGATCTTATGAACCTATCGGTATAGTCGAATAATAATATTTCAATATTAGAAACTATACATCAAATTCATCACGAATACATGTCCCACCCTTCCTCACGGAACCCGATATTTTGTGTGAATTTGGATCAGGATTCGAACCCATTCATGACCTTGGAGCAGAATCGAAAAAAACTTGTTAGACGATCACCATTTCCTAAAGGCTCCCCATCGAAAGTAGAATTACTTGCGCCTGTTAATGGGCACATTATTCCAGCTCCTGATAGAGACACTATCAATAAAGATTCAGTTGAAATTATAGTTAATAGTGAAGATGCCTCATTTCTACCGCAAGAAAAAGCATTGAATGCTGAGGTTGTTTGGTTACCAAAGAATTTAAAGGATGAAACTTTTAGACTCGCTATGATTGTTAGAGTTTACTCTGATCCATCCCCAAACAGAGAGACACTGTTAACCATATTCCATGCTATTCCTCAACTAAAACACATTAACTCGTCAGACATTAATGGGGTATCTGACCCCATTCCAGCCCACCAAGATATTGTGGAAATTAAGATTTCCTCACTAATAATCAAAAATTATGTCCGGCAACAAAGGCAATTGCTCCTTCAGAAAGGACTTCTGTTAGAAGCCATCCCTATGAAAACTCCTATACAAGAGCCTCGACAGTCGACCTATACTCCAAAGTAACAAATTGGTTTGATTGCAGAGAAACCTCCCTGTTGTAACTGCAACACAATTTCACGAAATCCGCCACTTAAGGCTAAGGAATCCAAATGAACCTGGGTATCTCATGCTAGAGACTTGGAACAAAAAAAATCTTAGCCACATAATCTCGATCAACACCAATGCACCATAAACTCATGGAATACTTGTGGGTTCTCACATTTACTAGCTTCTAGCCAACACTACTTATGATCTAGTCATCCTTCAGGAAGCTTGGATGACACCGACAACCGTTTGGCCCGATCATCAAGTAGTGGCAATTCCTGCTTCCAAAGCCGCCAACGGCAGACCAGCTGCTGGCCTTTTAATAGCAGCAAGATTTGACTCACAGTTATCTATCATACCTTGGAAGAGTCCAGACACAGGGATCCAACCAGTAATTATACGCCCTTCTAATTCTAACCATCCTTTTTTCCCTATGACGATAATTATAAACATCTATTGGAATCCGGCCTCTCCGACAGCCCCGCAATTTATGGATAAAATTGAACAAGTTCTGGATCAGATTGTTCTTCAACCGAACATTGTGAATACAATAATCATTGGCGATTTCAATATGAAACACTGTCAGGCTTCCGAAGCGTATAGCAATTCGAGGGCAGCGATATGGTTCTCTGTAATGAAGATTAGGCAATTTTCCATGATAGATGGTACTTTTGCCAATGACGTCCCCCCCAGGCCAACTTGGTTTAGAGTCAAGTCATACTCGACACTAGATTACGTGTTCATATCAAACAAAGCAATCAATTTTATAACTGGCTTTCAAATTATTCCTACCACAGCCAGTGACCATCTCGTGGAGGTTCAATGGAGAGCCTATCTTCAAGAAAATCCCCAATACTACAAGGGCATTTTGGACACAAACAATGCGAGTAATCGTCTTAAGTGGACGCCTTATCACATAACCCTGCTACAACAGCAACTCCATGCCAATGAAAGTGCTGGAAAAAAATATTTTATAATGATCTTATTGCAATAATACAAACTAGTGCACATTAAAAGAAACCAACCTTTGCCCATAATCATCACTGGAATCCAGATGTATTAAGCCTGAGAAGAGATCTACGTCGAGCAATAAGATTATTGCCTGCAAGTTCAAATGAAATTGTCAAGAAAAAATAAAAAAATAAATACAGAAACAGAATTAAACAAATACTTGCTGTACAAAAACAAAATGAAGCTGAACTAATGTTCAAAGCTCTATTAACGAAATCGACAGGGGAACTATGGAAGGTAATAAATAAAGCAACTTTAAATGCCCATAGATCAACGCATTTAAATAATATAGATCAAATAACGTGGAACAACCACTACCAAAAACTCATGAAGTCCTCGGAGAACATGATTAGTAAAGGTAGTCGCATGCCCGATCTGTCAGGCCTCGTATTTGATACTCTGGATATAATAATAATTAAAAAATTGAGCAACTCGAGCGCTCTGGGCCGGACATGCTGACCAATGCGATACTTAAAGCTAATCCAGAGGCATGGGCCGACCTCCTTAACTCTGTCTTTCAAAATGTTATAAAATTAAAGAAAATGCACCCATCCCGGCAAGGGGCGATTAGAATTCTGATTTTTAAAATGGGCGACAGACTTAATCCAACAAACTATTGCCACATTGCCCTCTTAGATGCCCCAGGCAAGGCTAGTGATAGGTGATTTTACTAAATGGCTTAAAGAAAATGAGTTAACTGATATACATCAATTGGGATTTGTGGTAGGGATTGGCACAGCACTTTATTCATAATCTCTGCCATTAAAGCTCAAGCTATACAATGCAAGTAGCCAATTTATCTTGCCTAAATTGATTTTAAACAAGCTTTTGACTCTATATCACAATCACTTTTATGGGAGAAATTGTTGAAGTCCAATTGCCCTGACTATATTTTACAGTTTTATTCTAACACGAGTATTAAAATTAAACTTTCAACTGACAGGCTTTTATCCAATTCGATTAAAACCAACTTGCGACTGAAACAAGGATGCCCTTTTGCCTCACTTCTTTTTAACTTTTATATTAGTTATTTTTTTTAAATATTAATTCATCTTCAAACCTTCTCTCCACGTCTTGGGACGCTGGATATTCCATATTTATTATATGCAGACGATCTCGTTTTGTTTGATAAAACTCCCACAGGCCCCCAGAGGAACTTAAACGCACTATCTAGCCATGCTGAAGAGAATAAGCTTGAAATTAATATCTAAAAACCTACTGGTTAAAATCGAACAATACAAATATCAAGGAGTGAATATCAACACTGATGTTGCTGATAAACCATACAAAGAGGAGCTCATCACAAGAATGACATTTTTAGCAACACAGGCAAAGGTATTACAAAGAAAGTATGAGGCGTTTTCCCAGATTCCTGTGCGAATGTTTTATCGGCAGAAAGTTATCCCTATAATTACCTATGGGAGTCAGACTAAAATCATGAACAAGCAGATTAACTGGGACTACCTTGAAGGAATCTACTGGAAAGCTATTCTACCTGTCCCACCAAGTTGCCCAATACCCCTAATTCGCTATGAACTGGGTCTGACTTCCATGAGGATAGTAGTCTCTTGGTCCATGCTATCACTGTATAGAAAAGCACTTCTCGCTTCAGATTCTTCAAGAAACCTATTCCCAGTCATTAAGGACATGATGGAAAGCAAAACAAAAAAACGGTCCATACTTTCGAAATGGAAAGATGGTGGTTAAAATTTACTGCAAGAGGCAGGCATTTCCTTGGACGAACTCTTGGTACTTCCCCATAAAGCCAAATTTAAGCTTTATAGGCACGACTGGATTACCACAAGCGAAAAATGCCTACAGTACTCAGCATTTAACGCAGAAGCCTTCTTAAACCATTCAATGAAATACCCAAATACATTCAAGCCTTTCCGGACAGAGCATAGGCAGATATATGTTTACGTTTTAGATTAAATTTATTATCAACTAAAAGCAAAATCGCCCAATATTCTAAAAACAAATTACTAAGGTCTACATGTAGATTTTGCAACCTGCCTGAGAAAGATGAGTCTACCTACTACCTAATCTTGGAGTGTGACGAATTGGTTGAACTGAGAAATTTATTTTTTAAAGCATTTTAAGCATAGAGATTTTTTTAAGTAGAGACCAAATGTGGAATGAAGTTTTCAATGCCTCGAAAAACTCACTAATTATTGATACCGTCAAATTTTTAAGAGAACTGAAATTGGAAATGTATTGAACATGCTTCACTGTTTTGTATCCTCTTATTGTTGGTTATGATTTTATACTACAGTATGATTTCATTCACCTAATGATAATTTTAAACAGTTTTTATTGACGATTGGATGATCTTTTGTTTGTTTGGTTTGTAATTGCTTTCTAAATACCATTGGAATGGATTTTAATGTATTAGGGCTGATGTGTGTTTTTTTTTTTTACCACACATGTATTTATTATAATGTGACTATGTACTGATTATGTGAGATCTTATGTACCAAATTGAAAAAGTTGATCCACTTAAACAATTTTTCTCAATAAAAAAAAAAGAAAGTAGTATGAGGAGGCTTACAAGAAAGAGCCTGCAACTCACTTACCCTGAGGCTGATGCTATTATGATAAGTAAGACCATTTTCAATGTCAGGAGCCTTACAGGGCAAGAATGTAAAGGCTCAAATGGGATACATGTCAAGAATTTTAATACACTGCTTAGGTCCCAAACAGGTACATTAAATGGAACTGGAGGGTATACATTAGTAAGTCCCTTTAAAAATTGTACAATCAAGGGGTTTTTAAAATATGAATCTTCTTCTGAGGAGCGCTTAAAAGTCGAAAGGGCTGCCAGGTATCCCTTTAATGGTTCCAATCTGGAGCCCCAGATTGGCTAAATGTAACAGAGAGGAGAGCACCATAGGTGTATCACATAGAAATGGATCAACATTCTTATCCTTGCACAAGTTGCTGAACTTATTCCAACTGCAACGGTACAAAGGTTTAGTTGCTGGCCTTCTGGCCGAAAGCAAAATCTCCATTACGTCATCGCGAAGGTCCCAATCCTTGTATCTCAGCCTTTCAGAAACCATGCGTGAAGGCCGAGTGTCTTCACCTCGGGATGGAGAACTCGACCTTCCTCTTGTGAGAGAAGATCCTCTCTTTGTGGAAGACGTATTGGAGGGCAGATGGACAAGTCCAGAAGGTCCGGGTATCAGGTCCTGGTGGCCCAATCCGGAGAAATTAGGATAATGGATTTTCCAAACTTTCTCAACCTCCTGATCACATGAGGCATGACGGGGACTGCAGGAAACGCATACAGGAGTGAAAACTCCCAGTCCACTACAAACACGTCTCCTTGAGCTTCTCTTGGGGAAATTCCCTGGAGCAATACAGTTTGCACTTCCGGTAGAGACCGGTTGCAAACAGATCCACTTGAGGGGTTCCCCAAAGGGTAAAGATCTCTTGAACGACTTCCTGAGCTAGTTCCCACTCGTGGGAGACTGTGCCCTGCCTGCTCAGAGAATCCGCTGACTTGTTCTGCTCTTCAGCTAGATGAATTGCCGATCGCGAGATTCCTTCTTGTATTGCCCGAAACCAGACCTGCATTGCCTCTCTGCACAGTGGTAGTGACCCTACACCTCCTCTCTTGTTGAGGAAGTACATGGCCACTGTGTTGTCTGTCATTATCAGGACATTCTTTCCCCTCACAGAGGGCAGGAAGGCCTTCAGCGCTAGTCTAATTGCCCTCAGTTCCAAAAGGTTTATGTGTAGTTTGGGCTCCGATGGAGACCAACGACTGCTGATTGTCAGTTTGTTGGTGTGGGCTCCCCACCCTGTGAGTGAGGCGTACATCACTACTGTTATCTCCGGCCATGGTTGTCAAAATTATTCTTCCTTGAGAATATTGTCTTTGCAAGCCCACTCCTACTCTCCAATGTGTGAGAGACATGTTAGCTTTAGGTCCTTCCTGGTGACCGGGGCTCCCTGTTTTAGCTGTGTATTCTACAAGATAAGTAGCAAAGAAAGATGTAAAGGTGTGGATGAGGGGGACAGGGCTCGCCAATTTGCTCTTTCCCACATCACACCACTTTATTCTCATCATAGCGCTGACTGGGCCTGCCTCATGAGGGTGGTACAGAAGTCAAGCCCCTCTGTAGGCTTGACTAAACTGCTAGATCCTGCATCCTTCAAATCAGCAACTCACACCGTAACACACCTCACATAGTCCAGGAGTTCTCCAGATAAGATTTTGAATTCGGAGTATTTTATTCCCTATTTTTTAAAGTTGTGAGTCACATTTTGTTTTAGGGAGTAAAAAAGTAAGTCATATTCGCAATGGGAGTATTCTATAAGCGAGTTTGAACTGTGAAATGGAAATGTTTCAGTAATAAATATTTGTTTGCACCTAGTTATTCATGCACACTAAAAGATCAATTTTCCCTCTTCAGATCACTCAGTAATACTAGTTTCTTCATATGGCATTATGTGTACTACTATATCCATGGAGCTGTGTGGGTGAAAGCATGGTGGCTGGTTCTTGCATGTCTACTTCCCATTTTTGTTGGGAGTATTTCTACTCCCTACATTTCTGTTTTGGGAGTATTGACCACATTTTAGGGAGCAAACATGGCTGATACACTCCTTATCTGTAGGGCTGGCTCCAGGTATAGCAGAATAGCACCCAAGCAACCAAATGCCACGGCTCCCCACAACATCCATGCATCACCACAGCATAAGAAGTTTAAGCGGTTATGAGGGCTGGCCTTACACCGCTTAACAAGACCGTAGCATCTTTTTGCTTATGTGACTTTAGCGCAAGTTGATATTCTTACTCTACAGCGATTTATTATTACTATTTCTGCAATATACTTGGCATTGATTGTCTTGTCATTCCTGTGATTTTGTCTGAATGTTAAGCATTTAAGAGCAATAGATCCAGCAATAGGAACGCTAGTTAGTACTCCTCATTGCGTGCCTAGTGAGGAATTTGTGTTTTAGCATGCACCAATGCTTACACTAGATACTTTATGCACAGTCAAACACATTCACTTGTTATCAGTAATTACATACCAGCTTCGCTGACCTGGATAGAAATGTTGTGCGATGCCTATATAGAAGTGTATTGAATACACATATGTCCTATACGTCAAGCACCTTCTTGCCCCGTCTCATGGTATGTCACCTGCGTGTTGTGAGATTGTAAGCTTGACTGTGCTGGGTTCGGAATTGTCAGTTGTTTCTTCTGTAGCTCCTTGTGTCTATTCCACCCAGACTGTTATATCAGTTTCTTCTACTACCCCATTTGTGATGGTACTAAAGCCTGGTCTTTTTTCCATCTTATTCTCATCCCACTTCCCAGTTTCCTCGTTAGCTGCTTAACTTGCATTTCCCTTGGTGAATGACTGTGTATGAAATTGATGGGGTCTCTGGTCGGGTGTTTGTGTTGTTTCTTCTCCTCCCCTCTGTATCCTAGTTGTAAATGTTTATGTGTGTCTGTGAAGGGGGAAGATGTTGCACACTGTGTATGTATGCTGATGGAGTGCCCGATATGTCTACATGGGGCTGATTGAAATGCTATGCGGATGCCTTGCATGAATGCTAAATTTATAGTTAGCTGGTGTCTAGAAGCTGGGTGAGATGGTGTTCCCAGAAGGTCTTTCTATCCTGACCTTGTAAATTAAGTGGAACAAAAACATAGATCAAGAACTTGGGACTCCTGACTGATTGATTGATACCACTCTGTCACTGCAATTGCATACATTGGTTGTCAGGAATGAGAAGGAAGATGCTGTTTTGAGTTTGCAGCTTAAGCTTGAGTTCTTAGAGCCACATTGCTGGATCATAGTGTTCCGATAGATACATAACACACTTCAAACTTCTTTGTGTAATCTGGCTTCTGCATGTGGAAGATGCAGTGGCTAAAATTAAGCGGTTTGGAATGGATTCTGCATTTCACTGTGGGTCAGTGGTGTGTTATCTTCATTCTAGGTAAAACAGGCCTCCTAGTGGGCCAGTGTACTCCTGCCATCATGAACAACGCTGCACTCAAATGAAATGCCAAAGGCAGGAGGAAAGCAGAGACACAGAATGTAGGCGGGCTGATGTACAGGCCAACGGCCAGGTAAGTTGGTGTGGGTAGGAGGCAAGGGGAACAAGCAAGGGATGAAAAAGGGCCATCCTTGTGGTAGCATTTATGAAATGACCCTAAGGGGAGTGGAGGTCATGGGCTAATGGGGAAGGAGTCCATGAAATAAGACGGGCAACAGGACAACCCTGGAATGCCACACAGATCCACCGGCACACTTACTAACAAACTCAGTATGAACGCACCCACAGAATAACGCTAGCCTAAGTACTGCTTCCATTCACATAGATCTACAGTCTTTCCAGCCTTAGTAGTCTTGCTGCTGTGTTTTGCACTCCTCAGACTGTTAAGCAGATATTCCAGGAGGCCTTGGTAAAGTATGTTGCCCTAATACATACCTGAGAGTACTAGGGCGATGAATACCTTAATGTGGAAATGTTGATTATGACACATTGTAATGAAAGACACAGCCTCTCAGCATTGTTTTAACTTGAGAGGTAAGGGGTGAGGGAATTGTCTTTAAGGAATCAAAGGTTGTTACCCATTTTCTTGCTGAGGGTAGAGTCTTTCTCCAGAAACTGTGGGATTTTGGTGTTTAAGAGGGCAAAGATTGAGTCGTAGAGTTTTTGGGATAGGCCATTGTGGTGTTACAGACTAATGAATTCTTAATAGTTTTGACCATTTCCTTCAAGATGAAATATGCAGATGCTATGTGCTGTACTTCATGAGCGTTGATGATCTTACACATCCACAAGGAAAGGACAGCCAAAAATTAGAACAGAACCAGGGATCCCAGCCTTGAGAAATGAGCAGTGGAGGGGACCTAAAGAAACAGGGAAAGGGTGCTGGCTGAGCAGCACTCAAGCTGCTCAGAACGCAGACTTGTATTAATGAATCAAGCCCATTTTCTGAGCATCCAGATTGGACAGCGCCCCTGCCAGGCAATCAATGGGCTATTTGGCATTTACCTTCTTTGACTTGGATATCCAGCGTGGTCAGTATCCCACAGTTTTGTCTGGCTCAAGGTCATTTTTCCTCCACATTGCTCCATCTTTCGGTTGTCTTATTTTGAAGTAGTTGGTATTGAGGGTAAATCTCTAATGGCTTGCTCTTATCTTCAGAGAGTTTGTGACTTTCTCAGATGCACCTTGGTGATTTTGAAAGGGTGTGTTGGGTTTCGCGAGGAGCTGGTCTAGCTTTATGCCTTTTCATGAAAGTGTTGTAACTCATCTCTGCTACAGGACCAAAGACCATTTACTCAGCCAGAAAACATCTGACAAAATGATTATGTAGGGTACATACCACCCATCCCAAAAACACCTAATTAGCCTGACCTATTAGAGAACCAGATGTCAATCATCATGTTCCACTTCCAGGAGGAGGGAAAGACAATTCTAGGACTTCTAACTTTAGGACCAACTTCTCAAGCACACCCATGTTGGCACATTGCATTCCAGTTTACAGCCTGGATTTCTCTTTAAACATCCAGTACGATCAGCTTGGAGCACTGAATGAGTATGGTGTATCCTTGTTGGTCGTCCTTCACGATGCCACAGCTATCGACATTGTGGTACATAGGACCCGCCTCTTGAACACAAGTTCATAATGATTTTCAAACTGAAATCCTTAGGTTACCAATTCAAACCCAAAACCATCTTACTGCCACAGAGGCAATCGATAGCCAAGCTCTGCCTCTTCTGACTCAAAGTAAGGCCAACCAAATCCAGAGGGCCATAACTACTTTCTTTCAATGGGTTAATGTTACATGGGTAAGGTAATATCAAGAATAAAAGATGGCCATTCTTTAATCAGTTTAGCCAATGCACATTTGGCAGTCACGGGTTCTGCATAAAGCAGTCCCTCGTGTTATAGAAGCATCCAAATATAGCCATGCTCAAGCTATTCTAGCAAATTTTCAAAGAATCATGACACACAAAACAATGTTATTCAAAAACAAAAGGAGTTAAAAAAGAATAACATGTATACTAGGACACCCACCCGAATCCCAATTATCCTCCATTCTCTCCCAGCCTTTAGCTATTTGGAAAATAAAAGCCAATTAGCAATCTTTTAGTCCTTAGAAAATAACCCTCACATATTTCTGGGTTCCAGCTTGATCTTATTTTTGTTTCCTATTCTGTGACTTTTTCTGAGGTTTTATCTCTTCCTGTCTATCTTTCTGATCCCTCACCCTATTTCTCCTATACCTCTAACACTACCGCTCCTTCTCCTCTTTCCTTTTTTCGAGGTAACCTGCAAAGTTTCGATACTCTGCGCTTTGCTTCTTCATGCAACTCGGTCTTACCGTCTCACTCTGCCTTAGCCACTCTGTCATCTGATGTTACGGCTTCAGTCCTTTTCTCTTCACCTCTTGACACCCTCTATCCCACATCCGTTTTTCATCCTTCTCACAAACCCTCACAGCCTTGGCTTTCAGCCCACCCTCTCTCAATGCGATGTGCTTTACGTCGTCTTGAAAGGCGTCGGTTCCACTCCAAGTCTGAGGCTGACTTTCATTCCTATTCTTCATATCACATCTTATAGGACGACTGCCTTCTTTCTCCTAAACAATCATTTCTCCAATCACCTCTATTTTCTTTATTAGCATTTCTTAGTTTACACTTTTAAACTTTTTATGCTACATTTAGTCACCGTAAAATGATTTTACAACGTATTAATTATTCAAAAACAAGCAAGTAAATAATACCAAAAGGAAACAAAACATAAAAGGAATTAAAATGATGAAAAGGTATTAAAATGATGATAGTACAAAGGAATAAAAGAACACAAGGATAAGGAGATATAAACCTACTTCAACGTTCAAGTACATTGTCAAGACCAGGGAGGTAACCACACAGTCCAGGTTTCATTATCATTTTCTTAATTCACCGCTGGTACGATTGAACTCTCTTGCAATTTCATAAACCTGTTTGAGATGTCTTTAAGAAAAGCCAATAAACCCAATGTTACAGTGGTTGTTCTCCCTTGCATCAGGAGAAGCCATGTTTATCTTGGAGACCTTGAACAGCAGTTATTTTAGGAATTCACCCAAGTGTTTTGTCCTTAAGTCCTTCAAAGCCAAGCACTCAGTCATTAAGTGCATCTGAGTTTCAAAAGGTTCTACATGTATAATTGTGCTCACTTTCCATCCGCCATCCCTCAGTTACTTCCTTGGTGGGAAAGAGGTTGAGGCAAAGTCTCAGGAACTCCTGTCTTAGAGTAGGCGAAGGAAATTTCTTAATGTAACTCATTGTATCCCCTCTTTTCCCAGAGAGACTTCCCAGTTCACCTCCTATTTTAGATGAGGTAATCCTGTCATTTGTAATTATCCAGTATAGGTCAAGTAATTTTCTTTTTACGTGTCCTGGGTTTTCCAGCAGAGTATCTTCTGAGAGGGCCAACCTTTGGAGTATATCTGAGCATATGTTCTTCCACTCAATCAGGGATATTTCCTGATTTTTCTTTATGGCATGGTGCAGTAAATCGAAGCCTCCCTATCCTGAAGGGTCCAGGCATTTGCGAAGAGGAGATAGCGTTTTCCTCTCCAGAGCAGCATACAAAGATGTCAAGCCTAACTAACTCTCTCCGAATGATTTCGACTGGCAATGAATTGGGCAAATCGAGAGTTATTTTCCAGAAGATTTCCTCAGCCTGTCATCAAGCTGAACCTGCCAGTCTTAGTTGAGTTTCTGCATCATATGAAAGTATTGGCATTAACTTGAGTTTATAAAACTCGATGACCGGGGACAGGGAGAACTTACCATACCTCTGTTTGATCATTCTAGCCTGAGTAGCAGATTCCTGGCTTTGGATCTTAATATTTCCAGACCAAAAGAATTAGTGGTGCGGTTGTTCAAGGACAAGCCGAGATATGTCATTTCTACCTCTATATACAATCATCTCATCCACAATGACATTTTCAAGCTCTCTCATCCTACTCCCAATCACTCGCTTAACTCTTTGTTATCGTCTTCTGACTTAGCCTAATTTTTCTCTTCTAAAGTGGCTTCTCTTCGCCTTGCTATCAACGACTCATCTTCGAGTCCTACACTTCACATTTCTCCTGCTTTCCCCCCCCCCACTACTTTCTCTCATTTTTCCTCTATCACAGACGGTGATATTTCCCTTTTGCTGACCCGTGCCCATCCTACTGCTGCTCCTAGGGACCCTAATCTGTCACTCATATCTTACCTTTCATCTTTCTTTAATATTTGTCTGTCAACATCAGTTTTCTCTTCTTCGCTTCTATTATTACTATTTTGAAAAAAACCTTCTGCAGACTCTTCATTTGCCTCGAATGTTCGTCCAATCTCTCTTCTTCCCTATCTCTCTAAGCTACTTGAATGCCTTGTCTATTCCCAAGTATCTTCATTTATCTCAAACAACTCAATCGTCCCTTGTCTTCAGTCTGGCTTCCGCCCCATGCACCCAACATAGACCGTTCTTCTGTCAGTTCTAAACTCAATGCTCATGGAACGCTACTCCAAACACTCTTCTCTACTCATCCTACTGGATCTTTCTGCTGCATTTGACACTGTGGACCATTCAATTGTATTAGTCTCTCTTTCATCCTTTGGTCTTTCAGGTTTTGTCCTCTCTTGCTTCAAATCTTATTTATCCCAGCAGACATTTTCTGTCTCCTAGGCAGGGACGACTTCAAACTCTCACTCTCTGGCCCACGTGGTTGCACATGGGTCAGTTCTGGGACCTTTTCTGTTCTCTCTTTACTCTTTTCTTTGGCTAAGGTTATTTCCTCTCACGGCCTACCACATCACTTTTATGCCAATGACACTCAACTCTTTCTTTCCTTTTCTACCTTCTCTGCTGACATACATGCCCAGCTGGCTTCATGCTTACTGGCAATACAATCGTGGATGTCCTCATTATCTCACACTCAGCACTGATAAAACTGAGGTACTCATTTTTTCCCTTCGATTACTATTCCTCCCCCACTACCTCCAGCGTCCATACAATTTCCACCATTTATCCTCCCATTGCATACACTGCTCGTAATGTGGGACTTCACTTTGACTCTGCTCCATCTTTCAAACATTGCACTTAAATCTCTTATCGTGTCTGTCGCTTTCACTTTTTCAATATTCGTAAAGTTTGCTCTTTCTTAACTTTCGATGCTACCAAAATACTGATATCTTCTTTAATTTGTTCACATCTCAATTTTTTCACTACGCTCTTTGGTCTTCCGGTTTCTCATCTTGCTCCTCTGAAATCTGTCTTCAATGCCTCTATTCATGTACTTCTTTGTTTGACTCCACATGATTCTATTTCCCCTGCTCTTCTCACTCTTGGTTGGCTTCCTTTCCAGGCTCAATTTTGATTCAATTTTTTATGTCTTGTCTTCAAATCACTCTATGGTCTTGCCTCGGATCATCTATCCTGACTGGTCTCATTTTTGTACCCCTTCTTGTTCTCTTCGTTCTGGCTCTCAATTTCGTCTTATAGTGTCAGACCCTCCTTGTGCCCAGTCACATTTCCGTACATTTTCTCTTCTCGCTCCTCTGCATTGGAATGCTCTTCCTCTTTCACTACGGTCTATCTCGGTCTACTCTTTCTTTCATAAATCGTTGAAAATCTATTTTATCCAGCAGGGTTGATCTTGGCATTATATGTAATTCCTCACACTATTGTATTGTTTTTATATACTTTCTTAAAGCGCTTTGGATTAAGGCGCTATATAAAAATCATAAATAAATACAATTAACATTTAGTTCGAAAGATTCACTAATACAAAAGAGGTAAGACTCAAAAACATACCTCTGCCTGTCCCTTTGCACTTCCTTCCACACTCTTGTGGCTTGCTCTATTTGTACATACTGTTTAACCTTACATCTTTCTTTCTCCAAGTGCAATGACTACAGCCCTTACGCAATTTATTTATTGCTACTTGGAAACTTAGCTGAGAGCGTATATCAAAATTGGTGTTTCCTACAGTTTAAGTAAAAGTAAATCAATTCAGAGGGGTAGGAAAAATAAAAAACACCTAAGACTTTCTCATCTCTTTCAAAATGTGTGCCTCTAAAGTAGGTACAATTCAACATGTCTGACAATTTGGGATTTGTGCACAACTTGTTCGGTCTAATTTGTAGACAGCTGGGAGGGTAGGTCAAGTGCTACGTCCTTGCATTGGGAACAGGATGATGGCATGTGCTGTGGGTTCGATACACCGGTCGGGCCAAATAAGCACTTCACCAACCTGCAAACCTCACCCAGGTCAACAAAATACGTACTGCGAGTGGGTAATAACAGTGACATTGAGCATTACAATGCTTAAAAGCTGGAGAAATTTGGCATAAGTGCTATAAAATTAACAAATCACTGTTATAAACAACTGTTTAATCCTCAACTACAAGTATTTCCTTTCCCAGTGTGATCTTTAGAATTCTTCTGCATGCCGAAGATACATATACGTTTACCAGACTAATATGAAGGATTCTGACTTCATTATTTATTATATCCCATTTAAGTAAAATCCCACTTGTGGTTGGGGTAGTGGCTGACACTATGGATGCCTCTTTAGTACTATGAAAGAGCCCTACAAGGTCAGGTGGGCCATTGGGACACTGTAGGTGCTTGATCTTCTCCCTTTCCTCCGAGACGGGGGAGGCATGGCTGAGTGCATACTCAGATCAAATAAGACCTCTGGAACAATCCACCACTTTACCTACGGTCCGAATCCTCATACCATCTGTTCAGAAAAAAGCTTGAGACACATTTGTCCAATTAACCCTATACACTGTATGTACTCATTGTTATTAACATGTCTGTAAATAGCGCCTAGATGCCAGATGGCTTTGTACACTTCTACAAATGGAAAAATACATAAATAAATATGAGGGACAGTGGGTCCTGTGAGGGGTCAGAAATGTGAGATGGACACAAAGTTGTAATGTGTTCAACATTATACATTTTATTAAAGTAAAAGGGTTTGGATAAAGGCCCTTCTGTCCCTAGCCTAAAGAGTTTCCGACCTATGTAACCAAAACTAAAGATCAGTCTGTGTCTCACGTCGTCAAAAGTAGGCAAACTGTCCTTGTGCTCAAAACATATCAGACCCTCACACTAAAAATGAACAACATGTTCAAGGTAAATGTCTTAAATTCAGAAAAACGTGTGCAAAAATCAAAGTATGTAAATTCAACAGAAACAATCATTGTATCCAGGGGATGGTTCCCTTCCCCTGAACTGTTTCAGGAGGAATACAGAAAGTGTTCAGTTCAGAAACTAGTTCCTTAAGAGTGGTAAAAAAATGTCTCTTTCACATTACACTTCAAGATGATGAAACATGTATTTTCCGAACAATGGTGATTTGAAGAATGGCAAAAGTATCTCCTGGCACCTTAAGAGATTATGCTTTAACACTTTCGTAGGGAGTATGATGAAATTGTCTTTTCCAAACAATGACTCCCCAAAAACAGTACAGATTTCTCCTCTACACAACATCTTCTTAAGAATGACAAAGACCATCTTTTCAAAGCAGTGGTGGTTTTTATAAGAATGGTGCAAAGTGTCCCTTCTATTCAATGATTCATTAAATAAGGTCTCCTGTATACTCTCCTGCCAGGAATGCTTTTTCAAAAATGTATTTTCTGTTTAACAACTCTATATTACCAGGCATACTCCTCTGCCAAGAATCCCCCTTCTGGGCTTTCAAGATCACCTCGTGTACTCACCTGCCAGGTATCTCCCCTTCCCCAAAGGCTCACTGCCTGATGCACTTTTTCCACCCGGTCTTCTAACAATCATTTGGTATCTTAACGTATAACGCAGTGGTCTTCCATCACTGTCTATACTCTATTGAGTCCAGGTTTCACTCGTTTCAACTTCCCCCATATTAGCATCCCTAAAATGGAGACGTGATCAAGTTTTGATTGCCATCTTTATTGTTAGCATTCATTGGCTTGTGGCAATACTTGTTCCAATCTCCACTATATTGACTTTTCATATGTGATGATTTATACAGTTCTTGCCTTTCAATTACTTTGTTACAGTTCATTTGCTCACGACAACATTTACTCCAGCTTTCCTCATATTGACGTCTCATATATGGAGACTCTGGTAAATTCAGTCTTTGAATATCACTTGTTTGATGCTTAAAGTGATTTCCCCAATTGTTCATTCGTCTGTCGGCACACCCCTGGGCTACCAATGATCTTGCGCACATTCACCGTTATTCTCTTGCGTGTCCGATACGTGGCGTAGAGCTGCAGCAATGTCTATGCCTCTGGGGAGCTTTCCCCGCTTAACAACCCACTTGCAATGCCCCCGTCAGCTTCTTTGTCACCCGCTGATGGAACTTCTGCCTTTCACTGTGGCCGCGTCTCCACTGCTGCCGACTGGATAAAGGTTCCCCTACAGTACCCGCTCTGCTTCTCCCAGCCTCTCGTCTTCCCGGTATGAAGCACCTACTTCCCTCCATAGAGGGAGTTATCTTGCGTCTGTCTTCGGTTCTGCTTCCCGCTGCACCCGCTCTGCATCTCTCTTTTCCTCCTTCAATGCTCTCAAGTAAAGGCACCCAATTTTTAAACATCCTGCTCAGCTGATTGATATTACAACCACAGGTTGCACGTTGGTGGTGGTTCTGCTCTACATTAACTCCTTTCTCCACTTCCTCATCCCAATACTAAAAGTTTTATGGGAGTTCGAGTCCAAAGGAGTTTGGAACCTTTGAGTTATTTTATTTTAGGTTTTTGTTCACATCAAAACCAATATTAACAGGATATGTTAAGTGAGCATTATGTGCATATGAAGTGTGAATGATATCAACCTGGGCTGTTTCGAAAAAAGGGGTTCTATGATTTTTTCACTGGAAGTAGTGACATAATGACATGCCATCAGGGATTTAGGTATTATAGGGTCATCTTCAAAATGAATGGAAGAATACCGTGTCCCCCCTGATGGGGTCTCAACATCTCCCTGGCAGCCATCTCCTCCCATGCGATCCTCCCACATACTACTATCCCCAGGGTTAGGATCAGGTAGCGACTGCCATCCCCTGGCCACATGGGAATAGATTTTAGGCTGGGGATCAGCGATGACTCTACAGGATTCATCACAGAGCACTGGGTAATGTGCTGCCCCCAGAACCACTAAGGAGTGAAGGCGACTGAGGCAGAGCTCAGCATAGAGGATCGACATGCTGAGTGTCCTGGGCCCGGATCGTAGATAAGAGGAGTGTTGCCTGCCATCTGGCAACCCTAAAGAAAGATCGCCCAGGGGGAGCATTGGACAACCATCCTGTGCATGGAGGTGCCTGCAAGGCTGTTATCTCGGCAGGCAGGCATAATCAGTGGCTCCCTGCTAATCTCTACCCAAATAGGTACTCAAATGCGCTTCCAAAATTAGGAGAACATCCAGTTATAGTCCTAAGAACAAAAGACTAACTCTGGAGAATCAGACCAGGTGTTCAATTTCCGATGAACGACTAGAAGGTTTTGAGTAAGATGCATCTCTTCCAGGATGGAATTCCACAGAGTACTTCCTTGGACAGACTAGGATCGACCCATCGCGCAAGCACATTTAAACCTGGTTATGCTAATCAAAAATGTACCCAGAAATCTCAATAATCTAATTGGGGTATGTATTTTAAGGCGATGTTTCAAGTAACATTCCTGCTAATAGATTTATGAACTAGAGTCAGGGCTTTGAACTGGACTCTAGTCCGGACTGGTAACCAATGTCAGTTTCCTAAATAGGGGGTCATGTTGAAGTCTCCAGGAATTGGTCATTCTGGCGACAGCATGGATCAGAATCTGCAGGCTGTTAATTACTAATTTTGGGGCTCCTAAAAATAATGAATTACAGTAGTCCACTGTGGAGCCTATTATGACTAGAGCTATAACTCTAAAATGTTCCTGTGATAGAAAAAGGTTTAACTTGTCGGAAGAGCATGAGATAAACTGTGTTGCTTACTATCCGATTAGCATGTTACGCAAATGTTTGCTTAGTTACAAAGGTTACTTATTATTATGATTATTATTAGGATTTATAGAGCGTGAATTATTGCCCGAAGGCACCTAGGTGCTATGCAGGAAGAGAGCAGTTTTACTGGAACAAACCTCAAAGACTAAGAAGTAGAAAGAGAGCTAAAAGGATGAGTCTTAAGTGCTTTCCTAAAAGGAAAGTATTCAGTCTGAACTCGGGTGTAGCGGAAGAGCATTCCACATGCTGGGGGCCAATACCAAAAAGGAGCGGTCACCCAACCACTTACAGCGAAACTTAGGAATCGTCAGAAGTGCCTGTGATTCCGAGTGAAGACTTCTTGCGGGAACGTACCTAACCAGTTTCTTCCTCAGCTACTGAGGACCATCATTGTAGAGAGCTTGGTGTACAATACACAGAATCCCAAACTCGATCTGCATTTCCACAGGCAGCCAGTGTAGCCAGTGAACAAGAGCAGCGAATGGAGTTAATCGAGGAACTTTAAGTGCTCAGCGTGCTGTTGCATTCTGGGAGGACCTGTAGTCGCTGAATCTGGTACTTTGGTTGTCCCATATAGATACCATTACAGTAATCTACAGACCCCATTATCGAGGATGCCACCAATGTGGTACAGTTTTCCAGGGGGAGCAAGGGAAGAATTGTTCTCAAGGCTTTCAGTTTCCCGAAGCCAGCCCTGCAAATGGCGAAGATCTGAGCTTCTCGTGAGCCATTGGGGAGAAGTTTCACACCCAGGCTCCTAGCTGAGGCACAAGGGGCAGGGAAAGGGCCAAGGGATTCAGGCCAATATTGTGAATTCCAAAGGTGGTCTCTACCCTGTGGTCCAACTACTAATACCTCTGCTTCATTCCCATTTAGCTGGAGCCAATTGGCCGCCATCCATGAACCCATTTTCTCTAAGCAGTCGCACAACTGGCTGGGGGATGCAGTTTTAGGAGAGTCCATCCTGAAAATCAGCTGTGTATCATCCACGCAGGAATAGAAGTGTACACCACAATCTGCAAAGAGGTCGGCCAACATGTGAACATACAAGTTAAACAAGAGAGGAGATAAGGCCGACCACTGCGGGATGCCGCAAAACAATTCTACCAGAGAAGAGAAGCATGCTTCAAAAGAGAGTGTCTGTGGTCGGCCCTCCAAAAAGGACTTAAACCGGGCCAGGAGAGATCCAGTAACACCAACATGTTCCAGCATGGCCAAAAGAATTTGGTGGTCCACGGTATCAAAGGCCGGGGAGAGATCCAGGAGAATAAGAACTCTGGTCTCTTCGCGGTCCTGAAGCAGCACAAGATCATCCAGCAGTGATATAATTACGGACTCCGTCTCCATCTTGAGACGGAAGCCCGACTGGTACGGGTGGAGACAGTAATTTTCCGAAAATCTTGAGATCTGAGGTGTAATCACCGCCTCCATCAGCTTCATCATAGCTGGAAGCAAGGAAATAGGCCTAAAATTAGCGGGCCATCGAGGATCAAGATTGGCTTTATTTTAAAGTGGGGGGACAACTGCATGTTTAAGAGCGGCCGGCACAATGCCCATAGAAAAAGAATATTGAAATGCATCAGTCAGCACTCCCAATGTGTTTACTTTATCTGGAGTTTCAATGATATTGCAATGAATATTCACACACAAAAGAGGCCACTGCACTCTGTAGCATTGTTTTCATTGAGACAATGAGCATTTTGGTTTTAGCAGGGTTTAGACATAACCAGTTCTCTCTCATACATATTTCTATAAAGATCGAAAACACAGCAAATCTTCGAGGACATAATATGTTGGTCCATTAGATTGAAGACCAGATGAGTGTCATCCGCATAGTTTTGAAAAACAGCATCTTGGAAAGAAGTCATGGAGAGGTTTCAAGGATCCATGCCGCAAGGTTAATTTCTTGCACCTCCTCAACCACCATCTCAGAAGAGTGGAAGTCTCTTTAATACGTTTAAATCCATGCCATTTGGAGTTTACATTTTAACTTGTTTGAATCGTTATTTAAAAAACTTCGACAAGCGAAATGAGGGCTGATACAATGTTATTAGCATCAGTATTAATTATGATGCTTGGTTTCTCAGTATTAGCCCATATATATCACTGATTTTAGTTCTAAAATATGATTGACGTGTATTGCACCATTCCTTGTAGGGACTGACTGGGTTGTCAGGAGGGATTTGCCAACTTTTCAATAGTATTGGGGGCAATGCTGAAGTGTTTGTGCATTCTTCATTCTTCCCAAAGTTGACAGACACCTTTAAGATCATTTGAGGGGTCTGCCTGGAAGGCGTCATGGCCCCCTCTGTTATTAAACCTCGGTTGATGACCTAGAAAAACATGTTTTAACCAACTCTGTTGTTGTGTGCTTTTCAGGACAATTAACACACTGGAGAGGTTTGAGGGGAATTATCCTGTTCACTGAGCTCCAACCCTCAAACAATAGGCAATTAGCCTTAAGCACAATACACAAAGGCTCGTGAACAGCACACTTGTTTCAAGGCAGAGAACCACACCTTCAGAAGCTCAGAAGAGCGCAGGCTCTAGCTGAAAGCAACTATTGCTAGTGACTGGGAAAATTCAACCTACTAACAGTCACCACAATTGTCGAAAAAAGTCAATTTTATTAATACATTTGTAAATATAAAACGCAATGCAGTTATAAAAGACACATACCATCAATAATGTGTCAAACAGTACATATTCATGTCACAGACAAAGGAAAGGTACATACAAAGATATAATAAACACATGCACGAGGAAGTGAACAGTTCCTTCCTCCTTACACAGGGCTCGAAAAAAGTGGCCAACGTAACCTTGTTGTATAAAAAACAAATTACAATTTATCCTACACTTAAACAGTTCTCAGTTAATCAACTCACATTCTAAATAATACATACCCACTCATCCCAACATGTTTCATTCCACACTTACTAGACATACCATAAAATCAAGGGAAATTCATCAGGGGAACCCCTTGTCTGAAAAAAATGTACAGTATACAACAACAACAATCACGCCACAGCTAATAGTGGCTTTAATTCCAGCTTAAATAGAAATTTGCAGCTTGTGGAAACACTGCAGAACTCTCCAAAACATTCTTCTGTTGCTCCACAGTTTTAATTCCTTAAGAAAGAAGATAGTGGTTGCTCTTGCCTGAAAAACAAATGGAACATCGGTGTAACTATACCTTTTGTCCATGAGATTAATTCAATTGCTGAATCAATAGTGAATATCAGTGGCATTGCTATTTGTTACCACTATAATAGTTTTGAGTACTATAATCCTAACTGGCTCAGGACATCAAACAGCCTTGGCTGCCACACTACTCTGTTTCTGTAGCTATCTACACAATGCGAGGTCGGGACATATCAATGTCTTCCCAGATCTACACATAGTTACTCATACTTTCTAATTCAAATACCTAGTCTAACCAGGATCGCCCCCATAAAAAGATGAACTACAACTCCCAAAATGCAATCTGGTCAAGACAAACTCCATGTTGAACAGCAATTTCACTGTATCAACCCTAATCAGAGAACCTTTCGCCCATTACGAGAAACTCACCCACCAGTTAAGAGAAACCACAGATGGGCGCGAGTACAGTGATCGTCATTTTACAGCAAGCCGAAACAGACGAGCGCACTGATCAGCGCTAGTATCGTATTCGTCACTCTCGACTGGTAATACTTGCAGCTGTGCCACATAAACTGCATTGACGGCAGGGAGGGGACAAGAAAAAAGGAGAAAGAGCTGATGTTAGACTCAAACCACGAGAAACAATGTCTCGGGTTACACTTAAAAAATCAAACAGATTCTGTGGACACCTAAAGCATCTGGCAACAAGAGTTAAAACTCAAGGTTCATGTGCTTTTAACAACAAATGCAGAGAAGGAAACACCTCTAGCTGATTACTGGGCGAATGAAATCGCCGATGCAGCGAGCTGTAAAAGCGAAATGCAGTGGCTCAAGAGGTTTTAAACAACTCGCCCACAAAAGGAGCATAAATCACCTGACGAATGTCTGTCACCGAAGCTACGTCTGTTTAAATCATACTGAAGTCTTCCACGTGCTTTTCAGGACACCAAACACCTTATTTAGCATAATATGGGGTTCTATTTGGACAGAACACAGAGAGCTCTACAAATCTTAGTGAATTCCTATGCAGGGTTTATGAACTGAAGGGAAATGAAATTAATTAGCTCATAGTCTGCTTTTATGGTTTATAACAGAAATAAAAGGGTTAACGCACTCCTTCCTGGGGCAATGAAAACTTGAAGTGTGAAGACATTGGATTACTTAGGCATTAGATTTCAAGAAAAGACAAATTGAACCCTGCAAGTGGCACAAAAGAAACTGCATAACATCACACTCACCTGTGCGAAACAAGCACACAGAGCCATGCGCACTAGACTATACGAGACTGGAGACAAAGCCAGCAAGATGTTGGTGTGGCTGGAGAAGAGAGGAGGGGCAATGCCAGATAAGATGCATAACCACCATAAATGCAGAACGGACCTCGACTGATCCAGACATCGCGGAAACCTTTGCAGCGTACTATGAGGCGCTATACGCCCCCCCCGACGACTCAGATAGATCCCAGCATTCTAGATACACTCACCATTCCACATTTAAACGACACGCAAAGAATGAGTCTAGAAACAGAAATCACAAAAGAAGAACTATCAACAGCCCTATCCCAACTCCAAAATGGGAAAACCCCAGGACCTAACGGCTTCCCAGTAGAGACGTGGAAAAAGATCGTCAGTGGACAAACAATACCACACATGCGTAAAATGTTCCTGTATGCCAAAGGAAGAGGAATCCTGCCCCCGGATTTAAGAAAGGCCACTATAGTGGTGATGCACAAGGAAGGCAAACCTTCAGACGCATGCAGCTCCTACAGGCCGATTTCACTTATAAACATAGAAGCCAAAATACTAGCCAACGTACTGGCTAACAGGCTCCAGGCAGTAATAAACACTCTTACTCACCCAGACCAATGTGGCTTCATGCCGCAGAGATCCACACGAATGAACATTCATAGGCTGCACACCGCTATTGAAAAGACACCAACATTGCAGGATTCACTAGCACTCCTCACAATTGACTTTGAGAAAGCCTTTGATTCAGTCCACTGGGAGGCCTTGTGGAACATCATGGGTAGAATGGGGCTGGGTGAACAATTCATAGGTTGGGTCAAGCTGCTATATAATGCACCGACAGCTGAGATAAGGGTGAATGGATGGACCTCACGTAGCATTAACTTGGGTAAAGGGACCAGACAGGGTTGCCCCCTCTCTGCGATGCTATTCGCACTGGCACTTTAACCCCTTGCAATAATGCTGAGAGGATCACAGCTGTGGAAAGGGTTCCAATGGGCCCAGGATTGGGAAGATCGAGTCTCTCTCTATGCTGATGATCTACTGATCTACCTGAGTGATCAATCAGTGTCATATCCCATCGTCACCCACATACTAAATAGATATGGAGCATTTAGCAGACTACGGGTAAACTATAGTAAATAGACTCTATTCCCGATTAAAGGAATTGATGCGACAGCTCTAAATAACTGCTCATATAGAATAGAACTGGGCAGTTCAAGTATCTTGGGGTACAGGTTACGACGGACCTCACGCAATATGTATCCCAAAACCTACACCCAATAAGAGATAGATTTGCAAACGAAGTGAAACACTGGATGACCCTCCCTCTTACCCTATTAGGAAGGGCGGCAATGTTTAAGATGCTGGCTCTACCAGGATTTCTATACATCCTCCAGAACGCTCCACTGTATATACCCAAAATAGAATTCCATAAAATAGACGAGATTCTCAGGAAGCTGCTGTGGGGAGGAGGGCACCCCCGAATTGCACTAAAAACCCTACAACGCTCCGTATGGGAAGGAGATATAGGACTTCCCCACCTGCGAACATACTACTGGGCAGCCCAGATGCCAATAATAAATGACATCCTTCACAACAACCCTGAATTACCACACATTAGAGCGGATAGCCAGATGAGAACAGGGCTCACCCCACTAGAGACCCTCTACCAAAGCAGGACACGCACGATCCCCAACACAACTACAGCACATAGAGCGCAAATATGGATAGACACACACAAGCATCTAGGTTGGGAAGGAAAGCTCACACTGGCACAGCCCCTATGGCAGAATAGGCACCTACCAGAGCTTGGTAAACTTCCGAAATGGGCAACCTGGGAGGTAGCTGGGATAACAAGGCTAGCAGATAAAATGCAAGATGGCGTGATAATACCATTCCAGACCCTGAGAGACAAATTCAAGCTATCTTCCACAGAACACTTCCATTACAGACAGATGCGTCATGCACTTACTTCATGTGCGATAGACCCACTGAACATTCCAGACTGCACACCAATTGAGAGGAACATTGTGGTAGAGCGTATCGATAGTAAAATAACCTCCACAATGTACAATGCAATAGCCTCTTTCGCTACAACGGAACTTACAGACTTGAAAGCAAAATGGGAAAGAGATGTGGGATCAATACAATCGGAAGAATGGACCAAAGCACTCATGTATCCAAGGGAAATCGCCATATCAGCTAGAATCAGACTGATTCAACTTAAAATCCTACTTAGGGTATACTACCCAAGAGAGGCCTTACATCAGTGGGGGAGAGCAACAGATCCCAACTGTCTAAGATGCCAACAGGCGAGCGGGACCTTTTTTCACATCTTATGGGAGTGTCCACAAATCCAGATTTTTTGGCAGAAATGTTGTGACAGATTATCATCGGTCATGAGCCAACGAATACCTATGGACCCCAAACTGCTATTACTCGGGATGGATGAAGACTTAGATATATCCCGATTTGAGAAACTCATGCTGGCAACGACCACATGGCTCGTAAAGAGGAACCTGGCCCAGCTATGGGGCTCTTCCTCATTCCCACAATATGAACAATGGATAACGGACGTAGATATCTGTGTGCAAATGGAAACAAGAATATACACTACCAGAGAATGCCCAGGGAAGGCACGCAAGATCTGGCAAAAATGGGAGGACACATAAAATGTTGAGAACTCATGAATAGACTCGATAGACGTTTGGAGTCCCTCTGAGACCCACCTGCACTATGTATAAATTGGAAGCCCCAAAACCTACTACATGAAGAACTTTTTGTTATTTAAAATGTGTATGGAGAGCCGTGCTTCGAGAATGCTTGTATGCCCGATTGGTGTGATCGTATTAATTGTCGTTAATTTGTATGTTTACAAAATCAATAAAATATGTTATCAAAAAAAGAAAAGACAAATTGGTCGGCTTATGTTGCAAAAACAGCAACATTGCTGAATCAATATATTGCAAGACTACTGTGTTTTTTTTCCAATTATGGCAGCAGAGCAGTAATTCCAACTATTAAAGCCGATCAGGCCAAGTCCGGGATAATTGCCTGTTAAGGTGCTGCTGTGGGGGATTTTTCTCAAATGTCAGACATCGCAGTTTACGAGCGGATAGGTTTACACTCACTGTTGGGAGTTTCTCCATCAACAGTCGCAGAACCTCAGTGTTGGGAAAGTGGTCTCACCAGTTTATCATCCAAATAAAAATTGTCTCCTTATCACCGATTTTCATTTTGTACTAATGACCGGGCCATTTTGAATGAAATCATCTTAAGTGATTTGTTCAGGCTACAGAATATTGAGCTCTAGCTGGGTTAACTATATAATCACAATACTCCCTGCCACTGGTGTTTCTAATTTGCTCAGGAACCATCTTTCCCTTTTGCCCATTCAGAAAATTAATTTTTGATTAATTTCAGAAGCAGACAGTTTACTTGGAACTAAGCGTGGTTACCAAAACAACCTTAAGGGCCTAATTGCCATTTATGTACTTATATTTTAGTAATGAGTTGTACCTGTCAAGTGTCTAATACAAGGGCCAGGAACTTACTTAACAAAAGAGTATTTTAATCAGCTGCGTTTGCTGGAAATAGAATGCCCTGGAAATATCACAAGGAATCAAGTTGCCACTGTGATAATGTCTTGCTAGAGACCAATATACATGCCTTATTTGTCTGCTCCTGATATGTGCATCTGCAAGGCAAATATTTAATTCCCCCTTTTTTTAAAAAAAGAAAAGGTGGTTTTAGACATTGTAGAGTGTCCTATTTTTTGCTGGGACACCATTTTAGAGCTGATTTTGATTAGAGCTTTTTATCCTGGCGTTAATGAGGATTAGAGACTCCAGAATATCCCTGGTTGTGTAATCCACTGTTCTGATTTATATTGTGTTAACACTGTATGTCAGAGGAGTGCTTGACAGCAGAACGAGCGTTCAAAGTAGCTAAGTGAAGCCGATTACCACATTTGAAAGTTTTTCGAGGAGGCGTACCGAGGCGTGGCACTCACATCGGTGGTGATGGAGAGGTTCACGAGGAGAAAGGAGGAATAGCATGAGAAGGGAGGAAGTTAATGAGAGAGGGCAGGCGCTGGTCAAGAAAGAGAAGAGTAGGTTGAGAACCTGGGGCCAGGATAGTGTCATTGTGATGGACATTAATGATGCACCTAGAGGATGAGATGTATGGTAAGTATAGCTCCCATCTACTGCTACCATTAATGGGTGAAGAGGACGAAGGGGAGAGCGCGGTGAACAAGTGGGGAGTCCATAGGTCCAGGGAGGGGACAGAAAAGAGGCTATCAGTAATAGTGTCTTTCATATTATGGAGAGGTAAATCCACAACATCTAAACACATCTTTTCTTTGTGTAGGGCAGGGGGGCTTTGCCAGTCCTAATATAACTAAATATTACCAGGCAATGCAACTTCAAATTTTTATGGTGCGAGTGGACCCTAAGTCTTTGAGGCCATGGAAAATCTCAGAGGATGACGTAGCATGGGTTTTGATTTGACATATAACAATCATATCTGCTGCCCACTACAGCAACGTCCAGTCAAACCTGGACAGATTGGCATGACATTTTCATGTGAGCTCCTTTCCGGGTCTGGCCACCATGATCTTCTGCAACGCACCATTTCTCCTGGGGTACAGAGGGGCCATTTTCCACAGATGTATTCAGGGAGCATGCAAGTATGCAGCCCATATGTTTAATAGAGGGGGTATGAACCATAAAATCATTTGATGACTGTTAGCTTCAACTCGGCTTGGATGAGAAGGTGCAAATGCATCACTGTTGGCTCTTTCAGAAAGAGATTAATCCTAAGGTGCTTGGACCATTTACAATGCTTGAAAACTCTTTGTCGCATAACGATCCTGTAAGGTTTTAATCTTCAAAATATGAGGTGCTGCTAATGCTAAAGTCAAGCATCTGGGGCTTGCAAGTCAAAGCCTGGCATAAAGATCTCGGTAGTGATTTGTCTTTGAACGAATAGAGGGATATTGAACAGCCAAGCATACAAAGCCTCTACCTACATACACAACATAAAACAGCTACACAAGATGCTATTCATATGGGATCAGACTCGAGCTCTGTTAAAGCATTTTTGTTTAGGATGGAGAGGGTGCGGAGGTGCATGGTCTGTCCTACATAATAGGTGGAACTGCCCGGAGCTAGAATCTTTGGGACGGAATTATGAGGGTAATCAGCGAAATCATTAAGCTAACGATGCCAAACGAGACTACAGCTATGTTTGTTAAGTGGGTTTGAGAGGAGTATTACTCTCATGGAACTTCCGAGAGATGACAAAATGGTGGCTGGAGCTAGTTGTTGATAGCAGGAAAATGGAAGTTGGCAGAAGCACCAGACCTAATTATGTAATATCCAAAGATCTGGGTAATACTCATGATTGAAAAGTGCGTATTCACTGAAAGGTGACCAACCAGCTTATTGTAACATTTGGGGACCCTTACTTGACTATGTGTGGTCTTATATGAAAGACTTCACCCATCCCGCTAGATTGAGGGGCTTGGGCTATTAGGAATTTAGGATGTCTGAGAAAATTAAGTAATAATCCCATACCCAGATAGAGCTGTACCTTTATTTTCCTGATACCATAAGACATGTGATGTGAAATGTACTGATCTAGTGATGGTAGAAAGCGGATTCTGTAGGTGGGAGGGAAGGCTAGGGTGGTTAAAGGGGTGATATTTTCCAGTTGGTTTTGAGGCACATTTTTTTTTGTTTGTCATTTAAATATCCAAAAAAAGGTTGACATCTAAAAAAAAAAAAGTGTGAAAATATATTACAATATGCATAAGCTATCCTCTCGGAAGGACAGCTCAGGGGCGTCCACGCTCATATTGGAAGCGAGATGACGTGGAGCAACACAGGTTCGATCCCCAGGTCCACTCTTAGAAACCTCTGGGTAATAAGCGCATTTTAAATAATCAATTACAATAATAAATCAGTTTAGAACATTTCCACTAACGCGTACAAATAAGTGTTTATTATTAGGGCTGTACCGGATAGCATATTTAGTATTCAGCCGAATTCCCAATAGTTTGTCAACTATTCGGCCGAAGCCGAATATGAAGCCGAATAGTTGCTTTATTTAGTAAATCATGTTTCAAACTTCAAAAAACACACTTATTAAAAAAACAAATAAAGTGCCATTTTAAATGCATTCTATAATTTTATTTCTCTTCATTGTAATTAATGTAGCATCTTTATTTAAAGTATAAAAGCCAGAAATAAAGCAGATTTAACCAAAATGAAGGGACCAAATGTACAGAAGATGGTTGCATATTCAGTGCCAATTAAAGTAGGAGGCTTCACAAATGCAAAAGGACTGCCTTTGCGAATCAGATGCATTGAATAAAATGGTTCATGTCGGCTCATGCAGAACACAAGTCCAGAGGAAATCTGAAATGCGTGAACTCCATCTCACAACTAGTCACCCCACCCAAACAAATGCTGCTCACTTTTCACTTATCCTAGCCACTCTTTCTCGGCAATACACACACATATATGCAACTTATAATTCCTGATAAAATATCAGATAATGTTAAACTCAGGACTCAAGTCCTTAAAAAAAAGAAAAAAGGGACTATGACGTACGCAATGGGAAGTGACATGACAGGAACTGAAAGTATCTATGCACATTTCTTTCAGTTTGTTTTTTCCAACTGAAAAAAGTGCACATTGCATATAAACATTTGCCAAAAGAAAAGATGCTCCTGTATTGTTGCAGGCTAAGTATAAAAGATGAGCATCTTTTTTTGTCTAAGAACCAAGTGAAAAAAAGAAACCAAGCAAGAAGGAAGGTCCCGAGGGCCTGCATGCTCCGCAGACGTTCCCCTATGAGAAGAGCAGTAACGGGTAGAACTTGTGGACTGGGAGACCAAAAAGGAATCGTTATATGAGGGAAGACACTCATCACAGTGGAACTGTTGAAATTCAAACTGCAAAATTGATTAATCTGAACAGTAACAATACAAGAAGTAACATGCTAGTTAAACATGAGAAAGACTATTAATCAGTGGATACAACTACCCTGTGAAGAGGGGAGAACTTTCCAACTCTCAAGAGTTATCAAACTGAGGATAGTGGAAACAAGAGTCTAAAATATGAACAAGAGAAGTGAATTAACCAATAAATAACCAAAATAATACTAAACCAAGGGGGTGACATAGTAATAGTCCCAAAGGGACACACGCCCACCAAGAGAAGTTACCACAAGAGGTCATACCTGGCCAAACCAGGTGGGCTTAAGTATCAAACAAACTTCACGAAAGAACCCTTGGAAAGTAATCCCACAAGAAGAGAGAACATTCAAAGACTTTATCCAAGAACTGCAAGCCCTGGTACAGAAAATGGCTAAAGACTTTTTAAAAAAAGATACTAAAAGAACTCTAAAGCAGTACCCTGCTTCACCAGGAGAAGCGAGTCATTCTCCTGGCCTTAGCTTGTTTTGAATAGCGGTATGGTCAGATCGGATTGGTTTTGGACAGTGAACTTTGTTTTGATTTAGACATTTCCAGACAACTGACAAGCAGGTTAGTTATTTATATATGTAGGGAACATCCCATAGCTATAGGGCGAGATAGGGCTCCTTATTTAATAAATCTTTTTGGAAATGTCTTCAGAATGTCTGCATCCTTCTGATCTGTCACAACTGTCATAAGCACATATTCATTATATGTACTTTAAAAAGAAATTTCAATAAGAAAAGAGCTTTGACAAAAAAAGCTCTGTACATGACACCCTACAATAATGTCAGAGCAATCACAGGTATTGCTGCCTTAAATTAGATTATAAAATGCCTTAGTAGAGGGGGTAAAGGGGTGTAGGGCATAGCAAGAGATTGACACAAATAAATAAAAAACATAATTGGACAAATACACAGATCACCATTTACAGAATGTGCAGTATTTACATATATGTACAGTTTTGGGGCAGCATTGGGGGGGTTGTTTTTAGATGATTCAGATTTAACTTCCTGGGAGAGGAGGATTCTTTTCAAGGCAGTAATGATAAAAGTGGGATGGACAGGATATCAGGGAAAGGGAGTTCCGGTGGTGGAGAGCAAGGAGTGTGAAGAAGCAAATAAAGTGTTGGGTAGCACAGGGAGGACATGGAGTAAAGGTTAATGAGAGCTTGAGATCTCAGGGTATGAGGGACAAGTAGTAGGACAGAGATAGATAGCCAGGTAAGCAGGATTAGCCCTGGGATTGATTTTAAGACATTAAGAACGTATCTAAAATGGAGTGTTTGCTCATAGAAAGCCCCCTACAAGGAGGTAGTGCACAGTGGTGGACAAGGTTCAAGAAAAGTTGAATAGAGTGGAGGTGGCCAAATTTTAATCCTAATAAAGTGGGAATGGACATATCACAGGAACAGAGTTCCAGGGGCAGGGAGCAAGAAGGTGGAGGAAAAGGGGAAGGGGTTAGCGCAAAGAGGACAGGGAGCATAGGTGAATGAGACCTTGAGTGCTCCGGGTACAGGCGTCAAGTAGCAGGAGATAGAACTATCAAAGCAAGAGGGACCAACCCATGAACTGATTGGAAAACATGTAGGCATTTAAAGAGGGACTGTTTGCACATAGATGGCAACCATTGAGACAGTGCACATAGTGGGGTGAGGTTTTGGAGAAATTGAATGTAATGCGGGTTGCAAAGTTTACCACCAAGACAAACAGAGTACAGGCAAGGGCTAAGCAATAGCAAAGCCTGCTGAATACTACGGTGAAGGTGAGAGTCTTGGTGCAATGACAAAATAGGAGCGGGTGGAGGCTAGTTTCATATCCTGTCAAAATGACAAGAAAAGGGAAGAGGCGATTGGGAGAATAGGTTAAGCAATGGAAGCTAGGAGACAGATTACCTTAGTTTTGAACTAGTTAAGCTTCAAGCAGCAGAGTCCCATCCCATACAGTGGCACATCCAAGAAAGGCAATCTAGAAGGTGTAGGGCAGGCATGGAATACCGCCAGTGGTATTTAATCAAACACTGAATTGGGATGATGGCAAATCTGCAATATTTGCCCAATACTGCTGATTTCACCATTACCAACCAACTGAATGACCACCTAAGTCTGATAATTTTTCATTGTCATGTCCAGAACAATCTTATCTTACTTGATCAACAAAAGAGACGCATGCAATCAACAGCAGATCTATAAATACAAAGTCACAGAGGCACACAGAAAACATTCCATGACAACACAAATTTAATGGGGCACTCTTGCCCACTTTCCGTCACCAGATCCTAGGGGGATTTCCCTTGCAGTTCGCTCTGCTTTCATAAATGGAAATATGTGGGCAGAATTCCATTTAAGTGCAACTTGGGAACACAACAAAAGCCCCGTCCACTCTGGGGTTTTCGTTCTGTGTTGTCCAAGTGCAGATGCCATAGCCACAATTAACAGCAAGACCCTGACTATGGCTTCTTGTCGCGTCTGAGGAACTTACTGGCAAATCAAGGTGGCTTACTGTCTACAAGTGAGCCAGGGCAACCGAAGGTGGTGGGGGCAGGCAATGGGCTTGGTGTTATCAGCAAGGAATTGGTGCCTGAGCAATGTGGGCAAGGGAAAGGGTTTGAGTTAAATGATCGAGCAAAAGGGGAACAGAGGTCTGAAAGATTATTGTAAGGGAAGGGGTGCATCCAAAATGTGGTGCAGGGGAAGGACACTGGAGGGTTATCGGTAAGGGAAATAGGTCAAATGAGACAGTTATACATCTGGAAAAGTAGGTCAGCAGGTTGACTGTTGCCGTGATCTGTGCCCGACCTTCATGCCACTGCACCAGATTGTTGTACTGGTTCAACCACTGACTTTTTTTTTGACCAAGTGATGCATGCTTGCTTCATGAATATCTGTTTCAATTAAGAATGCTCTTACATTTTTGTCAGGTTGCCTGGTGATGTGACTTGGTGCTTTTAAACCATACACAATTGTTTAGAATAAGAGTATAATTATAATGAGTTTTCATTATAATCTTAGTCTGTACATTTGTGTGTACTCTCAGATACATTTGCCTCAAGATACAGACAATAAGGTTTAAGTTACTTACCTGTAACTATTGTGCTCCAGCATGGGTCTGGTATGGGGTTCCATTTGTTAAAATCGCAGCAAAAATGGCTGTGGACCCAAAATATCACGGCAAAAAGGCACTGGTTTTGCCGCTGCAATCCATGTAAAGGATGCAGGGGACTGCCCCGTAACCCCCGGACCCATTATACCATTTAAGGTGAGCGGGGGACTCCCCCGCAACCTTCGCTCCCCCTAAATTGTGTAATGGGGTACACCTTTAACGGGTCAAAACACAGCATCTTTGCCGTGAATTTTTGTACTGGTGACATTTTTGCCGCAATTCTATCACTGCATACACTGGTATGGATTCACATGCTCATGAATATTCCCCGTCGTCAGCCTGGGAATCCTCAGTAAAAAAAAAAAGTTTCAGTTTCACTTTAAAATTGTATTTCTCCTCTAAAACAATCACTGTTCTCTGGGTCATACTGCCCCCATCCAATAACAGTCCTCTCCCTAAGCCCCTCATCTGGCAGCCATCTTCAGATTTGGTAAGCACGTAAAGCAGCAGTATGACCAAGAAGAGCCGCAGAGGGGCCGGAGGGAAGGTTTGCATCTGAATCCATGCCAGACCCATGCTGGAGAACAATAGTAACAGGTAGGTAACAAACCGTCTCCAGCATGGGGTCTGGCATGGATTCACATGCTCATGAATAACAAATACATAACATTACAACATTACACGACAGGAGGTGGCAAGGCTCAACAGAAGCAATGAACTCTTAGCTCAATCGAACAGGTTGCGTAGCAGTGCTTGGCCGACTCTGGACTCCTCCCTGGAATCCCTGTTGATGCAGTAGAACAGGGGCACACCAGACAGGAACGCTGTCGTCGCAGTGATCGCTCTGGTGGAGTGGGCTCTCGGACAGCTGGGCAGTGGTCGCTTTACCAACCGATGACAGTGCGCGATGCAGCCCGAGAGCCACCTTGAAATGGACGTCTTCAACAATAGCTTCCCATGGTTCATGAACAGTTCTGAAGAGTTTTCCGAAAACGCTTCGTGCATATCACATAGAACGTCAGGGCATGAGCAACCTTTAGCGAGTGCAAAGCCCTTTCCGCCGGCGACAAACGTTTCAGAAGAACACAGTAACACCAAAGGCTTGTTGAGGTGGATTTCTGACTGAACCTTCGACATGAAAGAGGTGTGTACACAGTACCACCCTTGATTCGTTGCAGGCTAGGGCCTGGATCTCACCTACCCATCGAGCAGAGGTGATGGCCACCAGGAAAGTCATTTTCCACTAGAGAAACTTGAGTGGGGCTTGATGCATAGGCTCGAAGGGAGCCCCCATGAGTCTTGTCAGAACCATGTTTAGTTCCCACGCTAGGGCAGGAGTCTTCACTAGCAGGAAAGATCAGAAAAGTCCTTTGAGAAACTCCTTGACCAGTCTCTGGGACCAGAGTGAGGATCTTCCTGGGGATCTGGTGCAGCGGTAGATAGCCGCCAGATGCACCTTGATTGAGGCATGCGCCCTTGCCAAGGATAGCAAGTATGAAAGAATCTGTGGAGCCGTGACCCTCATAGGGGTAATCTGCGACCGGCACCACATAGCAAAATGCTTCCGCTTATGGCCGTAACGCTTCAAGATCAACACCGCACTGACAAGGACCTCTGGAGTCCGCTGGCAACTCATAACCTCCAAACTCTAAGACTGCATGAGCAACGCATTTAGGTTCAACGATCCTGGGTTGTGATGAAGGATTGCGCCTCCCTCTCTGGTAAGAAGATCCGGAACCACCAGCAATTTGACTGGCGGTGCCTCTGACAGGCTGAGAAGGACCGGGTACCAAATCTGCCTCTGCCAAGTTGGGGCAATGAGTATTATCTTGCATTGGCACTGTGAGTGTGTTGATGACTCGTAGCAGGAGAGGAAACATGGGAAAAGCGTACAGAAACAGCCCACAGTGAAGGAGAACGCGTCCCCAAAGCTCCTCAGACGATAGAACCTGCTGGCCTTTGGAGTTTGCCGCCATTGCAAACAGATCAATCTGGGGTCTGGCCCATTCGGCGAACAGGTGGTCCACCTGATCCTGACGAAGCTCCCACCCTTGGCAGGAGCAGAGTTCCCTGCTGAGAGAGTGTGCAATGGTGTTCTTGACTCCTGAAGGGGAAGAGGGACTAGGAACATCCCCTATTCGACGGCCCAGTGCCACAAGTCCTGCGCCCCTTGGAGAGCGCAGGGGGTTGAGTGCACCCCTGCTTCCTGATGTAGAACATGGTAGTGGTGTTGTCTGTGAAGGCCTTCACCACCTTGCCTTTCAGAGATGGTAGGAATGACTTGAGGGCCCAGAACACCGCCCATAGCTCCAGGATGTTGATATGCAGATTTCTCTCTGGCAGCCACAGGCCTCTGGCGTGCAGACATCTGGTGTGCACTTCCCAACCTTCCAGGAGGCTCTGTGGTGACAGTCTCCAACTATGGGGGATTTTGAAACCCTGTGCCTTTAGCGATTTGGGAGCGGACCCCTCCCACCACTATCGCATGTTGGACTTCATGGTTGTGAGACCTACGGACAACTGTATCCACCGGGCATCCAGGAATTCTTGTAGGGGTCACATCTACAACCTGCAGAGGCAAACAAGGTAGATGCTGGACATCATGCCCAGCAACAACTTGATTGCCCGCACCAACGACAGTCGTTGCACCTTTCCTTGAATGACTGCTAGCCTCTCTTCCGAGGGAGACGCTAGGCAAAACGTGTTCAGTCTGGCGTTGGAGGAACAGCACGTTCTGTGATGGGGTTAAGCAGGACTTTGGATAGTTGACAGAGAATCCCAGTTCCGTCAATAGTCGGACGGTCGATTCTTGTGCTCGTCGGCCAGCTCCCGCCAGCAGGCGCGAATCTGCCGGTCCAGGTACGGGTATACATGTATGCCTTGCAGACATAGATGGGCCGCCACTGGTGCCAGGCACTTCGTGAATACTCTTGGGGCCGACTTCCAGCCGAATGGTACGGCCTTGAACAGGTAGTACTGGCCCTGCACCACGAAACGTAAACATTTCTGATGTTTCTTGAGGATGGGGACATGGAAATAGGTATCCTCCAGGTCCAACGACATCAAGAAGTCTGCAATGAGGCCATCCTGAATTTCTGGGACTAAGTATTTTGCCAGACGTTGCAGGTCCAGGATGGGCCTCCAACCCCCTGTCTTCTTTAGGATTAGAAAGTATCTGGAATAAACTCCTGAGCCCCGGAGTCTTTGGGGAACTAGCTCTATCACCCCTTTTCGCAGCATGGCTTGCAGCGCTTCCAGAAGCTGAGGGATGTTCTGCTCCTGCCGGGGAACCGGCGGAATACGAGGGCACCTGCCTTTGAACTCCAAGGTGGGCACCTGGGCGAGAGCATCCAGCATCCATCTGTCGGTGGTGATCTTTCTCCACTCGCTGATGAACCTCGTCAGCGGGCCACCCACCAGGGTGCATGAGTGGGGACCTGACGTCTTGTCAGGTTCAGGCTTGCTTGGGCACCGGCGTCCTGCACTGCGGGTGATGGCAACTCTGTCCTTTACTACCGTAGGCCTGAGAGACCCATCGAAAGGAATGTCCAGCACCTTCGATTGGACCTCCTGACAGAAGTTAGCGGCCTTCACCCATCCCTGCCAATGGAGGCAGACACCGTTCCCCATTTGCTGGAATCCGTGTCTGCGACGTCCACCGCCACTGTGATGGCATGGTCAGAAGCCACTTCTCCTTCCTAATGAGGGCGAGGTCCACCATCTTATCATCAGGGAGGAACTCCAGGATCCATCCTAGTTTGTACCACAACTTCTTGTCGTACATGGCTAAGATCGCCAGTGCGTTGGCCGCCTTAATTGTGGACGCTGTGGTGTAAATCAGCTTCTTCCCATGGCATCCATCTTTTTCCCCTCACTGTCCGAATGGAGCGAGGACGAGGATGACAGGTTAGCCGACCGTTTCCTTGCGGCCGCCGACACCAGAGTCCGGCGATGGTTGCGACCTCAGGCTTGGGTCCGGAGTCCAGCACCCTATACTTCATTTCCAGACTAGTCCGCTTGGACGGAGCTGTGCAGGGGTTCTTCATAAGGGCTACACTCTCTTCCCAAATATTGTCACGAAAGGGCACCACCATTATAGTCTTCCTCTTGGCCTCTCGCGTTTGATACAAGAAGCTCTCCTCCTTGTTGGTTTCGCTCAGAGGCCCTGGTGATCATGGAGTGGAACGAACCGACCTCGCCCGGTGGGGAAACCCTATCTGGGGCATCCATCTGCGGTGACTCACCCTGCGCTGCGACGATGTATTCATCATCATCCATCGTCGTGGCCGTATCCGTTCTTGTATCCGTGTCTGCTGGGGGAGTTGGGTACCCGTGTCTGCTGGGGGAGTTGGGTCCCAACACGGCAGAGGAGGTTGTTATGGGGGCGTCAGATGACGCTTCTTCAGTGGAGGTTGACTGGGAAACTGGGGGACCACAGGTACCGGTGGCATCGTCATCTGGATCGCTGAAACCAAAGTGTGGAGAGTCGACAGAATATCCAAGGAAATGTCCCTCGGCTGAAAAGTTAAAACAGGGAAGCTAGGCCCTACGCTGTCGTCGCCATCCTCATCCTCGTGGACCGCATGCATGAACTCCTGATCTTCGTCCGTGGACGAGACCTCCATGGCTTGAGAGATGACCTGGGAGGGCTATTTGGGGGCCTCCTTGCCCCCCCTTTTTTCCTCCTTGAGGTTTCTGACCCAGGACCTGTGCCAGTACCTTCACCCCTTCTGGCATACCTGCAGACTTTGCCAAAGTCTATGCGGTAGTGTTGCGCCCGGGGGGCAGGGACACTTTCTGAGCCGTGGGAGCCACCCTCCTAGGATCTGCACCCTTAGCTGCCATGTTAGTAGTAGCAGCCCACGAAGTCGCCAACAAGGTCTTTGCCTGTGCCAGTTGAGCCTATGTGGGCTGTGCTGCCGCTTTCTCCTCTGTCCGCGACTTCTCGGATTTCTCCAGTAGCTTAGCCGGGGTAAATTACTTCCTCTTGGAAGAGGAGCTTAATGGTAGGCTGGCAATGGAGGTGGAAGGGGATGCTGATGGCGCCCTATATACTTTGGGAAGCTTCTTCTGCGGCGAACACAGTGGACTCTGACTTGCGGATCTTAGTCTTATCTTGAGCCCCCACGGATGAGGCACCCTCAAAGGACTTAGAAGACTGCTCCTCGGACTGGCTGGTTCTGGACGAGGTATGACCCTGTTCGCTGCACGGGTCAGAGGCCTTGGTGTTACGCCATGCCGCCATCCTTCTATGCCTGTGTTTCGTTTTCTTGGAGAAACTGAGGCATATCTCGCACTCTACCCCACTATGGTCCGGGAGTAGGCAGTAGATGCATTGTAGGTGCTTGTCCTCCACAAACACATTCCATAGCCCGCATTTGGTGCAGGGCCTGAAAAGGGACCTTCCCTCCTTCTCCTGAGTCATGGTCGGAGGGCGCAAAGTAGGCCCAAGATGGCCTTCTAGAATCTTCGATGGATCATCACCCTTGAGGAGCACAGAACTTCACCAAGAACGGGTACCTGCTGTCGACAGATGAAGAAAAGAGCACACAGGCTCTTCGAAACAAAAACGTAACTTTTTCCATCAAAAAACAAAAAAATTTACAAATTGCTCCGAGAACAACTCGAGGACTCCCATCACTGAAGCGTGCAGTAAAATTCTGAAGATGGCTGCCAGAGGAGGGTCTTAGGGAGAGGACTGCCATTGGATGGGGGCAGTATGACCCAGAGGACAGTGATTGGTTCAGAGGAGAAACACAGTTTTAAAGTGAATGTGAAACTGTTTTTTCTTTTACAGAGGATTCCCAGCCTGACGACTGGGAATATTCATGAGCATGTGAATACATGCCAGACCCCATGCTGGAGGAATAGGCTTCCTTCTTGTAGGTACATTGGTGCTTTGAAAGCTAGATTGTACTCATTTAGTTTGTTGTTTTTAATATTGACGAAGTCTCCCCTGCTTTCTAAATTAGAAACTGTGGAACTAGGAACTCGTTTTCTGTCAACATTATAATGACAGTCCGTTGTGGAGGCTTTTCATGAAAATTAAATGCACATGTGATGTCATCAATGACATTTTTGATGTCATGGGTGTTAGTCTTAGCAGTGCACAGTGGTGGCGCGATTTATGGTTGCTTAGCTTACCATAACTGGCTAATTTCTGGGGGTTTTCGGTTTTACTTGTAACCATAATATGGATAGGTTGTTATTAGTGCAAAGTAACTATAACGTCCCTTTAACACATTTTTTTCACTTAATTTGATAGGTTTTTACCAGTGCATGCTATTTTCCTAAACTAACTAATATCATACATACCCCAATATAGCAACACTTCTGTCCAATTTACAATGTTTCACCTTAAAGCTCTGCCATTTCCCACCTTCTAGCATCATTTTTAACACTTCGATACACTCTTTGCAACTTTTTCCACTTTTTTGGCATCCATCCACATCCATGAACGTCTGATGTCATCACAGACCTTCCGGACAGTGCCACGTGTCCATGAGCTTGCACGCAGCATGATGACGTGTCTGCGAAGGCGTCCGCACTTCGCAATCGGGTCCATGCATCGAAGACTGTTTGGAACTGCATTTTGCGACTGATCTAGGAGCTTTCAAGCTCAAAATGTACCCCTGCACAGCTCCTACACCTATACTTACTCATCATCCATTAACAATATAGTACAAAGCACATACTTGGAAGAATATTCACAAAACTGCTATTTCTCTTAAAAATAGCAGCAGATATTGCCATCCCTCCTCTCCAAGAGCCACCACCACCAGCTGGAGTACCTACACAACAACAAAAAGCGCAGTACTTCCAAAGACAATGAAGAGGACCAAGAAGATGAGGAAGAGGAAGTACCCAGAGAGAATCATGGGTGTTGCAATTCTTTACCACTATTGGGAGTGTACCAAAAGCTAAAGCTACCAAAGTGAAATGCACTGAGTCCTCAGTCGCAGACTACCTGGACAGTACTCCTACGAGACCACCTCCATGCGCAGACACACCAAATCCAACCACCGCAATGCTATCAGAAAGGTTGTTCCTTTCTCAGAAAGTAGTAGGCTGCCTTCCTCCACCTCATCTTCCTCAACCAATACTGTAACCACACAGAGTACTTCTGTGGGCCACAAAATCCCAGCAGCTACCTTGCAAGCAATAAAAGAGGCTGTTGATCCATATCTTTGGAAGACAACAGTCATCTTTATATACTGCAATACACCACTCTGCAGGGGGAAGTAATTTCGACTTGCGTTTTAAGCTGTAATCAAGGAGCATGAGAAACACTGGGCACTACCTTAGAAGTAACACACGCGCAACATCTTCCCCTGTCCACCTGCCCCTCCACATTAGTGCTTGGTGCCTTTCCCTCATTTTCCTCCTCACCTTACGTTCTAATCTCTCCTGCAAACAATTTTTTTTGTAAAACAAAAGAAAGGTTCCTTTAGGAACCACCTTTCACGGTTAAAAAAATAGAACTTAAATAAGCTCAATACATTTTTCCAACATTTCCATTAGCATTTTGTGTTATGCTAATGGGAATAATGTGACGTTCATCCACCGTTACAGGGACCGCAACAGGGGATAACAGCCCGGCAGCCCAAGTTATCGGCCCAAGCGAAGTGTGTCTGTGTGCGCCCTAATGTCTGCGGGCTTCGGTGCATTATATATAAATAACAAGGACTCGGGACCATTAACCTCCATTGCAACCCCTGCAATGGGGGATAAAGGTCATTAGCAGTCCTGGTTCCCAAAGCTGGAAAAAGAAAAAAATATATATATATCTTCCTACAGCGGACAGATAGCCACCATGGAAAGAGAAGGTGGGGCTCCGTACAGAGCACCTCTTCCCATTCATGGCAGCCTGCAGAACCCTATGACCATACTGCCACAAGCACATTCATTTTACCTTTCAAACCAATCCCACTTTCGAATAACTTTACCACATAGCCGGTCCCAGGTTGACATGGCCACTTTAACACCATTTTTTCTCCCTCGCGGTCATGGCCAGTAGCCAGATTGTCCGTGTCATGACCTTATACCATGAACCAGACAATCTGGCCACTGCCCATGGCCACAGGCTATACCTCAGTCACCAAAGGTATATCACTATCTTTTGTACCTACATTATGACACTTTTGAAAAAATAAAACATGGGCAGATTTCAGTTAAACTCGTGTCGGGAGCATTGGCAAGGACATCAAAGCATGGTTTTGCAAATGTGCCCTTGTTTTATTTTTTGACAAGTGTAAACATGTATATACATACAATAGTCATGTAACCCAGCTCCCATTCAGTCTTTACACAAACATTGAAGGTTGGGTCTGTAATCTTTCTCAAAACCTTCGTCCACATTCGTCAAACGGCAACAAAGTTATAAGCCATCTAAAAATGTTGAGACCCTCCCTCTAATTTCGCCCCCTCTTGAGAAAATCCCACCAAACTTTAGAAAAACATGTATATCTCGATCTAAAATCTTTTTGCAAACTTTTGTGTATATGTTATGTTATGTTACTTGCCATTTATATAGCACCTTATGTATCATTTGTATGACCTCAAAGCGCTGGTAGATTGAACGCCCTCGGGAAGCGTAGTTCAAGTCACTAGAGAGAGAGAGAGAGAGAGAGTGTTGCATGGTGCGTGGGCGCTCCAGATGTGTGCAGCTGGTGTGGTTGCTGCATGATAGCTGCTTCTTAGCAGTAGGTGTGGTGCTGAGGAAACCAGTTGGATGTGTTCAGTCTGGAGGGTGGACACCCAGACTGAGTTCTGGCTGCGTTAGGCCTGAGGAGACGCTTAAGCTAGCCGTAATGTGCTCAGCTAGCAGTATTTTATTAGGATGAGGAGTTTGTGGGGTCATGTTAGTATGAGAACAGCTATACCGAATGTGTCATAGTATAGCTGTGTACTAGTTGAGTGATGGTGTACAGGATAGAGTAAGCGTCATAGTGTGGTTATCAGTAAAGCGCCTGCGACCGAGGACAGTGGCTTACATAGCATCTTACAAATATAAGGCGACAGGGATAACTTCCAAGTTCAACTCTAACACAGTGACTATTAGGCACACTCCCCAAGTACAGACCCTAGCACAGTGACGCTATCAAGCACACACAGTGGTGTTGGGGATACCATCTAAGTTTATCTCTAACACAGTGATGGTATTAGGCACACCTTCTAAGTTCAAACCTTAATGCAGTGACGCTATTAGTCATGCTTTCTAAATTCAATTTTAACACAGAGTCGCTATTAGTCACTCTTTCTTAAATCCAACTTTAACACAGCGACGCTGTTAGGCACACTTTCTAGGTTCAACCTTAGCAGTGACGTTATTAGTCCTACTTTCTAGGTTCAACAGTAACATAGTGACACTATTATGGTACAATCAATGATGTTCGGGATACCCTCTAAGTGCAACTTTAACACAGTCACGCTATTAGTCATACTTCCTACATTTTATTTTAACACGGTGCCCTATTAGGCACACTTTCTAAGTTCAAACCCTAGCACAGTGATGCTATCAGGGTACACACAATGGTGTTGGGGATACCGTCTAAGTTTAACTAACAAGTGATGCTATTAGGCACACTTTCTAAGTTCATACCTTAACACAGTGACGCTATTAGTCATACCTTCTAAATTCAATTTTAATACAATGACGCTATTAGGCACACTTTCTAAGTTCATACCTTAACACAGTGACGCTATTAGTCATAATTTCTAAATTCAATTTTATTACAGTGACACTATTAGGAACACTTTCTAAGTTCAACTTTAACATAGTGAGGCTTTTAGGGCACACCTAAGTTCAACCTTAACACAGTGACGCTATTGGGCATACTTTCTAAATTTTATTTCAACATGGTGCACAATTAGGCACACTTTCTAACTTCAAACCCTAGCACCGTGACGCTATCAGGGTACACTCAACAGAGTTGGGGATACTGTCTAAGTTTAACTCTAACATAGTGACGCTATTAGGCACACTTTCTAAGTTCAAACCTTAAGACAGTGACGCTATTAGGGTATGAGTAGTTTGACTTTCAATGTGACTGTACGATGTAACAGTAACATTTTTAGATTTTTTTGAGTAAGAGTGGTAGGGCTTTCGGGGGTGAAGTAATTGCTTCAGTCCCCACCCTTGCCACACTTGCGTTTTGGTTGGTGCTGGTTGACGGCAGGCTACTGGCTTCTTGCTTCTCCTGCGGATACCTACACATACGATCTGGAGCCATCTCTTTGGAGCCATCCTTTACCCCAGGGTCCTTAGCCGATGGGGCTGCCAGGCATAGGGCTGTCCTGGGAGGGCCAGTTAAGACCAGTAGAGAGAACCAATGGGAGTAGAGAATGGTGGGTCGGGAGGGACAGGGAGCCTGGAAGAGGGCGCGGGGTGGGCTTGGGGAGCAAAAGGGTCCTGCAGGGGACTTACAACAAGGAAAACAACAGAAACCCTATCCCAGCAATACTCGCCGCGCTCCGGATGGCAAATGGAACCGGTGGGGAGACACGAGTCGCTAGACTCCAGAACACTATGTACATTGACCAATAGGGAGGAGGGGGTGGCGGGTCAGGAGGCAGGAGGGACCGGGAACCAGGAAGAGGGTGCAGGGTGGGTTTGGGGAGCAAAAGGGTCCTGCAGGGGACTCGGGCCAACACAACAAAGAAAACAACAGCAACCCTATCCCAGCAATACTCACCGCAATCTGGATGGCAAATGGAGCCGGTGGGGAGACACGAGTCGCTAGACTTCAAAATACGATGTATACTGACCGATAGGGAGGAGGGGATGGCGGATCGGGAGGCAGGAGGGACCGGGAACCAGGAAGAGGGCGTGGTCAAATAGCACCACATTTATAAGCCTTTACATTATTTTGGGGCCCCCTCTAATTTTGCCCCCTTTTGACAAAATCCCACCAAACTTTTCAAACCTATTTATATCTAGTTTATATCTAGACCCCTCTAATTTTGCCCCCTCTTGACAGAATCCCATAAAACTTTGCACAACCATTCAGAATTCGGTCTAGAATAAAATCCTCAAATTACATGCAGTTTCATTGAGTGGCGCCAAAGTTATAAGCCATCCAAAAACTGCTTTTCACCAACGCTGGAATGCAGAAGTGGGCACAGATGTCATAAGACATCTGAAGTGTCCGTGAACACCACAGGACTGTCCAAGGACATCTTGAGTGTTTGCAGACTTTCGGGGATTAAAACCACCAGTTCTTTGGCTTCTTATGGCCATATCCCATCCCATCCTCATCCCCCCCACCTCCCCAGAGATTGTTGAGTTTGACAAGTGCATTGTTGCATTTTTTTTTCTTCTTCTTGCCGAGGTGTCCACGGACACCGCCAAAAGCCAGCGAATCGAAGATGGCAGGCGTTTCAGGAAAACTGACGCATTACATGTTTTTCTCCATCCAATCAGCGAGCGTGCCTGATGTCCGCGGACTTCATGTCATCCGATTGGCCAATCAGATGACAGTCCACGGACCGAACAGGGAAATGGGCCTGGGGACCAAACCCAGATATCACTAATTTTTTTGACTTGCGTTTAGCCTGTTTTAAAGAAAACTAATAGACGGATTTACACCAAACCGCCTCTCCTGCCGCTAATTTGGTGAAAATCCATCCAGCGGTTTGGACTGTAGGCGTGAGCAAAGCTTTCTCCAATTCGGTCTATGGAAAAAACAAAATGTTGGGCCCCCCCCTATAATTTTGCCCCCCTTCACGAAACCTGACCAAACCTGGCAGAAAAATTCAGAGAGGGCAATATGGTTTGCCTTGAGTAGAGGTACGAGGCAGGTCTGTCGTCTATACTCAATTTTATTTGCGCTCTCTTTAGAACCGCTAGCACAGAGAAGTAGGGATGATCCAGGAGTCAAGGGATTCTCAGTGGTGGGGGGGACAGGAATACAAGGTTGCATTATACGCAGATGACCTGCTTCTGCTCATGAAGAACCCCTAACCTCCATATCCAGGGCAATTGCACAGATGGAAGAATACAGAGATCTCTCTGGATTTAAGATCAACAAGTCGAACTATATACTGCTCCCTCTAGACAGAAAAGAGGACGGGGACATAGGAAGGTTCACTCCTCTGGGACTAGTGACCAGCCGCGACACATTAACTTATTTGGGAGTTAACCTTAAGAGGGTCTTGGATGACCTTTTCCAGGCTAATTTCCCCATGATTCTAGCCGGATTTCGGGCAAATCTGCAAAGATGGGGAAAACAAACCATTTTGTGGTTCGGACGCCTTAACGCCCTTAAGATGGTGTGTTTGTCGAGATTCCTCTGTGTTTCAAATGCTCCCGATCTGCAAAGTTTGGTGAGGAATCGTCCAGGGGGAGCGAAGTTATAAGTCGCCCAAAAAGTGCTATTCCTATGGGTGTAGCAACTTAACCATAACTACTGGGCCGCTACCGCTGGCCCAGTAATCTATATATACACACATATACATATATATACATATATGGGATACATTACTCACCGTAATCGTATTTCTGATGCTTGTATCTGCTTAGATTCACATGCTATGCGTAGGCCGACATCTAGTGGAAGCTGCAGAGTATTACAGTTGTTGTTTTCGAAACTTGAAAAGGGACATCAATAGGGCGTGCCAGTAATACTATCCCTAGTGTGACGTCCACTGTACCCATGGTCCTTCACGCATCGAGGTCCCTCAGATTGTTTTGTTTCTGACATGAGGTTGCATGAACTGTGGCGTAAATACAGGTGTATTAAAGCAGATATGTATCAGATGAAGCTCAGAAAACATCTATGCACCTTATACTCCAAAGGGAGGCATGTGAATCTAAACAGATCCAAGCATCAGAAATACGATTACGGTGGGTAATGTATCCCTTCTGAGGCTTGTGGAATCTGCTTCGATAACATGCTATGCATAGATTAGCAAGCAGTGTTAGGAGAAGGTGGTGGGTATGAGAAGGTCCAACGACAAACCAATGTTTTAGAACTGCTTATCCCACCTGGGTATCTGTTTTAGGGTGTGTATCAATGCAGTAGTGCTGAGTGAAAGTGTGTATTGAGCTCCAAGTAGCTGCTTTGCAAAAAGTGGTCCAGTGGGACGTGTGAGATAAAGGCCAAAGTAGCCCCTGTACTCCTTGTGGAGTGCGAAAGGCAGCATTTTGCTTGATAAAGAGTAACAGAGCTGTATGCATCTGGAGATGGCATTCTTGGCAATGCGGTCTCCTTCTCTGCCTGGTGCTATGGAGACAAACAGTTGGTCTGTTTTTATGAGCGGTCTGGTCTTGTTTACATAGTAAAAGACCGCCGTCCTTACATCTAGTGTACAAAGTTTCTTCTCAGCAGAGCTTGTTGGGTTTTGAAAGAAGGCCGGTAGCACAATGGATTGGTTTACGTGAAATTTAGAAATGAATTTAGGTGAAAACCTAGGATGTGTTCTCAATACCAACTCGTCCTTGTGGATGACAAAGAATGGGTCTTGTACGGACACTGCTTGAAGTTCACAGACACGTCTTATGGAGGTTATAGCCACCAAGAAAGCACTTTTGTACGTGAGGTGTTTAAGACTTGACTTATGCATAGGTTCAAAGGGGGGGTCCAATGAGCTTTGCAAGTACTACATTGATATCCAAGCCTAGCAGTGCGTTTGAAATAGGAGGGTGGTGTCTTTTCACTCCCACCATAAATGCCTTAATGACGGAAACTTTCCACCATGATACTTTATTGTGAGAGGTGGTGTACGCTGATACAGCCGCCCTGTGAGCCTTTATAGAGCTAAAAACTAACCCTTAGTCTAGCAAATGGAGCATGTAATGAAGAATGTGAGCTAGAGTACATTCAAAGGGGTTTATAGGTTTAGACTGGCACCAAATTACAAATCTCCTCCACTTGTCAAAATAGCAGTGTCTGGTGTTTGGTTTACGGGCCACATTGAGGTTATCCATACACCTTTGTGGTAAATTAAGATGTCCAAACTCTATGACCTCAGGAGCCATGCTGTCAACTTCACTGAGTGATGTTGAGGGTGTAATGCTGTTCCCCTGTGCTGGGATAGCAAATTGGTCTGGCACAGGTGCTTGATGGGATCGCACATCGCTAGTTTGCGCAGATGTTGATACCAGGGATGTCCTGCCAACATGGGAGCAACTAGGATAAGCGTCATCTGTGCTCTGTGAATCTTGTTCACCACCCAGTTCCTTAGCGGAGTTGGGGGAAAAGTGCAAGCAAATTTCACTGACCAACTCATCCATAGGGCATTCCCCTTGGAGAATGGTTGGGGGAAACCTGGATGTGAAGTCTGGGCATTGCTGGTCTTCTCTTGTAGCAAACAAGTCTAGCGTGGGGTAACCCCACTGTGAAAAAATGTGATCTACGATGCTTGTGTTGAGTCGCCACTCGTGATCTTCTGGTAGGGGATCTCTGCTTAGCGAGTCCACTAGCGTGTTGAGTTCCCCTGGAACATGTTGGGGAGTCAAGAACATCCCCCCTGCTTGTTGATATAGAACATTGCAGTGGTGCTGTCTGTGAGGATCTGTACCGACTGATTTGTCAGCTGCGCTTCGAAGGCTTGGAGCACTTTGAATACTGCTAGAAGTTTCAGCAGGTTGACATGGTTCTGTGCTGCGATGTGAGTCCACATACCATGTGATGTGAGGTGAAGGTGATGTGCCCCCCACCCGGAGAGTGATACGTCTGTTGTAACTACCACTTACACCGCCGGGTCGTGGAAGGGTTTTCCCTTTAAAAGATTCTCCTTTGTCCACCAGCAAAGGGCTTGTACTAGTGTTGGCGAAACAACCACTAGATTGTCCCACTGAACGCTTGCCTGAGACCACTGTTTCGCCAACCACTCCTGCATTGGGCGCATGCGCAATAGGTAAATGCAAAATGCCATCATGCCGAGCGAACGCATAGCTTTGCGTACGCTTATCTGGTGACCGGCTTGATAGTGAGCTATTTGCAGCAGTACGTTTTGGATTCTTTCCTTTGATGAAGACTAGCCCTGCCTCCATTTTTATGACAGCTCCTAGGAACTGTTTGGTCTTGTTTGGCACAAGGCTTGATGTTTTCTCATTTATCGAGAAGCCCAATTGGAAAAGAAGGTCCATCGTTCTTTGTGTATTTTGCTCGCAAATTTGGGGAGTTTCCCCTGTGATCAGCCAGTCGTCCAGGTAGGGGTACACAGCGATTGCCTCCCTGCGCAGGTGCGCTTCTACCACCACCAGTACCTTGGTGAATATCCTTAGGGCCGATGCTATTCCAAAGGGTAGCACTTTGAATTGGTAGTGCTGGCTTGCGATCTTGAAACGCAAGAATTTTCTGTGCGCTGGGAACATTGAAATATGAAAGTAGGCATCTTCATATCCAAGATTGCCATGTAGTCCCCCTGCTTCAGCAGTGGGATTAATTCCTGTAGCATTGTCATGCAGAACTTCTGTGGCTTAACACAGGTGTTTGCAGGGCGCAGATCTAATATGGGGTGCATTCTTAGATCTTTTTCTTGGGCACAAGGAAGTAAGTTGAATAGATACTCTTGTTTACCTGGTTTTCCGGGACGATATTTACGGTGTCTTTTAACAGCAGCACTGCAACCTCTTCCAGGAGTATGCATTGTTCCTCCTTTGTGGTGGTTCTTTGTCGCAGGGGATGGTTGGAGGGTCACTGCAGTAACTTGATGCAATAACTGCCCGATACGGTTGAAAGCACCCACATGTCCGAGGTGATACCCTCCCGTGCATGGGTGTTATACGTCCTCCTACTGGAGTGACATGGGAGGGGACCTGAAGCGTGTGGTCATTGCTTTGGGGGTGTGGCTCTACCTCTGAAGAGGAGGATCTCCTCGGGCCGCAAGATCTTCACTGGCCCCTTTGGAAGCCTTGAGAGGATTGTCCCTGATCAGAACCCCAGGATGAACCCTGATTCTGGTTGTATCCGGAACCCCTCTGTGAATTCCGTCCCCTGAAGTGAATTTTTTTATTTCCGCCCTTTTGGCCCGATGGTTTGTTAGTGAGCTGGCCTAGAGACTTTACAGTGTCGTACTCTTCTTTTGCACTCTTTAATGCATCCTCTACCTGCCTTGCCGAACAGGACATAAGGCTCAATCGGCACACTGAGGAGGGTTGCTTGCTTCTCCAATTTAAAGCCTGACTGGTGTAGCCATGCATGGTGCTTTATAAGTGTATCCTCTGCGATGATTCTACCAGCATTATCAGTGGCATCTAATGTTTTAAATATTTTTTAAATGCAGTTATACACCGCCTTCCCTTCCACTACGGCGAGGGATAGTTGGGACTTTAGAGTCTCTGGGGCTGAGGCCATTAATGTGGCAATTTCTTTCCACTTGGGGCAGTTGTAACTGGCCAGCAAAGTGGTGTTGGAAATTCTTGTTTGATATGCTGCATAGGTGGCCACTTTCCTTCCAAAAGTGTACATTTTCTTGCTCCCTTTAAATTGGGGGTGCCTCCGATGAAGCAAAAGGTGTTCCCACACTTTTTCTTGTTGTGGTAACTACCAGTGATTCTGGCTTTAATTGACCCTGATGTAGAGGGGGTCTGTGGGAGCTGGGTGGAACATTTTCTCAATGCAGGGGTTTACTGCCCGTGTTAGATTAGGGCTTTTCAGAGAGGATTGTATTCTTCTCTGTACAGATTGTAATATGGGTATAAATTCGGTTATAGCTTTTTTGTCACCCAAGATGTCTTTGAAATGATTTGCTGCTTTTAGGAGCAGGTCATTAAATTGTAGTTGGTTATATACCAGTGAGTCTGTCAGCAGCGGGTCCACGTGATCTGGAGAGGTTAAGACTTTTTTTACTTTAATAAATTTCTAACGCGCAGCTGTGAACCCTGAGGTGTGAGGGCGCATACATGACAAACAAGAAAGAGACACAAAATGATCAAATCAATAGGAGTAAGAGGGCCGAGGTGGAGGTCGACGTGAGAGTAAATGATCAGTAAAAGAGCTAGGTCTTAAGGGCCTTCTTGAAGGAGGTGATAGAGGGGTGCTGTCTGAGAGTCTGTGGAAGAGAATTCCAGAGTTTGGGTATCACAGTATAGAAGGCCCCGTTCTCGACCTTCTTGAGTTTACAGCGTGGGAGGACTAGCAGATTCTGGTTGCTTGACCTAAGAGCCCCAAGGTTGACTTTATCCTGGATGTGATCGTGCAGATATTTGGGCATTGTGCCAAGTCTGCATTTAAAGACTATAGTTAATAGTCTAAATTTAAAATGTGCCTCGATAGGCAACCAGTGTAAGGTGCATCAGGCAGCTGAGACGTGACCATGTCGGGCTTGACCCATAACTACACGGACTGCCCCATTCTGGACTACTTGAAGTCTGTTGGAATCAGTTTTTCCCAAACCGACCAGGAGGCTGCTTCATTAATCGATCTTTGCACCAACTATGGCTCTCGCGATGGTTTCAGCATTTGCCTGTGAGATAAAACATTGCAAACATAAATGTCTTCTTCATCTTTATCATAGTAATGATCTACCTCCACTAGGGTTTCTTGGTCCTCAGAATCTTTATTGGGGTCATAGAGATCAAATTGTTCTGGGTCCTGTTGAGGGGTGTCTTGAAGGGTGTCTGGCCGCGCCCTTTTTGCTGGGGGTTGTGATGATGTGGCCCCACCAGCTGGTGGCGTTGCTTGAAAATGTTGTATTGCTTGAGGATTAAAAAAAATAAATAAATAAAAATCGGCCATAAAGGACGTGTCTCATCACTATCAATATCCTCAGCAGACCACTGTGAGGAACTTGGGATAATTACAGGAGTGGGAGGTAGTTCAGATGCAGACTGCCTCTTGTGCTTCGTAGTTGCAGACATAGAACCACCCCACTGGGAAACACTGTCTTTCTCTTTATGTGATGCACTGTCTATTTCTCTATGGGGAGCACTCTCTTTCTCCCTAGCTCTTCGAAGTGTGTTTTTTCAAAGTTCGCCCTTTAAGCAGTATTTCAGGAACATGTTTTTATACCAGATGAGACAATTTTGAAGTCCGTGTGTGTTTTGCCGATGTCGACGTTATTGTACATTGTCGAATTTCAGCGGATGGGTGAGCTGGAGTCTTCGGCGGCAATATTGGACACAGTGTCCGAGTCGGATTTATCTCTCGGCCTGTTGTGATGCAAACATGATCTCGAATGCCCAGAGGACAGGGAGCTAGTGGACCTTGCCCTCGACGCTTTGTGCGGACGTGTAGACATTGTTGTCATCGACTTTTGGCCTTGGGTTGTATGTTTTGCGTGGGATGATTTGGCTGTGCTGATGCCGCCGGGTGTCGTCCCCGTAACAGCGCCACCGGCCTGTCTGATGGGGTCAAGGCTAGCACGTTGGAATCTGGAGGTTGCCTTTGTCATCTGAGAAGACGCTGATGCTGCCGTCGCTGGAAGCACCCTCCACGTCTATGGTGTCCTCTGCCTGCATGGGGTGGTGGGCCAACGCTTTGCTTTTCGGTCCTTTAGGCTATTGGTCTTAAAAAGCTCACAAGCTTTACAGTGACCCTCATTGCGATCCCTCGGAAGACAGAGGTTGCACACCCAGTGCTTGTCCTTCCAGGGAAATATTTTTTTACAGTTGGGGCAAAATTTAAAGAGATTATTTTCCATGATTAATTGGAAAAGCAGCTTGGCGATTATAAATGGGGAAAAGGGAAATATGCATTCTCTTAGTAACCTAAGCTACGTCCACCCAGTCTCTCCCTACTGCCTTTCGAGGCCGTATGAGTGTAGTCAAGGCAAGTTCTGCGTCTAACATTTGTTCTTGAAACCGTTGTCGAAGATGTTCGTCGAAGAACAGGAATATAAAGGCCAGAAAGAGTAACTAGCTCTAATTTTGTTGTCATTAAATGGCATTAGCCGAAAAAGAATTCTGCGTTTAGTGTCCGACAATGATGGCGGAAAAAAACAATCTGAGGGACCTCGACGCATGAAGGACCATGGGTAAAGTGGATGTTACACTAGGGCTAGTATTACTGGTACGCCCTGTCGACTTACCTTTTCGAGTTTTGAACTGTTGCCAGACCTCCCCTGCAGGCTCTGCAAGATTTTCCCAACCCAAGAAAGGGGTAAAGGCACATATTTTCTACTTCATTGTTTCACAGTTGGTTAACGGTTTCAAGGTCTTCTGAACATAAAGGCCTCATGTATCCTCACCGTTTATAAGCTTGTTTAAAGAGGAGGGAAATTCAGCGTCACCTTTCCTCTGTCTGGATCCAAGAGTCAGGCATACAGGGAGACAAGATCTTGGTTCCATCAGAACTTAGGTGGAGTCTGGAGTGGTGGTGCAACAAACACAACATCCTTGTGGGAGTTCCCTTGCAGGATTCCATCTTCGGGCATATGATGATGTCTGCCTCTTCCCTAATCAGGTGGTATCTGATCTCTGAAATCGAAAGATGCACACTCTTTGGACTTGAGAGAAGTGTTCCATTCACATAAATAGATTGTAGCTTCTAAACATATTCAGGGCTCTGAAGGTATTCCTCCTGGTTACACAGGGGTATTACTTGATGATAACCTCTGTTCTATATAAACAAGCAGGGATGGACTCCCCACTCCTTGCTGACCCATTTTTGTACACTGGCCGTGCAAATGTGAGAATCACAAATGCAGCTGTTGTCTGAGGTCCTATTAGGCCAGATAAGAATGTCAAATAATGTAATTATGCTCTTCTTTACATGCACTGGATTTGGCGATCGCTGCGGCGGGCAGGAGTCGTTTGGTCTATGGGTGTCAGTGTGAAGTGCTACCACACTTATAAGGGAACAAGAGGATCATTAATAACTATTGAGGCAACCAATGCTGGAATCTTGCTGACAACATAATGTGCAAGATAACAGATGTACTCCCTTACCGGCCTAAAGACCTACAACAGGAAGCAAAGGAAATCCACAAGAAATTAGCTTGGTAGCAAAGCACACAATCCACACTCCATGGCAGGAATCAGGCTTCAACGTTTTACACATGTGCAATGGCCATTGAGTATAGCCAGGCATTGATAAAATGTTCAGGACTGATGGGCAACTGTGTATTTTGGTCATTCCATTCAATGGCACGCCCATCTTTGAAAAATATGTAAATGGCATGTTGCTCATGATCAAATATGACAGCAATACTGACAAATGCAATGCGGTTCATCTACCAGAAAAAAAGGCTCCTACTTTTTAATGCGTCCATAGGTAGAATTTGTAGTTGTATTTTATTTATATGGCGCTTAACAAGATAAAAAACTGTACAACAGCAGTCAATTTAAGAAAAACCAGCAAAGACTAAGAAGATAAAAGATGTTCTTTGAGATGAGTGCAGAACAGAGGATAGGAAGAGAGAGAGAGATATTAGAGGACCAGTGGGATCCCATTCCAGTGAAGGGGGGCAGGATGAGTGAAGGAACGGAAACAGGACAGGGCACAAGGAGGAGTAACAGTGAAAAGAACTAGGGATTGAGTTTGAAGAGATCGAGTAGGAGAGTAGAAAGAAACAAGTGAAGAAAGATGAGGAGAATGATTATGGAGAGATGTAAAGACGAGGCACAGACCATTTTACTCAAGTCGAGAGTGAAAGGAAAGCCAGCACAGAGAGGATAGTGCAGGAGTAATAGACGCAAGCAGCTGAAGAGAATAGGAGACAAATCGAAGAGTTATAGATAGAATGAAGTATATATCAGTGAAAAGTAGGAAGAGCAAAGAGGAGCAGTAGAAAAGTCGAAAGAAGATGAGGGGAAAAGTCAAGAAGTGTAGTGGCATGAAAGGAAAGGCCTGGCCTTACGAATATTGAAGAGATGTCCTCAGCAAGACTGGGAAAAAGACGCGGTTAGACAGGGAAAGAAGAAAAGAGATAAATCCCAAGATCACAAGCAGCAGAAGAAAGTCAAAGAAATAGAAGGGGGAAGGGAAAGGAGAATGGAAAAAAACTGTTTTTGAAGAATTTAAGACAAGATGGTAATCAGCCATTCATGATTGAATAGCCAAAAGACAGGACAAGATAGTGCGTGAATTTCAGATGAGAATAACAGAAGGATAATAAAGTTTGTGTATCATCAGGATACAGGTGCTAGGAAAGACTGAAAGAAGAAATAATGGCAACCAGAGAACTGGTGTAAAGGGAAAAAAGGGGGGGGGCAAGAACAGAGCCTTGGGGAACTCTGTGAGAAAGAGGGAAAGAAGAAGAAACAGTGCCAGCCCAAGAGACAGAGTAAGTGCGTTAAGATAGGTAGGATTTAAACCAGGTAAGAACAGAACCCATAAAAAACCAGAGAAGAAAGAGGAGCAGAGTGATCAACATTATTAAAGGCTGCCAAGAAGAATGTTCAGCATAGCGTGCGAAAGTAGAGAATCTCACACCGAGAGTAGAGCAGTTTCGGTGGAGTGGTGGGGATGAGAGCCAGATTGGAAGTAAGTTAGACGAGAGTTAGAAGACATAAAGATGAGACTTGGGAGTACACTGAACTTTCAAGGAGCTTGTAAAGGTAGGTAAGAAGAGAAATTGGATGGAAATTAGAAGGAAGGGAGGGAGGGATTCAAGGAGGGTTTTTTAAGGATTGGAAGGATCATAGCAGGTTTAAATAGCCAAGGAAAAACAGAAGTAGATCAAGAGGCATTGAGCAGGGCAGTAAGAAAAGGAATACGAGAATAGGTTTTAAGAATAAAAGTGGATGGGGACGGGGTCAAGAGGGGCAGAAGTAGGATGTACTTAAGCCAGTCGAGCCGCCGTGTCAGAAAGAGGAGTAAAAGAGGCCAGGGATGACACAGGAATTGTTAATGAAGGTCGGGCAGGCTTCCTCCTCTCCTGATCACTCTAATCTGAAACAGTCTCCCTTCATGCCATAATGTCTCACTTATTTGATATTTTATCATTTTTTTCAAATGTCTGTAGATCTAGAGATCCAAAAATGCACAAGGTTATCGTTATTTTCTTATTCTTTATTACGCCATCCAATATTCTGCTGTGCCCTCTGCCTGACATGCATCGTCGGTGCGATTCTCCAACACTTCCTATGCGGAAGCGGAAAACCTTTGCTGGAGGCACGGTGGGCAGCTGAAAATGAGAGCTGGGAAGAGGGCTGTGCCCATAGCGCACCCTCTGTTGAAGAACTCAGGCTCACGCTGCTGGCGAGAAGCTCCGAATTTAGTGTGCGGCCGACAGCGCCTGCAGGAGGGTCGGGACGCGTGAAGCAGCATCCTGTGTGAGGGAGGCTAAGCACCGGCGAGCTTCGCCTTCCGGAGCGGTACTGGTGTCCATGATGGCTCTTCTGAAGGGAGCCTGGGAACAACTTCCGGCCTACGGAGCTGATCCCTGCATAGAGGGTAGAACACACGCTGCCCGGCATGAAACCGATGTGCCGTCCAGTGCCACGTTCCTGTCAAAATGCAACAGATATTAGAAAGCATGCAGAACACGCTGCTAAATTCTCACTAGCATTGTGAATCCCCACAATAATGAGACCCTGTTAGTCACAAACCCCACAACATCTAATTACTGTTAATCACCAATAAAGAAAAAAAAAATATGAGAATACTTATCTGCTGCTCGAGCAGGAAAGAAAGAAAAAGCAGGAAGTTGTCAGCAGGTTGTTGATGGGCTGACTGTCAGAGGATTGGAGGATGGAGGTCACAGGTTCAGCGACCCGGTTAAAGACTGACGAGAGACATTTGGGAAACTTATTTGTCTTAGCATTTGTTGTTATGAGTACGATTTCAGCAATCAAGCATTGTTAAGAGTTTTGTTTGAGAAGTTATGCTTGGCTTAAATCTTTTTGCTTGAGCTTCTAACAAAGAAAGTGAAGCATAATGCTTGCCTGCGCGTCTTTAATACTATCAAAACTTTTCTCAAAGTTACTACGGAAACACGTAATTTCTAAACAATTTCTATGCATCTACCTATTGGAGTTACATCATAGGATCACTGGATATACATAATATAGAAATGTAGTTGCCAGGAGTACTGAAAAATGTTTGAATGATGATTGGTATAGTGGCACCTTTTCTCTGCTTATGAAGGACCACATCGTCCTATTATCAAAAGCATAAAAAACAATGCTTTGCCCAGAAAGTTAGATTCCAACTTCTCTGATGACCATGCAACCAGTTATATTCTTCTCAAAGGAGGTGTGGTGCCTGTGTGCAGTACACATCCCCCGAATGGAAAATATGTGCCATTAAAAAAAAAAAACACATGTAGAAGACCAAAAGGAGCCTTCTAACATTTTGTGACTGGCTACCGTCTGCAAAGCTGGCACTGTGTTTGCGAACAAGACTTGCAAAGGGCTTAGGACCAAGCTGGTACCACAAACCTCTAGCTGATAATTTCAGCCATCATTTTAACACATTGGTAATGGTGGCCTTCTATGAAATGTGATACATATGATTATATAAATACCTGTACAATATGCGCTAAAGACAAGGGACAACGTTGAAAACCTGAAGGCCTGTTGCAACGCCTACCTATTAGCTCTCCAAGCCCTGGCTATCAGTCATGATAGACTTTATGGTAGAATTATCCCTCATGCACAAATACAACTGCATCTTGGCAGTAATGGATGCCTTTATTAAAATAGGATATTTAATCACCATCTGCCATCTACACAGACAATGACAACTTTGTTTCTTCAGGATTGCCCACCATTGTAATCTCTGATCGTGGGTCCCAATTCATAGCTAAATTCTGGTACGCTCTAGCTCTATCGATCATTGGTTGTTTTTGGCATACCATCCTCAAACCAACGGGCTGACAGAACGGCCTTACCAAAATACAACAAGACATGCTGGGTATTGCTATTGAGCACCGCAGAATTCCCATTTAACAATGCCCCTTATATCGCACTTGCGCAATCATGTATTATTTTATTTTAACATATTCTGGGTCCATCTGTTAATGCTTGCAACACCAGTTCTATTTCAAACTCCTGTACCAGCGGTGAATGCCTGCGCGAAACATATGGTTCAGGTACATTAGGAAGGGATTAAACAATTGATTTTGGTACAGGAAGCTATCAAGCCTAATGTGTATAAATATAACCCTAACCCTTGCTACACAGTGGGCTCTCCCATATGGCCATCTACGCAACACCTACATATCTTAGGCTCCAAGAAACTGATGCACAAATAATAGGTATATATTCCATCACAAAGGTCATCAATCCTGTTGCCATTTGTTTTGAATTGCCCTACACATGTAAAATGCATCCTGAATTTCACATATCTCTTTTTAAGGCAATGAAGCTGTGGACCCGATTATGCCATTCCCAAGTAACGAGCATGATTTGATGGGGAGTTGGGTTATAAAGTCCAGGCCATTTTAGGCTTGCGTCGCAGTCATGGTAAACTTCATGCGCTAGTGGACTGGAAAGGTTATGGTTTTGGGGTTCGCCATTCGAAACCTCTCGCTGGTCTACATACCACGAGCGCTGTCCAAGTACCTTTGATCACACACTATACATCTGAACGATGTGAAGGATTGGCAGGAAAGCAATGTCCTGATTTCACCATTTCTGGTACTCAGTGCAGCACAGTGCACCTGAGAGTTGCCTTGGTGATTGATATGAGTACACTCCCCGGCAGGCGTGAGCATACTGCACTGGGGTCTGTGATGTCTAGCTGCGAAGGCAATGTCCCAGAAGCAAGGAAGAACAAACAAAACAGTCATTAGAAGTAACACGTTTCTGCTCTTTTGGTCTCCTTGCTTCCTTACTCTGGAACGCTCTTCCTCTCCCTCTCCGCATTACTCCCAATCTGTCTCTATTTCAATCCAACCTCCTAGCTCTCCTCCTTTCTGAAGAACCACTTGCATGGCAGTTTACGCCATCACATCTCCCTGTTCGCCTCTCTCCCTACCTTTCTATGACAACCCCAAGGCACTTATCCCTCACTCCCTTCATCCTAAAACATAGCACTTCCTACACTATCCCGTTCCTATAGCATTGTGACAAATCAACTTTCGGGGCACCAGTTGGCCACGAATGAATATCGGTTTCTAAACCATCAAGCAGCCCCACAACAACTTTGGTAACTTGGACGGAACGGCAGGCTTATCTCTGCAAGGTCGTGGATGGTTAGTTAGTTACAACACAGCGAAAATACAATTATTACCCAATGATAAAAGGGAATGTCCAGTCAAGGTTGTATAAAAAATATCTACTTTATTATTATTACAGCAGACAGTTCTAGCACACTACAAAATACAACCCACCCTGTAAAGGAACATAAAGGACAGACAGTTTCACGAAGGAAAGAGAAGCACTCTCGATACGGTCAGGAGAGTAGTCAGTAAAGCAATCAGTCTTAACTTGTTCAAGGTTATTTGGTTTCAGCAGCAAGGGATCAAGGGGTTGAAAATGTCACCAGGGGCCTTCGGAGAAGGACCAGGGTGACAGTACCACAATGTATCTGGTGCTTAAGATGAACTTGATGCTTGACAGTGTCGAGTCGGTTCCAGGATGCTTTGCAGCTCCTGCGACAGAGTTCAAGACGGGAGACAGCTGCAGGTATCAGGCGGAAAGCAGTTGGCAAGCGAGGCTGGCCTACACTGTGGCTCTAGGTCAAGAATCATTGTCTCTCTGCTGGTTGGTAGATCTGGAACACTGGTTGAAGCGTCTCAGACGGCTTTAGTGACTGCAGCGTGACAACAGTAAGTGGTGCAGCCGGTCACGGTTTGAGGGCTCGACTACCTCGAAAAGGTCTTTAAAAGATGGATGCTGGTTGGTGCGTATCAAGGCACGCCTCCTAGCTTTTTCGCAGGGTTTGTGTCGTCCTTTAAGGCAGACGGCGCAAAGCTGAGGAGACTGTTTGCAGGCAACAGCCTTGTCCTTTTGTCAGAGACTCTCTGGCACTTCTCACCTAGGAAGCTTGCTGACAGAGCTTAGCGGGGGACGCTGTGTGTTGGTTGGCCATCGGTTCTGGAGCTGCTGGACAGGTCCTCAGAGGTCGGCATCTCCCTCTGTTCCCTGGGAGATGTTTAGATGTTTCCCTCTTGGACATCCTGGCCTTCCTTCACTGGAGGAAGCTGTAAGGTAGACTGTACCTACAGCCAGGATCTAAATGTGTCGTCCTTACTCCTTTCAAAGTCGTCGGATGATCTTTTAAGTGAGGGGCTCAGCCCTCTTTCAAAGCCAAAGGGGCCCCAGCGATTGGTTCAGGCTAAGCCTACCTTAATGAACCAATCCTGGGTCCCCGCCAACAATCTTCTGTTATGCGTGAGGTCATAACCAGAGTGCTTTGCAACAGGAAAGGTAGGTGGTGACAACATGTACTACTAAGTCCCACCCATATTCTTGTGGATCAAAGTGTCTCTCTGGTTAATTGAGCTCTCTCTGACTCCTGATCAAAGCGCAGGTCTCCCTTTAAGTTTGTAGCGAGAACAGACTTTCTGTCTCCATCAAATCACATACTTCTTCCGGCTGAAAGGGGGTTCCCTGCAGGGGTTGCCTATTGCAAACAGTTGTCCCAGACTTGACATGCACTGCCCTTCATACAGAGGGGTAGGAGCCATCTTTAAGCTGGCACATTGCATATCAAAGAGGTGTTGGTGTTTCCTGTCCCTTGTGTTAGATCTGTGACCAGGCCTCTTCGCAGGCCTGTTTTCATTTAACTCTCATCAGTATGCGCTGCCACCACACAGAACTTTGACAATAGAACAGGGCTGATCCATGGAGCCTTTGATATTTTAATTAGGTTGGCCAAGGCCGGAGCAAGGTGTTGCCTTCCCCCTTCAGAGGAGCTTTGATGTACCCATGGCTGCAACATTGCAGGTAAATGTGACAGGGAGCACTGTGCATGTAGGCTGTGTCCCCCCAGAGTACACATGACTATGTGTTTGTTGTGCGGTGAGCAGAGGAAAATATGTGCGGATTAGCTCCACACATTTTGTGAGGTTGATCTCCCATTATTCATTTTCATTACACAACTTCAAAAACGTCCCAAGCGAGCACACACTCCCCCCGTGTGGATGGTCGAATTCCTCACAATTATGCTCTAATTTTCTGTGTCACTGGTTCATGTTTGTACCTCTCTTGCATCATCTGGTCTTCTATCCACATCCTCTCAACCATTGTTAAGGACACTGGTCCTCCTCTCTGTATATCAATGTTAAAATGTTTTGTAACCATTTTTGTGCCAAAAATAAATGCATTGTTTTGCCTGTAATTCTTAAATAGATTTAATTCAACCAAACCTTTCCCACCTTAATGTAATACTTGGCTCGGAATTAGGCTCTGACTAGATGGTTTTATTCAGTGATCAACTTATTTCGTCAATATTTGATGTCTGTTTTTGCACGGTTAAGTGTGGTTAACCGAGACTATCACATTGAGTGAATTACCAAGGACACAAACATGGTGTTTATAAATAGATAAAACAATTGGGCATTGCACATATGTGAATAATCTAGATCTTGAGCATACAGGCCTCTCAAGTTTCACTTGGCCATGCATGAGAAGGCCATCTAGTCCTGCTTTTATTTATCTTTTAATTCTAGGACTTGTATTTTCTTTCCCATTTGAAATTTAGAAAAACTACAAGTCCCAGCATTCTAAGTAAAAACAGGACTGGATGGGCTTTCTCCCGCATGGCTGGTGCAGACTTGAGAGCTCTGCTGGTATGGCGAGTAACATCTACAGACAATCTGTAAGAAGACTAAAAGTACTATCTAAATCCAACCCAAAGGAAATTGACATTTTTGGATGAGAGATCTTAATTTAGATTTGTTTTTTCTTGTCTGCAGTAATTGTTTGTATTTTCAATGTTTTTAGCTTATATTTATTTAACCAAATAAATGTGTGCTAAAGTACTTTTTGGATTTTGGAGCACATCAGTATTTCGATATATTTAATGTAAAAATACTACAGGTTTAGCGACTTTGCAGATGCAGTCTCATTGGAAATACATGCAGCATTAGACATTATGGGTATGCTTTGCACATGAACATCTTAAACAGGACCAAAAAAGGTACCCACGCTGTTGACAGTCCTGATTTCTGTCAATTATTTAGGTTAAATCTCCATAATAATGCAAGGAATGTGCTTTCAGAGAAAGTCACAAAGGGTAAACCAAAGAAAAGGTCTAAAGAGTACAGAAAATAGATTATTCAGAACACATTTTTTTGTTATTCAAAATTTTCACAAAAGTTAAATGAAGGTATTGGAAAGAAGAAAAGAGCATAAAACATAACATTCATCATATATACATGAATTCACAAAGAACAATATATTCATCAAAGAGCAATTTGGATAATTTAAATGACTTGGATTGCTGAAATTATCCTAGCAGGATGCAAAATATTCCTACAACAAAAGTACTACCAGCATGTGTCAAAAATTACCCTGGCGGGTAAAAAGAGAACTTATTCAATCGACTAAGTTTGTGTGGTCATCTGCCATGAACATCCACATCTAAACTTTGCACACTTTTTGAACTGCATATCACTGCAACAGAAATTTCTACCACAGCCAAGTGTTCAATGGCTCGTCAGGTTTGATCTGACAGGTTTTCAGGGCATATGTTATAACAAAGTTCCGTTTGCTGTGGTTTGGGTTTGTAGGTTTTCTGGCCCATTTTAGGCACATGCCTTTTGCTTGCAAGAGCATGATAAATGTGCCCTCAACCAAAAGTGTAGCCACTTCAGTTCATTCTTTCTCTTGTCACAATTGTCCTGAGTTTGGGGTGTTTTCTTTCTCTTGTCTTTTTGTTTACCCGAGTGTTCAGTCCTCATGTGTGCTCCTGGGGCTTGCAATCTGTTGCACAAATTTCTTGCGTACACAATCTTCAGGAAGAGAGATTTTAATGTATCTTAGGTTATTGCTACAGGTACTTTTTTGCAGTTGTCTTGTTAGATTGAAGTCAGGAACCTCTTGCAGACGAGACATCATTTGTCCTGACCATGGGCTGTAGCTTATGTGAAACCAAGTATTATGCCTAGCAAATGATCTGCATTTGGGATATCTTTCAATCTCATTCCCTGTGCTGAAGGCCTTCTGGGTGTTCTGAGGGATTGATGTATCAAGCATATTCTAATCCTTTCAACACATAGGTCTTGCTATTTGTATTCTTTACCACTCTCAGCTGTCAAAGGATCTCTGGAGGGTATGTCCTGTATTTGCTTGCTTTTTCCTCTTACATGGCTATTTTGTATGCTTGTCTGGGCTTTTCAGTCTCCCTTTGATTTTGGCTCTGCATTGTTAAGTTAGCCTGGGAAACCTCACTTGGAAGATTTCCTTTCTTCTATTTTCTATGATATTTTTCGTTCTCATCAAGTTTTTTTTCAAGCTGGATCTGAAAAATCATTGGTAAAGGAGAACAAGTTCTTAATGCATTTGACTATGTGCGTTGCTCCTCATTTTAAATATTGCTTTTCGAACTACGACTTCAATCTATGCAATCGATGGTGGCATGGAAAACCATTTCTCTCTACAGAAAATGTATAATGGACTCTCCGCCAGTTCTTTATGACATTCTACATAGAGTAGATACTAATTTGGATATCCATTTTTCTGGTTGGAAAAGAGCCTGTCAAGCTCTTTTGATAGATCTAAATGTAGATGAAGAGATGCTAAAGATCAACCCATGCACAGCAAAGAAAAAAATTGCAGACCCGCGACTGGGAAGGCGCTTCAGACTAAAGAAGCGGATATAAGATGTGTATCAATATCAGCTGGGAAACGAAGAAACTGAATCTTCCCTTAAACTATCAAAAAAAGTTCCCATCGGCTTACTATCGGGACTTGCTGATAAGGAGCCGATTGAACATCCTTGCCACAAGGGAAATTAAGCTGATGAGGAACCAGATTGCCCAAAAAGACTCTGGCTGTCGATTCTGTGACTCAATCGGAAACACAGAGACATTAAAACATCTTATGATATCCTGCCTAGGTCTCAAAGAACTTCGCCAAACATTCTTAGGTGAATACTTTCAACAATATTCCCACTTGACTGAGGAGCTATGGTGGGGAGGAATTCTATCTGTGGAAAAATGTGGCATTACAATCGGTGCCATGAAAATGATGGACTTGAGATTGCCTGCAGTGATGGCTGACGGAATCTATTGGGAAAAAAACTAATCTGAAGAAAAGTGAGCAAAAGGAATTGATGAATGTAATTGGTATTAATCTGTTGGACTACAATACCTTGTATGTTTAAGGTTTATATTGTATTAACCAATAAAACATTTAGAAAAATATTGCTTTTTCAGGGATGGTGTGTCAACTTCCGTTGTTTAGAATCATTTGGACTTCTTACTGCATCTATCTCAGGACCTGCACAGCCCATGTTATAAAACCATCTCCCATCTCCTCAAATTAGTTTTCCTTATTCAGAAAAAGCCAGGGAGATTTTCAAAAGATTTAGAGTATGTCTGAAATGTACCTTCAATACCTGGCTACAAGGGTGCAACACAACACAACAAGCGTGCAACATCTCATCAGTCTGAAAGTGCCAGATGCCCTGTGCTTCGGACAGGCTACTCTCAACACAGTGTTCAATGTCTTTGCTACCACCCGTGCCGTCTACCTCTTCCCAGTTCTCTATCCCTGAACACTGCACAACCGTGACCTCTGAGATCTGGTCGATGTTAGGACAGGACAAACTCCTGCAGTCGATTAAGAGCAGTGCATAACTGCAGAAGGTAGGCAGACTGCTGCAGAATTATGAGTCTGGAAAGGGCCACGGCCACACAGAGCAGTTACATCTGTTTGGTAAGGAGTGTGGAGGGTTATAGAAGTAACTAAACTAGTCCTCCCACTGGGATTCGTGGTCACACACCTCTTTAGGTGCTGAAGATGCCTCTTCTTGTAGCAAGTCAGACAGACTACTTGAAATTGCACAACAGATCTTGCTTGAGTGCAGAAACAGTGGAACAGAGAAAGGGAGGGATCCGACTGTTATCAGAACAGCGGGATTAGACAGCCACAAGCAGCGCAGAGTACACCGGAGGAGGTGGCCGTGTGACAGAAGGAACTACAGCTTGAGCGACGCCTCCGAAGAACGTAACATCAAAGCCGGCCCTAATGAAGGAGAGAACTGGTGACTCGCCGGGGAGCTGCAGAGGAGTTGAATGGAGTGAAAGGTAGCATAACTGAAGGCGGAGCGAGGGACGCAGAACAAGAGGTACGTTGGACGGCTGGCCCGTTACAAGAAAGAAAGCGAGTTAAGGATTTTAATCAGGCGACACACACACCTTGGTCTCGGCCTAGTATGCAGCACACGATGGAAATGCGTATCTTTTTAGATTGATTCAATATTGAGATGGTACACCACTCATATCACACCCCTTTTTCAAATACCCTGGGTCACAATGGACCATGAACCAGGCTGGTTGGTAAAATACAATATTTCTTTATTTTAAACTTCAAAAGAAATCATACACTTTAATATGGGGCAGCAATCACCAATGGGGTGATAATTACAATGAGAATGTGAGCAACGCACTGGGTTGAACTTTCATGGGGAACATATACACAGCACAATAGAAGCACTTTTGGTTTAGGCAAGATAGCACTTAAGTTAGAATTTCCCCCTGCAATGTTCCCTCAACCCACAAATAATGAACTGGATAAACAGAAGCAGCAGGTACTCAGTAATGACAAACAGAATTCAAACCGGACCTTCCCTCCCCAAATAAGAGAGAAAAACAGATTTTAAACCCCTTGCAATGTTGTAAAATGACACTCAGAAATGGACAATTAAATAATGACTGTGTGTTAAAAACCTTGAAGCAAATATAATTCCTCACTAAAGCATCAATGCAAAGACACTACCAATCACTAACAATCACAAAGAATGAATTTCCAAAAGCTTACAGTTCGAAAATGAGTGGCAGGGTTAACAAAGATTGCAGCAAAAAGACATGTTGGAAACTTTGCAATTCCCGCCTGAAATTACCCAAACGATTTTTAATAAAAACGGGTGAAATACACCGATTTGCGGTTATTTGGTTGGGGTGTAGCTATAGATCACAGGTACACTATGGAAATGAAATTAGGTCTCTAGCTGGTAAATTGGGTGAGTTATGCAAGATAGAGTGAAGTTCGTTTTTAGGAAAATGGAACGGTGAAAAGAGGAATCAGTTTTGAAATTGAAAGGCAAATCTTACTTAAACTAGGTTTAATGGCTAAGAAAAGAGGAACGCCACCAGTGAATCTCAAAAGTTACGCTGCAGTTGTAACCCTTCACGCAGTGTACCCCTTTTTTATTTAAACACAATATCGCTATGCAAGACAGAAATTAAGAAATGTCGCGCAAACACTAGGAATCAAGGGCAGGTTTGCAAGAATGATTTTGACAGTTTGAACAAGGTATAAGGATAGGGTGACTTAGAGAGTGGGATGAGGACAAAAACAAGAAAGGCTATGGGTTCAGCTGGGGTGGCAACTGATACTTTCCCTTTCCCTTTCTTCCTTCCCATACCTCTCCTCTTCTCTTCCTTCCCAAATGCAAATTGTTCTACATGCTGTTTTTCTGGTTTGAATCATGTTTATTTTATTGCTTCTATGTTCCATGTTTAATGTATTCTGGTTGTTCAGCTGTAAGGCCCTATATAAATAATAAAATACAAATACTCACAGTCCACTTTTAGTTTTTGGATTTTGGACAGTCAATGGTTCTGATCACTACACGGCAAGGCGCCTGGCAAACCGCTGGGCAGTTCTGGTCACGGGTGGCACTTCTGGACTAGCAATTCTGGTCACTGAATACTACAGGCCAGCTGGATGGCACAGTTACCTCTGGGTGCAGTTATGTTTGTGGCAAAATCGGATTTTGGCTAAAATAACTGTGGGAGGTTTTTGGACATTGTAAAACTCACACTCAATAAGAGTCCCTGACAAGACTGGAGGCACACACACACACACACACACACACACACACACACACTTCCTGATTTTCCTATGCCGGCGTCCTGTTCCTGTTTCATCTATCCAGACTCCAGATCCCAACTACAAGGCCCAAGCATTTCTGACCCTACTCCAGGGCTCACTGTAAATCTCAAGCATTGCTGATCTTGCTCCAGCATGGTCTACATTCTGAAAACCCGCTAAAATCCCCAAATAACCAAGGGAAAAGAGCAACTGTCCCATCAGCCGCTACTGCAGCTGCCACAAAACCACTCTGAGGTTTTGACCCACAAGATCCCAGTGGGAGGCAGAATCTCTCAGCAGCTAGAAGAATGGTGGGGCATTACTTCTGATGCTTGGGCACTGGAAACAGTATCCCAAGGTTACTGCCTTCCCTTTCAAAAGAAACCTCAGGATCACCTTCCTGGATACAACTCTGCCAAACCTGATGGGAGGCATTCCCCCATAGCCTCTTTACCATCTTTAACTATGGCTACGAAACCTTCCCGTTCCTCACCATCAGAGATATGTTCAGCTGCCGCTGTTATACAGTCCCACAGGGTGTATGTAAATCTTGCAAGGGTGCAAGTTACATTTGTAGAATTCAATGCCATGCTACCTGAAGAAAATATCTTACGGGTTCATTCGTCAATTTTTTTTTATCATCCCTGTCCAGGGGAATAGTAGGGTAGGCTGCATTCCTAGTAGACGTGGCCGCCTGAACTACTAGACTTTCAGGTGATAGATGTTTTCTTAAATATTCAGGGTCTGAAGAAGACGGCCTGTATTTAGATGTGAATTTTGTATTCACTGCAGGAGCTGACTCAGGGTTTTCCCATGTAGCATTCACCTTCCTTTGCAAAGCTATGTGAAAAGGAAGTAATGGGTCTTGTTGAGGTCCCCCCGAAAGGATGTCTGTCAAATCATCCTCTTGGTAAGTAGGGGGAATTTCTGTTCCATCCCATACATTCTGTTACTCTATTCATTAGTCTCGTGTATCCTGCATCTGCATGATCAGCAGGGTCAGGTTTTTCAAACTCATACTCTGCAGATGTGTCCAGCCCACCTCACGTCTGCAGACACTCATATAAGTCTGCCATTTTTGAATGAGGGTCAATTAACTCCTCAGGGACTTCTCTTGTCCCAATCTTTACACCAGCCGGTGAAACATCCTCCTCCTCCTTCTCCGAGGATTTTTCCTCATAAATGGAGGATATGGATTTGAAAGAATCCTGTCTATTTTCTGGATGGAAAATCTTCTCCTGTGGCATAGATCTTACTTTCGACCCAGACGTCGATTTAGTAATAGGAATAAATGAAGACGTCAACAATGGCATCAACGTTAACAGTAAAGGCTTTGATACAGTCGAAGAAACCTTTGATATCGTCGAAGTAGTCATCGACGCCGTCGAAGGAACCTTCGAAGTACTCGATTTAAGATTTGAGTGACCTTCCGACACCTTGGACTCAGACGTCTTCGAGGACGGCTTAGAGGAAGCCTTCGATGATGATTTTAATGGCGGATGAGTATCCAACGCCATTTTATCGAGTTTTGCCTCCGGTTTTTGCACGGTTAGGCGTTTCTTTAGAGGTGTCCGGGGGGATCCCCTAAACGATTTTTCATCTGATCTTTTTGTTTTAGATCTTCCCCTGTCACTTTTAGCACGAGCAGGGGCATGGCTTTCAATAGACTTCTTTGAGGGGTCTGGGTCGCATTCTCAAAGATTTTTTAACAGAGGCTCTAAAGGCTGCCCACTTTTTCAGGGAATCGTGTTTGGAAGCGCAGGTGATCACCTCCTCTGAAGACGTCAAAGAAGACTTCCTCCTAGATCTACTCGACCTCAATTTCTTCGATTTATGACGTCTTTCACTAGACTCAGCCGAGCCTTTCTTTCTTCTCGAAGAAGACTTCGAGGACTCCTCCCCCACCGCTAGTTTACCTCTACGTTCCTTTATCGCTTTATTGGTCATCGCCTAACAGGAACCGCACTCGTCTATCCGATGGTCGGGACCGAGGCACCAGAGGCAATTTTGATGGGGATCTGTTATCGACATCTTCTGATCGCATTTCTGAAATTTCTTGAAGCCAGCTTTAGGCGTAGAAGGGTTTGATGATGAAGACATTATTAGAACTGAAGCGCAGTTTTCTTGGTACGAAGCGAAAGCTATCGGAAAAAAGAACTGGGGCCAACAAGAGCATCTCGAACCATTTATACTACGGATGACGTTGACGCTCGAAGGATACCGCAGAGGGACATAGACGCCGCAGACTCGAGCAGAGCGCTCTCTGGTGCATTTATTTTTTCCCAAAGCAGCAAAGCTGAAGTTAAGGATATATCTAAGATGAGGAATACGTGAGAGGACACAATCCATTCGAAATGGAGATTCTTCCATGATCAAGAAAGAGAATATACCCACTATTCAGCATTACATAAAGGATACTCAAGAATAGAAATGGTCCTAGTCTATGCAACATTAATCCGCCAAGTAGTAAGAGTAGAAATAGGGGTTAAATATCTCTCCGACCACGCCCCGGTGAGAATACAAATTGAAATAAGTAAAGGTAAAGTGGAAACTCCGATACATTGGAGATTGAACAAGATGATCTTGGGGCACTTAGAGAACATATGGAGAAAATAATTAGTAACTATTTCAAGGAAAATGATAATGGGGAAACTGACTGGAGGATAGTTTGGGACGCACGGAAAGTGGTGGCCCGGGGAGAATTTAGATCTTAATCCATAGAATACGTCAGGGAGAATGGAGTAATTACGAGAAAATTATAGGGGGAGGTCAAAGAAGCGGAGGCACAAAATAAACATGACAGACACAAAAGTCACTGAGAACACTACGAAAGATTAGAGCAGAGCTGGAAGCAATGGGGCAGATTGCTCTGCACAGGCTCTTCTAAATACTAAACCAACATATTATATGCAGGGTGGGAAGGACAACCTATTTTTAGCAGCCAAGCTAAGAAAGCAAAAATCTCGAAACTATACCTCCCAACTTAAAGATGAACAAGGGAAACTATGTGCAGCGGAAGTGGATAAAATGAGAATAATGGAAAGATTCCATGTAGGGTTGTTGAAACAAGAAGGGCAGAACCTGTTGCTCCAGGCAACCTATATGACAACACTGCAATTACCTCAAATACTTAAAAAGGAAAGGGACATCTTAGAAGTACCCATAACGTTACAGGAGGTTAGTGACTCAATAGAATCCTTGCCCAGTAACAAGACACCGGCCCGGATTGGCTAGGGAGTGGTTATTACAAAACTTTTAGGACAGTTACTTGCACCTTTAACACAGCTTTTTAATTGTGTAATGGAGGGAGGTATGATCACCGGGGACATGGGAAAATCCACTACAGTACTAATTCTTAAACCAGGAAAGGACCCCACAGATTGTGCCAGTTGCCGCCCCATTTCTCTGCTAACTAGCGATGCCAAGATTTATGCCAAGGTTCTGGCAGCGAGACTAATGAGTACTCCCGGGGATAAAATATGAGGATCAAGCAGGCTCTATAGTTGGGAGGCATACGCAAGATAATATAAGGCAAGCCATAGACATAATAGACCTGGGGAATAGGACAGGGCAACGATTCTCTATAGCAGCACTGGAAGCGCGACAAGCTTTTGATAGCATAGACTGGAGATACTTGCAAATGGTCCTGGAAAAGTATGGATGTGGACCCGAGTTTACTAGGATGATTTTAGCAAATGTTCAAATACCCACAACAAACCTTTTAGTTAATGGGCAGTCTTCGGCACAGATCAGAATAATGAGAGGTAAGCATCAGGGATGACCGCCATCACCCCTAATATTTGCAATGGCCATGGAGCTATTGGCGGTCATGGTCAGACAGGACCAGGAGATCAAGTGGTGACGAGTGGAAAAGAGAAACATAAAATTGCGCTCTATGCAGATGGCATACTGCTATTCCTGAAGAACACAAAGGTTACACTAACCAGAGTAATGGAGAGGCTACAAGAGTTTGCTACAGTCTCGGGGTTCACCATAAACTATACTAAGTCGCTAAATATAACTGAAGATCGAGAAGAGATAATGAAGCTGGGTAAGATGTGTCCCCTAATCTGGGAAGATGAGAGTATAGAGTACCTGGGGATACAGTTAACGAGCAGGTACAAAAGATTATACGGGGCAAATATAACCCCGCTGTAGAAGCAATTGTAGGAAGATTTACATAGATGGGACTCTCAGGAACTCTCTTGGATTGCACGAAAAGCAGCGGTTAAAATTACATTGCTCCCCTGATTGTTGTACATAGCGGGTTTGCTTCTGGGAGACATACCAACGCGTAGGATTAGGACATTACAGGCTGAAATTATTTCCTTTATATGGCATAGGAAGAAACTGAGAATACAAAAGAAGGTCCTACTGCGCCGAACACTTCTAGGGGGTCTGGGGGTTCCAGATGTCGAAAGACATGTCTTGGCAGCACAAAATAGCGCCGATGCTGAAATGGGCAAGGCAAGAAACACCAAAAGGTTGGTGTGGGATTGAACAAGGGGTCACATCTATTCCTCTGAGAATACTACACGCTTTAAGAAGCAACCAAGGCATTGTTACGGGGATGGGACCAACCACTTAAAAGGAAAAAAATACTGTGAGGACTAGGACCGTACACCCCAATGGCTCTCAATATTGATTTCACCCTGGGGCGAAAAATAACATTTTGGGATACTTGGGCGGGTTTGGAATCCCTGCAATTAAGAGATTTCTTCCATGATGGGACTCCCCTCCTTTTTGAAGAATGTAAACAGAAATTTGGTATAGGAGAGGGGGAAGGATGTCAATATATACAGATTAAGCACTGGACTTCCCAGAAAGAGGTTAGGGAGGTGAGTACAAGAGCCCTTGGGGTTAGAGTTGACCCTACAAGAAGACTTGACAGCTAAAGGGTTATCGAGATTGTATAGGTTGCTGGACAGGGCACAACTGAGAGACAAACTCCCATACATGGATAGTTGGGGAAAATATTTTGGCGCCCCTATTACGGAAGAGGAATGGGAGCAGATTTGGAGGAGAACGCATAAAACATCCAAAAGTACAGCTATTAAGGAAACAGCATATAAAATCTGTTATAGATGGTACTTGTCCCCTCCACCGGCTGCATGCCATGAATGTGAATTATCCCCCCCTTGTCCTGGAGGCAATATGGAGGAAAAGGAGATTTATATCACATATGGTGGACATACCCCAAAGCTACAATATATTTGAAAGAGGTTCTAGGGGCATGTAAGGGAGATCACGAGGGCACAAGTAGGGAGGGGTTCTGGGGGTGGGGGACAACCCCCCATAAATTAAAAAAAAAAAATACAGGGTTTCTGGCAATGAGATTTCAGCGATGAAATGTCCCACGATGACATTTCATTCGGCGAAATCACGTAGAACCCAACTGCCAAACTCACCAATGGTGATATTGCTGGGGGCGGAGGTGGATGGAGTTTATGCGGCAAGCGGCAGCAATGCCACCCTCATTACACATCTGCTGATGGCAGCACGGATGACTCTGGCCCAGGGGTGGAAAACAGTGGAAGGACTTGTAATAGTTTGGTGGTGGGTTAAGATCTGGGGAGTGCTGGCCATGGAGAAGGTATGTGCGTTGAGAGCTGGAATGTACCATAGAAGGTGGCCCTTCCATGAATGTGTAAAGGACGGGGGAGGCTGCTTCCATAAACCAATGCTAATTAGGAATGTACACGTGAGGTGATCATTAAGGGGGAATGGTTGGTAAAGGGAATGTCCTTGGTGTTGAAAGGAATGTGAGAACTCATACCCAGAGTAGTAGTAGTAATACTGAAGCCATACATGTTGGCGTTAGGGAGGACATGTAAAGTTGAAAGTTACCGTTAAATGTTTGGACTGTAATATATAAAATCTCATGATCGTTGAAGCTATGGGAGGAGATAACAAATGGTTTAAATATATAAATTGATGAATCAATTGAACAAGAACGGTATTGTTGATAATGTAACTAGAATTTGTGATTATGAGTAAATAAATGAGATGTTAAAAAAAAAAAAAAATAATAAAAATCAAATGTAGGCCGAGGTAAACAAGGAAAGGACGATTAAATTAGGTTTTAGGTTTACAGCTGGGTGTCTGCCAGGTTACAAAGGTTTTGAAGAGGATCTCATGTCAAAAGTAAGGAAATATTTTGTTTTTCTGATGTACTATTTATCATATTCCTGAATAATTTTGCTTTTATATTGTCTCCCAAATGAAACCAACATGCATTACAATTCTTTGCTCTGAATTATTGTAAACATTAGTAAGAGAAATGTCCCGTTTGATACTTTTCATTCAACTCTTAATATGATTATGGAGGCCAGTACAAATAGAAGAATAACTTATACGGGACACATTTCATCAAGCTCTGTGAACAAGTTGGGTTACCTTAACAGGGAATTCTGGTCTACTGAAAGTTAGTTACCAATGTTCCCTATAGAGAGTATGTTCTATGAACCCCAGCTAGATTCCCATAAGCTAAATTCCTGTCAAAACAAAATAATCATATGGTACAAACAGTAATGAAAATGCAGATGCACAATGAACACTGGCCGCACCTCTGCACAAAAAGTGTGGAACTCTTACGCTGTTGAAAAGGTTCAGGCAAAGGGTCATAATGCTGTGTTCAGTCTACACCATTTGGTAGTGCACATGCGGCTTCCACTATGGAAAGGTGCAGCATACAGACACAAAGGGATACATTATGTGTACAAGTTATGCACACCTTTCAACATCCTAATAGTTCAACATTTTCCCAGGCTGTGACAGGCTTGCATTTGCTGCAAACATACACTATCATACTTGCCAGGAAGCGAATTATGCTTGGGGAAATGCATCTGATGATACCATGATATCCTTAAGAAATAAAATGGCACACTTTGGGACAGGAATTATTTAGACCATAATAAAGTCCCAAACTTGTCAAAACAGATGCCGCCAATGGACTGCCTCTAATGAAAAACGTCAGCAATCCTAGAACATTTAAAAGGTGGCAAAGTCAGAGAAGGAATTAGTTACTTACCTGTTCACTCCTGTTCCCCAGCATTGGTATCTTTCATAGATTCACATGCTGTGAATATTCCTCGTAATCAGTCTGGGAATTCTCAGTAACAGAGCAGTTTAAACTTAAACTGAAAACGTCTGTCACTTTTGTGCTCTAGTGTGTAGTCACTTTGTGTCATACTGCCCACAGTCAATTGGAACAGCTCCCTTAGCTCCATCCCTACTGGCCATCTTCAGATTTTGACAAACACACGGCAGTAGAAGAGCCAGTGGAGAAGGTAGGCGGGTCACATGTGAATCTATGAAAGAAACCAATGCTGCAGGACAGGAGTTCCAGTTAAGTAAGTAATTTGTTCGCCAGCAATGGATCTTTCAAAGATTCACATGATGTGAATAGATTACAAAGCAGTACCTTAGAAAAGGGCGGGGGCAAGCTCCTAGCAGTAACAACACTGGAGACCTAGTAACTACACGCAAACGAGTTGCGAAGAACAGACTGGCCAGCACTGGACTCTGCTGCAGAATCCCGGTCGACACAGCAGAACCTGGTAAACTGATGAATTGACCTCTAAGTAGCACCCATGCAAATGTCCAGCAGTGGAAACCTAGAAAGGAAAGCAGTAGTAGCTACCACAGCCCTGGTGCAGTGCACTCTGGGCCTGCCCAGGAGAAGCCGGTCAGCTTTTTGGTGGCAGAAAGTGATGCATGCAGTAATCTATCTGGAACTCGAAGGCTTCGATAAATCCTTCCCAGCACCAAAAGGCCCACATGTAACAATTGGGAGTTTTGCTGGAAGGACTTCGTATGGTCGACATAATACTTCTGGGCCCAAACAACATTCAAAGAATGTAAAGAACGTTCCGCTGGTGAGGTAGGAGAGCCGAAGAACCCTAGAAGAATGACTGGCTCATTGAGGTGAAATGCAGACGGCACCTTAGGCATAAACATAGGGTTTGTGCGACGGATGACGTAGCTCTGTGAAATGTCGGGTAAGGTGCCTTGTCGGAAAAAGTTTCGTTTTCACCCACTCTCCGGGCTGATGTTCTGGCGACTAAAAAACGGTCTTCCAGGACAGATGCCTTAGAGATGCGCTGTGCAAATGCTCGAAAGGTGGCCTCATTACCCACAACAGGACAATGTTGTGTTCCCAAGCTGGGGCTGGTCGTTTTACAGGCTGGAATGCCCTGAAATATCCTTGTAGAAATTATTTTACTGACCAGTGAGACCAGATGGATGTAGCTGCAGCTGAGCGGGTATACCTGAAGATGGCAGCTGTGTGCTCTTTGATAGAGGAATGTGCCAATCCTGCTTGCGCAAGAGACAGTAAGTAAGGAAGAATATCCTGAGGCTAGACAGCCATGGGTTGCAGGTGTATTGTGCTGCACCAAACCTGAAAATACCTCCACTTGCTCTTGTAACATGCCAACGTAGATGAAGCATGCGCCCTAGCCAGGACGTCTTGGCAGTCTTGCAGCAGCAACAGTGAACCGAACTCTAAGAACACAGGTGCCAGGCCATCAGATTGAGTGAGGCCTGGTCAGGATGGGGCAGAGCTCCTTGGTTAATGGATATAAGTGCTGGATGTGGGCACACCGTAATTGTTGCTGAGGAGAGGGCCAGTGAGTACCAAAACTGTCTCAGCCACGCAGGGGCCACCAAAATCAGTCTGCACAGATAGTGTCTGAAATTGTTGATCACTCGCAACACCAGGGTTCTATGTTATTAGATCGCCAGGTTTATTTTCAGCCTAAAAAAACTTTTTTTTATTTGTGGGGGTTCCCCCACCAAACCCCCTCTTTCCTATTATCCAGTCTATTCCCCACCCCACCTTCCGCTTATATCCTCTTGCCCCCCCAAAACGTTGGCAAAAACCTCAGCGAAAAAAAGCCTGGTGATGTAACGTCTTACCCACACCAGGGGGATCGGAGGATCCGCATGCAGGTTCCTCCCTATAATAGCCCAAATGAGTCTCCCAGACTGCCTGGGTGTGGGAATTGGCTGGCGATCCTTTTCGCAACCCACGACAAGAGTTGCAAGAGGTCTACCTCTGGGGTTTGTTTTGTTTGTTTGCCAGCACTGGAACACCTGGTGGAGTTGATCAGTGTGTAGCTCCCACTCGTGGCAAGAGCAGAGTTCTCTGCTCATAGAATCCGCTATGGTCTTCTGAATACCCAGAACTTGGAACGGCATCAGAAAACATACTGTGTTGCAATGCCCAGTGTGGACAGCTGTGGGAATCTTGCGAATATAGAACATTGTGGTGACTGATCAGCAGAATGCAAGACATTATGCCTAACAGGGACTTGTAGCTGTGAACTGATGTATTCAGCAGCCTGCTGAGCTGGCATATCTTGTTGAGGAGAGTAGTCACCCGTTCTTGTGATGGCCTCGCTGTGCAGGAAAGTGTGCCTAGCAGTGCACCCAGGTACAGCACCTGCTGTGCTGGCGCAAGACAAGAGTTCGGGAAATATATTGAAAACCCGTGGGACTGTGTATAGTGAATCGTGGATTGTGTGTTCCTCTCTGCCATGCTGTATGATTGCGCTCGCAACAACCAGTCGTCGCGATAAGGGTAGACTTATATGCCTGTTAGGTGCAGATGTGCCACCAGTGAAGCGAGGCATTTTGTGAAAACCCTTCGGGCAAAATGTAGGCTGTATGGTAGAACTTTAAATTGATAATGCACCCCTGCCACCACAAAACATAGGTAGCGGTGGTGTGAGTGTCGAATAGGAATGTGAAAATATGCATCTTCCAGATCCAGGGACGCAGGAAAATCTCCTTGCTGCAACTGAGAGGGGACTTATTGCAGTGTCACCATACGAAAGGTTTGTGCCTTGAGAAACTTGTTGAGTACCTTTCGATCTAAGATGGGTCTCCTACCCTGCGATCTTTTATTAAGTGACCTTTTCCTTACCAGGAAGTAACAAGAGTAGACTCCTGATGCCAGCTGTGCAGTCAGGACTTTTTCCACTGCACCTTTGCGTAGCAACGCCTGTAGCTCCTGGTACAGCAGACAGTGAAGCCTTTCCGGCTTGTTCACAGGAGGAATATCCGGTGGTATGTGACAAATTCCAGCAAATTACCTTGCTGAAGTAGGGAACACCGATTCGTCGGATTAAATTTTTGTCCATTCATCGACGAACTGTGATAGCCTTCCTCCCACTGGGTGCTGAAGTGGGAGGGAGGGGTCCTAGGATCTCCCCTTGTTTGTTTGTTTAGTATTTATTATGCGCACCAAACCCTAGGGTATAAGGGCGCAGGAGATAAGAAAACGTACAGCTTGGAGCAAGGTTACAGAATGTCACACATGTGAAAGGTTAACACATAATAACTATAGAAATAGCAGTCATGGATAGCTGTTGTGGCTGGCATGTCGTTAAACAAACAGGAGCAGGTTCATTCAATCATTTAACATTTGTCGCTATCAACCAACTAATCACGTTTTGCCTGAATTTGGTGAAGGATTGTTCTGTTCTCAGTGTGATAGGTAATTCGTTCCACAATTGCGCAGCTTTTACTGGGAAGCTAGTTCCGCCTATAGTGGTGAGTTTGAATCGGGGTACTTGAAGGCGATTAGTGTTGGCTAGTCTAGTTTGTCTAGTAGATTTTGTTCTGGAGAATCTGTCGGCTAAGTATTGAGGGGCTTTGTTGTTTAAAGCTTTGTGTGAGGGATACTGTTTTGAGTCTGATTTTCTCATAAGTGGTAAGCCATTTGTGTTTCCTTCTTGTTTCTGAGCTATGTTCTCTCTTAGGGATGTTCAGTGCTGCTCGAAGTGCATTGTTTTGCTGTATCTGAATTTTGTTGATAGTGGATTTGGTTGCTCCAATGTACAGGGCATTACAATAGTCTAATTTAGAGATGATTAGGGCTCTGGCTAGGGTAGGGCAGCTATTCTGGGATAAGAATTGTTTCCCAGCTCTAATAAGTTTACATGTGTAAGCTGTTGAAGAGGCTAGTGTATTTACCTGTTTGGTAAATGATAGGGTAGAGTCAAGGTACATGCCTAGCGGTTTTACTTCCTTAGCTACTTGGATGCAATTTTCGTTGATGATGAAGGAAGAGTAATTTGTGCTTAGTTTATTGATGAGGGAGGAGGTGCCCAAGATAAGGAGCTCTGTTTTGTCATCATTCAGACAGAGGCCATGGGTGGCCATCCATGCCCGAACGATGCTGTAGATTCTGTTCACCATTGCAAGGTCCTCACTGTAGTCCCCTGAGAGAGGAAGGAGGATCTTGGTATCATCTGCTTAATTAGTATAGGTGATACCCAGATGGTCCAGTTCAAACAGAGGCTTAGTTAAGATGTTATATAGCGTTGGTGAGACGCATGATCCCTGTGGGACGGCGCAGGTGATCGGGATGGGATCCGCCGCTGCTGTGGGAGAGAAGACCCTCAAGGTATGGTCGCTAAGGAATGATTGGATCCACACTATTGCCTCAGTAGAGAGGTGTGCTGCTGTGTCTAGGTGGTTGCATAGTACCTCATGATCAACTAGGTCGAATGTGGCAGATAGGTCTAGTAGAAGGAGTAGTGCTGGTTTTCCAATGTCTAGAAGTTTATCAATTTGGGCTTTTAAATCGATGAGTGCGGTTTCTGTGCCATGTAGTGGTCGGAAACCGGATTGACGAGAGCCTAGTAACTGGTTCAGTTCAAGGAAATTCTGGATTTGGGTGTATGCCACCTTGTTCAGAATCTTCAGGAGGAACGGCACAGTTATGATGGGTCTATAATTGGTAGGTATAGCCGGGTCTAAGGTTTGCTTTTTAAGGAGCGGGAGTACCCATGATTCCTTACGGTTGCTCGGGATGGTACCGGTGGTAAGGGAGGCATTAATCAACTTGGTGATGAATGGTGCTAAGTCTCGTGCAGCGTCTTTGATCAGTTGTGCTGGCCAGAGGTCTCCTTTACAGTTTGAGGGTTTCAGTCCAAGTATTACTTTCTCCACCTCTATTATGGAGACTTTAGAAAAGTGGAATTGGGAGGAAGGTTTGATTTTGGGAAGTGTTATTATATTAGGCAGTGTAGAGGTGGCTAATGTCTCTTTTTTTAGTTCTATTTTCTTTTGGAGTTTAAAGACTTTGTTGGATAGTGCATACTGGATTTCAGAGCACCATTTTCTATCTTTTAGACAGTTGTCTTGAGGAGTTATGGGATTTTCTATCTCTCTAAGTATGGAGAATAACTCTTTCATGCTTGAGTTGGCTTGTGTGATTCTGTTATTGTAGGTCTCTTGCTTTGCTGAAAGGATCTCCCTTTTATATTGGGATGAAATATTGATTAGTTTTAATGTGTTTTCCGGCGTGGGGTGAGGTGCCACGTATTTTCACATTTTCTTTTTTCTAGTCTGAGGTTTTTTAGGAGGGGGTGAACAAATTGTTCAGATGGCTGTGTGGTTTGCTATTTCTGAGCGTTAGCAGGGCAATATTATCAAGGGTTAAGTTCATGAATTTGTTGAATTCTTCGACTAGAATCGGAGTTGTCTGGCATGGCATTTAGGGTGGGCAGGATACCAGGGAGTATTTTGTCTAACATCATGTTTTTTTAATTTCTAGTGAGTGGGGGTGGTGCACAAGGTTGTTGTGGTTTAGAGATTTTTGTATCTAGGGAGAATGCTATTAGGTGATGATCTGTCCAGATCTGAGGTTAGATGGTTAAGGTAGAGATGTTGCAGTTGTGGTCAGCAACCCAGTCTAGGATTATCCCTTTAGTGTGAGTGGGCTCATTCACTCTTTGGCAGAAGCCCAGTTCTGTCAGGATGTTAGATGCTAATGTTGCTTGTGGATCGTTGATGTCATTAAAGCCTATATTAAGGTTGCCAAGTAGTAGTGTTTGGGAGGTGTCTTATATTTTCTGAGAGAATGGTGGATAAGTCTTCTATGAATGTCTTGATGGAACCAGGAGGTCTGTATATCAAGTGGATATTAAGTGTTTGAGAGTTGGCCGTAGGTATTTTGATGGACATTATTTCGCAAGAGTCCGTGGCAGGTGAGGGAGCAAGTCTCATGGCAAGCTTAGTTTTAGCAATAATGGCTAGGCCGCTGCCTCGAGCTTCGCATCTGTCCATTCTGAGGATAGTGTAGTTGTTTGGAACTGCTAAGGACAATGCTGGGCCTGATGCCTCATGGAGCCAAGTTTCCGTGATGGCTAGAAAGTCATAACCTTCGGTGGAAATAATTTCAGATATTTCTATAGCATGGGCTACTAGGGATCTGGCATTAATTAGGGTACCTTTAAGTTTAGGTGTGGATTTGGTTGGACGGAGTAAGGTGATACTTGTTGGCACTGTAGGGCTAGTAGTTATGTCTCTATTTATTTGAAGGTTGTTATGCCTTATATGGTTGTGGGAGTTAAGTTTGGGAGTAGGTTCGGATGCTGTTTTGGAACGGCGGGTGTTGAATTCGTATTTAATAAGGGGATCAAAGATTCTAGGTAATCTTGTGCGTAGTCTAGCATTTCTCATGGCTACAATGCATTGGGTAGTCATCTGTTGAGGATTATGCTGATGGCTAGCTAGTGTGGCCGACAGGAGATTATTAGGGGAGTTTGTTGTGACTCCTGAAACGGAGGACATGGTGTGCAATAATGCTTTTATGAGTAAAGTGCCCAGGTGTACTAGGTTGGACAATAATAGGTGCATTGTTGGATGTAGGATATGTGCTAGGCCTGTGTGATAAGGCTAGCTAGTCAGTTAGTTAGTGTAAGGTAGATTAAGTAGCATGGTGGTAAGTTCATGTAAGGCAGTTGTTTAACACATGTCAGTCTAGAAATACGGATACCTCTACTTTGAGACCGCAAACGCATTTTGGTGGCCGTGGACCGACCGTCTCATGCACAATACGACAGAATATCGGTTTTCGAGTTTGCCAATGAACGGCCATTTTGATGTAGCAAGAAACGGCATTTTGTTTTCTAACCATTGCTCATTGCTTTCTGTTCCTATTGCTTCGCAGTATATTTTCCGCTTACACTGCTCGACTGTGGAACATTGTCTGTATGTGAAAAGGACAAGGCCGCAGGGCCGTGAGGATAACAAGAGTTTGCTGAAACACAAACGTAGGCAGCGCCAGGAAGAATGCCCGGCTCCCTCCCAAATGTAGCCTTGAAGCAGAGCTGTAGGGCATTTAATCATTTCACAGCTGCCAGCCAGTCTCGTTATATGGTAGAATATGTTAGAATAATACCGCTAAAGGCTTGAATTATGCTTTTCTAACGGCCCCCCCTTTGCTGAGCCCGCTAGAGCATGTCGGCGCCCAAGACGCGAATAGCAGCTGATAGAAAGCAAGGTCCAGAATGCAACTCCCCCCCCCGCCCCCGTATGTAGTTCGCTTCCAAGAACAGAAGTGTTGTGTTCTATTCAATAACCAAAAGATGCCTTTGCACTCACAAATTGCAAATTGTTACTAGAATAGATGTTTGAAGGTGTCATAGTGGTCGGAGATGTCCATCATCACACCAAGTTCAAAGAAACCCAATAAAGGGGGGTGTTAACCATGTCACAGCTGATTGTTTGATATGCATTTTGTATATATGTAACTGATGTACGTAATTCGCCCTCTTGCGTCCGTCGAGGTCTAGAGATACACGTCGCGGGCGTGAGACCGAGTTGGCCAACTGAGACTTTTGCTTTGCAATAAAATCCTAGCTTTGGGAATACAACCTCGTGTCTGGCGTCTCCGCCAGACACGAGGTGGTGACCCGCCTTGTTTCCATAGATGTCAGGGTCCCCTAGGGGCCCCTTTCACACAGGGCTATGGGAGTAGTACTTATGTTGCACAGTCTAGGCTAGAACAATGGTTGAGGCTTCCTGTAATCTAAGGGTGTCTGGCCATATGGGCTCATGTTTCAACAGGGTCATATGTTATACAGCATTCGATGGTTAGGAGTGCGCCTGAATTCGAGTGTCCCTAAAATCAAATTCTAAAATGATAGAAATCGCACAAGTTAAGCATTCATTAGCTGAGGTTCACCTAAATATGAGAGACCATAAAATGCCTAAAATCAAATTTTCTGAAAATGGCAGAAATCACACAAATTATGCATCAACCACTAGCGGAGGTGCGCCTAAATATGAAAGTCCATAAAAAGTGCCTAAGATCAAATTTTCTGAAAGCGGCAGGAATCACTCACAAGTTATGCATCAATCATTTGCTGAAGTACGCCTAAATACGGAAGTCCATGAGGCTGTAGAAATCACAACTGGTCTATGTGACAATCACTAACATGCCAAAGTTCAGATCTATAATGATGAGAGAATCACAAATTATGCATTATTATTGGCTGAAGTACACCTAAATAGGAAAGTCCAAAAAATGACTAAAATCAAATTTTACTAAAGGTGATCCGTACTGATCTTGTACTGATCCGTCGACTGGTACGCTGGGGCCCTGTACAAGGAGGTCTGGTAAGAGGAATAGTATGAGGGGCGATAGTTCCGTGACGTCCTGCCAAACCGGGGTTTCTGCCTCGGAAAGGACTGGCACCGCTGCTGTAATGTGCCTAGAGAGCATGCGGTCTATGTCCATTTTGATGGAGAGTAGAGTCTCATCAAACCTTTACCCGAAAAGGTCTACTCCATCGAAGTGCATATTCAAGACCTTGGCCTGCACTTTCAGGCAAAGGTTGGCCGATTTAAGCTAGCCCTGCCGTCTTCACACAGCTCCATTACTGAGCTGACGGAAACCTGTGTCGGCAACGTCAACGGACACTAATGGTGTAATCTGATGCTGCCTCTCCTCCCTGGAAAATGCCAATAGCCTCCTGGCATTTGTCCTCTAGCAGGTACTCTAGCAGGGGCTCCAGCATATACCATATGACATGATCGTAGCAGGCGAGGATGGCCATGGCATTAGCCTCCTCGATTGTGGTGAAGGCCGTTATCACAGTTTGCCAAATAGGTCCAAACGCAAACCCTCCTTGTCTGGTGGGACTGAGCACGAGAAAGACAGATTAGCTGACATCTTACCCACCGCTGCAGATCCAACAGAATCAGGCATGGGTTGAGTTTGTAGCCAGACAGGAGCAGAGTGTGGGACCCTATACTTCTTGTCAAATCTGTCCTTTTTTGTCAATGGTGTGGCAGGGTGTGCCATGGTGACTAGGGCGGCCCCCCAGATATCTTCCAGGAGAGGGATGGCGTAACAGCTTCCCTATGATGTTCCTGCCGTTAGGGAAACAACCTTTCTTCTGCTCCTCCGGTGTAAGGCTAAACATGTTCGTGAGTGAAATGCACTGATTTCATCCGGGGGGGGAATCCCTGGTTGGAATGTCGTCGAGGTTCCCATCAGCAGGGATGAAGTCATACTCATCTGTTCGCATTGCATGAACAGAGGCCACATCGTCTTGTAGATCATGTTCAGACTCTGTATCAGTGTCCGTTAACTGTAGCGGTCCTGGAAATTGCTGCTCCCCCTAGATAGGGGAGGAGGGAATGGGATACCACTTGGACCAGGTCGAGATAATGGATGTATAGACGCTGTTGGGGGTAATGGAGCCGGCAATCGTTGCTGAACAGTAGATACTAACGTAGTTAGAGTGTTGAGGAGGTCTATGGGGAGAGCCCCAGACTCTGGTGTCATAGGAGCAGGCTCTGGTGTAATAAGAGCAGGTGCGGATGGTGGTGGGGATGTCCTGGGTGGAAGTGTACCCCCTTGCAGGCATGGAGTCAGAGGCTTGTCAGGTGCCTGTAGTAGTGCCTAATGCATGTTACGTGCCCTATGCTGATCTTGTGCCCGCTGAGTATGAGCATACTTGTGATGTGCATGAATTGCAGCAGCTTGGGGGGAAACTAGGAGGCGACATGACACCCTCCTCTTCCTCATCCTCGGAGAAAACTGGTACAGAATCCTGTACTGCCACTGGCAGGGAGGCTTCCCTTGCAGCCGGTGTCAGAATTGATGGTGTAGTTGTCGTAGACAGCGTCCTAGTTGTGGTTGACGTTGTGGTTCACATGGTCTTGGTTTATCATCAACAGTGTAAAACCTGTTGTTGACGTGTCTTTGGTCTTTACCGTCGATGGGGTTCTTGTCACCGACGAGGAGTGCCATTGACAAAGTGGATGTCTTGATCGTGGTGGACGAGAAGACAGGTTTGGTCGTCGATGGTGATGCTGCTTTCACAAGTTGACAGCAGGAGAAATGTTGGTACTGAAGACAAAGAAGGTGGGAGTGTAGACGGAGCCACCCCTGCGTCCCTTGCCATGAAGGGTTAACTGACCCTGGGTACTTTCTCCGGCGTATAAGGCGTGTCCACGGACAGTTCCTTCTGCACTCTCTTTCTGCCACTGGAAGTCTCATCATGCAACCTTGACCTCTTACTTTAGGTGGTTCGCTGGGTCAGCCGATCCAGCCTAAGTGAACCAAAACTAGGTACTGAAGCCGAGTCAGAGGCACCACCGGCGTCCCTGAGCCATGCAACTAACCTTTGGTGATGATCCCAGAGGGTTTTGTTTGAAAAGAATTGACAAATACTACAATCTTGTATTACGTGGTGTGGATGCATCAAATATAGGCAATCCTGACGAAGAGCTTCTACGAAGATGTTATTTAATCCATAACGTGCACATGCCTTGAAAAGGCTCTTTCTTTTGGTCTCTGCTATGAGGAGGCCCAAAACGTCTGAAAAAACAGTGGGTGTTTCACTGCCTAAACCCCGGGATTCCTTACTCAGGTGACCAGGGCACAGCCATCGCCTTTGAATCCAGACCCTTTGGATGCAAGGGTGCGATGATCACCTGGGTGAGGGTTGCTCGGGGAGTGGAACACCTGATGGCGAGACATGGTATCCCCCCTTTCCAAATACATGCCCCATCCTATTTTATAGGATACTCCAACTTCCCAGACCCCCCACCCCACTTTCCTACACAAACACTGAGCCGAAGAGGAGGAGGTCTGAGGCTAAAGAGAGTACCACCCATCCAATACATTGGACATGTCCAACTAATAAGATCAGGCAGGGTCAGGCACTTGATATTAATTACATACGACCTGGTACCTATTTGCTCTCCCCACGTGGATAAAAGGTGGAACACAGACATACTGTGAGCAAGGCGGTGCACGAGAAGGAGCAGTTCTTCCAGCGTGACGGCAAACCAAGCAGAGCATAGCGACAGGCCCGAGGTACAGAGAAACTTTGGACACCCAGGCAAGAGATAGTTACCTCCGAAGGGCCTCGAAGATTGAGCAAGGAAGCCCAGCGAGAGAGAAGAGACAAACTTCTTGTGTTTCAAGGACACCAGCCACCCTCCCGGATGAACAGCAGAGTTGGGGAGGTGCAGTGGCAGTTGTATCAGCCTTGACTTCAGGATTAAAGCCGAGAAAGACAAACATGAATTAACATAGCCAGTGAGTTGATGAATGAAATGAAAGTCCAGGTCGTTATTAATGAAAATTGATGGCAACAGTATCCAACGAATGAAGGTAGCGCGTGTACTGATTAGTCGCAAGAGAAAGTAAAGCACTATAAAGAACTGTAAATGAAAGATTGCCAAATCGAAAGTCTCTGAAATGTCCGATGCCGTAGAAGCGTCGGGAAGAGAAAGAAACTGATATGCAAGATTTGAACTGTTAGGTTTGATCCCGGCAGAGGGAAACCTGTATGGGAGAGATATCTTTGAACTTTGAAATAAGTACTGTGCTCAAAACTACTTTTACCAAGAGGTCTTTGTGTAGGAGAGAAAAAGTGAAGTTTGAGGAAAAAAGGTCAAAGTGGCCATGCTGAGGTAAGAGCAAAAGCCTTGCAGTTTCGAGTGTCTTCGACACTAGAAGGAAAGTGAAAGGAGTCTTGAGCCCAACGGAGGGAAGCCTGTGAAGGTGTGATTGAAGCTTGGGGAAGGGAACCCCCACAAATTGTGATTGAAAGGTTTTAGCCCGGGAGAGGGAAACCTGCACTGAATTGTGGTAATGTTATGGGTTCTTTGTCTGCCTATGCCAGGCCTGCCAAGCCTCCACCCAGCTTGCCCCAACTACCTGCCTGATACCCATGACAGTCTTCCCCCTCAAGACCCCTCCCAATGGTGTGTATGAGGGCTTTGGTTTCTCAGGATGGTCCCGATGGAATTTCCGCACCAATCGGGGGGCATGCACATGAGTGCTGAGTTCCCACGATCTTTCCTGGGGTCCATACCCCTTCCAGTCAATCAAATAATACAGGGTCTTTCGTACTTGTTTGGAATCTAATATGTTCTTTCGTTCATATTCTGGTGCTTCTTCACCCACTTGTATGGGTGCGGGAGGTTTGGAAGTTCGGGTTCCTGGGTGTGTTGGTTTTTTAATGGTGACACGTGAAATACGGGATGTATACGCATATGTTGAGGTAACGCCAGTCTCATGGCTGCTGGATTAATTACTTTTTCTATTATATACGGGCCGATGTATCTAGGCTGAAATTTCTTGGGACCCTTTAAAGCAATGTGTCTAGTTGCCAGCCAGACCGAGTCTCCCACTTGATAATCTGGGGCTTTTCGTCGATGGCGATCAGCGTTTCTTTTCTGCGTTTCTTGGCTTGCTGTAGGTTCCTGCTGGCTTCTCTGGCTGCTTTCATGATGCTGGAATGTAGATTCTTTGCTGCGGGCATTTCAATATTTTCTGGCGGATCGTAGAGCGATGTTCTGGGGTTTCGACCATATATAGTAAAGAAGGGTGTTGCTTGGGTTGATGAATGTGTTGAGTTGTTGTAGGCATACTCTGCCATCCATAGAATTTCTGTCCAGCTTTGGCTTGTTTGGTGTAATAGACAGCGCACTGTTCCATGGTCTGGTTCGCGCGCTCGGTTTGTCCGTCTGTTTGAGAGTGGTGACTAGAAGACAGACGGACTTCTACTCTTGCCAGGGCACAACATTTTTTCCAAAAAGGAGATACAAATTGGCTGCCTCTGTCAGAAACGATTATGGTAGGGAATCCATGTAACTTGACAATTCAGTCTAGAAAAACCTGCTCCAGGGTCTGAGCTGAGGGAATACCTTTTAGAGCTATGAAATGGGCCATTTTGGAGAAGAGGTCCACTACTACGAGGATGGTATTATAACCTGAGTTAGGAGGTAGATCAGTGACGAAGTCCATTGATACTGTGGGCCAGGGCGCTGGCGGAATGGGGATTGGCTGAAGGAGGCCGTCTGGTTTTTGCCTGGATGTTTTGTATTGTGAACACACCTCATAGGTGCCTATGTAGGTGGCAATATCTTCTCGCCAAGTTGGCCACCAATAAGATTTGCTTACTTTCTTCATGGTTTTGGCTATACCCGGATGGGCTTCTAACAGCGAGTTGTGGTAGTCTTATATGATTGTTTGTTGCAGATCCTTAGTTGGAAGGAAGAGGCGTTTTTGGTAGTATGGTAGTTTGTCTTGAATGGTGAACTGATCTCCCTTCGTGTCCCAAGCCAATAGCTCTTCTTCAGACATATTTTCTTTTATTGTTTCCTGCAGAGTATTTAATGGAGATGGGCCAATGCATAGGGCGAGAATTTTATGGCAGGGTATGATCTCCACCGGGTTAGGGACATTGTAGACTTCCTCTCCTGTGCCAATGCGGGATAACGCATCCGCTTTCCCGTTCTTAACTCTGGGGCGGTAGTGGATTACAAAGTCGTATTCCATTAAGGATAGGGCCCAACAGAGCTGCCTAGAAGACTCAGCTTTTGCTGAGCGTAAGTATTGCAAGTTCTGATGATCTGTTATTATTGTGATGGTGTGTTTTGCTCCTAGTAAGTAATGTCGCCATTCACACAGTGCGCTTTTGATTGCTATAAGTTCTTTCTCAGAAATTGCATATAGTTTAATTCTGCTGGGGACAATTTCCTTGACCAAAAGGCAATGGGGTGAAGGCATCCGGTTTCAGGATTTTGTTGAGACAATACGGCCCCCATGGCAATGCTTGAAGCGTCCGTTTCCACGATGTACGGTGAATCGGGCTGTGGGTATTGCAGAATTGGGGCTGAGGTGAATTTTTCCTTGAGAGCTCGGAAAGCTTCCTCCACCGCTGGTGTCCATTCGAACTTTCGGTGTTTGCGTAGCAAGGACGTTATTGGATGTACAATATGTGAGAATCCTGGTATGAAGCGTCAATAAAAGTTTGTAAACCCTAGGAAACTCTGTACTCCCTTTACAGACGTGGGTGAGGACCAAGTGAGGATTGCCTCCACTTTTCTATTGTCCATCTTGATCCCCTGCAGTGTCGGTACAAATCCCAAAAACTCCACCTCAGTGACGTGGAAGGAGCATTTTTCTAGCTTTGCGTACAGTAGGTTTTCACGCAGTTTGTGGAGCACAGCTCGCACGTGGGTTACGTGCTCTTGGGGAGTGGTGGTGTAGATCAGAATGTCATCGATGTAGACGACTGCGCAGACATCGAGGAGTTCCCATAACACATCATTCATAAAATGCTGGAACGCAGCCGGGGCATTGCAAAGCCCAAAGGGCATGGCCTGATATTCGTACAAGCCATAGCGGGTACGGAATGCAGTCTTCCACTCGTCCCCTTTCTTCATGCGTACCAGGTGATATGCGCCGCGTAAGTCTAGCTTGGTGAAAAACTTCGCTTGTCTCACCTGGTCTATGAGTACTGGTATCAGAGGTAATGGGTACTTCTTTTTTATGGTGACTTGATTTAGGGCCTGGTAATCAATACACGTTCTTAAGTCCCCCTCTTACTTCGGTACGAAGAAGAGTGGGGAGGCGGCTGGTGACTTAGATGGTCTTAGATGGCCAGGTATTGATCCAAGTAGGTCCGTAGATTAGCGTTTTCTTCCTCGGTTAATGCATAAATGCGGCTGCACGGTACTTGTGCCCCTGGTTGCAGGTCGATCTGGCAGTTGTAAACTCGATGTGGTGGTAGTGTATTAGCTTGCTCCTTCACGAACACATCCTGGAACTCCTGGTATTCCTCTGGTAAAGTGCCCACCAAGCCTAAACCTGCTATCTTTTCCTGTGAAGCTAACAATGGGCTTCCTTTGATCCCTTTGATGTCGTAACAAGAGGTGCATTCCATGGAAAAAAGTAAGATCCAAGCTCACCAATCTATCTTTGGGTTGTGCGTCTCTAGCCACGGTATCCCAAGAATCAGCTGGAATTGCGGTGCAGCGATAAGGTTGAATCTAATACTTTCTCTGTGGCCATTTTAGCAGATTAAGGTGATGGTGGAAGTACACTGTGTTACTGGTCCCGAAAGGAGATGTGTGCCATCCACAGCTGTCACACTTTCTGCGGTGCCCTTACGGTGGAATGCTAATCCCAAGGTCTTTGCGGTGTTTATGTCCAGGTAGTTCCCAATAGCCCCACTGTCTATGAGGGCATGCGTTCGGGTGGGCTGTGAAGGGTCTACCAAAACCACAGGAATACTGAAATGTGAGATCTGAGTGCTCCGTTCCTGGCTCGTCAGACCAACCTCTACATATGCCGGGCGTTGGAGTTTTCCACTACCGCACCTGTGTCTTCCCCTGTGATATCTAGTACCCCCATTGTCTTCCGTGGGGGTTTAATCATGCAGTTCCGGAGGAAGTGACCAGATTGGCCACAATATAAGCAACGTTTTTCCTGACGCCTCCGTTCTCCCTCCGCCTTGGTGAGTGGTCCCCTGAGAACACCCAATTGCATGGGCTCCGAGTGTATTTCTGAGGCCTGTCGATGGGACGCTTCCTTTGGTCGGACATACACTGGTCTATGCTCTGATCTGGTTCGGTCGGCCTTGCGATCCTGTAACCGGTGGTCTAGTTGCATAGTTAGGTCAATGCATTCACTGCAATCTTTGGGAGGATTAACTACTTGCGCCAAGACATCTTTTAATTCTCCTCTCAGTCCTCGATAAAATAACGTTATTCGTTTCTCCTCTGGCCAACCTGATTCGGCTATTAAGCGATTGAATGTGGCGACATATGAGATAAGATCCTGACCACCCTGTCGCAGAGAGAGTAGGTCATCATCCAGGGCCTGACCTCGAGTCCGATAGGCAAATAGTTTTTCCATTTCACGCTGAAAACCTGGGTAATTTCTCAGTAAAGGGTCGTCCCTAAGCACTAACGGGACAGACCAGTCTGCCGCGTGCCCTCCTAAATAGGAGAGGACAAAAGCTACTTTAGCTTGGTCGTTCAGAAAGGTGTCTGGTTTGCATATGATAAGGAAGCCGGCATTGATTTATGAATGCTCCAAATTTCTTGGGATCCCCAGAGAAGCGTTCCAGGGGTGCTAAAGGGATGTTGCCTGGAAGCAATACCTGAACGGGTGTGGCTACAGGTGCCACGGTAGGCTGCCCCTGTGGAACTCCACCTGGTAGGGGTGCTAGACCAGCTTGGGTCTGTAGGAGCGGTCTTGCCAAATCGTCTTTTTTGTCCCTGTTGACTACCAGTTCCCACCTTAAGGCATTTGTCTCTGAGCGGGCTGCATGCACCTCGACCCGTAGTTCACTAACAATAGGGAAAGCTGGTCTACCTCTGAGGTTTCCATTGCTCGGGCAGAGGTATTGAGCATGGCTTTGTGTTCTGTCACACTCACCTGTGTCTCTGCAGGAGCGATGGACGAGCCTCCCTTGACCTCGAGTCTTCACTTCCCCTGTTTCACCCAGAGGAATACCTGTCAAATACAAGGTGTACACTCAGACCTGAATTCACCCAATTCCCCTGGGCCCTTCCCTTCTCTTTACTGTGTGCTGTGATGTCCCCCTATGGGTTTACCTTGATCTTTAGTAGGGTGTGCACTCCATCCTGCATTCGCAGGGGCGCGATTCACTCATGTGATTGGTGCCAATGGCTGTAGGCGGAGTTCAGATGCCAAACACAGTTTTAGGGCTTCACAGCGAGGCCGAGAGTTCTAGAAAGTCCTTCCCACAAGTGATCGTTGCGTTGAGAATGTGGAGTGTCCAAAATTGTCCGTATTGTCTTTGTTTGCCGGTGTCATGCCGCCTACCCCCGGGTATCCGGATCAAGCCCATCAGCCCTGGGAGCAGGCATCCAGATTTTTAATAAAACCCCAGCAGCCCCGGCTGGGGGCTGTCTGGGTTCAGCCTGGCGCCTTTGGCGCCAGGCTCATAATAGAAATCAGTCCTGGCACCATAGGCGCCAGGCTCATAGTCTTTACTTACCTCATGCAGACCATGCTGCAAATGAATCCAAGCCAACGTGAGGCCTGGATGGGACTATTTTACTACAGGGACTATTTTTTACTCGGGTGTGGTTCTAGGGACTTCTTACCTGGAACTACTTTGGAGGCTTTTTAAACCACACCCGAACAGCAGCACATGCTTCGCGTTATTCTGCATCCAGCAGCGTACCGCTCACCGTGCCTGCAGTCAGCATCCAGTCTTCAGCCAAGCCCGTCTCGAATCCAGAGCTCCTAGCAATGGAAGAAAGAAGGAGGAAAGGTTAGAAAACAGATATTATTTCAATCCTTACCTGAATTCCGGATCCATCACGTCTTCGAACTTGAAAAAGACATTCTACATGCGTCGCATTGCCAGCTGCAGCGCCGCGCCATACTCACCAGTCCTCACAGCATTTTTCGATCCGGCGCCGCCTCCATTTTCTCCGCCGAATTCCACCATCTAGGGGACAAAAGAAACATAAGGTGAGCCGAAAAAGCCAACAAATACAACCTCTCCACCATAGACTTACCTGATTAACAACCGGAGGCATTGTAATACAGACTCTTACCTGAACACCATCAGCTGCCACAAGACAATCTTCCCTTGGACCCAGCTGCAACACAAGAAAGGAATGTACAAGAGTGAACATCGGACATATTGATCTCTTTGAACTTTATACTTACGGGTTCTCGGCTGGAACCTCGGAGTCAATATTCATCCGGAACTCTTCCAACGCCTTCAAACCAGTGAAGTAACTCGTATCTACACGCCCCTGCATTCCACACAGGATGGAGAGCTCATCATTTACAAACATAAGGTGAGCTTACTGAAAGTGAATCAGTGGTGATTAGTGGGGAGAACAGTGGGGTGCCATTACTAGAATCCACAGGTGGCTAAATCCCTTTCTCCACTTGCAGCAGAATACTTCTACGGGTCAAGCAGATGAGGTTAGGCGGTCCAGTCCAGTCTGTCATCTCTGCACTACGCTTCACGTTGGAGGAGGTCGCAGCTGTCCGGGTCCGATCGACGCCCCTGTGGGAGCCAGGTGAGCGTAACAGCCGGTATTTTTGTGGGCGAGTAGCACTGCGTGTAGAAGCTAGCTGCTGGTAGGTCTGCGCAGTGCCTTCAATTCGAGCACGCCTGGTAATGTCTCTCCATTTCCCTTGCATGAGAAATTATGTGGTATTAGCGCCTCGAGTCTGGGTTCAGCGCTACTGGAGACTTGGTGGTTAGGTAAGTTAGCACAGAGGCTTTTGGTAAGTATGCACCGCGTAGAGAGAGAGAGCGCGCAGTGAAATAAGTGTCTGCGTAATTGGAGCGAGCGCAATGAATAATGTCTCTTCTTTCTTACAGGGGTTTGTACGCTTGTGCAACTAACCTGGATTCCAGCGTTGAGGGAAGATTCGGTGAGTATGCGCAGCATTACTGATGTGCGCGTGTTAACGCTGTTCTTCTTTGTTCTTACAGGTGCCGGTGTAGAAGTCCCCTCTTGACAGGAGATAGCTGCGGCGTGGAGTAAGAACCAGGTAAGCTGAAGCTGAATGATCCGGAGCGGGTAAGCAGAAATAGGATGATCCGGAGCAGGTAAGCAGAAGCAGGATGATCCGGAGCAGTTAGGCAGAAACAGGATGATCAGGAGCAGTTAGGCAGAAACAGGATGATCCGGAGCAGGTAGGCAGAAACAGGATGATCCGGAGCAGGTAAGCAGATGCTGCCTGATACAGAGCACGGCAAGTGTGTTGCTGATACAGCTCACAGTAAGCAAAACGAAGCACTGGAAGAATCTTGGGTGTGGCTTATATAGCCAGCCACACCCAAACACTAGAGAGCTCATGAGTTATCATGCACTTCCTGTTTGGCAACAGGAAATGGTAACCAGAAAGTTACTACAAACACTAGGAAGGAATGAAAGGAGGGATTTGTTATGGGTTCTTTGTGTGCCTATGCCAGGCCTGCCCAGCCTCCACCCAGCTTGCCCCAACTACCTGCCTAATACCCATGACAGGTAACTAGAAGGAAACAAACTTTAGTTGAACTGTATTATAACCTAAATGGTGACTTTTTAGTGGAAGGCCAAGTGGAACATAGTCCACGAGACAAACAGCATCCTTGTGTCCAAAGCCAGAGTGTGTCACAATGTCTAATTGTGCCACCTTAGCCCATGCTACAAAACATTGGGCAGAGAGTTCACTCAGCCATACTGACATTTCTTTTGAACACTGATTTTCTTTTTTGCATTATACATTCCCCTTTCACCTCTATTGTATTACGAAGAGGGCATGCATTACGTTTATTAGTATAGGCCATTTTATTTTTGACTAAGGACTGACTAGGTCTGCATTTTCTTTTTATTTGATGGCTGAGAATACTCCCATCTTAGTTATAGGGCAAGATAGGAGTTTTACAACCCCATTTAAACCATCAGTAAAGGTTTTGAAACTTGCAGCTCGTGTGTCAGTATCTACTTGTGATACCATGCCTCCCTCACACGTCGGGAGTGGGAACCGTAGGTGGCGAAGACCGCTCTATGAAGAACCCTCTCCACTGTCGATGGTTTAGACGTGTCAAAGGATGTTATTAAAGTTGAAAAACTAGGTGGAAATTCAAGTTACTCACCGTAATGACTCATACTCCACCCCTATAGTCTTTTTCTGTGGAGTCGCCCATAAGGATGGAGGAAAGGGGACTGGATGTATGAGTAATTAAAGTTACTCACCCTAGTGACTAGCATACTCATAGTCCTTAGTCCCCTTTCCTCCATCCTTGTCGGCATCCCCCAACATGGGGACAGTACCAGAACCTTTGGCAGCAAAATATTAAGCTTCTCCTTTCAATTTAGTGCAGTGCGCGGGCACGCAGCTGAGACCCCACCCTCCGGCACCTCCTCTCAGTCCCCCTTTAACGCATCAGACGCATTAATACGCGGCTACGCGTACACTTTAACCCCTGGCATACAAGCGAGGGAAGGTGGGTGGGGCGTATGGGGGAAAGGGGACTAAGGACTAGGAGTACTCTAGTCACTAGGATGAGTAACTAATTACTCATACGTCCAGACCCCTTTCCTCCATCCTTATGGGCGGCTCCACAGACCAAGGCCATAGGGGTGGAGTTGTGACAGCCTGCCTCATATTCAAAATTAAGCAAAAAGTTTCTTTAGAACCGCCTGACCGAACTCTGCATCTCACCTGGTGCTGGTACCCAGGGAGTAGTGCTTAGAGAACACCGACAGAGTGGCCCAAGGAGCCGCCCTGCTGATGACATCCCAAGAAGCATGTCTCTGAAACGTGACAGCCGTGGCCTTAGCTCTGACCGCATGGGCATGAATCCCCGCAGGAACAGGTTTGCCCATGGCCGTATACGCATCTGAAATGGCATGGACTATCCAACGGGAGATAGAAGTTTTGGAAGCCTGGGTGCCAGGGGATGGGACCCCAAATGTGATGAATGCCTCAGACTTCCTGAAGGATTTCGTCCGAGAGAGATAAAACATGAGAACTCTCTTGAGGTCCAAGGAATGCAAGGTGCTTTCGGCCTCCGACTACTGGTTCGGAAATAACACCGACCGGGAGATTTCCTGATTCAAATGGAATGGAGAGGCCACCTTGGTCAAGAAGTTTGGATGAGTGTGCAAGATGATCTTGCCGTTATGAAATGTGGTGAAGGGCTCGCATGACGACAAGGTCTGCAGCTCGCTGACCCTGTGCTCTGAAGAGAGCACCACCAATAAAACCGTCTTCAGCGGCACCAATCAGATGTCCACTGAGGCGACCGGCTCAAAGGTCTTGCGCTGCAAGGCCGCCAGAACCACATGGAGGACCCAAACCGGATGTGGTCCATGCACCGGAGGAAATAACTTCGACAACCCTTTGAGTTGGGCCTTAACCACCGGGTTGGCTGCTGAAAAAACATGCACTGGGGAATTCTTTTACATACCAATGGCTGCCAGATGGGTGCGGCAAGTACCGGAACAAGCCAGATGTGCTAAAAAAGCCAGCATGTCATCCAGGGAGCAGGTGAGGGGATCCAGTCCTTTGTTGTGTGCCCAGTGGCAAAATCTAGTCCACTTACTCTTGTACTGAGTTCGCATAGACAGCCTTCTGGCCTCCTGTATGATGTCCCAGTTGTCCTCTGAGAAATTAGCATGGTGCAGTCTCAGCTGGTCAGGAACCAGGCCGCTAGGGCCAGTCTGGCTGGGTCCCGGTGCTCCACCGGTCCGCCGCGTTAGGAAGCCCCTTCTGGGGAACGAAAGATGAACTGGCCCCTGGGAGAAAAACTGCAGCAGATCCGAGAACCAAGACCTCGATGACCAGTGAGGGGCAATCAGGATGACGTTGCAGCCACCGAAGCCTAGAACTTGCGGAGGGTCTGCTAGAGCATCAGAGGAGGAAACGCATAGCACCTGCGGCCGTGCCAACAGAGCTGGAACGCGTCTCCCAGAGACCCCTGACCCTGTCCTGCCCACGAAGCAAACTGGGGACACTTGGAATTCAGAGGCAATGCAAATAAATCCAAGTCCGGAAACCTCCAACTGTTTGTTTGCCCTGTTCCAGAGATGATGTGTAACTCCCATTTGTAGGTGTTGAACCCTAAGCGGCTGAGCTGGTCTGCTTCCGCATTGGTGTCCAAGTAAAACATTGCAAAGCAAGGGGCGGTTCCATCCAAGAACAGGTAAATGAGCCGTGTTTGCACCCTTTATGCAAATGTTTGTGTACTTTGGGTTCTCACCCTAAGTTACCAGAGTAATCCAGGCATGGACCCCTTGCTCCCTGTGCTCCGAGAGGCACCACTCTACCTCACTGACGAGGCCCTACTAGGGCAAAACGCGTGTTTGGGGTTGCTGTTGGCACTCTTGTTTTGAGGAGATTTGTCTAGCATTTCGGTACTGGACTTCCTTCGGGTGGGACAAAGACTGATTTTCCTATGGAAATGTCTCCTCTGTGAAAAGCACAGTGAGCTAAAGCGTGGTTGAGACTCTCCCGGGGGCCATCCACCCAAGATCAGGTCAATGAGCCATGTGTGTGCCAGTAGAGGGACTCCCAGACCTCTTTATGCAAGTAAAACATTGTTGTTGAGTTGTCGGTCCTGACCAGAACCGTCTTGCCCTGGACCAGTGGCAGAAAAGCCTTAAGAACCAGGCCCACCGCCCTGAGCTCAAGCAGATTGATATGCAGGAGGGCTTCCGCCCTGGACAATGTGCCATGAATAGAGTAGCCCTCCGGCGTAGCTCCCTTGCCCGAAAGCAAGGAATCCGTCGTCACCACCAGAGTGGACTCCGGCAGGGTAAAGAGAGCTCCCACTGCCACATTGCAGTCCATCAGCCAACAGCGAAGATCTGAGAGGAGGGACAGGGGAGTTGGAATCATGTTGGACTGCGACCCCATCTTCTGGTCCCAATTGGCCCCAATGTGGAGCTGGAGGCGCCTCATCTTGAAGCAGGTGTGCTGAACTGTGAGCACGGAAGAAGCCTTAAGTCCCAAAAGGTGCTGAAACCACCATGCCGAGGTGGTTGAATTGGTCAGAATGTGCCCTATTGCTTTGTGGAGGGAGAGGGGCCTCTCAGGCATGGGGAACACCCGCTGTATGGCCATGTCCCAGTGAACTCCAAGGAACACCAGGTCCTGTGCGGGAGTCAACTGCAACTTCTGCCAGTAGAGGGAAAACCCCAGCTGGTGAACATCCGCCAGCCCTTGGCAGGAGTGCACGGACCCCTCGGGTGAGCTGGCCTTCACCAGCCAGTCGTCCAAGTAAGGGTATAAGTGTTGGCCCTCCGGGCGGAGGAGACCCGCTATGATAGTCATCAGCTTTGTGAACACACAAGGGGCAGAGTTGAGGACGAAAGGCAGCACCTTGTACTGGAAACGGTACGACAATCATGAACCGCAGAAACTTCCAATGCGGTTGGTAGATGGGAACATGAAGGTACGCATCCTTGAGGTTTAGGAAAAACATCCAGTCCCCTGCACATAAAGAATCGGCTATGTACGCTGGAGTGATCATTGTGAAGTGTAAGAGTGGTAAAGATAGGTTGAGGAAAGACATGTCCAGGACTACCCTCAGTCCAGCCTGGTTGTTCTTGGGTACTGCAAAAATCCTGGAGTAGAAGCCGGAGTCCCTGTCTGACTGAGGGACTGGCTCCACCACCTGCATCTCCAAAAGAGAGAGTAGCACCCATAAAAGGGCTGGGCACCCTTTCTGAAGCAGGGGAGGGGAGAGAGGAAAAGGAAGATGAAGACTAAAGCACTTAGAGACTATAGAAAGCATCCGAGGACTCTTAAAAGAATGGTTCCAGTTGTCCTGAAAGAGTCAGCCAGCCCCCTACAGGCGAGCTGTGTTCCCCGACCATTACGTCATTGCTTTTTAGCCTCTGAGGTGGGAGCGGAGGAGGGGGAGAGGAAACAAACCACACAATGTCCTCTGCTGTTTCCTCCTGTGGTTGCAGGAGGACCCATATGGCTTCCACAGACCGTGGGTCGGAAACACCTTGAAGCTGCTGAAAGCGCAGGGTTTGAAGTCAGTCCTGTCCTGGGACTGAGGGAAGGACAGGACTGGTTTAGTCAGGTTTAACCAGAATGGCCAAGGACTTAGCGGTCTGCATAGAGGTCTTCTTTTTCAACAGCTTGTCATCAGTGGACAAATGAAAAAGACTTGACCACTCAAACGGGAGATCCAAGATCCTCTCCTTCACAGTGAAGAATTTAATGGCATACATCCATGCCGTCCACTTCATCTCGACCCCAGCACAGCCATCTGCTGGCTGTGTCGTTGTGCGAGACCAAAGACTCAATGAGATCCTGCGCAACTGCCTGGGACTGTGGCAAGCCGGCCTTGAAGGAGGCCTGCATCTCCAGATGGAGGTCAGGAAAGAACTCCCAGATCTCTCGCCACAGCTTCTGGTTCACCACGGCTAGGAGGGTGTATGCATTGGCCTGCCGCAGATGCAGCCCGGAGTTGAGGTAGCAACGCATGCCAAAAGACTCAAGGGGCTTGTCCTCTTTGGAAAGACAACTGGAGGCGGCCCCTGCTGAGGAAGTTGAAGACTATGGTTTGGAATACAAGGAAGCCGCCACCACTTTAGAGTGTGGCTGGGAGTGGGTGGCCAGGAGGAATGGCTCCCCATCAAAAAGCCTGAACCAGCTATCCAACTTCTTGTTCATCTGGGCGTTGGCCCTGGGCTTCGCCCAGGCCTTTCTTGCCACTTGCAGGCCATCCTTTGGGACAGGGATGCCTGAATGGATCGTTGCCTGCCGGGCCTGATCCTCCACCAGCACCCGTGACTCCTGGGGGCCTGCTCTGGCTGTGGGACACCCAAGAACTTTGCAAGGCCCTGAAGACTGTCATGAAACGCCTTCACTGACACCAAATGCTCTTCGTCCTGGGCGTCATCGTCGTTCCCCTGCCCCTTTGTATCCCAGGACTCAGACTCCCCTCTGTCTGGAAAAGAGGCCTGAGGGGTCTACCCAATCCTGATAGGGATCCAAAGATGGCTGTGGATCCACAGACGACTGCAGGGGAGGTGTTGATGGTACGGGAGAAGGAGGAGGGCTCTGAAGTACCAGCAGGGCCTGGACGAAGGAACGGGCTGCAGCACTGGCAACGCCAGAGGAACCGGAGGAGGGCCCAGAGGCAGAGGCCTAGGAGGCACGGCCTGAGTGTTCACCTCCTTGATGATGCCCTTGAGGAGCCCAGTCATCTGTGGCAAGCGCATGAGGAAGAGATCCTCGCTCAATGCTGGAATGTGAGGAGTACAGCCCTCAGCTGCGCTGTGCCTCCGATCCTGATCAAAGCATCTAGGAGCCTGGGGCATATAGTCATAAGGCTGTGAGGGGTAGATGTAACCCCGTGGAGACCATTCGCCTGTACCATAGGCTCAGCTGCCGCTTCCCCAGGGAAGGGGACTGGAACCTTCATGCAGGGCCCACTCCGTGTGTGAAGGGCCTGGGAGAGGCCCCAAATCTGAATCCAAGATTGCTGCCGGCCTCACAGAATCTGCCGCATGCTTATCCGTCCTCTTTGGGCCTTGCGCCACGCCCTGGGAGGGAGGGCGCGAAGGCCCTGCAGTTGGAAACAGTATGGAGACTTGCCCTGAATGAACACAGAATCTACACTACCTACATTTCACAACAACACTATGCAAGAACATCCATATGATTTAATGCTTTGCTTGTAAGGGATGCTGAACAGTTTTTTGTCAACCTTGCTCTGTTTACAGCTCTCCGTCATAGTGGAACACCCGAAGCAGGAGGAATTTTGTGAACTGCTCCTGGCTCCTGCCACCGTATTAAGTGGTCAGCGGGTGCATAACCTCAACTAAAAACAGACACAGAAACAGAACATCTACATTTATTGTCAGACATAGGAGTGAGGAATACAAGGGTTTTTAACAGTGCAATACCAATCGTGTTCAAGGTTTAATTACTGGTGTACAGAAAGATGACGCCAAACACACGTTCATCCGCCATTGGTATATTTAACCTCTCTGGCTGAGGCCAGTATCATATACTGTCCTCTCTACAATCGAGGTTCTCTTGTCAGGACCCACTAAACTCCAGAAAGGGGTAATGTTACCGATGAAAAGAAGGGACGTGCCAAAAAGAGTTAACTTAATACCAAGATTGATAAGCAAGTAGTATTTTTGGCAACATTATGTTTCTACAATAGGCATGCGTTGACAAGGGAATATCAGACATGGTTATAAGTCCAACAACTAGGCAGTATGTTAAGAGAGTAGAAAACTGTTGCATTCCGGTGAAGTTAGGTTACAGGATAACTCAGTGAAATGTCGTTGGAGAAGTGAGTACACAGGAGGCAAGTATACTGTAGGCCAAGTCCTTTTATTTATGTTATATTCTCTTTAGGAGAGGACATCTATACTACAGAAACAACCTTGGTGCTCTAGATCAAATTCTGGAGAAGATACATAGACAATGTTTTTGCCATTTGGGAAGGAACACGTTTGGAGCTCTCTGATTTTTTCGAATACATCAATCAGTGACATGAGCATATAATGTTCACCATGGAAGTAGGTGAACCAAGTTTACAATTCCTGGATGTCTGGGTGACATTCTCAGAAGGCAGGATCAGCACGACCATCTACAGAAAGCACACAGATGTTAACAATACATTGCACTAGAACAGCTTTCATCCATCTCATCTCAAGGAAAGATTGCCATACAGCCATTTCTTAGATTAAAACGGATAGTATCAAGCACAGAAACACTCCAAAAAGAATATGACCTTATGGCAGATAGATTCAGAGAACGAGGGCATCCCACTGAAATTCTGAGTACTTCAGTGGCAAGAGCAGAGACACATCAAAGACAGACTCTATTGGTATACAATCCCAAAAAAGAGAGAAATTAATCCACACTCATTCAGCACAAGTTACAAAGTCAACAAAGTTATCAAGAAGAATTGGAACTCAATCAAACTGGATCCTATGCTTCATGAACTATTCCCCCGAACCACCCATGATAGTGTACAAGAGAGGAAGAAATATTAGAGAGACTTTCATTAGAGCTCAGAGAATGAAAGCACCAACACAGAGGCTCCTTCATAAGTGAAAACCAGGAACCTTTCCATGTTTAAACTGCCAGCACTGATCTAATGTTCTCAAAGGGGATCATAGCAGATAGCCCAACACAGGCAAAAAGATAAAGCTTTGTGTATTTAGTACATGCAATGGCAAACATTTGATTTACACCCTAAAGTGTCCATGTGGCAAGTATTATGTAGATCAAACCACCCAGAAAGCCAAAGAAAGATGGACTGAGCACAAATCTAACATAAGGACAGGAAACACAAGATTACCTGTATTTAGATTTTCAGGAGAATAGACACAATAGCCCAGATGAAATGTCTAACCCTATAAGTCATACACCCTCTCCCCTAAGGGAGGTGATATGAGTAAAAGGCTATCACTGAGGGAACTGTTATGGATACACCAAATGGACACAGTGTCCCCATTGGGTATGAATAAAGACTTTTCTAGGCCTGTTCCTCTAATAAATAACATTAGAACTACTATCTTGAGGTAAATAAACACCATGCATTCAATGCTTTTTAATGCAATTCTTTTTTAGATGGAAAAGGCATTTGATGGTATTGCTTTCGATCAATGACCAGATACCACATCGGTCAGCGATTCTGTATATTATTTGTACAAGGGTGTTCGAATTTACTTGCACTTTGTATCTTAACTGAAGGAATGACAATGTAAAGATCACTTTTAACCTAATCATCATTCATTTTGTAAGCACCAGAATATTGGGATTGTGATGTATTGAAATTTAAGAATTATGTACAAAAACAGGTATCAATTTATGTGTAAACATCATGACATTGGGCTGATAATGTATTGTATTTCAAGAAAAGAAAAGTAAATGTACCCATTTGGGAATATGTAGATATCCTTTGCACCCACCCTGATGAAGATTGTTTTCCAGCAATTTTCTTTATCATTTTATCGAGTTATGCTCATACATACACCTTAGTGTGATTAATACTGCATCAGTCAAAATATACTTTGTTTCCTTTTTTACTGATTGGCACTTATTGCAATCATATATACTCTACTGATTGAGGAAACAATTTCCATCTAGGAGGACTTATATACATCATATGCATCTCTGGTATCATCAATAGTTGCGTTATGCACGTATGTACACTATTTACATCACTGATGTCATACGCATCAGCACGCAATGACATCATTGCGCTAGGCACACTAGAATAAACAGTGGCCATTTTGGGAATTTGCTATCCCGCAATTTCCTGGTAAACACCACTCTTACAGAATAGCACTCGATCTTTCAGTAAGTATAGCCAACTCTGAGGACTTTATTTCCACTTCAGATACACTGTGTAACATGGATACTGGATGAGATGATAATGTGACACCTAATGTTTTATAATTCAGGTATTACCATATTGGGAGTCACGGGACAGACCGTGATCATAAGAATAATGGAGACAACGTAAGCGCATTCATTCACTTTCAAACACGGGCACTATGGGTTAAGGGATTTAACCACTGACACCTTAAACATTGGATTCTTTGTACATTTTAAGGTCGTCTTACAGGGGCCATCAGTCAGACTTAAAAGACCAACCAAATGTGGTCTACGGGCCATCGTCAGTAAAGTAAGAAAGTAACAGGTGAATAAGTCATTTTGTAACTAAAATTCTCCACATTCATGATGCTGCTGATGCTCTTGAAAAGGATGATGAATAAGGAAGTATGCAGCCCTGTCTATCAGGGATCTGCCTCTATAGTCCTCCATCTCCGCTCTCCTTTATGATTCGGGCTTCAATAATGAAAGAAATTATCTCTTTACCTCATACCAAAGGATGGGGAATTCTGTCCTAGCTTCTTTGCAATGTCCATATTTGGTCCTCCATTGAAAATGTTATTATTTCAGCAATTGCTTACTGTGTAATAGTTATTTATTGCAGCAAGGCATCATAAAACAATTAAGCTAGGTCCGTCTCCCCTCAGCTTATAAAAGGTGGAACCCTCCCTTCTGTCATTGCTGCCTATCTGAGCAGGACCCTAGACTAATTAACTTTTAACCAGAGTTCAGAGTAGCGGACTGATACTGTGCAACCTCTTTGCCGGTCCTCTGTATAGCCTTCTATTGGGGTAAGGGGAACATGCCCACAAGGTGGTGTGCATTGTGCCCAGAGAAATCATGAGTGGGGTTCTTCCATAGAGCATCTGGAGACTGCCCTTGGGTGGTATCGGTGCATGGTATAAATCAACATAACATAAAACCTTCCCTGCTATTCTCTCAATTACCTTTTTTCTGTTTTGCTCAATGCCGTTATTAATTTACAGCTTTTCTGCCAGTCAAGGTATGCCCAGCAGGCAGCAAATGGGACATAAGGGCAAGCTCATATTCAGTAAAACGTTAGTGTGAAATCTTTGTCAATAATGTTGTTGAGACTATAATAGGCCATTTGATTTTTAAATCCTAACCACCAACGCTGTCGCAAGTTGAGTGATTGATCTGTGAAAGAAAAGGTAAACTAAATGCATTAAAAAATATACAAAGCGACATTTACAATACTGTTTGTCTGATTCACAGGACAAAATAACTTGTGGCACTACACATTTCATTTGCTTAATGCATAACAAGTTGCATACCTGTTTCAAGAATTATAAAGGAGGAGACTATTCCTTTCAAGTACACCCCGGAAGAGTGGTTACAGATGCCTCCAGTTGTCCATTCCACTTGTGATAAGCACATGTGGCCCTGCTACTTTTTCCTTGTATTATGAAACTTGCATTCTCAAATTTATAATGAAAAACCAAAACGGAAATTACCAGATGCAAAGACAGCATAAGAGGCATCACTTGCAACACATGATGCACACATAGTTATATCATTTGGGTTATCACATTTCTGGACAACGCAGCATTTTAATTGTGCTCTGTGTCATGATCTGCACATTCTACAGGCAGCTCAAGCAGTCTGTTGTCGTGCATGAACATCCAATTCAGTCAAAATGTTCCTTTGCATTCTTATTTAGGATGTCATAAGCATAAGGCATGGGTACAATAATGGAAAGAACAGGGTCAATCTGATCAACACTTCTGCTGTTGGAGTGCCTGTGCTCCATAAACTGGCGACATGTACCACTTCTAAAAATCAATCAATAAATAAATAATACAGGTAAATCGGTATTGATTCCATCAAAAATAGCGAAAGTAAATATCCAAATACAATCTGGTAAACAGACTCTGCAACACTGTTAGACCCACGATTACTGAGCTGCCCCACCTTTTTTTATTTTTTTTTTATTTTTTAAAGGACAAGGAAATTGCAACCCAGGTATAGAAGGGAAGAAATGGATGGATTATGCATATAACGCCCAGAAGAGCCCAGCTCCACACACATTGTTATTGGCATCTACATAAAACTTGCAGGAAACCTCAAGGGGTTGCAGGCAGCCTGGTCCAGGACGTTCCTCAAACAGTTACAAGTCAATCTTGTGCTAAAAAATGCAGGAATTTTGTGGCGAAAAATGACGGTTGTATTTTGTACATAAAAGCAGTGCCAAAATATCACCTTTTTGAGCAGTGCCAGAAAACAAGAGTATGCCTCCTGTGGAGAGTCAGATATTGGAGAAGGGCAAAAATACATGGTTCAAACTTAGACGTTCTATTAAAGGAAAGAACGCCTCACCTATTGATGCAACTATGACAATGCTTTTCCCTAAACTTCCCAAAAAAAAAAAACTGATGATCGTCAAGATTGTCTTAAAAAAAACTCACTCCTCTATCCGAAACTAATCTACACTAATATCTGGCCCTACCACTAATAACAACGGAAACAACTTGCCCTTGGGAAAACATTACATTCCCCCTTTTATTGGCTCATGGTGGCTGGTTTCTGACCCCCGCACCCCACACACAGTGGGGTCTTTGGTGCTCTCTTTCAGAGCTCGGCCTGCTGGTACAGTGCAAAGTAAGTCCTTTATCCTTTCTCTCTTCCTAGAAAAGGGCACTCCAGACCCCCACATAAATGTCCTTGTCGGTTGAAAGAGTTTGTCCCTCAATTATAGTAACTGGTCCTGCAAACTGGCTACTTGCTTAGTACAACAGGCTCTGTATTTATTTATATACAGGAGGAACAATGCTCTTTTGATCACAAAAGAACCCACAGTAGATAAGAAACCAGACTTGATGTGAAGCAGTGAGCTTCTTACAATGGGGTGTCTTCGAGGGACATACTGACCAGGTTGTGGAGGGGAGTACTTGGAACAGTCACCGGGGACAATACATAAGTAGACACACAGATTAAGAACAATGAACATTGCAAATCTTTAAGTGCAGGAAGGCGGTACGGCCAGCTGTGTTCGGGATGTGACCATGATGGGTGAAGTGCTAGTGGAAGCAGAGGAAATGAGGAATAAGTAGTGAGGGACAGAGGCAGGTTAGAGGCGAGGGAAAAATGTTACCTAGAAGGCACATGAGAGGTAGGTTAAGAGGTTAACCCAGAGGCGAGGTAGGCTTTTAGATTGGTTTTGAACAAATCCGTGAAGACGGTTTCTCGGATGTCCAGGGGAAGAGAGTTCCATGCAAGTGGAGCAAGAATAGAGAAGGAGCGGAAGCGAGAGGAAGCACAGGGAGAGCGAGGAACCACAAGGGTAGTTGAGGCAGAGCAGAGATTACGAGAAGGCTTGTAGAGTTGAATAGAGTAGGATAGATACAGTGGTGCATTACCATGGATAGATATGTAAACCAGGAGAAGACATTTTAATCTGGCCTTGTTTTGGAATGTCAGCCATCCAGCCTGGCGATGGTACGAGGAATTAGGTGTGGAGTGAGAGAGTTCAAAGAGTCCTGGTAGCAAAGTTAATGATCTTGTCGAGAGGAAAGAAAGCATAGTTGTGGAGACCAAAGAGGATGCTGGCACAGTAGTCCAGTCTAGAGTGGTTAAGAGATGCAAGGCTGTGTTCAAAGGAAGGTGCCGCCTGATTGTCCTACTATTTAGGAGGTTGAGGTGAACTGCTGTTCCAGTTTTGGAGATAAAAGTAGAGATGGTGTGAGAAGGGTCCTAGATGACGCTGAAGAAGAGTAGGAGAAAGTGTCAGGTGAGAACTGGATAGTCAGATAGAGAGGAGAGAGAGCTTTTGGAAAGGAAGAAGAGCACCTCTGTTATGGTAGAGTTTAACATCAAAGAGTGCAAAGCCATCCAATATTTAATGGCAGGGAGACAGTTTGAAATTGTGCTCAGTTTATGTCTAGAATCGGTTTCTTGTTCACACTGAGCAGTGTGTTAAAGTCTCTGCTGGGTTATTATAGCTCTTAACCAGGCATGGGACTTCTGGCTCTTCAATCTGTTTTAGCTTGGCACTGTTCTCACCCCTCCTTGGGGTACCTGGTTTCTCACCTCTGCATGGGGCTATCCGCCTTTCCGACTGGCTGGGTTTATTGTTGCTTTCACTGTGCAGCATCTTGTACCTCATTCAGGAGGGGGCTACTTGGCTGACAAGGCTATCAAGATTTTGTATTGCTCTCACCCCCACGTGGGTATCTCGGTGCTTAACCGGTCTCCTCCTGCCCCTTGTAAGCTGCATACCTGATTTTCGATGGCTGTACTCATCAGGGGAAGCAGCTTTTCCATTTGCTATGAAACTGCAGTTCAGATGTCTTTGTGTTCGGGCGTTCGCTTCAGGCCTTCCTGTCTACAATCCACAGGACTTTTGTGTGGGAGCTGCAGGAAGCCGGTATGCCGGGTCTGTGGCGGGTCGGTCGCTTGCTTGCTCAGCAGTCCAGAGCTTGACAAGCTCTCTGCCTTCCTGGACTCGGCAGTGTTCCGTGGCACTGCCTCCAGGCTCAGAGCTCTCCTCTACCCTCGTTTTTGCACCCTCAAGCTGGCTCTCCCTCCCCCCTACATGCACCTCAGTTATCTTATGCTCCTTCTTGGAACGAGAGAGGAGGCACCATTGGCTCTGCTCTTCAGGCATGGAGTTTAAAAGAGCGGGGTCAGAAACCAAACAATTCACTTTTAAATGACCCTTCATATTATTATACTGTTCGATCCCCATATAACCAACAAACATTTGGGACTCTGCTTTGAAGGGCGGTGTAGTAACAGTTCTGGGTGGGGTGACAAACCTTGTTAGTTGTGGGCGCTGGTAGGAAGTTGGTGGTACAGTTCTGTTGATAATTAGTCACAATGCAGTCTTGGGTTGAGTTTGTGCATTGTTATTTATTGTTTGAATGCAAAATAACAAAAGCACATTGTGCCAGAGTCGTGAAGCAAGAAAAACAGCCAACGTGCGTTTTAACCAAAGTCTTTTTCAAGGCCAAAGAAGGTTAGTAGTCAGGCTCACGCGTTGGCTGCCCTCATGCACAACCACTGTTGGCCCAGTGCCCTGGTGGCAAGACTTTGACGATTCTCTGTCCCTCCTGCACATTTGCCCATTTGCAAAGGACAGCGGGGAGGCCCTGCAACACTTCTATGGGCCTATCATGCGATGGAATGTCTTGTTGAAGAACCTATATACATTTATCTGTATGTTCTACCATTTTCGCTATCTAAATCGCCCTGTCAAGAGAGGGATTCTTTTCCTTCCATAATTCCCTTCTGATACGGTCATTTGAACATTTGATCATCAATTGATCTCTTATGTGGTCGTCATGACAATGACCAAATCTACACTTAATAGCCAAACCTCGAAGGACAGTTATAAATTCTTCAATATTCTCCCCACTCTTCTGGTCTCTTGTGGCAAACTTGTACCTTTCTAGTATTATATTCTCCTCAACACAATAATGTTTGCCCAACTTTACTAAAGTTTTTTCAACTGGCCCCCCTTCAGGAATATCTGGAGGTTTCGGAAGCTTTTTTAACCCTTCTTGCCCAGCAGCACCTAAGCAATGAAAGAGGAGCGCCTCTTTGCGCTCATTGGAAAAGTTGGGGCCAAATGCAGCCAGCACATATTTGTAAAAGCCCTCCTTCCAGTCTAGCCAACGCACTCTAGGTTCACCTGGCGTTGGAAGGAAGAAAACTGGAGCCGGTATGTTTGCCATGTCTCAACCTGGATACTGTCACCCCCAGTACAAGCAAACCTCTTTCTCTGAAGCACTGTTCCCCAAAAGTAGCAAGTAATCCAAACTCTTTAAATCTGCAAAGTTAAAATAAACTTAAATGTAAATCGTGGTGGGTGTTGCATCCAACGGCGGGATCGCACAATGACAATATTCCAGCACCTTGCGCTCACTGAAGCATTTGAATGATGCAAGTCCGTGTGAAGCTAACGCTAGGCCTCCCTTACTCAGCGTTGCTTCAGTAATCCACAGTACTCCCCGATTCCAATAAGTAAATGATGCTCCTCTCACATTCCAAATTCAAAAATAAACTATGCTTCCGGGACACACACTCCGCTTCAGGCTGCACTATGTCTGCTCCGAGACACAGACTAGGTCCAGGGGGTCAAACCGACCAGGATACCCTTCCTGTGCTTCCTTGCACCCGGTAAAATCCAAAACTGGTGCAGGATTCCTGTTGTTGCCGGGGGCCATGTCTCACTGATCCCATCCTCGTCGCAAATCTTAAAAGGTTCTGTAATACACTTCAGAGACTTCACATGAGTTGAGATGTTTTATTCAGAAAAGATACATCCATGAGAATGGCCCCCAGCAGTGAACCACTTCTCTCCTTCAGCTCTCAACCTCCCCTGGAATCTGGAACCCTTACTGAGTTAACACAGCCAGGGTTCCCTTGTAACTAAGATACCCAATGCCATGAGTGATAAATAATGCATAAACTCAACCCAAGACTGTATTGTGACTAATTATCAACAGTACTGGACCACCAACTTCCTACCAGCGCCCACAACTAACAAAGTTTGTCACCCCACCCAGAACTTTAACCTCTCGGGAGCCTTGGAGTTTGGTTCCCAGACAAACCATGTGCCAGGCCGCAGGCTAAACCTTAACCACAGACGAACAGTTGCGCAGGGGACCAGGTTGTTCCAACACCAAACTCCCATCTCCCCTACAATCGGTGTAGTAACAGCTTTACCTGGAGATTCATGGTCCCCTTGGTGGGTGGGGGTTACGCCTAGTGAGATCCCACTTGCCCAGTCCCCTAGGTGGTGTTGAGCATCGCAATCTCATCTCCCTAGTGCTAAAGAGGGTGGCCCCCACTTGGGGAGAAGGGGCGAATTCCCTGGATTTGCTACACTCCCCCCTCAAAGACCATTATTAATAGCCCCAACACCCTACCTGCATCTCTACTTATGAGGAACAATGTATAAAGCCCTTGTTTCATGCCACTCATGGTGTTTGTAAATTATGCATCAAAACTATAAATCCCACCTGGCAAGCTGTTTTCCCAGTAGGCTGCTCACACTGTGCATGTCATCTACATACTTTTGACTGCCCGCATCATTCTTCACAACCTCCCTATGCAGGTTCATGCCTGGCAGTCCTCACCCCACATCAGCAGATCATGTAATCAACCATTGGCTCATAGCCTCAACCTACTCTTTTCCCCAACTCTCCAAAACTAGATCACAACAGTAGGATTTCAATGTATTTGACATTCTCCTGCTCGTCCCAAAAAAAACAAAAAAAAAATGGCTGGTGTCTTTCAGAACCACAATTGTGCGCAAGGATGTTGAGTGTGCTAGAAGCACACCAAAACTGTTCACAACGATATGGAGAGCCCATTTGTGCCCCGGTATTGTCCAGTCAGCTCCACAATAACCACATTTCAAATTGCCCCCCCCCCCAGGTTTCCTGACTGTAGAACCTTGCGCCTTCAATGGCCTTGGGAGCCGAGAGATGGTAATTTATTATCCTGTGCATTGCTTCAATAGCCTACACTGACATGCATACTGACCCCAAGGAGTTGTGAATGGCCTCAAAGTCATACCATCCCAAACCAAAGACAACCACTCAAAATGCTCTAGGTGAGGGGTCTGCAAATTGCAGCTCTCTAGATGTTTTACACTACGACTCACATAATCCCTCACTGTTGACTATGCTGGCTAGGACTGATGGAAGTTGTAGTTCAAAACATCTGGAGAGCCAAAAGGTATTGGGAATACTGGAAATTAACAGCTGCTTTAATCTCCCTTAGGGCACAACAACAAGAATCCATGGAAATGATGAAAATGTGTTTTACAAACAATGCTTAATATAAGAAAAGCCAGACATAAACCTGCTCACTTCTCAGTATAGTAAATGGTCTAAAGACAAAAACACTTGATACATCTATACTCTTACAATTTACACTTACCTATGCAGTGGTATTCTCATATTACACAGCCATACAGAGACACAGACACAGTGGTATTCTCATATTACACAGCCATACAGAGACACAGACACAGACACACACACACACCCTCTCCTGTAACATCCCTGGTACTCGCAAGAGTTGTGAAGTTAGTCCTTTTTACACATTCAACACAACACACATAGGCCTGCATATGCAGCCGTTGTATAAAACATTTCTCACTAATTATTCTCATGTAACGCTCACAGTCCTGTTCAGTGACACATGTGGCACACCCATCCCCAGTGCCAATACAACTTCATGCACCTACCTTTGCTTGGTTTTAACAAGCTCTTACAGCTGTCATGTACATTAGGTAACCTCCAATTAGCCTTTTCTCTATTTGAAGGCTGAACTGTCCTACAGGCATGAGTCCAATGCATAGTAATGGTACGTAGCACATGTATGTAGCACATCCCATGCACTGCCAGTCCCATGCAAAAATGATTTTATTTATTTAAACATGTATAAAGCGTGCCAAACCCTTGGCCATCAAGGCGCTAGTTACAAGCAAGTGGTACATCATATCAGCAAACAGTGTCAGGGGACTGGCGATGTGGGTGTCTTATAGTAGTAGTTCCGTGGGTAAGTGATGCTGGGTAAATAGCAATGTTTTAAGATGGCTACGGAAGAAACAGTAAGATTTTTCAGCTTTGAGTTTGTAAGCGAGGTAGTTCCAGTATTTTGTTGCAATAGCAGTGAAGCTTGAGAACCAGGCTCTTTTCAGTCTGTACCTTGGGGAAGTCAGGCGGTTGGTGTAGCATGACTGGCTCGGCCTTGAGGATTTGGCTTTTTGTAGTTTTTGTGAGAGATATCTGGGTGCAGAGTTGGTCATGCATTTGTGTGTGATGGCCAAAACTTTTTAAACACAATCCGCTGTTGAATGGGGAGCCAGTGAGCATTTTGTCTAGCCGCTGTAATGTGATCCCGCCTGGGGATATTCAGAGCAGCTGTAACGCTCACCTGATTCCCGTAGAGGCGCCGGTCTTGACTGGGCGTATACCGTATCTGCAAAGGTGATGTGTAACCCACGGCTGGCTCTTTGGGATGGACCTCTGTGCACTGTATGTCTGACTTGAAGGGTAAGATGTCTGCAGATAGAAAATATGGGATTAAGGAACTGGGTTATTGAATGTGTCTCTCTTCTTCCCTTTCTCTTCTCCTGTAGAACCCCAAAGGTTAACGCTCTCACCTTAGGTAAGTGAACGCCGTGCTCTCCATCTGCCTCGGGGCAGGGTGCTGTAACCAGTTTCTTCACTGGATAAGGGGAGCAGGCCTCTTGACTTCAGAGGACTGCTGTCCGTCGTTTACTGCACGAACGGTAAGTTTCGAGTAATTCTAATGTCTTTAAAGTCTTTAGTAATGAAGTTTCTTGTTTTGCAGGGTTCCGGCGATGGCGGATGACGGGCTGAAGTGAGTTGAAGATGGAGCCCGTGTGATGAATAGAAGCGCCTGGAAGCACGTAAGTAAGCGCTTGTTGCCTGCTTCACGATGCGCTCTAACTGTCTTTTTATTTTGCAGGTACAAGTTCGGAGCGGCTGCAGAGTGCCGGAATACCCACTGGGTTAGATGTGGAAAGGAGTAATGGCACGTGAGTATTAAAGTTCCCCAATGTCTTTAAACGCACCTTGTTTTGTCTTTCAGATGCGGGATGCAGCGCCGAAGGCCTCCGGAGCGTGCGAAGAGTTGGTAAGCTTTTGTCTTTCAGATGCCGGAATGCAGTGTGAAGACCTCCGGAGCGCACGAAGAGTAGGTAAGCCTTTGTCTTTCAGATGCCGGAATGCAGCACGAGGCGTTGGTGACAGCCGATGGACCAGGTAAGTGAAGAGCTGTCACTGAAGACCGTAATGCTAACCTGTTCTTTCTTGTCTTTATAGGTGTTGCTGAAGACTGGATTCAGGATGGTAAGCCTTTTTCCTTAGGCCCAGGATCAGATGCAGAAGACACGATGAGCGTTCTGCTGCAGAGGATGCAGAATAACGCAAAGCAAGATTCATCCATCGGGTGTGGTTTAAATAGCCTCCTGTAGTGCTTAGGTGTCTCCTTCCACAGCCACGCCTAGGTAAGAAAAGAGTTCCTGCTTTCCAGAAGAGTTCCAGTGTTCTGAATCTAGGGAGTGGCTCCTGCCCCACCCAACAGGAAAAGTAGTTCCAAACAGAAGAGGATCAGAGGCTCAACTGGCAGGCAAGTAAGCAGCATGGTCTGCTGCAGGTAAGTCCACCCAAGCATTATGAGCCCGGCGCTTCCAGCGCTGGGACTGGGCATATTTATGAGCCTGGTGCCACTGGCGCCAGGACTGGGTCCAAAAGGTCCCAATTGGGACTGGTTGGCACTCGGAACCTGGGTAATGGATCTGCTTCCAAGGGAGTTGGGAAAACCCTGACCTTTTGGAAGCAGAGATCATGACAGCAGCTCCGATAGCATTATTTTGAACGATCTGCAGCTTGTTGAGATTTCAAACAGAAGTGCATGAGAATAGGGCGTTCCAATAGTCCAGTCTTGACCTGGGTAAAGCCCTAGCGATTATGAGGCAACTGTCGGATGACCAGAATGGCTTGCCGGCACAAATCAGTTTCGTCATATGAGATGCCGAGGAGGCAATGGCACTCACCTCCCTGTTTAGTGATAGGGTAGCATCTAGGTACACGCCTTACGTTTTCACTGTGCTGGATACTGGAATTATATTTCCGTCAATGGTGGAGTCATTGTATTTGGGGTTGAGTTTGTTGAGGGTGGCCTGGGATCCCGTCAGGAGAATTTTGTTTTTTTCATCGTTAAGGCATAACATATTGGAAGCCATCAAGGCTTGGATAGTATGGTAGATCGAGTTCAGGGCATTTGTATCAACCGTATCGTCGTCTGTGATAGGCCCGAGTACTTGCGTATCATCCTCGTAGTTTGTATAGGAGATACCCATGTCATCTAAAACGTCAAAAAGGGGTTTAGTGAAGGTATTATATAGCATAGGTGAGACACAGGAGCCCTGGTGGACTCCGCAGGAGATGGGATTAGGTGGGGCTGAAGCTGAGTCAGACAAGACCCTGAAGGATCTCTTAGATAGGAATGAGGAAATCCAAGCAGCGGCCTTATCCTAAGAAGTGTGCTGCTTAGCCGAGATGCTGACATAGGATATGGTGATCTAGCAAATCAAAGGCAGCTGATAGGTCCAATAAGAGTAGCAAGGATGTCTTGCCAGAGTGTTTGACTTCATCCATCTTGTAATTTAAGTCTAAAAGGGCAGATTCCGTTCCGTGACTGGGTCTGAAGACAGACTGTCGTAGGCCAAAAAGATAACTGGCTTCGAGGAAAGACTAGATTTGGATATATGCAGCTCTATCCAATATTATTAGAAGAAAAGGGACAGTAGTAATGGGGCGATAGTAGGGACGTCAGGGTCTAGAGAGGGTTTCTTTAGCAGAGGGAGTACCCAGGCATCCTTAGGGTTGGTTGGGACTTGGCCGGAGGCTAAGGAGGTGTTGATCTGGGTGGTGATGAAGGCACAGTTCTTGATCACAGTTGCTGGGCAGATGTCACCATGGCATCTTGAAGATTTGAGGCCTTTGATGTCTAGTGTTTGCGTTTCAGTGAGTGCCTTAAAGTGAAACCTCTGGGATGCACAATGGGGAGTGGCTGATCCGTCAGTAGTAGTCAATGTGAGGGAATATTTGTTTGCCAGATCTTTTTCTCCAAGGAAGCCGATTTGTCAAGCAATGCGTTTTGAATGTTGATACACCATACAATGTCTTTGTTGCAGCTGTTTTTGGGAGGCATGGGTGTTTCTAGTTCACGTAAGATAGCGAAGAGTTCTCGCGTACTGGAGCTAGAGTTCGAGATCCTTAAGTTGCAAGTTACGTTTTTGGCAAGGAGTGTATTTTTATAAGCGTTTGCACTGGTTGTAAAGTTGTTTTTATTGGACTCAGATGGGGAGTTCTTCCAAGTAGTTTCAGCTTTCTTTAGTCATAGGGCTTTAAGATCAAGGGTGAACCAAGAATTACTGTGATTAAGACTCTTGCAGTTTGAGGTTCCCTTCACACATCCAGTCATTGATTTGGATAACAGAAGTAGCAGTATGAGGTTTCCTTAGCATTCTCAAACAGTGGTACAGAAACCATGTCAGCTTGGGGACTACAGGGAAATCGCAACTAATGCTTTGTAATGCGTGTGCAGACTATGAAAATTCATTTTGCCCCTGTGGCCATAGATCGTCAGACTAAATCTGCACCAAGTTTGACTATCTGTTAGATTCAACTCCAGGTTACCATGGGGCAACCACATTGAAAAGTCTGCAACTAGAATTAAGCAGGTATGTGGGGGTATATTCAGATCTGCGAAAACCATACAGCATCACCAAATCTGCTGGCTATATATTTGGGTATAGCAACAGCAGCCAGATCGTATGGGTGCAAAATCTAGGGCTATGGCAGACTGGACTCTCTTCAGAGAGTCGAAAACTCTTTGTTGACCCATTTACTTTCGGTCCCACAGTCTACTACTGTCTATATGACCGATCTTGAGACTGTCTCAACTTACTGGGTCGACTTACTGCATTCTAGACCAGGTCTCTTTTGGCATGCCCTTGAGACACATGTGGAGGGGAACTTGACAAAGGCGATAGGGTGATTGCAAGATTACATTTAGAACTGGCATAGAGTGGACTGGCTTGGGTAAGTCAGATTACATCTTCATAAACTGGGTATGGGGATGTTCTTTAAAAACAGCTTTACTACACCAGTTCCAAAGGCACATATTGAAACATAAGATTATGCCGCATTCTGCTGATGTTAGGGAGAACGAGATGATGCATAAACATCAAGTCCGACTATACCTTCCTCTCTCTAATCAAGGGTACTGGTGGGTACTTGTCAATGGTTATGTACCCGCACCAAAGGTGTGTTCGCTCTAGGGCCAGGTTAAACACATCATCATTGAGGGGTGTGATGGCCAGATGGAGTCATGAGCCAATATTCAGAGATGCCTCCTCATGTCTATGTTGGCAAAGGGAGACGTTGGCTCATTTTGTTTTGTTTTGCACCCTGAAATCAGGAGAACGATGTTATTGGAGGTTTTGAAAGGGAGTGGCTTCAGGCACTATAAGCCGGCTCTTCTATTCTTATTGCGATGTTCAACAGTGAGGGTGGGGTTTGCACTGGCAAGCTTTCGGGGGAAAGCCTAAGCTAAAAGAGCACATTTGTTACATGATCTGCAGTGCTAAGGCATTTCTTGTTTGGCCATTGCACTCCCAATTAATAATTTAATGTAGTGTATACCTACTTGTTTCTATACTTGCATACTTTATAATTGGATTCACATTGTGGAATGTATAGCTATTTGCTGTTTTTTATACTTATTGATACATTTGCTATTGATTTTATGGATTGGGAAAGGGGGTTTAACCTTTTAATAGGTAGTACCGCATAATGTGGGAATTCTGCCCTTATTAGGATGCATGTACAACTGATGTTAGTTTTTATGATGGTACGATCTGTGTTTTGAACATGTTTTACAGATCTTGAATCTGAAATAAACAATAATAGGACTCAGTGTAATCTTTCTACAGTTTCACAGCTTCCTCCATCTGTGTGGGACTCTACCAATCCTGTAGGACTCCAGCAGTGCGAGTTACTCGCACAAACCCAGTGCTGTTGGAATTTTAGCAGTGCTGTGGCAGTGATATAGGACTCTACTGTGAAGATGTTCATGTTGATGGAGCCTTTATTCATAAATGAAGTACTGCTGGAGAAAGGAGGACCCCCCCCCCCAGGTGCAATGTTGGTTGAGGAAAGAGAAGTGAGAAGTTGTCTCCCCCCAAATCTTTTTGTCACTAAAAGTAGTGTTAGCCTGGATATGAGGCTCAACTGAGAGCAATAAAGAGTGCACTCAACCTAATGTAACCATCAAAGAGAGTAGGGCTTTGATCTGACCAGCTTGTGGAGTAGTGATTAAAATGACGACAGGTGAGAGGAATGTGATATGTAGAGGCCAAACCACTGTGCTGGGCTCTGTTGATGCTGCTGTCTGTTTTCTTACCAAAGTTACAGAAACTTCGAACCTCAAGAAAATAGACATTTCTCCATCAGTGCCCCATAAATAAACAACTAAGGTAATTTTTCTGGTCTCGAAATTGCCCAACTCACCCAAGCCCTCAACCTCCTGTGGTGCTAGAGAAGAATTACAAGTATATACGGGTATGATTCTATTCAGAATGCCTTCAGGCCCTTATGGAATAATGGCAGTTGGAGGCTGCGTATACCTGACCCACATACCACCTGTATGGGCCTAGGAATAAAGTCAAAAGTGTACGATAGTTGGGTATGGTATGTCTGCGCTCTTCCCAAAAATTAGTCGAATAGTTAATCAGTCCATTGATTCTTCTGATCACTTTAAAACAAGTGTTATGTTTTATTGATCTCCAAATAAGATATTCAGCCGACATGTGTTTTGACCCTTAAAGTCGTCCTCAAGGCTGACATTTAACACAAATTTAACATGTTGCAGTAGAAAAGTAAATGTTCGCAACAGAGATATACAAATAACAAAGGTTTTAAAGCAAATACAATGGTATGATACATGAAATAAACAAACAAACCCACAAAATGTATAACATGCAAAAGAAATCCCAAAATTAGGTTGTATCAATGATCAATGTAATTACATGCCCATTACAAAGTAGTGCATGGGAGGTATTACAGGAGCGGGAAACAGACACAGGTAATAATTATTTAGAAACACAGCAAATTAGACTCCTGAATTAGTAAGGGGTTCACTTGTGGTGAAGATAATCTGACATTTATAGTACTACAGAATTAATGGATTGATAAAGATTCCGATGTGAGCCAAACCCTCTTATACCATGCGCAGCCTGATGGTGCCATTAGGTTAATTAAAGGATAGAGAACCGGTGAAAACCATGGAAAAATTGCTCGACTGGATTGACAAGCTATTGGATAGATGTAACCTGCCACCATGAGATGGTTACCATATCAGATTCAATAGCGTTGGTGATCAGAATAAAATCTAAGGGTGAATGGTAAGGGTGAAACAGGTTAGTATATTAGTTGTGGTCACGCCACTGAAAACTCACCCAAATGTTCCCTCTGTACAAAGCTAACCTAATAATAAAATTAAGGACACAATTTTTTTTATTTTTTTTTACTTGATTTAATTGTATAGAACAATTTTTACAAGGTTTTGAGTCCTTGAAGTCAAAAGATGAAAAGAAGAGAAGAAAAAAGAAAAAGAAAAAGAAAAAGACCTTGATGTTAAAGGGATCTCACAGTCAGAAGAGAAGACAGAGAACAGCAGACAAAGAGGATAAGGAGAGAAATAAGGACGGGGAAGACTGCAAAAGTCATGGTGTTTCCCTCTGCTCTCCCACAATAGTAATAGAGAGAAGATTTTCGAGCCATGATTTCCATTTGCTTTCCCTTCCTTATTGAGTTATTAGGCCAATAGCACGGAAAAAGCCCACCACTGCTATGACCCAGGACGTCTTTTCTCCGCCGATTAGGCGACACCACCATTCCTCTTCATCGTAGAACTGCAGATTTCTGGATAGAGGACCGAGGTGTAGTGTGCGTGCTGTCAGCACGGCCGGGCAGTTCATTAACAGGTGCTTAATAGTTTCCACCTCGTCCCCAATTTCGCAGAATCTGCATCCTTTTTCTTCCGACTTGTTCCTTCTTGACAGAACTTCCTTTGTATGAATAATGTTCAATCGAATTCTCAGGAAGGACTCTCGTATTTTTTTGTCAGGACATTTCGACAAGTACTGTTTAGTAGAATTAACTTTCTGCCAAATTGAGGGTAGGTCGGATATCAATTTCGAGGTCGATGCCTTCTCCAATGTGTCAATCCAATCTTGCTCCTTAATGCGCACTTTCACCTTTACCGGATTGTTAATGAGTTCGTCACTGGAGCTGCTTGCCCAATCTAGGAGGGTTGTCATTCTTAGTGACCAGTCCAACAGCATTTTGCACGACCCTGTTATTATTTCTTGACGTATTTCCTTTAGTATCAACGGCGGAGAGGGTAGTAGCATTTTTCGATAGAGCATGATTTCATTTCGAGCCACAATGGAGCTCAGCGATTGCAGTGACAACTCTCTCCTTATTAATACAATTGGGAGCGACTGTGGCAGATTAAGCAGGTGTTTCCAAAAGAGTCCCTCCACTTTTTCCCAAAAGTTCGGTGGTAAATTGGGTAGGGCTTCAACTCCATACGTCAAAGTGGGGACTACCTTCGCTCTGTAGAAGGTCAGGACTGGCACTAATGTGAAACGGCCGTATTTGTTCGCTACCGCTCTTGCCTGGGTTACAAGAAGGCGAGTTTTAGTCAGTATGTTATCTTGCATTGGGACTTCTTTTGAGCTTTTGTTTAAGATAATCCCTAGGTACTTGAAGTTAGTCACTTTTTCCAGCTGTTGGTTGTCCACTGCCCAGACGAATTTCTCCGCATCACGAGACGATTTTCCAAACGTCATTATTTTGGTTTTGTCGAAATTCATCGGGAGATGGTTTTCTTTGAGATAGGCATTAAGATTGTTGATCTATCTCTGGAGGCCTATAGGTGTAAGGTCCATGAGAATAATATAATCTGCATACAGCAGGCGCGCTATTTTGCTTGTTCCCAATGTCGGGGGAAAGCTTCGTACTCTCTCCTCGTGATCCTTGTAATCCGCTATGTAGGCGTTATACAAGGCCAGAGCCAGAGGGCAGCCTTGCTTAACGCCTATCTCTGTCTTGATCTCGGAGGAGAGACGGCCCAGATTGTTTAACCGTACACACATTGAAGTTTCTGAGTACAGGGCCTTTATTGGATCCAGAATCTCAGATGGGCAAGCATGATGATATAATTTCTCCCAGAGTAGTCCTCGATCCACACGGTCGAAGGCCTGGACCAAATCAATGAAAGCCATATATATCTTAGGCCGTCCCTCTGAAACCTTGGCTTTCAGTGTGCTCAAAGCCAATATGTTTACCGTCGTGCCAATGTTTTTCACAAATCCTCCCTGTAGAGGATCATGGAGGGCTGATGTGAGTATCCAAGATTGAAAATTGTCCAACAATAGAGCTCCAAAAACTTTGCCTATGGAGTCTAGCAGCGCTATTGGGCGATAATTCGAGGGAGTGTCTTTAGAGCCCTTTTTAAAAATAGGTACCACTAGAGCTTTCTTCCATGATAGTGGGATCTCGGAGTGCTTGACACATGCCATGAAGACCTCTTTAATGAAGATTGACCATGCTTTCAAATTTTTTTTCAGATCATAGTTCGTGATGCCATCCGGGCTGGCAGCTCTGGAGCTATTAAGTTTTTTAATTTTCCACTCAGTCGTCTCGATATCTGTCGGAACCGCCCAAACGATCTTTTTTGTCTGCTGAACTGGAATAGGTAGGTTTTTAGATGATGGAACTCCGTAGAGGTCTAGGAAGTGAGATACCCAACTTGCATCGCTTATTGAGTTTTGAAGGGCTTGATTCAGGACTTTCGAGTCCCCCTTAATTAGGGACCAGAAGTCTCGCGCGTTCTTACCACAAATAGTTCGTAGCATGAGCTCAGCGTCATCTTGAGCACGCTGGTATTTCGATGACCTTAACCATGATTTGTAGTTGATCGCCGCCCGAGTTGCTTCTTCTTTTTTCCCTGGAGAGTCCGAGATAGCTGCTGCTCGCTTCAATTTTCTCAGCCATTTTCTGCGTTCTACTAATTGCGGGTTGAATACGTGATTAAATGGCTTTGCTATTGGCTGCTTCTTTCCTTTGTTACAGGCAAATGTCGAGAGAACTGAGACGTAATCTGTCGATGCCTTGGCCCCAATAAGGTTCCCATTTTTCTCTTCTTTATACAGACGTGTCAACTGAGCAATTGCAGATACGGACATCTTCAGCCGTGTGCCACTTTGGTTAACTTCTAAATTTGCATTTGTGTAGCGGACTTCTGCTCTTGGAGAGGCCCAAGAAAAACTCACGATGTTATGATCACTGTATTTAGTCCTGGTCACTTCAAAGGATTCCTTTATTGCTAAAAAGCTCCTTGATACCTGGATGTAATCAATGATGGCCGTTTGATTATTTCTCTCCCAAGTTGGAATGGCCTCTGCATTAGGGGCTGCTCTTTGTAGCAGATTATGTATGTCTCTAGCCTTTATTAGATTTGTCCATCTGCGAGATCTTCCCGTAGCCGAGTTTAATCCTTTGGTTAAGTCGACGTTCAGGTCGCCAACCAAGATCGTGTAGTTGGCAGTGCTCGAGATTAAATAATCATCGATAATCGTCTCCATTTGATTGATGTAATTATCACAGGTCACCCGTTTAGGGTTCCAATAGGTGTTCACCAGTAGAATCTCAAGCTGCGGGGCCTTATCACCAACGTTACGGGAAGTGTTCCAAGTAAGGATTACCGCTAATATAAACTCTGTTGTTTTGAGTATCTTTTTCAGGTAAAGGCCACTTCCCGATCTGATGGCGATAATAAGCCCTGATCTGGGTCTGCCCATGTTTTCTTTAAGGGCCGGCGAGTGAATCAGATGGTAACCGTCCAAAGTGGGTTTCTCCCTTAACCAAGTTTCTTGTAAACACAACACATCGAAACCTGTAAGGTCGACGTCTGACTCCACAGTCAGATGTTTGTAGCATCTAGTGTTCCAAGACCCTAGTTTTAGAGAGGGGGGATCCCATATCGACGGTGCCTTGGTATCCCCAAAGAAGTCCGTGATTAATCCTTGTGGTGGCTACTTGCTTCTTTGTGGACCTCTGCTGGATTCTGGCTTATCTCCGTTTTGATCATTGAAATTCAAGGGCTGCAGATCGCGTGGAGGCATCCTGCGAACCCCTCTATCACTCAATTGATGTTCAACTAGATGGAAAATTCGACGAGTAGAAGGTATCGACTTCTCGTCGGGTTCCCATTCCCTCTCATTTCTGCTTCTTCCGGTAGATTGTTGCTGGAAACTCTTTCTTGCTAGTGGGGTGTCCTCTTACTTGCCAAATTTAGTGAAGCCCCCCTCTTCGCTTCGCGGTTCGTGTCTTCGCGTGATTTGCGAGATCGGCCTTTGGCGACCGTAGTTTCGTTCGTTCACCTTATAGTTTGTCGCTTTTCGTGAAGCACCCTCTTGGGATGGTTTGGGCCCCAGAATGCTGTCTGTGACATAGAGCAGCTCGAAGCCCAATTTCAAGAGGTTGGACCTTTCCCCCCAAATCTGTTGCTGTGTATAGTTTGAATCAATGTGGAGATACGAGCTGTCTTTTCTTCCATTAGGATTTGGCTCGAGAATGTTAATCTCCTTTGTGATGTTGATTTGCGAGAGACGAGCCTCGCTAAATAGTTTTGCCAGGGCTCTACGGTTCAGGATCCAACTGTCCTGTTTTTCCTGGACCCTTTGGAGTTTGAAGATCCTGGTAGTCTTTTCTTTTTTTCCTGGAGGCTCTAGATCCCCAGCTGCTCTTCGTGAGAGCCCCTCCGACCCGGCTCCCCTTTCATTCCACCTCTGCTCATGGACTCGTGATTTATAGTGCGGATTTAGGATTGCTGTGGAAGCTCTTCCAGCCTTTGATCTCTCTTTACGGTCTCTTGCTTCCTTCGGCGACCTCTCTCTTAGAACTACAGGAGCTCTTTTGTTGTCACTATCACACTTTTTCCTGGTAATAGGCCGGGGGGAGCGCCTATCTTCCGTGGGTTTGTGTGAGAATTTATCCTTCTTGGTTCTCAGTCCCTCTGGACCTGTCTTAGAGGTCTGACTCAAGTTCCTCTTGTTCTTTGCCCGAGGGGTGCATGTTGACGAGTCCATAAGGAGGGCTTTTGTTTTTGGTTCTTTTCCGCAGCTCTGTTTTCACGAGTCTCTGTGATTTTTCGTTTTTGCTGGATTGGGGGCGACAGATCTGTCTCTTCCTCTTCCACCGAGTATGTGCTAAGGTCGATAAGATCAATTGAGTCTAAGTCGCTAACCGATTCCGAGTCAGGGGGATCCTCCTGATTTTGATCGGCTGGCTTTAGTTTGAACACTTTTCTATTTTGCACAGGTGATGGGTCATTTGCCATCCTTGATTCTCTTGTATTGTTCGGTTTCAGCTTTGCTGTTTTCCTCGACTCAGTTGACACTGGTTTGGCCGCCCTCTGGGCTTTTTTTCTTCCTTGGGCCGGATAGGGAACTCCTACATGCTTAAAGATTTCAAACGTTGACGGGATCCGGAAAGCTGCAAAATTGGATCCCTTCTCTGCAGGTTGAATCTGACCATCTTCCGGGAGGTCAAAAACTACCACACCGTTTTTCATGCCTGCTGAGTTCTTTATTTGCGGGTTTGTTGAAACTGCCTCGATCCTAGGGGGCTGGGGGAGGATTGCGTTTTCACTTATGGCCCTCAGATCAGCTAAATTGCAGACATCCTCCGTTGTTTGGGACTCCTGATTACTTAAGGAAACCTGTTTGGGCGCCATCGATGTATCAATCAGGTCCCCGTCTGCATGTTGAGGTCTCTTATTACCCAAGGCATTTTGAAAGTCAAGCCCACAAGTCCTGTGGGCCAGCACAAAGCCCTCCAGATAGATACGTTTGGAGTGCATCAATGCTATTAGAGTGTTTTGATCTTTAAGAGTTTCATGGATCGATTCGTACAGCTTCCCAAACGGAGCCAATGCTATCGTGACAGTGGACAAGATCGTCATTGGGTCTAGCTTTTTCCCAGGTGTTTCTGGCATCGGTTTGGCAATAAGTTCGCTCATCCGTCGAGGAAGCACAGGGGAGTTCGAATGCGGTGCGTTCCCGATGCATTTATCTAAGCCGCTTCCTAACCCTGTCTCCTTGACTCCTTTAAGGGAAGGGGGGAAAATCGAATCAAGAGGCGGCGGAGGGAGGAATGATTTGAACGAAGAGGCTGCCCCCTCTTCCGAGTCAGGAAGGAGCGAGGGCTTCTCCTTCCTCTCCCGCAGGCCCCTCCTATCCTTATCCTGAACTTCCTGGGGCTGCCGACCGGGGTCCTGGGTTTTAGCAGCTAAGGAGCACTCTTTTTCTCTGGGTGCAACTTCCAGAACGTCACTTATCACTGAGGGACTTCTTCTCACATCCGGACCAGCCTGAGTGTCTCCTTCCTCGCCAAGCCCAAACTCAAGCCCTGGTAACAACTTACTGGGAAGGACATTTGCCGGCCCGGTGGGTAGCTTCACTGCCCCCGTCTTGTTGATAACCTCTTCCACCTGAGGTTTACGTTTGGGAGGTAGAATTAAATTTGAGAGATGTAGGGCCGTGTCTTCCATTATGGCCAGCAGCTCCGCGTCAGAGAATTCCTGCTGTCCCCGTCCTTCACGGCGCGTTTTTTTGCCAAAAAAGTCTTTGAGGGTGATCATTGCATTTGGGGGATTCTGATGCTGAGTTTTTTTCCCTCCTACTCCCCCCCTCTTAAACGGAACTTTTGAGCGCGCTGGTCTTTTGGGGAGCGTTTTCTTTAAGTTCCCCTGTGTCTTTAGGTAAGCAGAGGGTTCCGTCCTCCTTCTGTCAGATAGAGGACTCGATGGTAGGATGATCACTGGAGAAGCGATGGGCAATGGACTTGCATTCGGCTGGGACAGCGCTACCGGGCTAAGGGATGCTGTGGTAGCCGAGGCGCTGTGGTCCTGGGGGCTTAAAGAGTCTATTAAACTGGCCTCTCCTTGAGGCGACAATGATCTCACCCTGTCCGCTGACACCAGACTCTTCAGGGAGGTAGAGGGACTAAGTTCTAGAGCTACGGAGCTAGCCTCTAGATCGATTGATGATGTGGGAGGGGAGCTCTCCTCGCCGCCTGGCGGTGTTCGCAGGTCGTCCATTTCCCCCATCGTGTGTATCATTATATTCACTTGTTCCCCCCCCATAGAAGGCGTATCGGGTGGGCCCGCCCCCAAGGCCCCCTTCCTCCCGTTGGCGTCCACTGGCTCTCTCTCCGAAACGAGCGGGCATAGATGGTTCTCTGGTCTAATGGGGGGGGGTTCCAACCGTGGGACTTGGCTTGTCTTGGGTGACGCTTGGGGTTCCCTGCTTCCCCCTTTTACCACATGGGGCAAAGTTTTGGGCGTGGGTGTTTCGCTAGTCATAGAGAAGTCTATAACACCCTTCCCCGAGGTGGAGGTTTCCTCCCCCCTCCTCTCAATCGTGAGGAAATTGAAGACACACTCTGAGTGTTGTGATTGAGTCTTTGCATTATTCGAAAATGTTGGTAGGGGGAGGTGATGATGTGTATTCCAGCGAAAGGCCAGATTCTGTTACCTGTTCAGCTGCATCGGTAAAACTGCTATTTAGAAGCTCTGGACAACGCTGCTTCTTGCTCCGTAGATTTCTCGGCTCGAGATCGTTCACCGATGGTTTCCTTTTGGCTCTCTGCACCAGCTCAGACATGGTAAGAAAAGCCCTTCCCTCGACACGCGCTGATTGCAGACCTCTCCTTCCTCCTCCCGCCGACCGCGGACTGCTGACTGCCCTTGTCAGTCCCTTCGCGGTCCGCTTCGCGGAGGGAAGTGGTTATGTGCCAGAGGCTCACCAGAGCACACGCCTCTCAGCACACGCCTCCAAAGAAAGTGAGGAAATACTGCGCTCTCGAACAGCGCTCACTGCTCACACTGCTGACTGCCCTTGTCAGTCCCTTCGCGGTCCGCTTCGCGGAGGGAAGTGGTTATGTGCCAGAGGCTCACCAGAGCACACGCCTCTCAGCACACGCCTCCAAAGAAAGTGAGGAAATACTGCGCTCTCGAACAGCGCTCACTGCTCACACTGCTGACTGCCCTTGTCAGTCCCTTCGCGGTCCGCTTCGCGGAGGGAAGTGGTTATGTGCCAGAGGCTCACCAGAGCACACGCCTCTCAGCACACGCCTCCAAAGAAAGTGAGGAAATACTGCGCTCTCGAACAGCGCTCACTGCTCACACTGCTGACTGCCCTTGTCAGTCCCTTCGCACAATTATTAGTACTATGCGGCTAATTGGTATATAATTAACATACCCTACCCAATTCACCATGTTGTGTTAAAACACGTAATTGGAAGGAACTCCTTCTCAAAGTTGAAGAATACACATCCGCTACATTAGCTCTTTTTTGCCTATTAAAAATACCAAAACCAAATATAATTTTTGCGGACCCAATAGTGAGCAATGTTTTGCAGAAAATCTATCAGATATCATAATATATCTTAACCTGAACAAAATGTATGTGTCCAGCTTGTTAGAAGCGACTTGGGTCATTGACTGGCCAGAAATGTTTCACAAATGACTGTTAGTAGTAGGTAGAATACCTATAGAGGGGTAATCGGAAATGAATAGCTAGAGATTAGGTGAGCAGAAAGATGTGCACTGTGGCCTATGAAGTATGTGGTGCTCGTAATCATTAACTCGCCTCTTGTTAAATTCTTGGGTCCAAAAATACCCCTTGGTGTTCTGCACGTATGAGGAGCGCGAACGCCAGTATTATAAACATTTCAGTGCGTCTCAAAAGCGTGCAACGTCACGCACCAGATGATGTCACGATGCGCCGCTTCACACGAATCAACATTGTGACGTAATGTGTTAACATGTGTTGACGCATGCACGACCATTCTAATTTTAAAATACCTCTTAGCCGCAAACGTGTCAAGTCCAATCTATCTGGATGTCACTTGCACGATGATTGTTCTAATTATTACAAGCGGCTATCAAATAGTAGTAGATGTAGATAAAACGTCTTGGATGGATCAATTCCTATTTTTTATGACTTATACCATCTTATGATATATCGATATGGAACAAGTTACTTGTAACTGTTGTTCTCCAGCATGGGTCTGTCATGGATTCACATGCTCATGAATATTCCCCGTCGTCAGGCTGGGAATCCTCGGTAAAGAAAAATCAGTATCAGTTTCGTTTCTGATCTGTCTTTTGTAGTAGTAACCAATCACTGATCTCTGCGTCATACTGACCACAGCCAATGACTGCCATCTCCCTAAACCCCGCCTCTGGCAGCCATCTTCAGATTTGGTAGCACGTGAAGTGGCAGTATGACCAAGTGAAGAGCCGCAGAGGGGTAGGCGGGAGGGTTTGCATGTGAATCCATGCCAGACCCATGCTGGAGAACAACAGTTACAGGTAAGTAACTTGTTCCTTCTCCAGCATGGGGTCTGGCATGGATTCACATGCTCATGAATAAAAGAATACATAATACATAGCAGTACACACATGCACAACCACGGGAGGTGGCAACAGGCTCAACATTAAGCAATACAACAACTCAACATTAAGCAACTCTTACCTCCTCACCAGGCTCACCTTAGGCGAACAGGTTGCGCAGCACTGCTTGGCCGACCCTGGACTCCTCCCTGGAGTCCCGATCGACGCAGTAGAATCTTGTGAAGGTGTGCGTCGACCTCCACGTCGCAGCCCTGCAGATATCCAGCAGGGGCACACCAGACAGGAACGCCGGGGTAGCAGCGATCGCTCTGGTCGAATGGGCTCTCGGACGGCCGGGCAGCTGTAGATTTGCCAACCGGTGACAGTGCATGATGCAGCCGGAGAGCCATCTGGAAATGGAAGTCTTCGAGAGAGCCTTCCCTTGATTCACAGGCCCAAAGTTCACAAACAGTTGTGACGTCTTCCGAAAACTCTTTGTGCGGTCCACGTAGAACTTCAGCGCTCTAGCTACATCCAGCGAGTGCAAAGTCCTCTCAGCCGGTGACGAAGGCGACGGGAAGAAAACTGGCAACACCAAGGGCTCGTTGAGGTGGAAGTCCGACGGCACCTTGGGCATAAAGGATGGGTGTGTCCTCAGCACCACCCTCGTGTCATGAAAAGTCAAGTATGGAGGCTTGCAAGATAGGGCCTGGCTCTCTCCCACTCATCGTGCGGAGGTGATAGCCACGAGGAAAGCGGTCTTCCATGACAGGAACTTCAAAGGCGCCGAATGCATAGGCTCGAATGGGGCCCCCATGAGCTTGGTCAGCACCACATTAAGCTCCCACGCCGGGGCAGGAGCCTTCACCGGCGGGAATGATCGGAATAGTCCCTTCATGAATTCTTTCACCAGGCGATGAGACCACAAGGACGCCCGTCCCGTCGGCCTGGTATATCGGGAGATTGCCGCCAGATGTATTTTGATGGCGGCGTGAGCCAGTCCAGCTTTGGCCAGCGACAGTAGGTACGGCAGTACTTGAGGGGCCGTAATCCGCAGAGGGTTAATCTTCTGTGCACGGCACCAGACAGAGAGCCTCTTCCATTTATGTCTAACACTTGAGGGTCGAGGACGCCCTGGCCCTTGCAAGAACCTCTCTGCAGGCGGCCGGTATGTCGTAACCTCCAAACTCTAGCGCTGCAGGAGCCAGGCCTGCAAGTTCAGCGACTTCGGGTCGTGATGGAGGATGGCGCCTCCTTCCCTGGAGAGAAGATCCGCGTCCACTGGCAGCTTGATTGACGGGGACGCTGACAAGTGCAGAAGGTCCGGGAACCATATCTGCCTCGTCCACGCAGGTGCGACAAGGATCATCCTGCACCGTGACCTCTTGAGCTGGTTGATGAGCCGGATCAGCAACAGCAATGGAGGGAACGCGTATAGAAACTGGCCCTCCCAGGGGAACGAGAAAGCATCGCCCATGATCCTCGGCTGGGGAAACCTGCCGGCGAACCTCCGGCACTTGGAGTTCGTCGCCGTCGCGAACAGATCGATCTGGGGTGTGCCCCACCGTCGGAAGATGCAATCCACTAGATCCTGTCGTAGTTCCCACTCGTGGCACGAGCGCAGCTCTCTGCTGAGCGAGTCGGCGATGGTGTTTTTTATTCCTGCCAGATGAAACGGCACCAGAAACATCCCTTGGGTGACGGCCCAATGCCACAGATCCTGCGCCTCCTTGGACAGGGCTGGGGATCTGGTACCGCCCTGCTTCCTGATGTAGAACATGGTGGTGGTGTTGTCGGTGAAGATCCTCACCACCTTGCCCTTGAGGGACGGAAGAAAGGACCTGAGGGCCCAAAACACTGCACGTAGCTCCAGGACGTTGATATGGAGGGACTTCTCCGTCGGAAGCCAAAGGCCTCTCGCGTGCAGATTTTCGGTGTACGCTCCCCACCCTTCCAGGGAGGCATCCGTGGTCACTGTCTTCTGGTGGCCCGGGGTCTGGAAGTCCATGCCCGCCGTCAGATGCGCGCGGGTGCCCCACCACCGGATCGCTCGTCGGAAGCTCTCGTCGAGTGTGATCCTGTCCTCGAAGCTGCCCGTCGTCTTGATCCAGCGAGTGTCCAGGAACTCCTGTAACGGGCGCATCCGAAGCCTGCACAGGCGGATGAGATAAATGCAAGAAGACATCATTCCGAGGAGGGATTTGATGGACCTCACCCTGGCCGCGTCCGCAACCAGCATCTGCTGCACCTTGCCCAAGATGGCCCTCGTCCTTTCCTCCGATGGAGAGGCCAGAAGCGCCACTGTGTCGAGTTTCGCTCCCAGAAACAGTGCGTCTTGCGCGGGTACCAGGTGGGACTTGGCGTAGTTTATGGAGAATCCCAGTTCCGTGAGTAGTTGGAAGGTCCTCGCCGTGTGCTCCGCGGCGAGCTCCCTTGTCTTTGCTCGGATGAGCCAGTCGTCCAGGTAGGGGTAGACGTGGATCCCCTCCAGGCGCAGCCGCACCGCCACCGGTGCGAGGCACTTGGTGAACACCCTGGGTGCCGACCTCAATTTGAAGGGAAGGGCTCTGAACTGGTAGTGACGCCCTTGGACCACAAATCTGAGAAACCTTCGGTGTCCCTTTAGGATGGGGATATGGAAGTAAGCATCCTCCAAATCCAACGACGACAGGAAATCGCCCTCCTCCAGCTGACCCAGGACATGCTGGAGGGTGACCATCTGGAACTTCTGTGCCTTGATGAATTTGTTCAGTCGTCGTAGGTCCAGGATGGGACGCCATCCTCCTGTCTTCGTCACGAGGAAGTATCTTGAGTAAACTCCGGAGCCCCGAAGCCTCTTTGGGACGAGCTCGATGGCGCCTTTCTTGAGCATCGCCTTTACCTCCAAGAGAAGTTGAGGGACGTGATGTTCCTTCCTGGCCACGGGGGGGGGCGCGTGGGCACTTCTTTAGAAATTTGAGCGCGTGACCCTGGGCCAGGGCGTCCAGCACCCAACGGTCAGTGGAGATGGACTCCCACACGCTGATGAAGTGCGCCAGCTGGTATCCCACCGGGATGAATCGGTGGGGGCCCGACCCCACGGCCGGTTCAGTCCTGCTTCGACGAGGCTTTGCCGCCTTGTCCTCCCTGGCGACGACGGCGGGGTCCGCCCGACTTGCCTCGTCCCCTGTAGGCTTCCTGTGATGATGAACGGGCCGCTTGACGGTAGGTGGAATATCCACCGCCGGAACCTTTGGAGGCACCCTGCTTGCCTCCGGCGCTCCGAAAGGGCGGCCGTCGTTGTTGGAGAACACCAAGAGCCAGGGCCGTCTCCATGTCCGTCTTGATGGCTTGTAGGGAATCGTCCACTGTTTTCCCAAACAGGTTGCTCCCATCGAACGGCATGTCCAAAACTCTGGTCTGCACGTCCTGCCGGAAGTCCGTTGCCTTGAGCCATCCACGCCGTCTATGGCACACGCCGTTGCCCAACTGGCAAAACCCAGTGTCAGCGATGTCCGTCGCTATCGTAATGGCGTGGTCCGACGCCACTTCTCCTTCCTGCAAGATCTCTAGGGCCTCCGCCCTCTTGTCGTCCGGTAGGAAGTCCAGCAGGGGGGCGATCTTGTACCACAACTCCCTGTCGTAGCGGGCTACGATAGCCAAGGCGTTGGCAGCCTTAATCGTCGTCGCTGCCGATGAGATGACTCTGCGTCCCATCGTGTCCAATTTCTTTCCCTCGCCGTCCGGGGGGAGGTTGACGTAGAGGCCGAAGGCCCTCCTGCTTTCTTCTGGCCGCCGCGGAGACGAACGAGTCCGGGGTCGGCTGTGCCTCAAGGCACAAGGGGGCTGCGTCCGGGACCCGGTACTACTTCTCGTACCGATCCCTTCTCGCAGGCGTTGTGGATGGGTTCTTGAGGAGGGCCCTCATCCCAGATATCGTCCAGTAGAGGTACAGCGAGGACCGTCTTCCTCTTGGTCTCGCGCCGTTGATAAAGGAAACCCTCCTTCTCATCCGGGCAGAGCTGGAAAAGCTCGGATGCCCTGGCGATCATGGCATGAAACGATCCAATCTAGTCGGGCAGGGAAGCCCGGGGAGGAGGCGACGACGGAAGATCCTCGTCATAAAGTTCGTCGTCTGTACCCGTCGCGGCCGTGTCCGTCCCCGTATCATCCCCACGGGTCGTGGACGGGGAGGAGGGCTGAGCAGGGCGCGATGGTTGAAAAGGAGGTGGAGGATGAATCCTTCTTCTCTTAGGAGGAGGGCTCCCAGAAGGGTCTGGCTCCGGGTCCCCCGTCGGGAGCGGTTCCTCCGTTGGTGGTAACGGCAATCTCATCCTTATCTCCGAGCATAAGGACTGTATAGCCAACAAAATGGCCGCCGAGTTGTCTTGCGGCACTGGTTGAGGGGATTCCGACGGGCGGTCAGGAACCTCGTCGGCACCCTCGACGTTCTCGTCGTCTCCTACGTCGGGGTCCCTCCCGACGGGCTCGTCTTCTTCCACGCCTGGTTGATGGCGCCCTGCCTGGCAACCGAAGAGCCCGACCGTTCGGCGCTCCCGGTGCCAGCGGACTCGCGGTGCTTGGCCTTCTGTTGGGCCCCCGTCGCCGGGGCGCACTCAAAGGTCTTAGAAGACCGCTCGGACTTCTTTTTCTCACCTGACTGGCTCTTGCCTTCCAGCCAGTTGGCGAGACGCAGATGGCTGTCCTTCATGGTGCGCTCTGACATGTTGCCGCAAAACGCACAGTCCTTCTCCACGTGCGTCTTGTCCTCATGCAGGCAGTAGAGGCAAAGGGAGTGTTCGTCCTCCTTGAAGACATTCTGAAGCTGGCATCCAGGGCAGACCCTGAACAGCTTTCCGGGCGTCGAGCTTCCCTTCTCCTGGGCCATGTCCGAGATGGGCCTGAGAAACTTCTGGAGTCCTCCAAAAGTGTGGCTCGACGAAATCTTCACCCTTGAGGGGCGTAGAAGAATCCGACACGGGTCCCCGTTGATCGGATAAAGAAACGGTGGAGCTTGAGGCTCTTTTGACCGAAAAAAGAGAGAATTTTCCTATGAAAAAGTGCGAAAACACACTAAAGCTCGAGAGCAATAGCACGAGGATCCCAACACTTGAACGTGCGGTAAAAATCTGAAGATGGCTGCCAGAGGCGGGGCTTAGGGAGATGGCAGTCATTGGCTGTGGTCAGTATGACGCAGAGATCAGTGATTGGTTACTACTACGAAAGACAGATCAGAAACGAAACTGATACTGATTTTTCTTTACCGAGGATTCCCAGCCTGACGACGGGGAATATTCATGAGCATGTGAATCCATGCCAGACCCCATGCTGGAGAACATTGAGCATGTTTTCTATGTGGCCAACACTGTTTAGACTATACTAGGAGGATGTAAGATTTCCCCTTCTTTGACCAAGCACAGCCTGTTTCTGCCTGACAGCACATCCAATCAGGGCCAATTATACAGAATTAGCCCAGTTTCTCATGCAGACATGTTTATTTATTTCTCAACACATGCCTGGGTATTTTAGACGCTCTATGGCAATTTATAATATTAGCCAATGTATTCAATTCAATAGTGAATCATGTCGGAGGTCACATGACCGACATCAATACAAATGCGCGATGATATCCATATCTAATAAGATGGTATACGTCATAACAAATAGGAACTGATCCATCCAAGAAGTTTTATCTACATCTACTATTTGACAGCAGCTTGTAATAATTAGAACAACAATCATATGATTCTATAACTGTCAGCTCCAGGGATGGAGGGTAACTGCTGTGCTCCTGTGCCCTATGTTGATCTCAGACTCTTATTGAAAAAATGTCAGTGGCAAGTACCCCGGAGGCAGCACAGTCAGCCAAAAGACAAAAGGGACCTGAACAGGAAGACAAAGGATTGAACAGAGAAGATAAACTCTTAGAACTGCTGAGCAAAATGACATTAGACATTGCAGAGATAAAGGCAGCCCTTCAGAAGAGAGGTTTGAAGCAATTATTAAGAGAGTGGATTCAACTGAGATGCATCTAACTACTGTGGATGAGAGGGCTCAAACTGATGGATCAGATACAGGATTTAAAAGTCATCCATGAGAAGATCTCTCTAAAACTATCTGAGCAAGAAATGTTTTCGAGGAGAAATAACTTTGGCTTTGCTTGCTTTCCAGAAAACACAGAGCAAGGGTATGCAATTGACTTTCTTCAAAAGACATTACCAAAAATGCTGACTTTGGATTAATCAATTACATTGGAGATAGAGAGAGCGCATCGTTTCCTTGGACCTAAGCCCTCCCTAGATGAGAGACCAAGGCATTTTATTGTAACATTTTCGAGATTCCCAATAAAGGAACTTGTTCTCAAGAAGGCACGTGAAGTGAAAGATCTTGCAAGGGGAGGCAATAAGATAATGTTATTTGTGGATTTGAGTAAAGACATATTGGAGAAGAGATATGCATTTGATAGAGCAAAGGCAAAAGCGCGGGAAAAGAAACTTAAATACTATATGATCTACCCTGCCATCTTCAGGATTGCGGTTGATGGACGCCAACATTCATTTACAGATAGTAAATCAGCAGAGGCCTTTTTGACAGACTTTGACCCTGATCCTATGTAAGGTATGTCTTCTGATATGGGAAATGTGAATAATGTTGAAGAAAAAGGGAGATATAAAATCCCATAAACCAAGCATTAACTGATGGTAGCTGGCCGGATGTGGACAGTTTTTTTTTTTTTTTTTTTTTTTTAACTAGTTGCTCTTTTGCATCTATTTGCTTGAGGTATGATTCATTTTTATTCTTTGATTTCATTTATTTAAAGCAATCTATGACTTATTTCATGGTCTTAAAATGGCCACCGGGAAGAATCTGTTTTTTTTCAACTGCTTCGAATGCTGCCTTCACTACCGAAAACAGAGAGGCAGGCAACATCACTGAAAGAAAATGTAGAAAAGCACCTAGAATGTATGGCCTAATGTAATGTGGCGTGAACATGGAGGCGGAGCATTGGAATGGTGAACCGCGGAGTATGGAAGCAGTAACGCTAGAAGATGAGCGCAGGGAGAGTGAGCGTCTACGAACATGCAGTGTCATTGTTGGAATGCGGTAAGCGGAATCCAGGCTAGCTAGCTCTTGGGCTGCGCGTACAAATGTCATCGCGCTCTGAAAATATTCATTCAATATTTCACCAAGGTTCTGGAAATTAAACACCGGCAAAAATCCCTGAAATTGTCCGAGATGCCCCCTAGCAGCTATGCAAGCATGAGAATGGCAGCAAAATAAATGTAAATATGGTGGCAGGTGCAGCATATCTATGCGCATCCAGATAGGGATTAATAGACATGGATCCACACACATAATCTAGCATACTCATAGCACTGATGCAGATGGGTGGATGCTAATATGGATTGATGAATGATGGGCATAGTCTCATTGCGAGGTAAATGTGTCATCCTCATACGGGATTTGACAGAGCGTACGTATCAGACCCATGAACTGGCTGATTTCAAATTCAAGGTGGTCATCGAAACGGCAGTCGGGGGGGCACAGTGGGGGAGGGGGGATCTTCATCATACTTCCCCAAACAAATCCAGCCAGTACCTAAACCTCTTGAAACCAGGTGATGTTACCAAAGGTGACTGCTGTTTTAATTTCAAGACAAAAGTCATCAATAAGACAACAATGACAGCTATCATATGCTACACTCATTGGATATCGGAAATTAAACTCAAATTAAGCTATAAAGCATGGCTTCAAGAAACCCAATGTAGTGTATAATGTATCTGTTTTAGTCAACGTTGATATGCAAACGTAACTGCTGCTGTGTTCAGGACAATTCCTTCGGATATACTTGGAGAGGTACTGTGCATAGTCAAGACTATGAATAGATGCAGTGGCTGTAGTCGAAATGAGAAAAAAAAATGCAAAGAAAATAAAGACTTGCAAGATAGTAAACTGCTGCCATAGGAGTGAATAATTCGAATACTGCCATTCATTTTGGTTCAGGGGTCCATAAGTCTAGAGTGAAATGAATATGGAAATGAATGATATGAATAAAAAATATAGAATATGGTGACTGAAATTCAGGGAAGAATACATCTTCTGAATCACATATTGCTGACACAATAGGAGGCTTTAGCAATGGAAGGTCTTGTAAATGGAACAGTAAAGGCTCTAGTCTACTTGTGTTACGGTATAGACGGAAATAAACTATTATTACATACTACAAAGAGAAGTGAGCGGGAGAGATATGAAATATATAACAAGTATAATGCTCAAAACTGCTGCAGCCTTTTATGTGAGTCTGTCATATTGTATGTAAAGTATGTTGGCCGGCAATAGATATAGGCTGCTCTTCACTAGCCAGGATTAGGAAGATAGATTTGGTATAGGTCCATTCTCATGGAAGCAGAGGGAGCTGTACATAATATTGTGGAACTTGGGTCAAGGCGTTTGCTTAGAGTGAGTCGAGTTATGAGAAAGCTTAAAGCAGACACCATGTTTGTCACTGCAAGATTCTAAAGTAAAAGGACCACCATGGGCAGTGCTAAACTAATAACAAACAGGAGGGAAGGTAATAGGCTACTAACTAGAGAAACCCGGTGTAAAATAGGTTAAATTATTATAGGTGAAATAAGTCACGTTAATTAAATATATTCTATAAAAAGAAATGTATTTGTAGATTTTGAGCAAGATGCAAATAGAAGATTTGTAAGGATTATATTTAGTTTTAATAGGGATTGATGTTGGGATAATGAGTTGGGATGTGTATTAATATTTAACACGTAGGTTTAATGGGCATGGGATTACTGGCGAGTATGGTTCTGAATACAGTGCAGATTGTATATATGTTAGCTCATTTTAGGTCTATGGATTATCAGATATTACATGATAGCAAATGTTTTTGGTTTCTATATGTCTATGTGTGAGTCTCTAGTTTGTGTATTATTTTTTGTCATTTTGCCCTTTTTCACGCCTTGCTCTCAGGGACGTCATTTAGGTTTTTTTTTTGGTAATACAAGGTCCTTGGCTGTGGCCAGCACCATATGGCTCTTTACTTCTGGAGTGGCTGGCTTTCTTGTTTAGGCCTCTTAAAAGAAAAATAAGAACAAGAGTGCCACAAGTCTAACACTTTCAGCATTGACCGTAAATAAGAAAGAATAGTAACATCTAATAATGTGTCTTTCTGGAATTCTATACAATAATTGCTAGACTCAAAGGTTTATTTCAGGCACACTTCAGGGGTCGGGTCACTTATTTAGTCTGTTCTTAAATGCCTCAACTCAACCTTTCATCCTTACTAAGGTCGATAAATGAGTACCAACACAGGTTGGGCGATATTGGGTGTATATTTTTTCTATATAAAGCGCTTAAGCGTAAGTGCTATATAATAGCACATCATTATCTTTTGGACATGGACATCTGCTTGCATTCACAGTAATTTGGTAATATGGGCCTATACACACTGATCTTAACGATACATATGGCGATCCATTCTTGTATGAAATGTACATCACATTACAGTGATATTGTAACCACATTTTCCATAGTGTAAAATGCTATGTGATGCCACTTCCTGTTTTGTCAACGGGTGAAAGGTCGTGTTCCATCGCTTCCCGCGATATCACTTCGGGGTGGGGTAAAATGACATAATTTCCTGTGATGTCATCAGGGGTCAAGGGTTGTGTGATGTCACTTCCGCTACCCCTGGCACTTTGGTGAAATGATGTCCCTTCTTGCTCTCGCTCTTTGGATTAAAATATGGATCAGGTTGATACATTGGATGTGGTATGTTTTGTTTTGGTAATATGAGGTAATATAGATCGGAGAATGGTGGTAACTTATTTCATGGAATGTAAAAGGGATTGGCTGAGCTGTAAAAAGACGGGAGGTTTTGGCAAGGATCTGGAGGGGTAGAGGGGATGTAGTCTTCATACAAGAGACTCATTTGGATGAACAGATTGGTTGCTACTTGACTAGTCCTAAATATTAACAAGTCATTTCGAGTTACTATGACTCCAAATCTAGAAGAGTAAGTATAATGTTTAGAAAAGGGTTGCCAAAAAAACTGAGAAAACAAAAGGATGAGGAAGGCCGAATTCTATTGATTGATATACTATATGATGGTAAGAGGATAACTGTTGGGACGATGTATGCTCCATGCACTCAGAGTGTGCTCTTTTTAAGCAAGTTAGATACCCTCTTAGATGAAATGAAGGGCGAAGAAATAATTTTGGGCAGTGATTTTAATGTGGTGATGAATAGCAAACTGGATCGGAGGTCAGAATGTAGGTACACTAATGAAAAAGTTGGCGTAGAATTAAGACTATTTGTATTCAAGTACGGACTTGTTGATATCTGGCAGGAACTCCACCATGGAGAAAGTGAATATTAGTTTTATTCTCCGTCCATAATTCATACTCGAGAATAGACTACTATTTTATAAGTCATAAACTAGTTAGTCAAGTATTAAGCTCAAATATTAAAGAAAGAGGTATTTCAGACCATGCACTACTTCACATGCAAATTAATTTGAAAGGAATAGGAGAGAAATTAAAACGGTGGAGAATGCAAGCACATATGCTTAATGACCCAATGATAGCTACTGGGTTAGAGGATTTCATTATAGAATATTTTAAGGTGAACGATGGTTCAGCGGATGAGAAGACTGTTTGTGATTGTTTTAAGGCGGTGTGCTAATATGCAGAAATTCACATGCAAAAAAGAAAAGTCAGGAAGTGATTAAGTATATGGAAAAGGAGGATGAAGTGTTGCAAAAAAACATGCACTTATGGAAACTAAATCACAAAAAATGAAATTGAAAAAGCTAGAGGGAGAATTGAAGAATCACGTGCAAACACATGCGGGAAAGGAGTTATTTTTCGCAAAACAAAAGTTTTGGGAGTTTGCTGATAAAAATGGTAAGATATTGGCAAATAAGCTCAAAGGGCTAATGACGGAGGCATGTGTTGCGTCCATACAAACTGCCTAAGGGAGAAAATTGAATAGAAACATTTCTATTTCTAAGATCTCTATCAGGGACTATATGGTGAAGAACTAACCCCTAATGAGGAAGATATAGGAAACTTCTTTGATAAAATGTATCTTTCTAAGATAACTAATGAAAAGAAAACCACACTTGAAACTGCGATTGAAAGATGGAAAATCGACAGGGCCAGATGGCACTGTCTCAGAATTTTATAATAGGTTTGCAAATCAGTTATCACCAATTCTATGTGTGATCTTTAATGATTTTCTGAAGACAGGAGTTTTATGTGACTCGTTGAAAGATGTACTGATCATTGTTATTCCAAAGCCAGATAAGGATCATAAAAAATGCGGAAATGATAGGGTGATTCTTTGTTGAATGTGAACTTTAAAATCTTCACCAAAATTTGGGCAAATAGGCTAATGACTTGTATTGGGGATTTGATTGATGAGTCTCAGGTGGGCTTCACTCCAGGAAGGTTTGGTTACAATAACATAAGAACTGTGCTGAATGTGATTGGAGTACATTATGGAAAATAATCAAATGAAATTATAGGTTTTTTGACGCAGAAAAAGCCTTTGATAAGGTCAATTGGAGGTTCCTAGAATATACGCTATTGAGAATGGGTTTTGGGCCAGTGTTTATGAAAATGATCGATTGTATTCACGATGATGTTAAGGCTAGGGTGTTTGTAATTGAATTGATCTCTGGGTCCTTCCCATGTTTAAGGGTACGCGGCAAGGATGCCCTTTGTCGCCATTTCTATTCAACTTGGCATTAAAACCATTGGCGGCATATATCAGGCAATGTGAAGGGATTAAAGGGCTTTGTGTTGGGAATACAGAAGTTAAAGTACTGTCTTATGCGGATGATATGCTGGTTCTTCTGTCGAATCCGGAAGTATGTGGTTCAATGCTGAAAGAAATCTTTGAAGAGGTGGGAAAGCTGTCGGGGCACAAAGTGAATTGGGACAAAACAAATGTTTCCTCTATCTAGAAGTTGTGATGAGGAAATTTTATTAAAATCATGGAATTGTAAATGGTCCCGGGGGGGGGAGAGGGGGGGTGTCAAATATTTGGATATTCATATACTTGGTGATTTAAATAAAATCATTCAACATACTATAGATAAGGTAATAGATAAACTTTCATTCTCCATTAAAAAATGGGAAAGGTTGAACCGAAATTTATGGGCAAAAATCAACGCAATTAAAATGGTTCTTCTACCTAAGATATTATAAGTTATTCAGTCTGCCCCATTATTGATCTTTAAGAAACAATTACAGAAGATTGATAGGCTTTTTCAATCTTTCTTATGGGTAGTTGGTAAAAGACCTAAAATACCGAAATATATATTGATGCAAAAAGTTGAATAGGGTGGATTTGGTTACCCAGATTTGGTGAAGTACTGTAAGGCTTTTTTGCTTAAAAAGGGTTCATACTATTTTAAAGATGAGAATTTCAAGGGACCGATTTGGCTGTGCATGGAAAAGGAAATTTGTACTCCATATCGTCTAGATAGCCTTTATACTATGGGGAACTGTCAAATAAGAAGTGAAAATTACAGCGGATAATGGCGACTACGCAGGCTTTGTGGCTGTGGATTAAGGAAAATGGACAGGATTATGGGTTCAGCGAATATGCGTCTAATCGGCACACTGAGGCATTACAACTGAATAATAGATGCTTGAACTGGCAGAGTTGGGTCAAAAATGAAATATTCAATATAAGTGATATACTGGATGGTAGCCAGTTATTACAATTTGAGGAACTGCAAAGAAAGTACAATCTTGGTAGAAGGGAGCGGTGTAAATATATAGAGTTAATTTCACTGATTAATCAAAGGAAGAATATGACAAATGATTCACTTGGGAATAAACCAGAGGTTTTTAAACTGCTGATAGGACAGGAGTATAAAGTGCGTACTTATATGAATTTTATGCCCATGGAAATTGGACACGTTTCGTCTTGGAATAGACAGAGGGATGCATGGTCGACTGATGTTCATATGGTATTATCAGATAAGGATTGGAAAGATATACTTAGGGTGAGTCTGAATTTGGGAACAGATCTAAGTCTGCGATTGATTAGACAGCACATAGTTGGCAGAGTGTATTGGACACCGGTAAGGATGCATACATTGAAATTGAAGACAGATGCATTGTGTGGGGGCTGTGGAAATAACAGAGGTACTCTCTTACACCTACTCTGGAACTGCTCAAGAGTGCAGGATTTCTGGAAAGAAATAGTTGATTGAGATGATATGATTTTTGGTATTGTCATGTAAAGGTCAGCTGCAAACACAATCCTGCTTCAACATGGGGGAAGATGTATAAACACTAAAAAGCATAATAACTGGATAGATAAGGCTATGTTGGTAGCAATGAAGCTGATTCTCAGGGTCTGGAAGACAAGGAAGAAGCCTACTGTTGAAGACTGGTTAGTGGAGTTATAGATTCTGTCAAAATATGAAACGATCTCCTTAAAGGCTAAGAATAAAGAGGAAGAATACCTATCGTTATGGGGACCATTCAATCCCTTATATGAATATCTAGGGTGAAGATGGAAAATGGGAGAGAAGCGAGAAGCCCCGCCCTTTTTTTTCTTTTTCATCCTTTGTGTGGTTTAATGTTTGTTGGTGTATACTATATTTTGTTTTACCATTTTGCTATTCACATAGGAAGATAATATCTTGACAAGTCTAAAGGTGATAGTATTGAACATTCTAGATGTTAATGATGGAATAGTAATAAGATGTTATTAATGGTACAAGCTGGACACATACATTTTGTTCAGGGTAAGATTTAATATATGATATCTGACAGTAAGATTTTCTGCAAAACATTGCTCACTATTGGGCCTGCAACAATATTTGGTTTTTGTATTTTTAATAGGCGAAAAAGAGCTAATGTAACAGACGCATATTCTTAAACTTTGAGAAGGAGTTCCTTACAATTACAACCTGGTGAATTGGATAACGTATGATAAGTTTATATTTTTCTATTAATTATATACCAATTAGCCGCATAGTACGAATAATTGTGTCCTTAATTATTTAAATAGGTTAGCTTTGTACACAGAGAACATTTGGGTGAGTTTTCAGTGGCATGACCACAATGAATATATCCCTGTTTCACCCTTACCATCCACCCTTAGATTTTTAGTCTGATCACTGATGCTATACAATCTGATATAGCAACCATCTCATGGCAGCAGGTTACATCTATCCAATAGTTTGTCCATTCACCCAAGCAATTTTTCCATGGTTTTCACTGGTACTCTCACCTTTAATTAACCCAATGGCACCATCAGGCTGTGCATGGTATAAGACGGTTTGGCACACATCGGAATATTTATCAATCCAATAATTCTGTAGTACTATACATTTCAGGCTATCTTCACCACAGGTGAAACACTAATTCAGGAGTCAAATTTGCTGTGTTTCTAAATAATTATTAACCGTGTTTCTGTTTCCCACTCCTGTAATACCTCCCATGGACTACCTTATAATGGGTATGTAATTACATTGATACAACCTCAATTTTGGGTCTCTTTTGCACGTTATACATTTTGTGGGTTTATTGTTTAATTCATGTATTATACCATTGTATTTGTTTTACAACCTTTGTTATTTTTAGAGCTCTGCTGCTAACATTTACTTTTCTATTGCAACATGTTAAATTTGTGTTAAATGTGATCAGAAGGATCAATGGACTGATTAACTATTAGACACATTTTTGAGAAAAGCGCATACATACCATAACCAAATATCTTACACTGCTAAAGAAGACAACACTGAAAGATAATTATCTAAATCATTACCGATTATCGATTGATTAGATGTGAAATTCCCAAAATCGTTGGTTTTGAGTACCTGATCTTAACTGAAAGTATCTGCTTCATGCCCATGGACCACATGTAAGCCATATACATTTCTTGGACATTTATAGTCCTTTTCTCTTATTGGCTTGGGCCCTCCATTGACTCGCCAAGGCTTGGCTCTCGCTTCTGCTGCCTATTACACGTCTTGCCAGGCTCTTCCTTTCCATGTGTATGCCTCTGGATTACTTTGGACCCAGGTAGGTGGGGGTTACCTAGAATGACTCCAGTGGGAGGAAGGTGACCCCTGTAAGATTCTAGAAACAAAGACACAGACACCAATGGATTGTTTTATACATACTTAATTTAAGTATACATGCCTTTCTGTACTTTAATGGCCCTACCTTGGCAGGCTCTGCCCGCGCTGACACTCGGAAGGCAAAGGGCAATAGATGGCCAGAAGAAAAGGAGAGCCGTTCAAGGAAACCATTGAGACGCTTGAAGAACAGGGAGAGGAGGCAACAGAAGGAGAGGAATGGCAATACTCTCCAGTTGGGGGACATAGCCTTGAGTGGTCCACCGGGGCAAGCAAGACGGTTTTGGGCAAGGCCACATATTCCATGTGTGGCTCGACCAAAGCAATAGGGCGGGCTGCATATTATGGGAATATATGGCTTCTTGGCTGCATACAAGAGCAGCTCAGAGTCGAACCCTCAAGGGCATGTAGGAACTCCAAAAGGAAATTATGGGACGGCCCTGTAGATTCCCCTTCCCCTGCTGTGTGCGGGGTGCCATCCGTGAGAGAGAAAGCAGTGGCCTAGCATAGTGTGTCTGCCTTGGAGCTAGTCAGGAACAGTGCACAGTGTGGCCCAGGCAGAAGATGGTGATGGCTGGTGAAGGCAAGTCAGCCACCCTGTGGTAAGACAGGGATAGGGGGGCATGAAGATGCATACTCCTTTCAGACTGGGCCACACTACACAATCCTTGGGGCCAAAAAGAATGGGCAGCAGAGCAGGAGCATTGCCCACCGATGGATAAAAGGCGGGCACACAGAGACCCCAGCCGCTTCGTTCGACAAGGCTGGGGAGCGAAGGTCTCCTTCACCCAATCTCCCCCACCCTCCCCAGTATGGGGGAACCTGCGCAGGGACCGGCGAGAGGCTCACTTGTCAGGGCCCGCTTGTGGTGAGGCATGCCCCATTTCAAGAGTGCAGGCTGGAAAAAAAACAAACCCTGTCCTGGAGGAACTTACCTGTGAGCACCGCCATAGAGGTAATGGACTGTTCTAGCCCTGTATAGTATTTCAACTAGCAGCCACGGAAGAAACACCACCTTGTACAAATACACTGCCACAGAGGACAATTAGAGAGTGGCCTGTCAAGCCCACTCACTGTAGGGAGGTGGCAATGAAGCCTGTAGCAGAATGGTTGTGGGAAACTGGAGCAGGCTAAAGTAAGACTTTGTTAATGGCATTGAACTATTGTGTATACATGTAATTCATGTGTTCTTTTACCTGCCCCTTACGTACTGTAGTATTGTATCATTTATATAATGTAATGTGGGGCCCTTTAATTTAATAGGGTAAAATAAGGATAGGTTACGTTGTTAGGTGGAGAGATTCACAGTGAGGATACGGAGGGATGGGGGAGTGGCTTCCCTCCCACTCCCCCCTACCCCCCGCCCCAAGTAAAATTTGAGTGAAGGGCTCACTAGGAACCATCTACAAGCTCAAGTGTTCAGAGCAGCTACTGTCAGGGATTACAGAGGGGCACACCAAGCCTCGCTCTGGCAGTTTGTCTCATAGGATCTTCATTGTGATGGGCTAAGTAGCCGGAGCACCACCCCAAAGGCTAGACCTGTGAAGCTAGATTCTGATATGGAGTTAATGCATCACTAGGAACATGATACATGTCTGTTATGCTATAGTTGTAATAGAGTTCCCCCCCATGGGGGCTAACCTTTATCCCAATGTTTTGTGGTTACTGCGACCTCCTGATTGGGATGGTAACACCAAGGAGTCCAATGTCAGGCAAACTCTGGACGTAGCCCATCTCCTATATATGTCACCTGTATTTTGTATGTTGCCTGACTAACCTTTTTCTTGCAGCTGGATTGGGGAAAGAAGTTGGTCACACAGTGGTCCCTCCCTTGCCTGTGTTCGCTACACATGATCAGTTCACAGATCCACAACAAAACAAAACAAAAGAGTGCACTGTCATAATAGTAAGCAGATGGCAGAAAAACCTCTAAAAACGATGATCCTGCAGCCATTTGTTTCATAGAATGTGACACTACTTTTGGAAGAGGGGAACACATGTATAGGTCATTGTAAATAAACATTATGTTACTGGTTAGTACAGCATCATTTTATCATCTCATATCAATCAGATTTCAAATGACTGTTTAAAATATTTAGGGACAGTAAACGTTCAGGGAAAAAGTGTATTGCTACATTTATTGTGGTTTATTAACAGCAGAAAAATGTACTTGCGTGCACATATTTTTATAAAGACAATTAAGCATATCGAAGAAAAGAATAGATTCATTTGTGCAACATATTCTATGATTCATAATGTCATTCCAAATACAAATTTTATTGGGAATGGTTTTGACCAATGCTGGATGTACATGTTCGATGTAGCTCTAGTGATACAATTCTAAGCAATACACTTCAGCCTCAAGCATAATGCAGCAGCAAACAAACTTTAAGGTGGTGTAAATACATCTGGCCTTTGTGTCCCACCACCTATCGCACAACACATTGGATGCTCCTCTGTGTGTGGCCCAGGTTAAAGCTTTTAAAAAACATAATTTGTTTTAATTAAACAAGTGGCCCAATAATGAAGGGCAGCAATTTCATCACATATATTACAACCTCATCAACAAGATCTCTGACTGGCTGAATTTCTAAGCGCTTAAACTGTGTACATGTGTACATTTAAGACTTCCATCAATAACGCTTTAGGACCGCCTAGCTTCAAGTCCCAAGTGAATCTGTGCTTTATCACAGCATATTCTGATCTTTTCCAAATCCTAGATCAGCTTGAGGGTTGCGAGAACCAGAATGGATGCGTAGGTGTGAAGTTCTAGGCTAGGTGTAGTAAATATACCCCCCCCCCGACCCCCCATCAACTGCACACCATAAACTGCAATTGTCAAAAGTATAAAATCTTTAGAAGCAATACACATTAGTCATTCCTGGCTTAACATACGCCGTTCTAGCATATCCTAAAGGTCAATATCGGTCAGTAATTCATAGGGTCAATTCTGGGGCCCCTTCTTAAATATTAGAATGACTTATTAATGGTCATTGAAAAGGCTAAACGTATAGGTAACTGTTTTCTTTTGAATTTGAAAGGCCTATTTGTATCAGATGGAATGAGAGGTATGCACAGTATTAGAACAGTATCTAAGGTCCATCGATCACACGGGCCTCTATGATGTGTCTTTGTAGACGCGTAATTGTCAACCTTGTTCCATTGCAGAGTCCCTGTGATGGCATAAGATTGCATAGTAGCAAAATTGCAGCACCTGCTTTCAGCTTTAGCTTTTGAGGAGGCATTCGTCCTACAGCGTTTCGCTCTTTACAGACTGAAACGTTGAGCTAGTAATTAACTGGTAATTGCCGCTGGAACCGCAGTGCCCTATGTGAAGAGAAGTGGGGGTGGAAAGAAGTAACTGGAAATTATTCCAAATGTTTGCGATAGTGGAATGTAAAGGTGACTGCGAAGAACCGTGCTCATTCTGTTTGTTAAAATGATAGCTTTTGTTGAATTTGAAGGGCACAAAGGGATGCACTTTGGCATTTGGACAGCAGAGGGAAACCTAACACTGATAAATTGCATCAGCTGAGTATGGAAAAATACCTACGCGTTATATATATAAAAAACACAAAATAAATACTTGTCACAGGACACTTCGCCAGCTACAGCCGTTTGCTTGAAATTCCATAACCTAATACTGAGCAGTAAACTAGCACGTATACAGGTGTCCTACGAGTGGTTATCTGCATTACAAGTCATGGTGTTTTAAGTTGCCAAACCCTCTACAACCAAACCAACTGAAAGATGTGTTGTCACAAAATGTTGTAAGAGGACCATCTTTCTAATTTTAATTCAGCACATGACAGCAAGGAACAGCGGCCCGATTGTGCTATGCAAATAAACAATACGCACCTGCTCAAAGTGAAATGCTAACAGAACAGGAAGCCAGCCCTGTATGCTGGCCAACTAGGGGGCTGTTAGCAGAAACATGCCTCAATGTGTCCAGCTCAATTTGATACCTGCATCTCAAGACCCAATTAACCTGGTCAGTGTCCCTCTGGCTGTTCCACACAGTTCCAGAAGGAACAAGATTACAGACAATATCACACTGCTGAAATTGACCAACATACAAAAAGTACTCTAGAAAACATACCATAGCTGCAGCGAATTAATTTACCAGTATATATTCTGATAGCCTAAATAATGTTTGCCCATTTTTACAATTCAGGGTACTATTATCATGTAATCTCCTCGGTTTCACCTGTCCCACTTGACGCTTAGTCATTGTAATAAGTGGGTGTTCCGTGGGGCCCAGAAAGGAGGAGGAGAACCTTGACCCACTGCAGCTGCAGGTATTAAGGGATGGTCTTCACTTGCAAAAGCATTTTAGGAACGGGATAGGAGGTAGCCCTTTACAGATGCATTTATATTTTTCAACTTAACAGATCATTCAGTGTCAGATTCGTGGGTCTGAGAAATACATTGATATTTTTATTGGGGGTAAAACCTCAATATGCAGTTTCCATTGTTGTAGAAGGAGGAGACTAACCATGCCTCTTGATCCCAGTTTTTATGAGTCTGACTTAAAATCTCTATATATCAACATTTTGCATTGGGAAACCTCACAGGAATCTATTCAGGATTCCTAGTCAAGCAGGACATACATATTCTCTAGTCATTATTTACTGTCACGCTCTTAAAGATATAACCGCAAAAGACATGCCAATCCATACTGCCTGTAAAGAGGATTAAAACTAGAAACTACATCCAGAGGGAATTCACCAAGACTCACAATGAATAAAAAAAAAAACTAAGGACCAAAACATGACCAGGAAAAAACCTTGATTAAACTACTAGTTATGGTGGCTACTGCCTAATATGCAATATTGTACAAATATCTTTTCGTTTACTAAGACTGACCGTCACTCTCAAATAATATTTTCTGAGTGTTTTAATCCCCAATATAACACTATTTAGTCAGTCAAATGTGTGTTCAGAGGTCCAGAATGCAGTTCGAAGCATAGAGCACAACCAACTATGAAACAGCTGCTGTAATTGCAGGAGTGAAAAAATGTGTATTCCTTTACGTATCGATCTGTTTTTTAATTGAAAAAATGGTTACCCTGCTGTAGAAAGTCACACATTTCACTGTACTCCACAAAAATAAGATGGACGAACTTACTGTTTTCCTGCACTCTGGCCACAAACCCCATTAGTGGTAACTGTGGAGTTACTTGCAGAATGGAAGGAGGAGGAGGAGCAGCATGTGTAACTGTAACAAAGGGAAAAGGAAAACAAACTGATAATTAACCTCGAAGCTGAACCACAACTATCAAGATTAAATTAAATAACACACCAGAGCTCAAATTAGTGGCAGAGGCAGCTTTTGGTGCCAGGGGGAAGAGACTCCCGAGGTGGCACCAGCATCCTTAAATAATTCAGGATCAGGTGCGTCTGGTCTATATTTTCAGTGGTGGGGCATAAACATATCACTGAATTAGTGTAAGTTCGGGAGGTCTTCATCCGAACACCTATCAAATAATAGGTTGAATGATGCATTTTATAGCACAATTCTTTCTTTAAATGGGTAAGTAGCCTTGCAATTTACACTCTGTTTTCTAGTGTAATATATGGAAGAATCCAATAGATGCAAGTACACCAAAAGCACTGAAGAGCAGTTTACAACATTTTCATGATGCTGGACCCACAATATATGCCAGTATCACTTTCAGGATTCTGCACCACAGTATATATCCGGCATTGCTGGGGGTAAATAACTTTCATGAAGCTGCACCCTCAATATATTCGGGAAATGCCAACAATAAATTACTTTCACAACTGAGCACCCTTGCCACAATTTATGCCAGTAATCATACTGTAACCCCTGATGTGTCTACAATACATACCAGCATTTCTACTGTAACTCATTCATGAGGCTGTACCCATAATAAGCCAGTATACCTACTATAAATCACCTTGAAGATGAGGCCGCCACAATATAAACATTACCAGGGTAAATCACTTTCATGAAGCTGAACCCACACTATTTGTCAGAAATCGTACTGTAAATCCTTTTGATGTTGTGCACACAATACATCACTGTCACAGAGTTGCTATGAAAATGCTGGGATGCCACCAGCTTGCCATTAAACACACGCACCCATCAGATTTACACAAACCACTCACAGAACCATGCATGCATGCATGTCTGTACAGACTTGCATGCCTACTCATTCAACAAACATAATTCTGCTGCATTCTTCCAAACACATGCCATAACGTGTACACAAGATCTACTGCTACAGGAAGGGAGTGCCTGGGGTGGAGGTGGGCCCAGATGCAGCATTAACAGGAAGCGGAAAGACACACGTTGGATGTGTGGGTGGAGAATCTGTTAATGACCTAACATATGGGCTGCAGGACACGCTCAAGCCAGTCCTATATGCTGTTTTTCTTTCATCCTTGCAAGACTGTGTACACTGAGGCGCAAGCCCAGCTTGTGCCAGGAGGCGTGCACTGGGATGGAAGAAAGCTCTATGTCTGGCTACCACACTGGCTCACAGGACAAGTGCCAATACATTTCTCTTAGAAGACTTGTACAAGGGGTCAGCTAGTTGGTATACCTTGAGCAACAAGGAGTTAACCAGATATTGTTTTTTTTATTTCAAAAGGGGGCAAAAGGAAGTGGTGTTAGCTCAGATCCTTCATTTACTTATTATTCCTCTTTGTCGAGCCCTGTTACCCCCATGGTGAGCTGTTCCAGTTCAGGCTAAAATGAAGAAATGCTTTTATTGGTATACCTGTAAAACTTTGGCAGTCCCCCACCCAAAGACGTGCCGGAAAGGGAGTCATTTTACAACCACCTTGTCAGAGTCTGGGATAATCAAGAAGGCGCATTTTATCACCCAAAAATAATGATAACCAGTAGACAAACTATGCAGTTTATTATAATTTATATGAGAGTCATGTATGCCGTTCTAGGTTTAGAAACCTGCAAACATGGGCCAAATTCAAAATATGCATTATCTTGTGTACTTCGAAAACATACAACTGACCCCAAGAAAATTGCTAAAACCGAAATTGGACCAAAATCCAAGATTCAGTTGAAAATCCTGAGAGCTTTCACATATGTTCATTGTCATTCTCCCTAGAAGTAATTCTTAGACCCAAGGACGGAACTTGAGTCGCCCTGGGAGATCACCACCCATTCTGTGAGTTTGGCTCCAGAGGAAATACAAAGGGGATTCCCAGACTCCTACGTCCATCAATAGCCTAGAAAGTTTACCTAAACATGTCTTCCCTAGCACCCTTGGCGCTCACCTTATGGCCAGGAAATCAGGCGTTGGGCAAGGGACTATGATTTGCAGATCCACAAATTCAACACTACAGAAAGGAAAGGTTTGCAAGTGATGCTCACCCAGCAGTCCACAGGCTTTTTGCGCTCTCGCTCACACAGCCCTGAATATGTCAGAAACCTAAATCTTTACACGATTGTAGAATGCACAAGACTCAGAGCATCAAAATCAACAGCAGCATCAGTTGCCTGGGGAATTAATCAAAGATCGGGCAGAAGCTTTATCACATTGGCTATCAGTGATGTGGCATGGACTGGTAATCAATTACTAGCATCTGGCAAATCTGTAGCCCACACTAGTAGTGCCAAATCACACCAAGTAAAAGCGGACACACACACACGGACACACACACACACACACACACACACGGAAGTCAGGACTAGGAACAGCCAAGTAGGAATTGCCATCTGACAATGGTGTGAATGACCCAGGCTTTTTTGTTAAGTAATTAAATGAAGCAGGTAATTCCATTTGGGAAAGGGAAATTTGCTAATCAGATTCCCCCGTCTTAAGCTCCATGCCAAAAGCATAGTGTGTACTTGTGCCCTGCTGCATCATTCCCCCGATTCGCAGCACCTTCTCTACTAGTGGCATAGAGCAGGTTTCAGAGGTCAAAGATTCCCTCTTGAAAGCTGCAGTGACACCAAAGTGTCTGCAGCACTGGAGCTGTATTTACAATATGCACCCCTGTACCAGAAAATGCATAACTCTGGGGATCCTGCCCTAGTGGCACACTAACCTGTAAATATAAGCTATAACCGAGTTAGGGTATGGTGACCAGCATCCGAGTTATCCCAGCCACATTCACTTGATTTTGCACAGGGGTCAGCCATGTGGGCCCAGTCTAGCTGTGAAAGGATTATGTGTATTCCTCCCAGATTAGGCACACCCATGTCCACAGACAGGACTGCAGTCTTCATGGATTGCTGGTCTTTGTTCCTTTGTAAGGGAAGATAATGCTTGGAACAGAAACCAAGTGGCTCACGCATTCACAGAGAGTCAGGCCTCACAACAGGGGGCTCAATTTATAAAGGAGTTTGTTTCTATTGAGAATGAAGGGGGGGCGGAGTTGGTGTAGCGAGGGAGGTATATGTGCAGTTTGGCGAGAATTTTGTCATTTTGCTTCTCTCTGCCTCTCTTTCCCTTTCCTGTCCCCCATCCACTTCTTCTACCATAAAGCACTTTGGGTGAGATATCAGAAGGGCAAAGTCCACTCATTTCAAGAGCAGGGATTGGACCCCTAGCTTTAGCCTAATGCCAGGCTAGCTTTAGCCTAATCGCCTGTGGACTTTCACCTTTAAAAAAAAGGGGGCCCCACACCACTTCTGTGAGTTATCTTTGGATCATCACTTGAGAAGATTTTGTTGGATCATGCTGAGAGAGATAAGTCCTCCAGTTGCGAGGTGAAGGCAGATATTCCAAAGGCAGAGGCAAGCTCTGTCCCCTAACCCTCCACAGGGGGGAGATCTTTTGCTGGAACAAGACCTGCCTCAGCCAGCCACAGCAATACCCAGGATCTCACAGAGTTGGGGCTCACAGCAACCTAAGAAGTGACCTGCTGCTGGATCAAAACCGCCTCCTGTAGTGCTTATGCACAAGAAAGAGCTAAAAACAACATGGCACTGGTGCGTGGACATTTTGGACATTCACTTCCATTACCGCGTTGAAAGCCTCCTTTTTCGTGGGTTCAGTAAGCGTGCATTTCTGCAGCAGATGCAAGGTCACATAATGTCGAATAAACTAATTGTGGAGAATAGTAGTTGTACTGTCCGCTGAAGGACAAGCCAGAAAGGGAGTCAGAGCGCTCTGCAGGTGCAGTGATGAGGGGTACTGGGAACGAAGGCAATGAAGGGAAGCTGGGTTTTTCCACTTCTAGCTGGATTTTTTCACTCTGTGCTCCTTATGCTTGTGATCTGCTCTTCGGCCGAGGGCAGTCATAACCAAGAGGGGCAGGGACTGGACCCCCGAGTGATGCAGTCTTGCGGAGAGGGAGGAGGCTCTGCTCCAGACCCTGTTAGCACGAACGATCTCTCTGCCTACCTTCTCTGGGACGAAGCAGTGTTGTGGAGGCCGAGATGCTGCAACTATTATAACGGTGATGCATTTTCTTTAAGTCTATGCATAAATGACTATATGTTATGTGATAGTTATGTGTGTATGTATAATGTGTGAATAAAAGCCCTGTAATGAGCCATTTATTTTTCTCACAACTATTGGTGTAAGTGTGATTTCTTGCTTATCTGAGTCTAATAACTTGTTTGGTTAGGTTCTAGGGGGACGTAGGTTTGAGGTCCCTCCACATAGCCAAGCAAAAGCAAAACACCTCCTCGCGCCAGCCACAGTGGAACCCGGGACTTCACTGTGTTGCAGGGCCCCTGAAGGTTGTGTGAGAGTCTCACCATGTTTGAGAGCCAGAGAACAAGGACCCATCTTGTCCCTGGAGTGGGACTCAGAGCAACCTAAGAAGTGACCTGCTGCTGGATCAAGAACTCCTCTCTGCCAGCCACAGTGGTACACAGGACCTCAGTGTGTTGGAGGACCCTGAAAGTTGTGTGCGAGCCTCCCCATGTTTGAGCCAGAGAAAAAGGAAACAACTTGTCCCTGGAGGCAGACCTACAGCAACCTAAGAAGCCACCTGCTGCTGGATTAAGACCGCCTCCTCTCTGCCAGTCACAGTGGTAACCAGGCAGGAGCTCACAGTGTTGGAGGACCCCTGCCGCTGTGTGCCAGCCTCCCCAGAGTTTGGGAGCATGTGAAAAAGATTCACCTTGTTCCTGAGCCCCTGCATTGAGGCTTTCAGCCCCCAGAGAGGCAAGACAGCCAGGATCCCAGTGTTTTTCACCATTGAGCTGCTTGGAGCTTGTCTCAAGAACTATTCAACAAGTTTGAATCCAGAAGGACCCTCTGTTGCTGCCTTTTGCTCTCTCTCGATCTTCACACAGAGCCAAGAAGTCTGGTTCAGCACTGCTGATCTACAAAGAAGGTACCATTGGCGGCTAACTACCCCATTGGCCATTTTCTGGCCCTAGAGACGGGTTAGGTCACTTTGAAGCCTTTTTGCTCATAGGTACATATCCTTTTTTTAAGAATATTGTTGCTTTTGCTTGCCTTTCCACCCTGGATCATTACCCAGAGCGCTGCAATTACTATTGTTGCTTATTCTGTGTTCTTTCCTCAGAGGTGGGTTTTGTGTAGTGTTAGATATTACTGTGCATGGTGTGTTTAATTAAAGTGTATATATTTTTATAGTGCCTTGATTTGACATTCCCATATTTTGGACGATTATATTTCAATGTTTGGGTTGCTAAGGAACCACATTCACACCCCTCTTAAGAGTATAGCCTTCCCTCGACCCACATTTCCACAAAAGACAAAGGAGGTATTTCTCTTGAATCTCCCTTTTATATTTATGATTGTGTTGGCTCTTGGTTTGTAGAAATGTGAGGACTGAGTGGGCATTCTAGACTTTACTCATACTTGTACTCCTGCAGGGCAGAAGTGAATTTGTCACATGCGTCGGAGATCAAAGAGGAAAGATGGGTAGAGTGAAGGTGAGAGTGAAGCAGATGTTAAGGAGACAGAGAAGAGCAAAGGTGAAGAGAGGTGTGTGGGTGAACGAGGAAGAGGCAAGAGCAGATGTGAGAAGGTGAGAGTCAAAAGTCGGAGGTTGAAGGAGTGAAGCAGAGCAGAAGCATTACAGAAGAGACCGGGCTTGAGGACGTAGAATAGAGGAAAGGTGAAGAATGAAGTTTGGAGGAATTGTGGTGGAAAAGGAGAAGAGAGGTGGAACCGACGAGGCAGATAAGACAAATAACAGAAGAGGTGGAAGGAAAAGAGCATGGTATCCAGTGATTCCCTTGAATACATAGCATCAAATGCAAAAGCCTCGACAAAAATGCATCGAAAAAATGCTTTTTTATGTAGGTAAAGGTTTTTTTCATTATTAAAATTAGTTTTAAGGGGTAAAAAACAGGGGCTGGGGGGCCCCATAAAAAGAAACTGGGGAAAAAAGGCCTTTTTTCCACTGCATTTCTTTCCCGAGGCGTTTGCATTCGATGCTTTGGATGTCGAGGCTATCACTAGGAACCACAGAGCATGAGTGTTATTAAGTGTTGAGCAGGAAGCAACAGAGCAAAGAAAAAATGAGGCATGGGGAGGAACACAGATCGAGGAAGACAAGAGGCCAGTGGAGGAGAAGGGCATTAGAAGAAGTTGCAAGTCCCTCACTCCTCAGAAAAGAGACAGTTGTGGAGAGACCTCACTTCACACCCGTTGCTTGGGACAACTACAAATTGCAAGGGTCCTCCACTTTTGACAGGAAGGGAGGAAGCCAGATATCCTCTGGTTTAACGCTGGTGAAAGAGTCGGGTGCTGATCCCCCATCCAGACAACACAAGGTACCGGTGGCAGGGTTACTAGGTATTCTGGAAATATAAGTTGACCAACATGACATCCTGGCAAGTGCAGCCAAAATAAAGAAAGATCACACAGAAAGTCAAGAAAAGTGCTGAACACTTCAAATCCCATTTTCCTTTCGTACCCATTAAAGAGAAAATAACCATGTATTTAGGGCATCACAGTAACCAACAGTGCAGCAAGGTTGCCTGGATTCTACTGTAGAAACCTGAATAATAACTCTGATGGAGTTGCAAAATTGCATTATTGATGATCGTGCACCAGTTCATCATGGATACATAATTGCAGCAAAGAGACAGTACAGTGCAAAATAAATGTAACAATTAAAACAGAAAAAACACACAGCATGTATAGCTTTAAAATCTTTAAATATCCTAAAACAGGAAACGATGTTAGCTTGAAATAAAGAAACTCAATGTTTAATGCTGCTCTAAGCAAGACCTACATTGTGTATGAAACAAAAGACATTTTAGAGTCATTTGTATTAATGATATTGGCCTCAATTTTTTTATTAAAAATCTTTTTATTTCATTTTAAAATGAATAGCAAAAAGTACCCGTTCTCTGAACGGGCTCTGTGGAGAGACATAACACTCAATTGTTGAAAATCAATAATCCTGTAGATCGCTGTTCAGATTCGCTTATCGCTTGATGTGCTTTGCACTCTGAAGTAAAGTGCCCTGAGAATGGGCGTGTGTGGCTGGCTGACATACCCCGGAGCAGACGTTGGGGGAGGTGAGAGTTGGTGTGTTGCTGCATACTGGGACCTACTGTCCTCTTCCCCCAACCTCATGTCTCACCATGGCGTGGTGCTGTTTGTTGCAGTGCATTGCAAATGTCCCAGAAACCGTGCCTTCTACGGCCACATTGATGTTTTGCCGATTCCAGCGGTGCAGATTATGCAAATTGGTGAAGCCGTGTGAAATTGTATGAGGAACAACGCTTCGCGAAGCCACAAACACACAAATTTTGAATTGCGCTGAAATCGGGGGAAAGGAGTGGGGTGTCCAAACGTCATGTAGCCAGTAATGTCTGGATAGTCCTAACAGGTAACTATGCAAAATGTGGTGCAGATTGGTCAAACGGTGTGGAATTGTACAAGGAAATCTGCTTTGCCAAGCCACAAACTTGCATACAAGTTAACAATCTTCCACCTCTAATTTCCCCAGCAGAAATGAATACGCTAAATGAGAAGCTTTCCATGAGGTGAATCACCAAGCTGTTAGCAAAACTACCCAAGTATCACCGTGCCCCATGCCATGCAACAGCTTCCAAATGAAGTGGTCCTACGTGAAAATACCTAATTTTAAAGGTCTCAAGAGTAAAAGACTGATTTACAATGTCCGATTTTCTTATGAACGTAAAACAGCATGGCAAAGGTCTTTTTCTCTTAAGACCTTTAAAATGTGGTTTAAAAAAAAGAAATATTCGGGGGATTTCACACTGTAGCACCCCATTGTTCCTCCAGGCCCCCCCCGCTTTGTCCCACAGGATTACAGCCCCCTCTCGCCCCCAACCAAACCAAAATGCATACATACAACACACACCAATACATACGCACAACACACACCAACCCACACGCCGCCCACGCACTTACCTGTTCTCCTCATCCTGTACTTCCGGGTCCCGGGGTGCCTGTCAGTCCCTGCGCGCACTTGTGGGCGGCAGGGGGGGTGACAGTTCCATTTAGAAAGACTGCTCTGGTTACGGAGCCATCTTTCTAAATCTATCTTTTAGTGAAAAGATCTTTTTAGAACGAATTAAGTACCTCAAGAATCACTATCACTCCAATGTGTACCTTTTAAAATTAAGAGACCAGTCCTCAAAAGCATACCTGGTGCGTACCAATGCACACGTAGAAGCAAAATAACATAATGCAAACATTTTGCTGAGTTGCTAATATCCCGAAAAAATTGCGACATCCCGTATGTGCTTGACTTTAAAGACTGTCCAAACAAGTATTTGCACAAACAATTCACGCTTGCTGTGAAAAGATGATTCTGCCAAGGCTATAGCGTAATTGCTCTGATAGGGTCTAATTTCTAATGCTCGATTAATAGAAGCTTATCACAAATATCAATTCAACCAAGTGTGCAGTGCTACGTACCTATATGGCAGTGGTTAAAGGATAAACTCAGATCCATAAAAGCCACTTAGGCAGGAGCCCCCAACATCTTACCATATTTGCCAAGAATCAGGAACAAAATGTACACATTTAAAGATCATGCCAGTACCTGGCATAAGGGCAGGTTGTGTCTGATAAAATGTTATTATCCTTGACCAAGCCTCAAGTCCTAAGAAGTAGGCAGGCAAAGAGCTGTTTATATGCGTACATGCAGATGTGAGCAGCACTATATGTAACGGAAGATGGGGCTCTTAAAACACTTTTGGACTATTAAACATGAAGATAAGGCTTTTCCAAATGCTAAACATTTCCAAACAGGCCATCATGGCAGTTTTGTGGCTTGTGTTTGAGACAAGAACATCCCAGAGGAGGTAATAACAAGCTGATGCTAAAGAGAGCAGAAACTAAATATATTCTTGGTTTTTACACCAAGCTTCCAAATGGGTCTAATATTGATGATACTTTACACATTCATAAACATCTGATAAATGTTAGGATGTATATGAAAGCTATAAAATCATGAAACACAAGCAACGATCAGAAAAACATCTAATTCTCCAAAATTACTTTAATGTGCATGATATACAGCTAATAATTGTTCATTTGTCTGAAATTGATCTAAAATTATTTTACAAATATGGGCATCAAATGTTACTAGTCCTCTTTTGCCATATAGTTGGTAATGAGATGGTTCAACCTCCAGTCTGTACTAGATTATATGAATGTTTTTTTTTTATTTTAACATTTTTGTGTACTGAAGTACCCCGACAAATGGTATTTGTGATGTCCAAGATTTCTGGTGTGTTAATGTGTTAGGTGTTGTGGTTTTTATTTAAAGTGAGATGTTGAGGGTGTTTTTAGAGTTTTGTACAGAGGTGGGTCTATTTCGTGCAGGATGTGAGGCTTTAAATAACCCAGAAATCAGAGCATATAGGTAGTTGTTGCACCATTGCAGTTTAGATGTACAATTAGCGTTGTTTGACTATACTTGGTGTTAACCTAGTAGAACAAGTTACTCTCTTACCTGGTAACGTTCTTTCGATGGGATGGTCCGACGACGTATTCCATATCTATGACAGGTAATCGCCACAGCTGTGCTGCTTTGGAAAATTTTCGGCGTCTGCGTCGATGACGTCGATACGATGTTCTCGAGGGCCTCCATCGAGCCGACGTCACCGGATGTTATAAGTAGGACGCACAACGCCCATAGCCTCAGTTGTAGTTTTTTCCCAAACGTGTGCCACTAATCTTCTGCCAGTATGACCACAGAAAGCCTTGCGGAAACGTAAGCTGCAAGAGCATAAGAAATTCTGTAGCGGGGCAGGCAGGGCGGGCGCGATATGGAATACATCGTCGATCCATCCCATCGAAAGAACGTTACCAGGTAAGAGAGTAACTTGTTCTTCGAGGGGATTGGGTCCTCCGACGTATTCCATATTTATGACAGACTCCCAAAGCAGTACCAACGTATGGAGGAGGGAAAAGAATTTAGAAAATAGAATTTAAGAGTGCCCAATCAAATTGCAGAGTAAAGGACCGCCTTGCCAAAGGCCAAATCCTGCCCATGGATAGAATCTAGGGAGTAGTGACGTACAAAAGTATGGACCAAAGCCCAAGTGGCTGCTTCACAGATGTTACGAATAGGAACACCCCTCTGCAGGGCAGTAGAGGCAGCCATACCCCTAGTAGAATGGGCCCGTAAGGAAACCGGAGGGTCCTTACCCATCAAGCGGTAACATTCAGAAATTGCCAAAATAATCCATCTAGACAAAGTCTACTTAGTAACAGATTGTCCCAAACGCCTTCCAGCGTAACCAATAAAGTGTTGATCATCCACTCTGACCGGGGACATGCGTGAAATGGAGAAACTTAAAGCTCTTTTAGGATCCAACCTATGGAGCCTCTTCTCGTCCTTCCCAGGATGCGGAGGAGGATAGAACGCCGGAAGAACGACCTTCTGGCTTAAATGAAATTCCGATACAACTTTCGGAAAAAAAGAAGGACGACTCTAAGGACAACCCTGTCCTTATGAAATACAGTGCAGGGTGGCTTAACAGAAAGTGCCTGCAACTCACTTACTCACTCTACGAAAGGAAGTGACCGCAACTAAAAATACAGTTTTAAGAGTTAACAGTCTCAAAGGACAAGAGTGCAAAGGCTCAAATGGAGCACCCATGAGGAATTTAAGAACCATGTTCAAATGCCAACCGGGCACCTGGAACGGTGACGGTGGGAACACATTAGTGAGCCCTTTCAGAAACTGAGAAATTAAAGGAATTTTAAAGTAAGAACACTCTTCAGACGAGCGCTTAAAGATGGACAGCACCGCCAGGTAACCTTTAATGGTACCCACTTGCAGGCCAAGGAAAGCAAAAAAGACAGAACCACAGGAATGTCTCATGAAAAAGGATCCACATTCTTTACCTTTCACCAGTCGCAGAACTTTCTCCAGCGGCAACGGTACAGGGACTTTGTTGCAGGCCGCCTGGCCGAAAGCAACACCTCCATCAAGTCTTCAGGAAGGTCCCAATCCTTACACCTCAACCGTTCAGAAGCCAAGCGTGAAGGTTGAGAGATTTGACCTCTGGATGGAGAACCTGACCCCCCTCCCGTGAGAGCAGATAGTCTCGGTAGGGAAGACATTGTGGAGGGCAGATGGACAAGTCGAGAAGGTCCGGGTACCACGTCCTCCGGGCCAAAGCCGGAGCAATGAGGATCATCCGGGAACCGAACCTCCGTAGCCTCCGCAACACTTGCAGAATGACCGGGACTGGAGGAAACGCGTACAGCAGTGTGAAGGACTACTCCACTACGAACGCGTCCCCTAAGGCTCCTCTTGGAGGAAATTCCCACAAGCAGAACCTGTCGCACTTACGGTTGACACTGGTGGCGAAGAGATCCACTTGTGGGGTCCCCCAAAGGTCGAAGATCTACAGGAGAATCTCGTGAGAGATCGTGCTCTGCTCTGCCTGCTCTTAGCGTCCGCCGTCTCGTTTTCGTCTCCGGCCAGATGAACTGCCGAGATTGAAATTTCCTGTTGGATGGCACAGAACCAGAGCTGCATTGCCTCTCTGCACAGAAGAAGTGACCCTGCCCCCCCCCTTTTCATTGAGGTAGTGCATGGCCACTGTGTTGTCTGTCAGAATCAGGACATTCTTTCCTCGCACAGTCGGCAGAAAAGCCTTCAGGGCTAGCGGGCTAGCCTGATGGCCCTCAGCTCCAACAAATTAATATGGAGTCTGGACTCCGACGGAGACCAACGATCGCTGACAGTCAGCTCGTTGGCATGAGCTCCCCATCCCGTGAGGGATGCGTCCGTCACGATCGTCACCTCTGGCCAGGGAAGCCAAAATGGAGCCCCCTTCATCAGATTGCCCTCGACGGCCCACCACAGAAGGTCCTGGGCGACCGAGGGCGGCACCTGAACAGGGTCCGACATCCTGCCGGAGGACTGTGACCATTGCATCTTGAGAGCCCACTGCAAAGATCTCATCTGCAGTCGAGCCTCTGGCAACAGAAGAATGCAGGATGCCATGAAGCCGAGCAACCTCAAAAACTCGAACGCCAGGAGTCTCTGGGCATGATGAAACTTGTGAACCATCTGCTGAATGTGATGAGCCCTCACCGGGGGAGGAAAACACTGCCCCAGGGATGTGTCGAGCACTGCTCCGATGTACTGGAGCCGCTGAGTTGGCATCAAGTGGGACTTCTTTAAGTTGAGGGAGAAGCCCAGCTTGTGAAGGGAGTGGCAGGTGATGGACAGATGAGCCAGGACTTGCTCGGGAGAGCGCGGCCTGATCAACCAATCGTCCAGGTAGGGGTAGACGTGAATCCTCCCTTTCCTGAGATATGCTGCCACCACCACCACGAGCTTGGTGAAAACCCTCGGGCGGAGGCCAATCGGAACAGCAGGACCTGAAACTGAAAGTGCGAGTCGCCAACCGCAAACCTCAGGTACTTTTTTGGCTTGGGATGGATCGGTACATGAAAGTAAGCGTCCTTGAGGTCGAGAGACACCAACCAGTCCTGAAGTTGAAGGGCCTGGAGGACTCGAGAAAGAGTAACCATCTTGAACTTGTCCTTCCTGAGGACATTGTCCAAACCGCGCAAGTCCATGATGGGTCTCAATCCTCCGTCTTTCTTCGAAATCAAAAAATAAGGGGAACACCATCACTTGTTCCTCTCCGCTACAGGCACCAGTTCTATGGTGCCTTTCACCAGCAGGGCTTGCATTTCCTGCGCAAGGAGTGGATCCGGACTCTGTAAAGAGAGATACCCTGGTGGATTGTCGTGAGGCCTCTGCCGGAAAGGAAGACAGTAGCCGTGGGCTATGATCTCCAGAACCCACACATCTGAAGTAATGGCACGACATTCTACAAGATGCTGTGCCAGCCTCCCCCAACCGGCGAACCATGGGACATGGCCTCATGACTGAGCTGAAGCGGCTGCAGCATTGCCGGAGGGTAGAGAGGCAACGGCCCGAGCGGCCTTGGCACCTCGAGTACCTTGTTTTCCACCTCTGGCACTCCTAAGGTGGCCCCTTTGACTTGCAGCTACTCTCGATCTACTAAAGGATGAGTAATATCGAAAGGAACCTCCCCTCCATTGCTGTCCCCTAGGACGAAAAGGCGGAGGTTGGCGAACTGCAGCGCTCAACGACTTTGCTGCAGCTTTTGAGGTTTGCAACCTCTCAAGGCTCTCGTCAGCCTTGCTGCCAAAGAGATGTTCACCATCAAAGGGCATGTTGAGGAGCCGGGCTTGCATATCAGGAGCAAACCTTGACTTCCGCAACCACGCAAACTTGCGTATTACGGTGCTCGCCGCCATGGACCGGCTGACACAATATCCGCCATGTCCAGACCCGACTGAACAGACTCACACATGGCATCCTTGCCATCCTGCACCATAGCAAGGAAACCATCCTGTTCCTCTCCTTCGGGAATATGATCAGCCGCTAACAAAATACAGTTCCACAGAGTGTGCGTGAAACGTGACAAGGCACACACGGAGTTGGCTGCCTGTAAAACCATACCCCCTGAAGAAAACACTTTCTTCGCCCAGCCATCAAAACGCTTGTCGTCCCTATCAGGAGGGATGGTAGGATACGACGCCTGCTTCGCTGGGGCCGTAGCCGCCTGCCTCTCCGGAGTGGGGTGCATGGTCAAGTAGCAGGGGTCACTACTGGCTGGACGGTATTTTCGCGGCAAAGACTTGCTCACTGCTGGGAGACTCTCCGGGGCAGTCCAAGCTGCTGCCACCCTTCTGTGCAAGGCCATATGGAATGGCAGTACCGGGTCAGTTGGTGGACCTTGGTCATGGATATCCGTCAGGTCATCCTGCAGAAAATCCACTGGTGGTGCAGACCACCCCAAGTATTCCGTGACCCTCGACATAAGGCACCGGTACGAGGACTCGGCATGGGTGCTAGGCTCAGGCCTACAGAACTCCCCCTCCGGAGAGGTGTCCAGACCACTGGCGTCGTGCAACGACTGACACAGGTCTTCCATCTGGCTATGACCAGAGAAAATCTCGTCTGGTACCGTATCAGAAACCAACCCTTCCTCAGATCCCTCATCCACCTCAGAAATATAATCCAGAGGCTGGAATGTGGGCACAGAATAAGGGATAAAGACATTTTTAGCCTTGGCCAGAGCCTTTCTAGGGGGTTCCACCGTGCCACGTGGTACCCCTGACAAAACAGCCTCGAAAGACGTCGAGGGTGTCGATGGAATCCGCGACGAGCGTGGTGCCGACAGCTTCGACAGTCCTCGAGGGCGGAGCCCCGAGCGTATCCTTCGACAGCCTGGGCGCCGACGACTTCCTCGGAGGTGGAGCCTCAGGAGAGTCCCTCGACGACCTCGGCGCCAAAGGCGTCAATGTCTTCTTCTTCAAAGACTTCACAGGCTCCGACGGTCTCGAGGGCGTCGAGGACCGGGACCTGGAATGGGCATGACTAGAACGATTCCCCTTGTCCGAGCGGGACCTCTCCCCCGAATCGTGCCGACCACCCAGGCCCGAAGGCGTTCGAGTGGTGTCTCTAGTACGGTCACGGCCGGCTCTTCTGGGAGGCACGGACGGACCGGAGCCCTGCGATTCACAAATCGCCAACATCTCCTTACAGAAGGAAGCCTTTTCCTCAGGAGTCAAATGCTTGGTGGGACAAGCAACCCGCTGACGGGCGGCGTCCTCAGACAAGGACCGGGAAGGCGACCGATGACGGCGCTTCCGTGAGTGCCTCGAAGAGGCAGAGGAATGGCAGGACCTACTCCGGGACCGAGACCTTCGGGACCGACGAGGACGATGAGGAGAGTCGCCCCTCGAATCGTCAGTCGAAAAGCCCAGAGGACCTCGGCTTACGAGGCTTGGTCACCTTACCAACAGAAAGCTTCTTCTTACGCTCCCGCAAGGCCTTCGACGTAAGCGACTGGCAGTGTACACAATCATCCGTGTCATGGTCCTCACCGAGGCACCAGAGGCAGGCGTCGTGCGAGTCCGCCAATGACATCTTGGACTCGCAGACCCGACACTTCTTAAAACCTGGCCGCGGGATGGAAGAAGACGAAGACATCATGAAATCTTCACAAACAAACAGGTTTGAAGAACCGAAAGAACAGTAACTCAGAAGAACCGAGGCGCGCCGAGATTTCCGAAGGGAACACGTTCGCGGAAAAAACGGAACCGAGGCTACGGGCGTCGTGCCTCCTACTTATAACATCCGGTGACGTTGGCTCGACGGAGGCCCTCGAGAACAGCGTATCGACATCATTGACGCAGGACATTTTCTGAAGCAGCACAGCTGTGGTTATTACCTGTCATAGATATGGAATACATCGGAGGACCCAATCCCCTTGAATTAACTTTTTGCCATTGATTTTCGAATTGTTTGTCCATTATGATTTGTTTTTATGCAAGATCGGTTTATTTGCACATCAGACAATAATTCAATTTGTGAGTTATCTGATTCATTTAAATTTTTGTTTAGTGCTGGACCTACCCAGGGGGTCTCGGAGCACCTTACATGGTTTAAAGTTTGAAAAGGTAGGAGTTGAAATAATAAGTTACAAAATGTTTTCAGGAAACGATGGGAAGATTAGGATAGGCAGGATTATGTGTGAGGCTCTTTCTGAAAGTGATGATGGAGTATGCATTGCGTTTAAGAAGAGGAAGGGTTATCCATACCCTAAGTGCCCTGTGGGTAAATGCTTGTTTTTGAGGGCATGTGAGTTTGCAGAGTAGAATGTGTCGAAAGTGATGGCTGGCTTGTCTCGTGTTTGTGTGGGTGATGGGATTGTTTCTCTTGAAGGTAAAATGGATGTTTGAGGTGGATGGCTTTGAATACAATGCAGAATCCTTTGAAGGCAATTGCTATGGGGAAAGGTGAGCCAGTGGAGCTGGGCAAGAGCGGGGTTGATGTATGAATGTTTGGGTAAGTGGAGGATGAGTCTGGCCGCTGCGTTTTGTATGGTTTGCAGGGGGCAAGGGTACCGTAGGGGATTCCATTGAATAAAGCATTAGCATAGTGCAACTTAAAGTGAGCCAGTGTTTGGACTGCGATCTGGAAGTCGTCAGGAGAAAGGAGATGTCCGACTTTGCATAGGAGGTGTAGTTGTAAATTGTATGATTTGGCCAGAGCTGCCATGTGGTGTGTGAAGGAAACGTGGGGGTCCATGGTGAAGCCAAAGGATTTGACAGGTGTGGAAAGGGATGTGTGTGGGTTGTCCATGGCAAGTTCTTGGATACAGGGTTTGAGGTTGGGTCTGTGGCTTTGGGGGCAGATGATTAAGTATTCTGTTTTGGGAGATTGAGCATGTTTCATAGCCATCCATTTGGTGATGGTTTTTTAAAAACAACGTTTTATTCAGTTTTGCACAACAAGGGGTATATCAAAGATCACAGCAAAGTATTCCACAGTAGAACACCAATGCCAGAATCCCTGGTCCGAGGCTATCATCCCCTCCTTCCACATTTCCCTCCCGCCCCACCCCACTCACATTTTCCAACTCTTACACCTCCCTCATCGCCATTTTCCTCTGTTTCCTATTTCGGTGGACATCCCCTAGGTTTGTACACTACTTGGTCCCATCTTTTAATAACATCCATCCCCATTCTTCACGCTCCGATTGTTGGGGTGTCAGGGCTCATCCACTTTTCTGCTATCGCTTGATTAGCCACTATAAACGCTGTATTTAAGAAGCCCTTAAATCTGTCAATTTCCTCCTTTCCCCAAATCCCCAGTAGTATCCCCTGGAGGTCCTAATGTATTGGTCTCTCCCGGGTCCCTTCCAGTTCTCGTTGTACCCCCTCTCAATAGCTCTGCAGCATGAAGCATTGCCACACCATATGGATAAACGTCCCTTCGTCGGTCTTGCATTTGGGACAGGTGTCGTCCTCCCCTATATCAATTTTCTTTAATTTGTTCCTGGAGTAATAGACCCTATGTAGGTACTTTAATTGTATCTTCCACAGGCGGGCTGCGATGGCCAACCCCCCCTGGGGTACTGTAGGGCCTCCCCCACTCGTCTTCTATTTCTCCCAAGTCCCTCACCCATCTCTCCTTCCACTTGTCTAATGGTGTTGTTGATTTTAGATTTAAAGCTTTAAAGAGAGTTCAGGCCTGCTATCCCGTAATTTCTCCATCCAGTGCATTTCGTTCGATTGGGGAAGCCTGTGGGATCTCAGTTTCTTCATTTATAAATGGAGCAAAGCATGCCTAAATTGCAAATACTTGTAATGACCATGTCGATGCAGTTCCCACTTCTCCCTTAACTCCTGAAAGGACCTGATCCCCCTCGGAAGCCACATCACTCATCATCTGTATCCCCTTGGTCTTCCACTCTACTCCCGATTGCAGATGTTGGATCCCCTCAATGCACCGGTTCCCCCAGATCCTAGCTAACAACCTAAGTTAACTCCCCCATCCCAGGTGCCAGTGGGCTTGTGTACAGACTGTGCCCACTGCCGCAGTAACTGCCAAGCATCCAGCCTTTTGGAGTTTCCCATACGAGATCCCTCCCATCCATTCCTGCCCATCATTTCTAATTCTGTGTCTATTAAGCTATCCCTAACCCCCCCTTAAACCTGTCCATTTGCTATGGCCAGTTGTGCTGCCCAGTAGTAGAGCCTAAAGTCTGGGAGACCTAATCCACCTTCCAACTAAGAGTTACACAACATCTCCAACTTGACTCTGGGTGTTTTCTTTTACCATAGAAATTCCCTCTGCATTCTATTAATCCTATCAAATTCCCTCGCCTGTATCCCCATCGGGCGTGTTGCACAACATACAGTAGTCTAAGAATGGTCACCATCTTATAGACTACAACTCTTCCCTCAGAGGAGATCGGCAGGGTCATCCACTGTCTGACATTTTGCTCAAATCGTTTAACTGCGAGGTAAGGTTCAGCTCCGCAAAGGATGTCCCGTCTTTTTGGACAAACACCCCTATGTACCTAAAACCATTCTCTTCCGTTTTTAGCAGTGGATATCTACCTCAGTTCCCGTCCCCCAAGTCCACTGGGTAGTGAATGGATTTATCCCAATTGATTCTCAAGTACGATCCAAATTCCTCTAGGATAGTCATTATCCTTGGTACTGAGGCCTTTGGGTTGGTCACATATGGCAAAATATAGTCTGCATACAATAACTGTTCCTCCCTTCCCCCGGCCAAGCAAACCCAGACAGGCCCGGGCCCCCCCCGGATCCATTCTGCCAATGGATCGAGGGCCAGGGCGAAGAACATAGGTGAAAGCGGGCATCCCTGCCTGGTGCCCCGGCCTAATGTGAATCTTTATGAGATTGTGTTATTCACCATTACCTGGGCCGTTAGCCCATTATACAACACTTGGATCCAGCTTATAAAACCCTCTGCAAAGCCCATCCTCAGCAGTACTGCAATCGGGTATACTCGTTCGATGGAATCAAAGTCTTTTTGTGCGTCCAACGCCAAGATTTCTACCAGAGGCTGCAGCCTTTTCGCCCCCCAACCCACAAGACCAGGTATAGACGTCTAATGTTCAGCCTAGTGGACCTATTCAGGATGAATAAACACCTTTCACTATATGCTCTACAATCGTATTTAGCTTGTGCGCCAAGGCCTTTGCAAAGATTTTAGGCTCAGTATTGATCCGGGATATTGGTGTATATGAACTATAACACTCCCTTGGTTTGCCCTCTTAAGGTATGACTATCGTAGCTTCGCTGAAATCTGGTCAGAGCGCCCCTTTTTCCTTACTCTCTTGGAGCATTTCCCACAGTGGCCCCGAGATTTCCTCCTTCAATTTCAGCCAAAGTTCCAATGGGAAGCCATTTGACCCGACAATTCATCCCTTCCTAATTGTACCATTGCCTCCTGCACCTCCTCCAACTGTAGTAACCCGCCAAAGCGTCTCTCTGCTCCACCGATAAGCAGGTCAGCTCCAAACTACCCAGAACATCCCCCACTTCTGCCTTACCCCTCGTGAGCTGCGTAGCATGCTGCTTCTGATAGTACCTGGCAAAGACTTGCACTATATCCCCAGGCTCCCTCGTCGTGTTGCTAGTCTCCCTCCATTCGATTTCATACACAACTCTGTTGGTTTCCTCCCTTTGTGCCAGCCACGGCAGAAGCTTCCTGCTCTTGTCACCCCATTCAAATTTGCGAGCCCCCTTGTACCACTAGTTCACCTTCGTCCATTCAAGGGCTCAAATTTTAATCTCTCCTTTCACGTTCTGGAGTTCCCTTTCCGTTTACGCTGAGTGGATTGCATTATCTGGTTCTCTATGTTCAATACCCTGGCATCTGCTTCCATCATTTATCTCTCCCTTTCCTTTCCCTTAACAGTCACTACAGCAAGGGCTCTCCTTAATACAGCCTTATACGCTTCCAAGAGCACCCGTTTTCAATCTACGGATTCTTTATTGACGCTAAAATACTGTTACGTTTCCTTCTTCAATTCCCTCATTAAATCCTCATTCTGCAACTGGTTAGTCCTCAGTCTCCAATCATCCCGGGATGCATAGTTCTTAGTCTTAATTGACCACATAAATGGTGTCTGATCTGAGATACCCCTGGGTAAATAACCCACCCCTTTGATTTTGTCTACTTCGGCATTTGAGGTAAAAACATGGTCTATCCTGTAGAAGGATTTACGAGAGGCTGAGAAAAATGAGAATTCCCTTTTATGGGGTTTTCCTATGTCCAGAGATCCGGCAATCCCATTGCATCCAAGAAAGATTTTAATGTTTGTATCTGTATTCCCGCATCGTGCGGCACTGCCTCCACTGACCTAGGGATGGTGCAATTACATCTTTGAAGTCTCCAGCCACTACCGTAAGACCCAGTGCTACGCCAATCATTCTTCCCTTGACCTCCTCAAGAGTGTCTTGCAGTAGTGTAGGTGGGGAGCAGACATTTATGAAGGTAATTGTCACTTGTTCCAGGTGTCCCTCCACCCCTACCACTCTACCACTCTACCACCTGTAAGGAAGGCATGGTATCAAACAGTAAGACAGACACAAGTGACCACAGTTCAAGGGTGTTTATTGAACTTCTACATCTAAAGATGGGAGCAAGCTACGACCATCAAAAAATAATAACGCAGTCTCAGTGGTGTCTTGTCAAAATAAAAAAGGCCTACGCTAATAAATCTATTGCCAATCCTTATTTCTAAAAACAAACGGTGTGGGAAACAATGTTATACAAAAGAAAATGATATGTCAGGATAGTTGAGCCGTTAGCTTCCCTTCCCCGAGTTTTCCGCACGGAAGAAGGCAGCACACTCAAGCTTAGCACATGCTCTTGCTTTTCTAGCCTGAGGATGCAGTTCAAAATCTCAGTATCAAGAACTTCTATACCAAAGTCTCTTTGCCATTCAAAGTCTCTCATTTCAACTTCTCTGGTGATTCACTATTCGCCCCGGGTCCCCCTCTACTGGGCTCAGACCCACATTAACACAAACTTTCAATTGTTCTCACTCTGTAGTGCTCGGACCAAATATATCTCATTTTCCAAACTTTCTTTGCTGTATCAAAATCAAGGACTTTCAGCCATGTGCAGGATTTTGCTTGACCTGTCGCAGGACCATTTTGATTCACAATTCTTTGTTCCCTTCTTAATACGACCCTTTAACTTTCACTTCTGCCGCTTCTCTGCTGGATACAATACAGAGACCTTTGATTGAACGCCCATGCAGTGCTGGAACACACTGTCAAAGGTATCATATCTGGCTTTTCAAAGTTCAAACACTCTTTTATCACACGTGTTTTAACAATGTTCATTCCAGTGCTCGCCACACAATGTTGCTGCTTGCAACCTTGGCTTCAACACAGACAAATCCTTTGCCGGTCTCCCCAACTCACCGGCTGTGTTGTTTTCACTGACGCTGCTTTGTTCTTGGAGCCAAGGAAGGTACCCAGTGGCTGCTTCTCCCTGCCTTGGTTAGTGACGCGGGAGGGCCCCGGGTATCTCTAACACAATACAAGATTCTTTAGCCTGGTTTCCTGGTCTTATGCTTTCTAATCTCAAGGGCTCTTGAAAGTAACGGTTTCTTGTCGGAAAGGTCAAGGTAACTTCCCACCTTGCGATCCCCCCCTGTATTGCCGTCTTTCTTCTCTCGTTCAGCTGCCGTCTTGAAACTGCTGTTTCCCCGTGTGCTTTGCCCCGCTCAGAGTGTGCTTTCGTGCTCCACCTTTTATCCATGTGGGAAAGCTTAATGGAAGTCAGGTGTGAGTGTCTATCAGTAATTGCCTGGCCATTGTATTGGGACAAGTCAGGTATACTGCTCGGGTGTTAGTCTGTTTTCTCCCAGAGCGGGCTATTTGAATGTGTTTGTGAAGGAAAATGGAGGGGGTGGGGGCTAGAGTTCCGACGTATTCTACCTGGTAGGATGGGGTAAAGGTATTACAGGGAAGGGGACACCGCATTGGTCTACCCCACAGGGTCTGGATCCAAAGGCGATGGCCATGCCCTGGCCACCTGCGAGAGAGATCTGCAGGGACTAGCGGATGAGACACCTTGTTTCTCACACACCTCTGCTGAAATGTCCCAGTAACCTGAAAGGGAAAATATTTCCTAATGAGGATCCCCACTCCCCGGGAGCTGCTTGTGAACCCAGCATGGACCACACATTTGTACTGCCTTGTTTCAGTAAACAACAGGTATCTCCCAAGAGGTGGCATTCCTGAAGCAATACAACATCTGGTTTTATCTGCCTCAGCTACTAGAATACTACACTTCTTTTGAGTTTATCATTAATTCCATTCACATTCCAGGAGATGCATCTTATTCCGCCCTTGTCATCCATTTCTATCTTTCAACAGTTCGTGCCATTGATTCAAGTCTTGACCCCCGGACACGCCCCCCCCCGTTTGACCGACCATCTCTGCCACATCCTCTGATAAACAATGCAACTCCCAACTTTGCCCCTTCTGTGCCCTTCCTGTCCCCTCCCCATACTTCTTCCCCAACTGTGAAGTATCTGTCGCCCTGGAGAACTGAATCCCTATAAACAAGCGATCAAACTTCCACTCCTCCCCTGTTTCCCCCCTATACGGCCAGCCACCCTCTTAACTCTGTTCCTCATCCCCCATTTCCTCCTACCCAGTCATAATCCCACGCCCCTTCTTTACCCATACATTAACTCCTCTGCCTCACCCCATGGAACTTGCAATCCGTGAAACCAGAGCTCTCCCCCCTCTCACTCTGGCTGCAGCATTTCTGATCCCAATATCGCATCCTCGCCCCTGCCTTCAGTCCCCGGTCCTCCTTCCCTAAACACCAGTGGGTGGGTGGGGGGAGGTGTATCCAATCACTGGTCTGGCCCAGTTAGACTCGATTGGACACTGCAAAGCGTCCCATCCGGTCCCATCCATAGTGATCTGGATCCTGTATCCATCTCTCCGCTCTTGCAACCATGGGCCCCCTTTCTCCTTCCTGTCTGCCTTAGGCCTCGCACCCCTTTGTTTCTGCCCTGGCTGCGGTGACATACTGCCTTCCTCCCCAGCGGGGCTTTGATCACCAGTCCTTTGCTTTTTATTGAGTCAAGACGTCTCGCGGGGGTCCTGAAACAACCAGGTCCTCTCCCCCTCATCACTCAATTTCGCAGGGACATAAGCATGTACTTTACTTGGCTGTTGCGTAGGATTCTCTTGAACTCTTCAAAACAATCTTCTTGCCCTCAGCACTTGCAAGGTATAGTCTGGAAAGATCATCACCGTCACATTCTGCAATCAAATTGCCCCTTTGCTTCTGGCTGTTTGAAGTAGAACGTCTGTATCCCCGTAATTGAAAAGCTTGGCCAACACTAGTCGTGGAACAGACCCCGCAGGGGGCGTTCTTCCCGGGACTCTGTGCACTCTCTCAGGGGCAAAGAACACTGTTGAACCCTTTGGCTTCAGTTCCTCTTTAATCCACTTCGCCAAGTAAAGATCCATTGCCGGACGGTCTAATCTCTCAGGGAGGCCCACTATGCTAATGTTAGCCCTTTGGGACCTCCCTTCGGCATCCTCTGCTGTCTCCTCCAAGACCTGGGAGTTTTCCTGCAACTCTTGGACCTTGGTGTGCAATGATTTCACGGTGTCCTCCAACTCGCTAATTCTCTCTTCGGCATCTCACACTCTCTCCGACACTGCTCTCAGATCTGCCCGGAGCAGGCTCACCTCCACACCCACCTGCCCAATCTTGCCCTCCATGCTCTTTCTGGAGTCCTTCACTGCTTTTAGAACCCGTGTCATCGTAGGTTCCCTCTCTCAAACAGCAGGCATCTCCTCAGTGCGCTGAGGTGCATTTGCCCTGCCCGCTGCTCCAAAGGTTTATCTTTCCATTTTACTGTGTGTCGCCTTGGCTGGTTTCTCTATAACCATGGTCATGACTGGCTCCATCCATTTCCACCAGGGTCACTCCTAGTAGGCTCTCTAATGTTCCAGAATATGTCACTCGCCACACTTTGTGTCTGTGGGGGCAGCCTTCTGCGCCCCCTCGATCCCCATTGCCCTGTGGGCCTCTGTAATAGTATGCCTCTTTATTTTAGTTTTGGGGCTGCCCACCCGAAGATACCTGGCCCCTTCACCATCGCACTTTCTTGCTGCTCCTTCACCTGGGCAGCTCCCAACTTTTTCGACTTGAAATAAGAGGGAGGTGGGGAGGGACGTGCCAATCAAGCGAGCCTCCACAGCTTGCCAGCAGCGATGTGATCGGGTGTCCGGCCGGCCTGCTCCCCGGTTTTCCTTCAATTAGGGGGATGGAAGGGGGCGTATCCCTGACCCCTGCAACGCCTCATTCAATTGAATCCATGGATGCAGGAAGATGTGGGAGGGCAGAGGGGACCCACTCCCCCTGTAGCATGACCCTCAACTATGCGCCATTTCACTCTCCCAGACTGAGGCCTCTCTCGGGTCCCGGAGGCCTTTCTGCACTCTTTGTGTGTCCATGAGCGTTCGTACCACGCTTTATTCAGGCTGCACTCCGCTGCTGCAAATTCCCAAAGTTTCAATGCTGGATGGGAGGGAGCTGGTCGCCACCTTCTGGCCTGGTGTATTGATAGACCTCCGGGTCAGCCAGGCTGCGCCTCCCCATTCGTACTCACAGTCTCCTGTCAGCCCGGTGTCACATGGCAGGTTAATTTACTGCCATGGTGGTCGGTTGGCCCCCCCGGCCTCTGCTTCGGCCTAGTTTCACGGGGTCGGAGCACCGGTGTTCGGTGCCTGCAAGATTCTGCACCCCCGATGATGCAGAGACGGATCCCTTTTCGTATTGTTGCTGAGGGTGAGCGGAAGCTATAGCTTAAGCTGCCATTTTGCTCCATGCCCCCTGGTGGTTGCCAGAAAGATGCCAAGAGATTTTGAGGGTGTGGAGTTGTGAAGGGGATGACATTTGGAAGTATATTTCTGTTTTATCTGCAGATTGGTGGAAATATATGTTGTGTTTGTTAAGGATCTGTCCAAGGGATTCAACATATAGGTTGGAGAGTGGATATAAGGAGGAGTCCTGCAAGATGCCATACTTGACAAGGGCGGGGTCTGATCGATCAGGTGGCATGGAGACAAAGTGTGTCCTGTCAGTGAGAAAGGAGGGGAACCAGTCGAGTACTGTGCCAGAGAGCTTTATCCTGTGGGAAAGGATGTCTAATAGAGGGGTGTGGGCAATGGCGCTGAAGGCTGCAGAGAGATCGAGGGTTATAAGTAGTGCTGTGTGTCCTTTGTCTGTGATGCTGTGAAGATCATTGAGGGTGTGAAGAGTGGGGGTCTCAGTGCTGTGTCCACGTCAAAGGCCAGATTGAAAGGGGTTGAGTAGGTTTGTGGTGATGTGTTATTGCAGTTGAATAGTGACAAAACGTTCCAAGAGTCTGAGGTACGGTAGGATAGTAGTGGGGTGACAGTTTTCACAGAGTGTCAGGATCGAGAGATGGCGTTTTTGAGGCGGTGGTTGTGGTATTTTTTGTAATTTGAGGGGTGCAATTATGTCCAGTGCCTGTGCGATGCTGGTGTTGTATTGGTGGACTAGGATGGAGGGATGTGCATGTTTGGAGTGGGGTGGTATGAGCAGTTCTAAAGCTATGTCTGTAACAGGTTTGGTTTGTCTGGCTCTATGGCGAGGGGGGGGATGTGTGGCAGGTGTTGGGATTTTGGGAGTTAGTGTGAGCATGAAGAAGATATCAAAGTGGTCAGACCACGATAGTCAGATTTGATTATCCACTGAGACATGATATTTGCTTGCGATCAAAAGGTCTGGGGAGTTGCCAGCAATGTGTGTGGGATAGGTAAGGAGTTGTGGGAGGTCGTAAGGGGTGAGTGGAGCAAGGATAGTCTTTGGTACGGGATTGTTTCTGGTAGGGAACTACAGGGGTTGTAGTCACCAAGGTAGATGTTGCAGGGGGAGATGTGGTTGTTAGTCCAGTCAGAGTGGAAGTTGGGGTTGTGTGTAGGACGATAAAGGAGGTGGAGAGAGCGTTTCACGTTTGCATAACTTTATTCGGCCCCTGACCATCAAAGTACATCCTATCAACATTATAATCATAAAAGAGCAGATCAATGCAAAAAGGAAGGGGAAAGACGGGAGAGAGAAAAGACAACAATAATCAAGAGCCGATCTTGTTCAGGATACCCGAAACTGTGTAGGCCCAGCCACAATTGGCCCCAGAGAGCGTTGCCCCAGGGATGTGAGATTCACCGCGGTTAGGGGAGCTTTACATGTTACAAGTTTTGGTGGGCCATCAAAGTCTGTTTTGGGATGCATACAGATTGTAATTCCCCTCCTAGGTTGATGACCAGCCCTCACATTACTCCCCAGAATCCACTTAGCCAGACCATGGTCCCAAAAGTCCTGTTTAATGATGTCATCAAATTACTTGTCCTTACTTGGAATTCTGCGACATCCCGCCATAGATTCCCTAGAGGCAAGGGCACATGGAGAGTGATCTTCCAGATACCAATAATTTACGGGCAATATTCTCTTTGTAGTTTATTAGATGCTGAAGTGCCTGACCCAGAATACAATCTGTAATTAGGGACTTGGGGCCCTCAGAAACAGATTGAGTGGGCAGGGGCTCCTCCTGTGAACTCCCTCGCCCCTGGGCCTCAATCAGTACTATCAGCAGTTTTTGGTTATCTGCCAACTCGGCAAGATCTTGGCTGCACTCAAACCCACTGACAAAATAGTCATCCTCCCCCGATGGATTGGTTATCAGGTCTATGACATGGTTAGATCCATGTGTTGGGGGTTTACTGGGATTAGAAGCCCAGAGTGGAGATAGGCGAAGGAAAGAGCTAGCCCCCGAAGTCATGGATGACAAATGACCACTCCACAAGTCGCTATGGGAGCTTGAAGATGGTTTGATTCCATGTGCCCCATGAGTCCCTGTGTCCTCTAAAGCCACAGAGGATGGCGCAAAGATCGACAGTGACGATGCAGCAAGGGAGCCCAAAATGGGCACAGTGGCCAATCGCAGACCGGGGGTCACAGCAGGACTGGACAGGACTTGAAAGGTAGCCAGTGACAAGGCCTGGACTGATGTAGCCTCCTCAGTCGCTGCTGCAAGGTGCAGAGCCTCAGGTGACATGTGCTGGGTAAAAAGAGTGGATGCCAGGATGGAGTCACAGTGCAGGGGGATACCTGATAGGTTTGGAAGCAAGGGTGAATTAATACTAACAGGACGAAGAGTGGCATCCGTGGCCGTTTCCATGGGGGTCCCTCCAGTTATAATCGTGCCAGGGTTGCTTTCGTTGAGAGCAAGGTTCCTCTCAGCATAATCACTACTGATTCGAGCAAGGGCGAGATCAGCGGTAGCATCCACGGTTAGCCCCCCCTACTGGCGGTGCCTCTTCCCGGCCAACATTTTGCGCTTCGATTTTTGCACTGGTTGATCATTGTTAGCCCAATAAGCGCCGAAAAGAAGCGGGGGGGAAAGGTTTGGTTGGTGGAGGCTCCATAGCCAGGGACCAAGGGGTCAATTCACTTTTCTCCATATATTGTACATGATTTAGGCAAAATTATGTTGTCCTGCTGATCATGTTTACAGAACAAAGAATGTTGCTTTATATCTGTTTTTGCACATTTGAAACAATTCTTGTTCACAAGTTCTCATGTTTGGGGTATTGTTTTTGTCATATGTTTTGTTCTCATTAATGATTGCATGAATGTGTGTGTATGTATATCATTTATTGAAAAAATCTGATATTTAAACTTTCTACTTTTCGAATTAAATAGTAGCTACTAAGTCAAAACAGTAGCCTGGCAGAGTTGTTGCTCGCTCTCTTTATTGGTGCTTTTGTCTCCAAGTAGGTCAGCTAAGGGTATAGATTTGTTTTGTATATCCAGAGCTACTCTAAGGGTTCAACATTTACTGCTCCTGAAGGCGAATCTGATATGAGCCTCATCCTCAGTTAAAATAATCACACCATAATTAGGAGTGTGCTAATTAACCCACTTGGGTAGGTCAGTCCTCATTCTGTTTACCAGTTTTTGATGCCCTTTTTTGACCTTCCCAGCATATAGGGCTAACCCTTCGGTTCATCATTTTCAAGATACAGCCGAGGCTGTTATAGGGTACTTTTATAAGCAAGGACGTCCACTTCCTTTGGTAGTAAGAGGGAGGGTTTGTGCCTTTCTTCCCCCATCCCTTTTATTTTATAAATATACAGCTGGCCCCACTCTCATCCTTGTTTAGGACCTTCTGTCACACTGACCACCTATACCTACATTGTAAGTAATACAAAATGGATCAAACATTGAGTTTCAGCGAAGATCAAATTAATGCCATTGTGGGAGGACACACTTTTTTCAACATGCAGGGACTAAGGGACAGACATGCCAGGCAAATGCCCAACACACTTTCTCACAACAGGCTTTGGCACAGTTGGTCTCACCTGGGAATTTTCAGGTCTTCAGAGAGGGGGAGTCAGGATCAACCACGACTGAACTTTGGCACCCCCCCTCCACACCCCATAGTGCCAAACACGTGCCTCACTACTGCCGGGGCTGATGGTGGTGCCAGGATAGGTCTTTGGACTTGATCCATTCCAAGGTCTTCCTTAAACACCCCAGCGTGGAGCGAAACACCCTGCATACTTGAGGAAAAGAAGGCGTGGCCTAATCCGCCGATGATGCCGGTATGGTGTCACTCCTGGGACAGCAGCAGCGTGGAGCCAAACAACCCGCATAGTTGCGCCCCCGCAGAGGTGGAGAAATGTGGGGCGTTGGCATGTGTCTTTATATATGTTGCTAAGCCCGAGCGCGCAAAGGGCATTGTCTGGCTGAAGTACCTGGCTGTTGTGCTGTGGCTGCTATCCCTCATTGCAGCCTGTCAGCTGTTGGATTCCCTGTGAGGACGCCCGTGAGGCGTGTGGACGCGGCGAGAGGAAGGCAGGAAAGGAGAACTCCATTGAGCCGTAGCGCTGCCTGGCCCCGCCCCCTGCTACTCCCACAGGAGGAAGGAAGTGCTACATAACTTTCACCCAGACACCCTTGCGGCGCTAAGCCCGAGCGCGCAAAGGGCATCGTCTGGCTGAAGTACCTGGCTGTTGTGCTGTGGCTGCTATCCTTCATTGCAGCCTGTCAGCTGTTGGATTCCCTGTGAGGACGCCCGTGAGGCGTGTGGACGCGGCGAGAGGAAGGCAGGAAAGGAGAACTCCATTGAGCCGTAGCGCTGCCTGGCCCCGCCCCCTGCTACTCCCACAGGAGGAAGGAAGTGCTACATAACTTTCACCCAGACACCCTTGCGGCGCCAAGCCTGATCGCGGAAAGGGCATCGTCTGGCTGAAGTACCTGGCTGTTGTGCCGTTTGGCTGCTTGCTGTGGCTGTGACTCTACTCTGCGGCCGGCTAACACGCAAGCCCATTCAAACAGACAAATAAGTTGTCACAGAGGCAGTGGTGTGAAGGGGTATTGCCGGTGCTTCCGGTGGTGCGGTGGGGAGGAGTTCTCAACTTGGGGATCGAGTTTCCCTCTCCCCCGGTTTAACCAGAGAGGAGCTGCACGACGATGGGACGCCTGAAAAGCGACAACTCAGACCCAGGGGTGGAAGAAAGAGTGAAAACCAGACAGCAGGTAAGGCAGTGTGTTGCTTCCTATCTGGCTCCTGCTGGGGGTCTGTCACCGACCACGGGAGGCCTCAATAAAGGCATGTTGCCTTGGAGACAAAGTCGCCTGGCTTTCCCGACTAAAAAAGTCCATGAGAAGGACCAGCCCCTGGTGGCGATATTGGCCAGGGAAGAATCCGTTCTCACGGACCCAGTACCTGAGGAAGGAGAACCTGTCCAAATAACTATTGTGGCCAGATCCGCCCAAGATCAGAGCTTTCCAGTAGTGGACAGGGGCCAGGTAGTGGATAATCAGCACTCTGCAGAACGACCAGGGGGATAAGATACACCTGCAGAGGCCCCCGGAGACGGAGGTGATCCCGCATGAGCCTATTCACTCGAAGACGCTTGGTGGGGAAGAATCCGTAGGGGAGGTGACAGACATACACAAGCGGAACTCGATCATTGACCACTCAAACCTGGAGGCTCAAATAGAGAAGGCTGAGGGAGAAAGGACACAAGGGGTTTCGAAGCATCTGACCCAACTACATCTGAGGATTGGGAAGACCATAATGACGCACCAGGGTTGGGAGCCTCCTGTATAAAATCTGGGGAAGTGGGGGTCCCACTGGATGCAACAGCAACTCAGAGGGGGGTGACCACAGAACCCCTAATTACTGAGCATGAGATGCTCCAGTTACAACTGGCCACCCATATCATACCACCTAGCTTGGGGGGTTTCCCCCGTCCACGTGAGGAGCAGATAAAGCCTGATGCAAACATCTTTAATGACACAGACCTAAGTCTCGGAGATAGTAGGGAGCAGAGGTCTGGTCATCTGCTGCCCATCCCCCCTCAAAGTGGCTGTATTGGCATGGCTCACGAAATCCCCAGTAACTCAAGTCTTGCTTCCAAATTAAATTTTGGATATTTCAAACCTTACTAGTAAAATTGTAAGGGAAAAAAGGAGAAGTCTATCATTCATTAAGGACAAATTGGCAGCGCTCGATGATGATGTGGACCTAATAGATCAATTTGATTCTAATTCCTTACAAATAGGGGGAAATGTACATCAAAATCCAGACACCAGACAAACTGATCCCAGAAGCCAAGCCCCTCAGGGGGCGATGAAAAAGGCACAGACTGAGTATTGATGACATCTCTCTGCAAAAAATAAGTGATTTGTACTGCAAGGGAAAAATGGACGACATGGCTCATACTCAGAACGTGGTGATGGCATCATTAAATATCACGCTTGCCCCCTTTCTGAAACTCTATGAGTCCATGAATGAAACCTTGCAGTCACTACATTCCTTAGCATTAAAAACCGAGGAAGGAATGGGCGAAATAGCAAGCTTCACGAAGCAATTGGATGTGAGACTGCAAAAAGAGTCTGACCTGTCACACCAATGGCAAAACCGCGTGTGTGACCTGGCGCGCCAGGAATCCAACAATAAGCAACTCTTGATGGAAGCCATTCTTGAGGATCATAAGTGGATAAGGAAACTAAATCAGCAGTCCTCCCTGAACATAGACCCCAAACGAAATTCTCTAAGGGAACAGGACCCGGAAGAGCCGAGGAGGAAAAATCCTGAAGTGATCAAGTCAAAGGAAAAACCAGGTGGCCCCCGAGTGCTAGGCAATGGCTTAAAGGCACGTAGACCCACTAACTCAGATTGCCTGTTGATAATAGACGATGAGGAGAAAAAATCAATTTATGCGATCTTTAAAGAACCCACACAGCAACCAGAAAAAAGGAGCATTTGCTCAGAAGACCCTCTCCAAGACAAGAAAGGAACCAGTCAAAAGAAATCCAAAAATCAGGCACACAAGCGTTAAGCAAACTGATCTAGAGCATTCTTAAGGAACATCAAACTACCTACTGAGGAAATGGATGAACCACTACCTAAGAAGCCCAGGAGAGAAATAAGCTTGTTCAAGTGTATCGAAGGGGAAAGTCGCTACTAAACAGAAGGAAAACGAACTAGATACAAGTGCCTGCCTGAGTGACCTAATAGAAACAATTGAGGAAATCAAAGAGGTTGAGTTGTGGGATAATATCAGCCTATCGGAATGGCAAGCAATAGACAAGCAGTTAGATCCTGCCCTGACAGAAAAAAAACTGAGAATAAAGGAAGATCAACGGAAAAAGAAACTCAATGAAAAAATAAACAATGAAGTTGCCAAACAAAGACATGAAGGCTCCCATCATCCGAAAGAGGAACATCGGAATGTGAAAAGAAGACCACGGGACAGGTACCAAGAAAACAGATCCCACAGGAGGCGAGAATCTCAAGATAACCTCCTAAAAAACAACAAAGGAAACGTCAAAAGGAAGTCACGGGACAGGCACCAAGGAAGTAGATCCCATGGGAGAGCGAAATCTCCCTATGAATCTCATGATGAAAGACCAAATGATCTTAAAGAAAAGAAGAGACACGTCAAAGCCCAAGATTCTTGAACAACCACAATGGACAGGAAAAGGAGCCCTAACAACGCAACAAAGAACCTGGAGTTACTAAACAGCTTGAAGCCAGGCGAAAAGTAAGACTTCAAACGAGCACAGGTAACCCGTCGATTTCGCAAGAGCGAAAAACCGCGAGATATAGGAATCTAGAAAAGCATACGACAAAAAATCAGCAAGGGGACAGACGGGAGACTGTGGGCCAGTATAGTCAATTCCACACACTTAAATTGGAACGGATTTGGAGAGACAGAAAAAGGATTGTGTTGAACAGGGCCAGGGTGATGGCACTACTTCAACAGCTACCATCAACTTTGAGAATCCATAGTGATGATGTGGTAAAAGTGGAGTTCAATGATGAAAAAAAAGCTGGATGTGGTCCTACTACACCTGAGGACAAGTGAACTGAAAGAAAGCTTGTTGGGTGTAAGGAACAACTTGGAGTCTTGGGGATACAGACTTGACGACCCAGGTAGAAAAAGTGACCGGCGAGAGGTAAAGACCGTCGGACCTGCTATTGAGAGAGTGGAAAAAATAATGAAAACCTTAGAAAGGAAAGCTGCTAATACAGGGCAGGAAGAGAGGCCAAAGCAAAAGTCAAGTACCAGGCAACATCAGGAGGATACAAGGGCCCATAGCTCAGATCCAACGAGCAAAATAAATAATTACCGGAAGGCTACAGAGAATCAACTAACACAACTGAGATTTATGATTGACAATTCGAACCAGAGGACAAAAGGGGCAGGAAACAGCACTCAGACACTGAAAAAAGTGGAAACGCGAGAATGTACCCCCACCATCATATCAGAAAAAAAGAGACAATAGATTATTTGCAGTGGAGAAGGAATCAAACCCCTATTGGCATCATGGAACACACAGGGATTTGGCCATCTTTATTCGGGAGAAAGTAATTTCCTAGTGAAATATGAATTAATTTGTATACAAGAGAGCTGGATCAGAAAAACTCCCGTGTGTGAAGGCTATCAGGTCTACATAAACCCGGCGCAGAAAAGACCCGCAGGAAGACCTCAAGCGGGGCTCGTAACCCTAGTGAAGGATGACTGCCAATTTCAAGTATTAGAACATCAAACTCTGAACCCGTTTCTACAGATACTTAAAATTGTGAAAAACAGAGGTCAGAATGAAAAGAGACTCCTTCTAATAAACACATATTGGAACCCCTCAGAAGTAGCCACAAGTAAATACCTAGCGGAGATCATGGTGGCTATTGATGCATCAATGCTAGAGGACGAGGGCCAACTGATCATCATATGCGGGGACCTGAACATTAAATTGTTGGACAAAAATGGCCTGCTGAAAAGAAGACATACTCTGCCGCCTAATGAAAAACTTTGGCTAGCAGACATGGACACCAGGGAGATGTCTATGTTGAATGGTCAAACAGCAGGGGACCTTCCAGGATCCGATACCTGGTCTGCGAGCTCGAGGACTGCTTGCCTGGACTACTGTTGCGTCGCTAGAAACACCTTGCCTTGGATCAATTCCTTCAAAGTAGTTCCTCAGAGGGTTAGCAACCATGCTTTACTAGAAATAGAACTTCGTTGGAAGACGGAAGAGCCAAAGTACCGAATTATCCCCGAAATGGAATTATCGGGGGGACGCACTAGGCTAAAAATTAAAGCAAGCTCAATTCCCCAACTAGCAGAGCGGCTTACCCGCAACTTCGAAGAGAAACACGAAACAGTGGAATATGGTTGCCTACTGAAGCAGTTTGAGATTAAGACTGGTCCTAACAAAAAACAAGACGTGATAAGGAAACACGCATGCAACAAAATCCTGGTGGTGAAACGAAGGGAACATCGTACAGAACTGAGATGTTTGCAGAAAAGCTCCCTCACAAATAAAGAGGAACATATAAGACTTTGCAAGTAGTCTTACAAACATTGGCTAACATCCACTAGGATTTGGAGAGCACAAACAGATGCCGAAAAAATGATGGCAGCAATAACTACGTCTAACTCAAGGTCCCTATGGGAGATGATCAATAAAGGGAGCGAATTCCAGACAGCACTGACATCTAGTAATGTGTCAAAGGAGGACTAGGTAAAGTTTTACACAGATCTTTTTCAGGAGAAAGACTATCAAGACCGAGAAAAGATCAGGAAATGAATGGATCATTGACATTGATAGGGAAGATATCCTAATAAGGATACAAACATTGAGTTCATCTCGAGCAGCCGGACCGGACGGCATCTCTAATTGTATGCTGAAGGAAAATAAGGAAGAGTGGGCAGATTTCATCTTAATATTATTTCAGCAGATTCTAACAAGATCAATACCCTCAATCCTGGAAGGAGGCCCTAATCGTACCAATATATAAGAAAGGAGACCGCAACAACCTGAGGAACTACAGGCCTATCGCCCTTCTCGACTGCATAGGAAAACTGTTCTGTTCCATCTTGCTAAGAGATTTAAAAAACTGGGCATTAAGGACGGGGATCCTCGATAAGAGACAAACGGCATTTATGAGCGGCATTGGAACATCACTGAATCTATTCATCCTGAATATGCTAAAGCTATGAGCATTAAAACAAAAAAGGAACATCTACCTGGGTTTCGTCGACCTCGAACAGGCCTTCGACGGGATCTGTAGAGAACTCCTATGGGCCAAACTAAGGAAGTGGAACTGTCCGCAGGATCTGCTTGAGGCAATTCAGGAACTATACACCAACACCTCAGTTCAGATAGTGGTCTCAAAAGGAGGCGACCTACATAGAAAATCCCAACATCTAAGGGTATAAAGCAAGGCTGTGGACTGGCACCTTTCCTGTTCATTCTGTACTTAGCAGTTATGAAAGAATCCCAGGATCAAATCCGTGCATTTCCTCCAGTATTTCAGGATGAAGCCCTCTCATGGATCGTATATGCAGTTGACGTTGTATTTGTGGACCAAACCCCCATAGGTCTGCAAAGACGAATGGTGGAATTTAAGTCTTACTTGAATCAACACCACCTGAAGGTCAACCTAAAAAAATCCATGGTCCTAATAATGCAGTGGATCCAGAGCCATAAAACAGAAAAAGGGATTCACTTGGTCGTTGGACAATCAACAGTTGGAAATAGTGGACTCAGCAGTCTACCTGAGGGTACAAATCAATAAAAACATCAATGAGCAAGGGCAATTAAATTTCATCAAAGAAAAGCTGATGAAACTTACTAACCAAGCTTGAGCCCTCCATCGACATTACGGAACTTTTTCAATGATGCCAGTAATCATATTTTACAAACAAAAGGTAGTGGCAAGCATAACATACAGAGCCGAATCCCTGCTAAATCTCCACTGGAAAACGTGGGGGATGCTAGAGGCTTTTTTTCTGGAGAAGGGTACTTAGGCTTCCTAATTGCCTCCCTGTATCGACAATAAGACACAAATTAAGATTACAATCGTTGGAGTCAATAGTCCTGTGGAAGACACTCTCGTTATTTCAGAAGTATATCCTAGATAAACCTCCCATCTCATTTGAACTGTTAGCTCAAAAAGAGGTAAGAAATGACGACCTGCACTTTAATGCTTGGAAACAGAACTGTGTCGAAATACTAGAACATTATATCAAATTCGATCCGCTGAAAGAAAATCCTGAGAAAGCGAAGAAAAACATACGGGAAAAAGATTGGATTCCACGGACAATCAGAAAAAGCAGAATACAAATTGTCATAACATTACGTGGGAACGAAAGGCACTGAATGACCCTCCACCATACCTGCGAAGATTTCCCTCCTCAAAATATAGGGATCTATTGATGAGATGGAGATTAAACATCCTGCCAACAAGAGAGGTCCATTATATAAGCAAACAAATTCCAGTGGAAGACTTTAGATGTCGATTCTGCAATGAGCCGGAGATGTTGGAAACAATAAAACATTGGCTGCTTTTTTGTCCGGCATTAAACACCCAAAGGAGCCTATATCTAGGTGGAGAATATAAATGCATCGACGGCTGAGGAATACTGGGAAAGAATCCTAACGGTACAAAAAGTCGGCCCCACCCTGGAAGCACTAAGATTCATAGAATCGATCCTAAAGGGACTAAAGGACGGTAATATTGAAGCTCGAGAGAAGGTCGGCTCAGCATAAGGACGGTGGGGTCTGGAAAAGGAGATTGATCATTTTGTTAAAGGTTGAAAAGAAATTTTATTTAACCAATAAAACAAACAACAAAAAAAATATGTTGGCAATACCACCACCTTGATTGTGTGGGCGGTCTCTGTGGTGGATGAGATAGTGGGTCCCAGGGATAACAGGTGTGTAGTGGGGTTAGAGCCATGTTGCAGTAAGGAAGAGTATATCTGCGGAATGTGTGCTAATGAGTACATTAATTTCATGTGTGAGAACCGGTGGACAGTGGCAGTTTAGGAGAATGCAGGTGTATGCAATAAGTTGTTTTAGTTGAGTGTTGTGCTGATTTGGATTTGTTTGTTTGTATGCTTTATGCAAGGCATGTTTGTGGTAACTGGTGTCCCCTTGTTGGGAACACAGAATTAAACGGAGAAGGATATAGCAGCAACCCTTAGCTCGGTCTTCCTATTGCTCTGGACAGTGCATATTTTAAATTTGTATATATTTAAATGTCTCAGATTAACAGCACATTTGATATATTTTGATACACATTTTGTCTATAACTGTGCTATATTTTCATCTACATTTTTAGTTATTACACACTTTAATCATATTTCATTAGATATGTTGCTCTGATTGCTGGTCATTTAATATATTTGACCAGTGAGTACTCTGTTAAACATCTACTTATATGTTTAAATGACTGATCTTTAAAGTCACCAGAAAAGAAAAAGCCACATTCTTTGCCCATAGTAATTCAACAGAAGAACCTACTAACCTCTGTTGCTGCATTATTGGAGGCAGGCGACATTTACAGATAGGGAGATCCAGTGGCGCGGCTAGTACTGATAGCAGGCCGTAGCTGGTACGGATAGCAGGCTTGGACGCCTCTGGATTCCAGTGCCCATGACATCACTTGGTTTGAAGGTAAGCACAGATGCGTTGTCTGCATATGCTGCACCAGACTGACATAGTCTGGATTAAACACTGGTTTGGTCAGTAGGGGTAGCCACTTTGGACAGGCATGCACTTGCAGAAAAGTTAAAATGTTAGATGTTCTACCTGGGGCTAACATTTGGATAAATATTGGCCTGTCAGACGTTCCAACTTGCCAGGGGTTTGAGGCAGGTTATGTCCCTTATCCCCTCATTTGCTACTACAATCAAGCCTTTAGGGGATTTAATTAGAGATAGGCACTCCGGCAGAGAAATTGGAATGGGTAGATCACCTGTTATTCATCACTATGTGTAGATGTGTTGCTCTATATAGGAAATCCAGAGCATACTCTCAAGCAGGTCACCAGGGATGTTTTTTTGTTTGGCGCATAATCAGGCTTTGTCATTAATTAAAATCTTTCCCCTAATTGAACTAGACCCCCTTCAGACTGTATGGGTTTCCAGCGGGTACCAGCGTCTTTTAGATAATTTTGTGTTGCGGTATGATGAATGGTCCTTTTGCTGTATGCTAATATGGGTAGATATATGGTTTCCGTGAAGGGGAAGTGACACTGATGCGCGAGGTTGCCTGTATCACTGATGGGTAGGATAGCCCAGTTCAAAATGGTACTCCTCCCTAAGCTATTGTATTTCTTTCAAAACACCCCTATTTAGCCTGGCTAAAAGTTCCACACAGAGTTGTAGCAGATAGTGTTGGGATTTATTTTGGGTCATGTCAAGTAAGAATGAACAATACATATACAAAGGGAATAACAATTACATGATTTAGAATCATACTATCTTGCTTTCCTATTTTGTTACAGGAAGGATTTTGCTTACCCGCATGTGAACTTTGAAAAAATACTTGTGGGACATTTAAATATTGCAATTGAGATTATTTGCTCTTCATATCAAGATGAATGTGATTTATACCCTGTACAGAACTCTGTTTGCATGGAATGTTTCGCGTAGATTGAGAATCCAGGCTTTAGATCATAGGGATGAGCAAATTTGGGGTAATCCAGATATTCCACCCACAATGGATAGGATGCATATATGGGCACATTGAGAGCTCCATACATTTTGATCGATATTTGCTCCATTTTGTTATTCAATTTTGAGGGCATTTATTGAACACAGATTTTGCGTTGGGCTTCAACAAAGCGCTTTACAAGTCAGAGGGAAGGACACAATGAGGGAAGCAGAGATACTAGGGGGAGGGAGGGAGCCAACAACGGGGAGGTGGAGGGCAGGGAATTTAGCAGCAATGGATTTACAAGCAACCTGGGGTAGGGTGCAGATCACCCAGACTTAGGTTAGGTGGGGAGTGAGGGTGTGTGAAACGTAGGTGCTAGGGTGGAGCCAATCCTTGAAGAGCAGAGTCTTCAGCTCCTTCTTGAAATGAAGAAGCAAAGGGCAAGTCTGGTGTTGACGGAGGTTGCATAGTCAGCGAAGGCCTATTGTGACTAACATGAGGAGATGGTCCTCAAACTAAATGAATAGAGCCACTATAAAAAACATGTTGAAGATTCTACATTTAAAATACAAACATTGATTGCTAAAGTTACAATGTTAGCATTACAAAGAAGTTACTTACCTCTGGTAACGTTCTTTTGATTGGATGTTCCTCCCATGCATTCCTGAGTTTATGATGATTATCCTTCGAGCATCAGCTACTTTGGAATTTGTTTTCAACATGGGGCGCTGTGTGCCATCTCGTTGAGTCGATGTCCCTCGCGGGCCTCTGTTCGACTGTGAACATCACCATCAGTATAAGTAGCGCACGCAGCGCCTGTTGGCTTCAGTTCTGTTTTTCCCCTCCTGAAGAGGAATTACCAGGCGTACCATAGACCATAGGTTCCAAGAAAGCGTAAAGTGTAAGAACACGTAAATTGTACGGCGGGGTAGGCTGGGAGGAGCAATGAGGAATACGTGTGAGGACATCCAATCAAAAGAACATTACCAGGGGTAAGTAACTTGTTATTCGAATGGATTGTGTCCTCCCACATATTCTCATCTTATGATCCCAAAGCAGTAATAATTTGGTTGTGGGAGTACAAATTAAATGTTGTTCTAATCATGGACTGAATGAAGGACCGCTTTTGCAAATTGTCCTCCCTGACTGGAAGATGAACCCAGGCAGTAATGTTTCACAAAAGTGTGAACAGACGACAAAGTGGCCGCTGACCAAATGTCTTTGATTGGGACACGTCTTTGAAGAGCAGCAGAGGTTGACATGCCCCTTGTGGAATGTGCTCTTAGGCCTTCCGGCGGGTCCTTGCCTGCTAATCTTTAACATTCACCAATAGCCATGATGATCCATCTGGAAATGGTTTGTTTTATAACAGCTAAACCCAATTTAGGGCCTGTATAGCCATTGAATAATTGGTAATTTCGGCGAAATTTGGCCATTCTAGATATGTACAAACAGAGTACTTTTTGGGTCCAGTCTATGTAATCTTTCCTCCTCCTTTCCCAGATGGGAAGGTGATAGAAAGTTCGCAAAATGATTTTTTGCGACAAGTGGAAGTCTGAGTATACCTTAGGTAAAAAAAAAAAAAAAGAAGGTTTCACCTTGTCTTTAAGGAAAACCTTATGTGGAGGTTTACAGGAAAGAGCCTGCAACTCGCTTACTCTGCAGGCTGACGTTATTGCAATAAGCAAAACAGTTTTGAATGTTAAGAGTTTTAATGGGTATGAGTGTCAAGGCTCAAAAGGAATGCATGTTAAAATTTTAACACCAGATTGAGATCCCATACAGGGACATTGAATCGAACTGGTGGAAATACACTAGTAATACCTTTTAGGAATTGAACAATCAGAGGGATCTTAAAATATGGATCCTCCTCAGAAGAGCACTTGAAAATCGATAGCGCCGCCAGTTAACCTTTAATTGTTCCAATCTGGAGTCCCAGATCTGCCAAATGTAAACAAAGGAAAGCACCATAGGAGTGTCACACAGAAAGGGATCCACATTCTTATTCCTGCACCAGCTGCTGAACTTGTTCCAATGGCAACAGTACAAAGATTTTATTACCGGCCTTCTGGCCGAAAGCAAGATCTTGATTACATCATCCGGGAGGTCCCAAATCCTTGTACCTCAACCTCTCAGAAACCATGCGTGAAGGTTGAGAGTCTTGACCTCTGGATGGAGAAGCCAACCCACCTCTCGCGAGAGAAGATCCTCTCTTTGTGGAAGACGTATTGGAGGGCAGATGCACATGTCCAGAAGGTCCGGGTACCACGTCCTCCTGGCACAATCCGGAGCAATTAGGATCATGGATGGCACAAACATTCTCAACCTGCTGATCCCGTGAGGAATGACTGGGACTGGAGGAAATGTGTATAGGAGTAGAAACTCCCAGTCCACTACAAATGCATCCCCTAGAACAACTCTTTGGGGAAATGCCCTAGACCAGAACAGCTCGCACTTCTGGTTGACACTGGTCGTGAACAGACCCTCTTGAGGGGTTCCCCCAAAGGGTGAATATCTAAAAGGATTTCCTGAGCTAGTTCCCACTCATGGGGTCTGTGCTCTGCCTGCTCAGAGCGTCGGCCGCCGTGTTCTTCTCTCCGGGTAGGTGAGCTGCCGATAGAAAGATTCCTTCTTGAATCACCCAGAACCAGAGCTGCCTTGCTTCTCTGCACAGTGGTAGTGACCCTACACCTACTTTCTTGTTGTGGTAGTACATGGCCACTGTGTTGTCCATCATTATCAGGACATTCTTTCCACATACAGAGGGCAGAAAGGCCTTCAGCGGTAGTCGCATTGCCCTCAGCTCCAAAAGGTTGATGTGTAGTTTGGACTCCGATGGAGACCAATGACTGCTGATTGTCAGATCGTTGGCATGAGCTCCCCACCCCGTGAGTGAGGCGTGCGTCACTACTGTTATCTCCGGCCATGACTGCCAAAAAGATTCTCCTTTGAGAATGTTGTCCTTGCAAGTCCACCAGAGAAGGCCCTGAGAGACTGTGCTCTGAACTTTCAGGTGGTCTGACATTGTGCCTGAATACTGGGACCATTGAGTCCTGAGAGCCCATTGAAGGGATTTCATTCTCAGACGAGCCTCTGGCACCAGAAAAATGCAGGATGCCATGAGACCGAGCAACCTCAAAAGAATCGAAGGACGGAAGATGCTGGGCCATCTGCAGAATATGTTGAGCTCCCACCTCGGGTGGCGAGGCTTTTGCCAAAGGAAGCATCCAGGTTTGCTCCAATAAATTGGTGTCTGAGATGGTATCAAGTGGGAATTCTTGTAATTGAGGGAGAAGCATAGTTTGTGGAGAGAGTGGAAGGTTACGGTGAGATGTTGCCGTGCTTATTCGGGTGAACAAGCCCATATCAGCCAATTGTCCAGGTTGGGGGTAGACGTGAATCCCCCTCTCCCGAGACTCGCTGCCACCACCACCATCAACTTGGTGAAAACCCTTGGGGCGGAAGTCAGCCCGAATGGCAGAACACGAAAATGATAATGAGAACCGCGATCCTCAGGTACTTTCTGTGCTTGTGATCGATAGGCACAGGAAAGTAAGCATCCAATCATACCATTGAGTCTTGGAGTTGGAGCACCTGAAGGATTTGGAAAAGGGTAACCATCTTGAACTTGTCCTTTCTAAGGAACTTGTTCAAGGTTCTTTAGTCCAAGATGGGTCTCAATCCTCCATCCTTTTTGGGAATAAGAAAGTATGGGGAATACCAACCCCTTGTTCCTTTCCGCTACAGGTACATGTTCTATTGCACCTTTCTCTAGCAGGGTCAAAAAGTCCAGCACAAGGAGCGGATTCAGAATTTTGAGAGTGTTGTTCCCCGGTGGATGATCCGGAGGCCTTTTTTGAAAAGGGAGGCAGTACCCTTGAGCTACAGTTTACAGTGCCCAAGTATCTGAAGTAATGCCCCGCCATTATTTAAGATGTTGAGTAAGTCTGCCTCCCACCGGGGTCTTGTGAGTCTGTTTATGAGGTGGCTGAAGTGGCGGCTGATGGTAAAACTGCTGCTGCTTGGGTTGGCTTAGCACCTTCTCCCTCGTCCACCACGAGGAAATCTTCTCTGACCTCTCCGAGCAGCTTGTCCTCTTCCAATTGAGGAGTAGAATCGAAAGGACTTACCCCTCTAGGAAGATGAGCCTGGGTTGGAGTTTTGAGGTTGTCTAATGGCGGCACTAAGGGATTAAGCCGCTGCCTTTGAGTACTGCAGCTTTTCCAAACTCTCATCTGCCTTGCTACCAAACAGCCTTGAGCCATCAAAGAGCATGTTGAGTAGTCTAGCTTGCCCATCTGGTGCAAACCCGGATTTCCTCAACCACGCAAACCTGCGTAGCACTGTGCTAGTTGCCATGGATCTTCTGATGCTATCTGCAGTATCCAGACCCGACAGGAAACATTCACCCATTGCCTCCTTACCCATCCTCGATGATTGCCAGGTAGCCGTCTCTTTCCTCTCCTGGGATGTGGTCAGCCGCAACAGCTACGCAGTCCCACAGGGTAAACGTAAACCTTGACAAGGTAAAAGTTACACTAATTGACTTTAATGCCATACTGCCAGCAGGAAATTCCTTTCTCGCCCAGGCATCCTCTCTCGTATCCCCATCAGGAGGGATGGATGGGTATCCCGACTGCTTGGTAGATGTAGAAGCCTGAACCACCAAACTTCTGGTGTTGGATGTTTAGTCAGATACTCTGGGTCACTGCTGGATGGTCTGTATTTTGTATTCACTACAGCTGCAGTCTCTGGTGTCTCCCAATTTGCAGAGTCCCTTTTTTGTAATGCAGTGTGAAATGGCAACATTGGATCTTTCTGGGGACCCCGATACAAGATATGTCATATCATCCTGCTCAAAATAAGGAGTAGGCCTGCTCCAACCTATAAACTCTATAACCTTACTCAATTTCCTATATGGGGAGTCATGTTCAGTAGAATCTGATTTGCCAAATTCTAACTCGGGAGAGGTATCTAACCGACTGGCCGACTGAAGGTTGTCATATAAGTCTTTTAATCTAGACTCATCAGAGATCAGTTCATCTGCCACATTACGGGTACCATATTGTAACCCAAATGGTGGTGTGTTGGCATCTGAAGTTTCATTATCTCCACAAATGGCTGTTAAAGACTTACATTTTTTTCTGTGGGGGGTGGGGGCCGCTGTTGAGCAGCCAACTGATGCAGTCGTAACTTTTTACTGCTCCGCCTGGGCTGCCTATATCCTGCATTTATCCTGCTGAATAACCACAAGAAATTGCTAATAAGCGCTGTTGGAGGAGAGGGGAGGGTTCCTGCATCACCCTCCCGAAATTCTGGGGAAAATCGGAGCCGCTTTGGCCAAAAACGCGGTTAAAAGCCTTGTTACGGCCCTGAACGGAATGGAGCCCATGACATCCACAGGAGGGAGCAGGCTCACTGGGCCACAGTGAGCGAAGGAGAGTGTCCTCTTGGCGGACCATGCCGCCGGTACGCACCCCGAGCACCCAGTGCGGACTCCCAATCCCTAATTCTCGCGACCAACGGCGGTGCTACACGGCAGCGGTGCCTGGTCAGCGGAGGGAGGAACCGGGATACTGGCGGATTGGTGCTGAAATGCCACAGCTCCCGAGAACCCCACCGTGCTGTCAGCGCTGTGCCTTGCCAGACGAAAACAACCATCCAATATCACTGGTCCAGGCGGATTGTGAGCTAACACTCCGGACACTCAAGGAAGCACACAGGGACCTGCCGCCGAGTCTCAGGACATACCGTGGGCTGCTGGACTGGGCCACCGCGGTGGTGAAACTCCTTCTCCCCTCCCCTCTGGGGCAAAGTAAACCGCGACGCAGGAAGAAGACCGGGCAGGGAGATAGAAACTGCGGTCACCAGCAGGCAAGACAGCGCCACGTTGGGAGCTGAAGCACTAACTACCCTTGGGTACCCCAAGTGGACTACTGCAGGGGCCTGAATGGGGGCGCTCTGGGACTCTTCTGGCCTCGAGAAACTGGGTGTGGGCTGGAGATCTCAGGGGATGGATCCCCCCCCGCTCCTGATGCCCATCGGAAGGTTCGGACTGCCTCGGGCGGGGTTAGGGCAGAGACTGCAACTGGTGACAAACTCATTGCAAATCACGGCACAGCTACAACTACCAGAACCCCCATGGGATAACGGTAGCAACACTCAAGACTAAGGGATCCGCACAAAGAACTGTGGAACTGGCCCTGAACTCAAAGAGCCACAGGTGATACCACTAGTCCTGTTAAACCCACCCCCAAAAGAACGCATACACAGCTGCCCGCCAGGTGCGCATTAGATATAGCTGCGAACAGTGAACCCTCTGCCCCCCTGAAGCTTGTGGGAGACTTGCACGGAATTAAGTTGCCCCGCTCCGGGAGCAGACAAAGACCCCGCAATACTTTGGTGGCCAACAGAACATCCCACAACCAACCGGAGACGGCTGAGTGGTGCCAGACCAGAGCCGGGACTACAGTGGGCTGGGGAGACAAAAGCCCTGAGGAGCTCTGTCAATACCCCCCAGATTAAGGGAACCACACCAGAGGCGGTGTAACTGTGCCGGAACCGCAGGGGCTACGCAACACCTGCCAACGTGAGACCTCACCCCGTAGCCTCTCCTCCCCTCACTAAAAAGGATATATATATTGGAGGTTGCCTGTTAACACACTGGGAAACTGTGAGCTGTGGGTTCTGCCCTCACTTGAGCCCATCAGCACGCCTGTGACGCCGGACCCCATCTGCCTCACCTTTGAGCCTGGCGCTGGGATAGCCCACTCACCTGTGTGCCCTCCCGGGGCAGGCAATCACCCGCTTTAATACACCACTGGACCTGCGACATCGACCTTGGAACCAGCAGGACACCTGCCCCCAGACCAACCCACCAAACAAACTCTGATGGGGAGACACATGCTTCGTAAAACCACAAAATCGATAGACACACCATGTCAGCCCCGGCGAAAGCCCCAAACTCCACAGACAATGCCGGAAACAGCGCCTCAACTCGCCAAACTGGTCAAACCCCGTCACTCACAGACATCATGACGGCCATCGGCGAATCCAGGACGTCAGTAGAGACAAAACTCGAAGGGCTAACCTTGCAAGTATCCTTCCTGTGACAATACATCCGGAACCTAACATCCCAAGTGGATGACACAGAACAGAGAATCTCAGGCACTTAAGACACTGTTAAGAAGCTAGAGGACCGCCTGTCACAGATGGAGAAGCAACTTAACACTCTAGAGGCCAGAGCAGAGGACAGCGAAGACAGATTGTGCCGCAATAACCTCCGCATCCTGGGGCTTGTGGAACGAGAAGAAGGGCCATCTATGGAACTCTTCCTGGAAGGATGGCTCTCAGACCTTATGGGCCCCAATAAACTCTCAAACTTTTTCTCCATAGAGAGTGCGCACAGGATCCCAAATGGCAGACCAATACCCGGAGCCCCCCCCACGTACAGTGATCGCCAAACTAATGAACTATAGGGACTGAGACACAATCCTTCATATGGCACAGGCAACAGGCCGATCACATACAATGGGAATCAGATTAGGTTCTTCCCCGATTATACTCGAGAAGTTCAGAAATCCCAGCAGTCCTATGACTCCATCAAGAAGAAATTCGCGTCCCTGAACATCAAATATGCTCTATTTTTCCCTACCACCCTCAAACTGTACCACAATAACACAGTCCATGTTTCCCATAACCCGCCTGCCTGAGGCTTGGGAATAGGTTGAGACGCAGGTTCTGTCCTCCCCACGCTCGAGAGACTATACACCGCGGAAAGAGAATGGTTGAAATTCCCCGGAGCAGGGCCAATCCCCCATACCAAGCATGGACGGCACAGAGGACAACTCGCCTGGCAACGTAAGAAAGACTTTAGGACCAAATAGATATGTCACGCAACCTACACAAGTCTGCACAGCCTTTGTGGAGGGGCTCTACTCACTTCTCAACTCTCCTCTCTACCCAACTATCAAACACTCAGCACCAGAAATCAGAATCCACAAATTGGGCAGCCCAAGAGCGGAATGAGGAGAAGCAAATTAATCCCCGCGGAGTTCCCAGAATAAGTTTTCATTAGTTCATGGTTTTATATGTTAGGGCGACAGGTGCTTTTAGTGGGGGCCGGGAATTGGGGGAGAGTACAGGATCGGGGGAGTTCATGGGATATGACTACTAAGACCTATGAAACAAACTCATGAGATCCTCTACTGTTGGCGCTGGTTGCGCAGAAATTTTACTGTTAGAGTAAGGAATACCCAAACTGCTCTGGTTTATGTAACATACGGGGGCGGGATGGGAGGGGTCTCTCTTGAGGGGCAAGGGGTTTACACGACATATGATCCTCCCTGAAACCGAAATGCATCGAACACGCTAACGGGACACAAACAGGTCAGTTGTCCATGTTGACCTGGAACGTTAACGGCGTCGGCTCCAGTGTCAAATGAAAATTAGTGCTCCAATATCTCAATAGATACTCCCCAGACATAGTCTTCCTCACAGAGACCCATCTGGCCGGAACAGAATGCTTTTTTTTCAAAAGATCCAACTACCCACATACATACCAAGCAGGGTTCACAAGGTGCGCCAGAGGTTCAATGATATTCATAGACGGGTCCCCTTCCAGATCAAGAAGGTGCAGACCAACCTCCGGGGCCGATTTGTGGTTGTGGATCTGTGGGGCGAACACTGGGGCCACATCGCAGCTTATGCCCCCCCCCCACACTGACGGGGGAGCTCCTTAGTGACCTACAAACAATACTACAGGATTAAAGGGCAGATACATGGGTCCTGGGTGGGGATTTTAACGAGGTGATGGAGATCACTACAGACAGATCACAGACCCGACCGTCCTATACACCTTACCGAAGCAGCTGGGCTGTCAGATGCCTGGACGGCTCTACATGCCACCGACAAAGGGTATTTGTTGTACTCTAATGCGCATAATACATTTTCCAGGAGCGATTATATTTTCATTCCTCAGAACATTTCTCACAGACTCATGTCAGCAGTCTTCCTAGCAAGAGAAATCTCGGACCACTCACCCCTGTTAATTACATTAAAAGGCACACGTCACAAACCGGACGCCAGCTGGCATCTGAACACCTACTACCTGGGATTCCATGAAATAGTTGAAGGACTCACACACAAGACCAACAAATACTTTGAGTTAAACGAGGATCCGGTGGAATGCCCAATCACGATGTGGGAGGCATACAAAACCGTCCTTCGAGGAGAAGCCATCTCCTCAGTGGCCGATCACTGGAAGAGCCACACCCAAGAGATTGTAGAAGCGGAAAGACAGTTGTTCGAACGAGAGAACCAGCTCCTAGAACAGGGCACGAAAACCTCACAGGAGGCCTGGACAATTGCGCAAGAGACCTTAAGAAATATAGCCTTAGACAACGCCCGGACCGCCCACTGGTTGATCCGGAACCGGATCTATGAACGAGGGGTTAAGGCAGGCAAAACCTTGGCTTGGCTGGAGAGACGAGAACAAAGTAAGGGCCAAGTACGAGCCATCCAGCAACCCGACGGGGAATTATTGATGGCAGACTCCGATATTGCAGAAGCTTTCGCTACATATTATGAACATCTCTACTCCCCTTCTATAGAAAGCCCCACACTGGAGCACCCCAATTTCCTCGAATCGATCAAACTCCCGCGCCTCTCTGCGTGGCAGAAAGAACAGCTTGAACCCGAGATCACAGAAAACGAAATCCAAACTGCTCTGGCGCAGCTCCAAACAGGGAAGACCCCAGGGCCTAACAGCTTCCCATTTGAAACTCGAAGCGCCTTTGCGGCACATTAATTACACACATGCACTGCATGTTCCTTCGGTGCAAGGAAATAGGCGCCCTCCCAGCATATCCTGCGCCAACACCCTGGAGTCTGACAAGCCGCCTTTAAAGTCTTCTAACCTGTCAACAGGAATGAACTCCTGGAAGTCAGCCAAATCTCTCCAAAGTTTCCTATTCGCTGCCTCAAGGATGAGCTCTACGTTAGCCTGATGCAATTGCAGCGCTGAATTGGCAAAAATCTTCTTGCTCAAAGAATCAAGCAATTTGTCCTCCTTGGACAGAACTTGAGCCGCAGCTGCGGAAGACGCAGAGGCTGGCTTGGATTGCAGAGTGGCGGCCGCTACCACCGTCGAGGACGGGAACGGGCATGACGCCAAGGCTACTTCCTCTGAGGTGTGAATCCTGTAACGGGCGTCAATCCTTTAATTTATGTGCAACCCAGTGTGGGGTTTATCCCAGACCTTGCGGGCCTCAGCCAGGACGTACCTCTGAAGGAACAGGCCGGTGCGCTCCTGTGGAGACAAGGGTAGCGCCCCCGAAAGCACCCCTTCCTGCGAAACAGGTTCCTCAGGCACTGGTATGTCCAGGAGTGACATGTCCAGTACCCGTTCGTGAAATGCTCATACAGAGCAGGGCTGGTCCTCACTGTCCTGATCTGCCAAAGGGTCATCTAGAGCATCCGGATCCCCTGACGGCTTCAGATTGACATCACGGTCTGCTGGAGTCTTGTCCACTGGTGACAAGGAAGGAAGAGGGCGGGAGAGCCGGAGGAGGGCCGGGAGGCAGCGGAGGTTCTGCCGCCGGGGCGACAGGCGCCGTGACAGGAATTGTCGGGGCAGGCAATGGAGTCTGAGGGTAGATTTCCCTAAAGAGGCCCTCAAAGTACTCCCTCATGGGATCAGAGTTCATTAGACTATGAAATTTCCCAAAAAAGGCATCCTCTGCCGAGACCTTAGGCAATGGAGTGCGCAGAGGCCTTTCATGAAGAACATAACCCCACGAATGTAGTGAGGAGGGCTGTCAAGAGGACCCGCCACCAGCCGGGTCTACATAGACCAATGGGGCAGATGTAGGAGGAACCAAGACCGAATGCGGTAGTGGCATCCGAGCACGCCAGTCATAGGAAGGGCAGAACGGATCCACACTGTCACGTGGAAATGGTTGTCTATCGAAAAGAAGGTTCCTAACACTCGCCGTCGATAGCCTAGGTGTAAGGGAATAATCCAAACTGGCCGCCATAGACCACGTGGGAAGGCCCGCCATTTTGTGAACATCTGAGGAGAACTGCGTCACATGTGTAGATGAGGCAGTTGACTCCACAGATTGGTCAGGGGACCTGACAGAGATTTTAGCCTTGACACAAGGATCCTCGGCAGAGCCAGTACTATGGGGCCTTGGATGTTTACTGGACATCCTGTCCCTTAAATTAGCCTCCAAAAGGAGGAACCTCGGCAATGCTGGTAACACAGGAGTTACGGTTGACAACCTCGCCCTGTGCCCCTTCAACAGAACCGGTGACTCCGCAAGCAGAGGAAAATTGAGGAATCCACCTCACAGACAAGACCTTAAGAGGACTCTCAGTTCTGTTGGTACACACCTTAGCCTCGTTAAAAGGAACATTGGATCAGAGTCTGATCTTAACTCCCCCAAGAGGGGCCTCGAACCGTGGTTCTGTACAGAAAGCCTCAACTGAGGCCTCAGGGCGCACCCCGGTATCTGTGTGAGAAGCTCCTGACAAGGAGACCTCGGAGTGAACTCCAGTACCCAATGCCTCAGCACGACTATGCTGGCTATTAGCACCTGATTGGTGAACCTTGATTCGTGATCCAGTAAAGGCAGGCCCCTCGCGGAAACCCTCAGAGAACAACCCCGGTACGCCTATTCGGCCTGCCAGGCACCTCAGGGAGAACCCTTGTGGCAGAGCTTTTGAAGCCCCTCCCGGACCTGGAGGACCCCGAGAAGGAGTCCCCCGGCCGGGGTGCCCTGAAAAGTAAGGAACTTACCGGGCGTCTCTTCTTTCCATCGATGAAGAGTTGGAAATGCGATGGAGGAACCTTCTGGAAGTTCTCCCTGCACCGACGAAGACGACGTTGAAGTGCCCGGACCGAAAGGGAGTCACAAAAGTAACACGAGTCCCAACAGTGATCCGGTCCCAGACACTCCAAGCAGAGAGAATGGGGATCCCCCCTAGCGAAGCGACACTCACAAGAGGAACAAGTGCCAAATCCCAGACGCTCCGGCATAGACGGAGGACTACGCGACTGCAGAACCGGAGCAGGATAGAAGGGCTATCGGAAGAAAAAGGTCTTCCGAGTGATGCTAGTGTATCCAGCCCCGAGGGCAGTGTTACGGCAGCGTGCGGTAGCCCGTGTAAAAAGAGAAGGACACATTTTTCAATTTGATGCTTTTTTACAAAAAGTGCTCCGGTCCTGTCCCACAGGACGGACTGTCCCAAAAGTATGGAGGAAAGGGGACGGGACGTAGGAGTATTGATGAATACAGAGAGATCATCCCCATGGGTGAGCCAGCCCCTTTGGGACTAGGGAGGTGAGCCTGTTATGCTTAACACCCCCTAAGGGACATGGTAAGCAGGAACCCTCTTGAGGGTCTCCTCCATAGGGCACAGGAAAGCCCCAGAGAGGGGTACAAGTCACCATGCCACCCACAAACACCAACAGCTGTATTCGATATATAGGTGTGGTTTGAAAACCCATGCAGCCTTCAATCATGGATGACTTGGCTTCTGATGCCGCCTTTTCCTAATCTCCACAGAAGGCGGCAAAAACATGAATAAAACAATCCCCTGGAAGCACACAGAGGAGAGAACCAATCTGGAGGGAGAGGCCACAGGCCCCGCTGAGCTTAACCACACTGAGATCATAGTTGGAGGAGCAGGCATATGAGAGAGAAAGCCAGCCCTGGTGAGCAGGGCTGTGGTGTGGACTGACAGAGTGCAGCAACACAAACAGTACCATTGGCAGAAGCATCACTGGGAGGCCGCAAGCAGGAACCAAGAACCCCGGAGGGCCTAGTCATACGGCTGGAAAGTTGCCTGACCGCCACCATACAGAGCAAGCAAGAGAAGAGACCCACCAGAGCCCAATGCAGAGTCCACTTGATGAGTCGCATAAACTGCTCCACGATGGGAGGAGAGCCCAATCAACCCAACGCCCCACCAGAGGAGCACCGTCTGTAGCAATCAGGTACACAGCAGCTGCAGTGGAAAGGGTGCCGGGCGCATGAGAGACACAGGAGGAAGCGCCCCAGAGTGGGGGAGGCTAAAGAACCCCACATTGGCGAGCAAGAAAAAAGACAAACCCCAGAATGGAGAACAGAAGGAAGAAAGCCCCTGAGTGGGATGAGGAATAAGAGATTGTGCAGAGTTATTTTGTTGAATGGGGCCTGCATACACTTGTTTGGGGCGAGAGGGAGGAGTGGAGTGCTGCAGATGCCTTTATGCATTGTGCAGTAAATTCCAGAAATACTTTAGTTCCTCTTCTCTTACAGCACACATACTTCACGCTGAGGGCAGGGGTTGGAGATGTTTGTGTCTTCGGCTGGTAAAAACTCCAGCCTTGATGGAAAGCCCCAGTCAAATTTGTTTGTTTAGCAATCATTGCAAATGTTGATTAATTTCACAGGAGTGTACAGATTTGACCAGATGAGCTGCAGGCCACATTTGGTGAACTTTCATGAACGAAAACAAAAGTTAGAGGAAAGCATTTTTGTATTTTCTTATGTAAAATCCAATATAACATTAACTAGACAGATTTGGTTTTCTCTAAGAGGACAGTTGAGATTAGCTAAAATTAAAGCTAATGTGTATCATGTTCAGGTTTCTCCCAAATGTCTGAAAAGACCTTTTTAAAAAGGTACGACTTAAAGGGTTCACTCAACTGTATTATTTATGACAATTTCTTACAAATAAAAACTTATACCATACAAAGAAAATAATACCCTATGTTGTCCTGTTTACAGAACCACTTAAAAACAATCACTTCATTTTAAAGACCCTTTTACCAAAATTGCAAAGAAGAGCAAATTGCCCCCATCAATCTGACCAATATTGCCTGATTACAATAACCTGGCGTATTTGATGAGGTAATGTCTAAAATGATCACTATCTGGGGATATCCCTGAATACAATCCTCTGTGGTCTGCATTTGTGGAAAAGAAGACTAAAGACTTCACATATTAAACCATTGTGACATTTTACCTTTCTGTAACAATTTGAAAGTCGTTTTTTTTAAAGTAAAGAAGCTGACTTTGCTCTAATGGGAGGTACAGGAGACACTTTTGAAAAACCCACTGTGCACAAAATACAACCACAAAGTATTCCCTTCATACTGCTACGGGTCGTTGCTAGCTAAGATTATTTGTGAGCGTTATCCCTAGATATACAAATGGACAACGTACCACTAGATTAACCTATATAAAGTTACAGTTACGTTATTTTTGCTGTTGTGTTGCCCTGGACCAGATGGTATCCCAGCCGATTTATTTTTTGATATGGCCGACTTGTGGGCCTCCGCGCTTACTAGAGCATTTAATGCCATGGTAAAAGTATGTAAAACATCAGCCAGCAGGAAACAGGCTGTAATTGACACTGTATATAAGATAGGGAATAGAAACAGCCCTGTCGCATATCCACCTATTTCGCTTCTAGACACAAACTTTAATATATTTTGCTGGGCCTTTCTAAATGAATTAGAGAACTGGGTCAGTGTTAATAGTATTTCAACAAATACCCAGTAGGGCTATCAATCAGGGATTGGTACAAATTAGTTGTTTAAAGTGTTGAATCTTGACCGGATTGTGTCATATTCAGCAATTAGTAAAAAAATTACCCATCGATTTGGCCTTCATGGACCGGAGCACAGCTTTTGGTGAGGTCAATAGGGCCACTCTTTGGGCTGTTCTCGGGTCATAGGACTGCCTAGCGGATTGGTTAAACATCCTTGTGAACATTCACCAGGACACCAAGGCATTATATGTATTATATTCATAAATATGCAAGAAAACATAAAATGACTGTTAATCTAACTTGGTGTTGTTTGTCCTGGAGCAACTTTAGGAGTAGTAAGGTCTTTAACTTTTTATGAAGGAGGGGGTAATACTTCCCTGTGCCACAGACAATTATTAATTTCAAGTGTCCAAGTCGCTGAGTGACATTCTCAATACCCCAAAGCTCTAATGTTTAATGTTAGAATGTTTAATTTGTGCACTGCTTGAGTTTAAAGCACAATATTAAAGTTGTTTTCAATACATATTATTAAACTGCTTGAACTATTTTTCCGTTACACATTAAGAGCTGTATGTTTGGTTTGATAAAGCTTTAAAAAAAAGAAGAAAAAGAAAAAAAAATAAATCCAAAAGAGTTGGGCAGAAGATAACCGCACGGCCAAATAAAGAGACTTGGAAAAGGCTGGATAAACAATATTGTGCTGAGATCATCCTAGCCAAGAAAAATTACTTTGATCAACAAATTGCTAATGCTAAACATGATTCAGGAAACTCAGAATCTGAGAGAAATGGAAAAGCCCAAAGTTATGTCTTGGTTCAATCCCCCTTTGGAATTAGACTGTAGTGATATTCAGAGGGCCTTTGCAGACAAAATATCTAAGGTTCCTATAGAAATCACCCAAGGTAAAGTACAGCGAAGTGCTGATATTTGTGTGGAGAACGAGCTTGAGGGGCCCTCTTTAGAGCATCCAAATTTCTCATTTAAACCTAAACGTGCAGATGAAGTTACTAAAATCTTGAAAACCATAAAACCCCACTACCTGTGCGGGAGATATGCTCCCTAGCAAAACTATCCCAGAGCACTGAACTATTTGCTCCATTCCTTACACGTCTGAATAATGCCTCCTTCAGAACAAAAAGAGTTGCACTCAAAAAAATGGCAGTGACGCCATTAATAAAAAACCTGGCATGGACCCTAAAGACTATTAACATTTAAGACCCATCTCCAATGCCCCTTTCTTCTTGAAAGTTATTGATAGGCTTGCTACAGCCCAATTCCAAGAACATCTGGAAAATACTCAGGCATTGCACTGGAGACAATCTGGGTTCAGAGCCTATCATGGTACCGAAAGTGCGCTCCTGGACCTGCAGATGGAGATGCTTCTTCTGATGGACAAGGGCAAAGCGGGCTGCTGATATTATTAGATCTGTCAGCAGCCTTCCACTTAGTGAACCATAAACAACTTATAAAAAGGCTAAAATCAGTTGGAGAATGCAACCGCTTGGTCTGCATCCTTCTTGGATAAAAGAACATCTAGAGTAGTTGGGGGGGGGGGATGCCGGTTCGCCTTATGAAATATTGAGTTGTGGGGTTCCACAGGGTTCCTGTCGGTCACCATCATTATTTAATGTCTATTGCCAACCCTTTTGTGTCTTGAGAGACTCGGCGTCTATTTTTCAAATTACAGGTGACTCTCAGCTGGTTATAGAGTTGAGTGGCACCTATGAAACCGACACAATGAGAGTGACACAAATTTATGATGAAATCCAAAACTGGATGACACATCATATGTGTTTAAAAGCGGCAAAAACCGAGCTTCTGATCTTTGGATCATCCCAAGCGAGAGAAGAGCGTGAGACCTTGTATTTTGGCTTTTCTATTAACAACCATCAGATCTCTTTCTAAGTTAAGGTGAATACCTTGTGAGTCTTTTTTGAAGCTAGTCTTAGCTCACAGGTTCAGATCCAACATACAGTGAATAAAACTTAGTATTAGTTGAGACTGTTACGCTTGATGAAACAGTATGTTTCAGAATCCAACTGTGAAACCCTTGAGAGCCATCATCATGCCCAGAATAGACTCCTGTAGCCCCCTCCATCTTGGCGCTAACAAAGTTAGTTTAGGCACTCTCCAAGTCTTGCAAAAGGATGTTGTTCGTTTGTTAAGAAACGTGTATAGGCGAGAGCCTATATCAGAGCATAGGAGGGGTCTCCACTGGCTCCCGGTGAAGGCCAAGATTCAGTTTAAGGCCCTAGCCATTGTACATAAGTGTTGCTATGGACAAGCGCTCGGGTATATGAAAAATTGTCTGCTGACTTTTAGAAAACGATTGAACATTTATTTGAGTGATTTGATCCCTTCTTCTGTCTTAGTCTGTGCTTCTCTCTGCGCCCTGATGCCTGCTGGCTCCGGCGGATTATAAACTGAAATAATAATGTTTGCTCTTTTAATTCCCAACAGGCTCTGTATTGATTATATGGATCAGCAAATGGAAGATCTCTTACATTATATTAAGCAAGACACAAGATATTAAAAGGAAATTACATTGTGTGGCTATGTATTATATGGAATAAAATACCCCCTTACCAAACACAAAAGGAAATTGCAAGTCATATTGGAGTTGCTTGAGCTTATAAAAGAACTCTGCCACCTTCCTCGATTTGGTCACAAAACTCTTTGGTGACTTCAATATCCTTACAATGTAGGACAGGAGGTACATTATCCCATATAGAGTGGAAACAAAACTTGTTGGATGGGCTTTATCATCATATCTTAGACAGGCTATGTGCATTAGGAAAAGACCTCGCCATGAATAATACTGCCAACAAAGATTTAATGTTGTATTTTCTGTGCAAAACCTATTTACCTATTGTATAAATATCGATGACTGTTTGCTGTCCTTTGTATTATGTATTTATTGTAACCATCATGATTTTTAATTCTTTGTATTATTTGATTGTTTTGTTTTTATGGAATTTTCATTCCAAAATAAAGTTAACTTGCTTGCTGTTAGCAAAGTTATAAGTATACCATTTATTGCAATCTGCATACTTTGTCAGGATACTCAATTTATAGTGAGGTCAAAGGGCAAAATGAAGTTTCTCTGTTAATGTCTCCGATTCGCCTCCCGCAGATTCCGCATATTGATAGATGGCGCAGAGTTGTCCCCGGAAAATGTTTCCAAGAGCAGCTTGGTGTCAACCTCCCCCGACAGTTACATTTCTCTTGCCCCCATGAAGCGTTGCTCCCATAACAAATAGTGCACACTATGCTCCAATGACTTTAGTTCTCCCCTTGTTTGCCACTTCTCTCTCCCCGCCCCACTGTCATGCACTTTAGCAGAGCTGGAAGAAAATACATTCATGAAATATGAGTAGTTTCACAAACCATACGGTCCTGTTACATATTGCTCCTGTTTCATTTAGGACAAAAACGGAGCTTAGATATGCATATTTTAGAAGTATAAATATTGCAGACATGTCAGTAACATGTTGCATTTGAATTGTATTCATGTACTGTTCACAAATGAGCAATTACCAAAGAATCCTTTGCTGCTCTCCGAACAGTCAGCTTTGAGCCAGGTTACCATTTGTTTATGGCATGCGATAGGACACTGTAAATATAGTTTCTGATCTGGGATTCAGTGTCCGTTTTGTTTACTGAAATAGTCCCTGATGTTCCCGTAAATAATAAGCAATGTTCTGATGCACTCCAAACCAGGGAATTTGGTAAACATATTCCAGAGAATGTTTTGAAATTCAGTGGAATATGGTAAAACGATTCCAGGCGATAATGTTCGAAATCCAGAGGTCATACAAATAGAGCTTCTAAGAGAAGTTAAAGGAGTGTTGCTAGAGATCATGATGCAGTGCTGGAGGGGCTGAGCTGAGGAATTTAGCAAGCTGGATAGAGACCTCCATTCCGGTCCATGGAGAAGTGAGGGGCTCTCATTGATCCTTTTTCTGTCCTGGCTTTTTGCAGCACTAAATTGGATTTTTGATTGCAGAGGCTCCAAAAGCTACTCCTTTTTGCTTTTTGAGAGGACTATACTTTTTCATTCAGCTGTATACATTGACGCACCACAAACGTAACTACAGCAGCTCAAATCCATTGACCTATCTTATTTGAAGTTGACTTATGTTTGCATCATGGTTTTCCAATTGACATAACATCTCTTTAAAAGGCTTTTCCTATAGCCATTTTTGATCATGATGGTTTGTTTTAGGTGGCTTTTCAATTGGATTTTATATTTTGGGAATTGTTTCAGGATTTTAGGATTGTACAACTCAAGCTTCCCTCCAGCTTCAAGATGTCAGCTCAGCTTTCAGCTCTATACTATCACAGAGGAGTGGTGCGAGTATGAGGTTTTTATTGGTTTTGATTTTTATAATCGCACTGAGAAAGGGAAGAGGAATTGAAAGACCATTCAATTGAGGACTAATTAATGTGGATGAGACATTTTAGTTAGAGACAAGTAATTTGGCTGATTCATTACATGTAGGCTAGAAAATGATAGAAGTCTTTTAATTAATCAGATCCTCCAGTTTATAGCGATTTTGCGATCCTGCAAAATGCTGCAAAAAATGCCCGTTTTTGCAAAAACACCCACAAAAATGCCTGGTTTTGAAAAGAATGTTTTTTTTTTAACTCAGTGCGCCAAGGGGCTCAACTCTTCTTTTTTGGACTCATGAAATGAAATGCGCAAGCACATTTCATCACTTGAGCAACAACAAAAAAAAGCGCAGTCCGATCCACAAAGGACATCTGAATGGACGCTTCTTATATGCGCCCATTCAGATAGACGCTTCTTATATGCGCCCATTCAGATGTCCCTTTTCACCCCTTTGCTCAAATCAGGGGGCGTTTCTGCGCATTTAAAAGCGCATCCCAAATTGCCAAGCAAGATGTGCTTTTAAATGTGCAGAAATTGTAGGCCACTCTATGCGCCCACTGTAAATACGTGCACGAGGGGTGCCACTGCTTTACAGGGTCTTTACTGACCCTACTGACTGATGCAATACTTAAAAAAAATAATTTTTTAAGTGTGACAGCTGCTGTCTCACTTGCATTTCTGTTCCCCAAATGGGATAGACGTGTTTTTGTGGGTTGCATTTTACAGTGGCAGGACCCTTAAGGGCCAGTCATGGTGAAATGCACGGGGAGCCTGTAGACCATTGTCAGGAGAGCGTTTCCAACACAAACTTATTCAAGGTGGCTGGCCAGCGCATTATTTGCACTACAGCTATGCCCCATGGGAATGCGCCTTTGAGATTTAGGTGGCCTGCTCATTTCCAAAAATGGATTATCTAAAAACAGCACATCTTCTGCTCTATTTTTAGATGCCCTTTTTTTTTGTTTAGGACAAAATCTACAGTTTTCTTCAAAAATCGAAAAATGGTCACAATATGTGAGAGAAAGGAGTAAGAGGGGAGTGATGGGTGAGCTGTGGTGTGGTAGGCAAGAAAGCGAAGGGAGATCAGAGGGAGAGCAGTGGGTCAGAGGGGGGAAGCAGTGGGCAAGAGAGCAGAGCGGATGCAGTGGAGCGGTGGGCCAGAAATCAGAGAGCGGAGGTACAGAAAGTGGAAGGAACCTGGGTTCAGGGGTAATAGTGGGCTGCAGATTAGGAGAAAGGATGAGGGAAGAGTGTGATAGAATGGGAGAAAGGATGAAAGATGCAGAAGTAGCATGCAAGAATGAAGGACTGTATACTGCGGGAGGAATTGGGGAGCGTACGGTGCGAGTTGGGAGTATGATTTGGAGTTTGGCAGGGACTAGAGAGCGCAAATTGTGACTTGGCAGTGTGACAGAACATGTGAGGATATGTATGACTGAGCGTGAGGTTCAAAAACACAAGTTGAGATGGGGAATTGGTGAGGTGTGTTGGGTGATAGAGGTGTGTGGGTGTTTGCAGGATTGGGGAACATAGAAGGGGAATATTTTCAGCATTACAACTGATAATGATTAATAACGTTAATAATAAAACTAGGCATGTACATTAAACCAAAAAACGTAGCCAAAACAAACACTGTTCTGCCAAGCCAGAGACATCTAGGACTCTTCCTATTGGATATAAAAGATACATATATTGACACCCTGGCTCTCTTGTAGCCTTGCACACAGTCTCTTTCCTGCAATGTACCAATCTTGCACCCTCCAGCCAATAAAAATTGTGCTGCAAAAATGCCACCATAAATAAAGGTTTGTGCCGCAAAATCTGCCATTTCATGCCGCAAAATTTGCCATTTCATGATGTAAAATCATGGAGGGTCTGATTAATAACCTTTATTATATTGAGTGTTGTGTAATCACAGTGATAATTGCAATGCTTTTATAGTGATTGTTCCTTCGAATAAAAACATTAACTTTGCAAGAGAGTGTGAAAGCATTCATTGAGACCCTTTATTGGGAATTTTTCATGAACATACGCACATGTGGATTAAGCGTGGGGCATCTATGTACATTGTCTTGTAGTATAATGTGCATTTTCTCAATAAGGTATCGGTTGGTAGGAGGTTTAACAATAGCCCCTTCATAAATTCAATGACATTAGCAAATCAGTCCTGTGTAGATGAGGGAGGGTTGCTTGCTCACTGGAGGGGTTTATTGTATACTTTCTCTTAGATGCTAAATGGCAGGTATCTACTTCTATATTCACCACAACCCCGACTGGGCAGAGGGGTATTGAAGAAACCTTTTGGGGTGTGGGAAAGGCTCTGGCTGTAGAGGTGATCAAAATCACACCAACTGTGTTCAGCAGCTTTTTTTTAAAAAGCTTACAACTTTGAAGCTCTACTTTGAGGGACAGGATGGGAGGGGAATGAGAAATCTGGGAAACTTTGGAAGAATTATCAGAAATAATATTAACCGGGTAAGTGACTTTTCCTTCAAATAAATTGTACTGCTGTAGAAGTCTCTCGATATGAGGAGTCTACGTGGAATGCAGAGTAGCATGGAGTAGCGAAGAAAGTGAAAGATATGACTTAAATTAAGGCCTCCCAAAACAGGTATCCCGCACAGACCGAGCCCAAACTGTAGTGCAGGAAGATGTGAATGACCAATTTATGGCAAGGCAAAGGTCTGCCAACTATACCCTTCGCGGTACTACTGATGTTGCAGCCCCTCCTCCAGTGGAATGGGCCCCAAGGCATTGAGGAACTTCCTTGTGTGCCCCAGAATAGCTTTCCAAAATGCACATTATGATTCAATGAGGAAATGGTCTATTTAGAAACTGCCTTCTCAAAAAAAGCATCAGAAAGAAAAATGAAAAGTGGGATACCTTGGATAACTAAGATTCCGGAGATAGTAGTGGTACCACAAGATTTGGCAAAAACCACTAGATTCTGGATTCATAACAATCCGGTTTCCTCCCTGGACATGGGCAGAAACAGCCCTGGTCTGAGGCGAAGGGATGAAGCTTTGTATTGCTCAGATATGACACAGTTGTCTTTACTTATGCAGCTTGGCCTGTTTGCAGATTTTGATACTGTGCACCACACCATCCTGCTATGCTACGATTTCCCCCTGTCTAGCCCTGTGGGGTTAGCTGTGATGCACAGGAGCTCCTTCTTGAGCAATCCGCTCACTCCACTAGTTTGAGCAGTTTGGCTGCCGGATTTACATCATGGTCAGTAAGTATATCTGTGCCCTACAATAATATGCTGCAAACTTCTGCTGGGCTTCGTGTGATCAGCCCTGCCTCATTACTGAAAACCTGCCACCTGAAATGCCTGTTTTGCCCGCTGCCATGTCGTCAGATCCGGCTGGGTGTACTTCCATGGACGAGGCTACCAAAACGCCTCTGATGCTTGACCCGCACCAAACCACAAGCGATTGGCCAATCCTGCTCCCGGATGACCCTGGACATGTGATGGAGGCCCCATACAAAGGCCCACAACCAAGGCCCGATTGGATTTTCCCTGTCTTGCCCCATCCGGGCCTACGCCGCCCACAGGTTCTGCACGTTGGGATCTTTGGCACGCCCACCACCACTAGTATCTCCCAGCATTTGCCCAAATTCAGCTTTGGCCTACCCCTGCATCACAAAGCACAACCGCGCCTACCTACTAAGAGGTTTGACCACTGCGCCTACATCTAACACCCATGTGGTTCTAGCGCTAATTTGTACCTCCACTACCCTTAACACCGTTCCCCCCACTTTCAGTGCCCACCACCTTCATCCCCCCCTCCCTATACCTACAGCCAGCCTTGTACCCTGCATTAGACAAAATACACCACCAGGATATGTCCACTAACATCGTAACACTGCCCACACCTTTAGGAAGTATGTCCACTGACCTGCTTATCAGGCCTTCCAGCCTCCAACCACCCCCAGCACTGGGACCACCCTCTACACCACGCATACCTGCCATGCCTAATGACACCCCCACCAAGTCTGCCCCTCCAGACACCTAGCGCCCCCGACAACTCCACTGCCCCCACTTCCCATAATGAGCATTAAATTGCCTGCCAGCAAGCCACCCGCCTACACTGTCTTCTCCTTTAATCGTCATGGACAGTGACCAGCATATCAGGCCATGCTGGTTCTTGCACCCAGCCACTTTTATCCCCCAGTCCAACATCCCTCCCAGTCACCTTGTCCGCCACGCTCTCTCGCCCTGCTCCTGTCAATTCATAGCCAATTCCTTGTGCAACCCAGTCTTGTACAGTTGCAATGGGGACTTGCCATCAGCCGTGACCATGCTCAAGAGTCCCCTGTCGCTAGCTAATGCCCGGCCACCTGCCCTGACTACTACCAAGAGTGCCCTGCCACTAGCCATGACCCTCGAAAGCTTGACCCCCCACTCCTTTCCCAAATCCACAAACCGCTCTCCTCTACCACCCTCCATCTGCCGGAGAGCCTCCTGCCCACTTTTGGGACCTCAGAGATTACATAATTTGGGTTCCATGTGTTAATAGTCCTGCAAAAATATTGCGATACAAAAATATCGCCATATTTTTGCGGCGATATTTACCCATGGACCCTGCGGGGGACACCACCGTAATATTTTAAAATGTGCGGGGGACACCCCCTCTCCCACAAATTATCCCCCCCAAAAATATGTACGGCGATATTTTTGGTGGGGATATTTTGTAAAGATACCATAATTTGCGAGCCAGAACAGCCATCCTTCCCCACGACCTCCAACACTACTACGCCATTCTTGCAAATCTCAGAATACATAGGCTAGCCTGCCGCAGCACACAACACCCACCACCACAACACCCTCCCCCTACAACAAGCCCATCGGCCAACCCAGTGACCACATCTCGGACTGCTCAGAATAAGCCTCTCAACTGTGCCCTCACCAATGCAGGATCCCTGAGCGCCCACCCCACAGAAATGACCTCATAATCGACAACTATATTGAGCAACTAGGGAAATCACAGAAATCTAGCTTCATAGTGCCTCAGGCCCATTCTCAGCCTCTCCATAATCCCAAACTACTCCATCCACAGAGCTGACCGCACCAATGCCATCAGTGGAGGAGTCGTTCTCATCTTTAAATCCGACCTCCAGATCCGAACCCTCCCTCTGCCGCCCACTGAGGGGCATGAAACACTCCCACTCAAACTTAAGACCAACCCCCAGAAAACCTTCACTATTCTCTTGCTCTATAGACAACTTAACTCTCTCAACGAGCTGGTCACTGAAATCCCACTCCTCATAATACCATTCATCAAACGAACTATCAAATGCATAATTCTAGGGGACTTTAACCTAGGCTTCAAAGATCCTGCCGATCATAAAGCTACCCCGACAGTCCAAGCTTTCCACGACATGAACGTCTCACAACTTGGCTCTGCCTCCACCCAGGCTAAAGGGCGTATGCTTGACTGGATAATGACAACTAATTCCACCATCGACATATTATTCATCAGCCCTGTCGCTTGGCCTGATCACCATTTGATTCAATTCAACCTTCATCAGTCCAATATTGTGACCAACATTCGCCTACCACCTACTCAAATCCAGGCAAGAAGCACATGGAAGCTCACACACGAAACCCTCAAACCCACATTACTCTCCCTCATTGAAGCACAGCCCTCTAACTGCAAGAGACCCTCTGCACTAGCCCACCATTATCATGAGAGCCTACCAGCCACGCTCGACCAACATGCTCCTCTTAAGAAGAAATCCTTGAAACCATTCAAACCCACTAAAGCTTTTTCCAATGACAACATAATCTTCATGGCAATTTCCAACACCAAGCAACTCTTCGCCATCTTGCGTGAATTATAAAAAATACCAAGTGCACCCACCTCCCTACTTACACCTGACAAAGAGTGGTGCACCACCATACAAACTGCTCCAACTACCAAAATCAACCTTCTCTGCAGCAAAATAACGACCAAGAAACAAGCTGCCAAACCGATGCATGTGCCTCCCATGGCACCATCCGACCCCGTCCACACCCTCTCCCCCACAGGAGCCTGCCCCTTACTTATCCTTCCACCCTGTCACCCAAGAGACAGTTCTGAATACCATTATTGCCCGCAAACCCTCCAACTGCAAAGGAGATACCTGCCCTGCTCACATTATAAAGCTCTGTGTCCCCAGTCTCACCCCCATCACTCATCACTCTTCTCATGTGAGGATCCCACCAGTATCAAATGAACCTGGGGCACCCCCTTGTTTAAAAAAAAAAAAAACATACTTGAGCCCAACAGTACCTACTAACTACAGGCCCATCACCACAGTACCCCCTTCTTGCTGAAAATTCTAGACCGTATTGCCTACTTACAATCACAATTATTCCTGGAACAGCACTCCCTCCTTGGTGTCAGGCAATCGGGCTTCCGTCCGAAGCATTGTACCGAAACGGCCCTAATCGACTTAAAAATGCAACTTGACAGTATCAGAGACTATGGCAATTTAGCCATCCTTCTCTTTTTAGACCTCTCTGCCGCGTTTAATCTGGTGGATCATGACCTGCTCTGCCAAAATCTCTCCCAGATCTTCGATTTCTGCCCCGATGCAGTCTGCTGATCAAATCCTTCCTTAGCAACGGCACCTCCAGAGTTTTTAATCAACAACCACACAGCCAATCCTTATGCATGTCCCTCCTGATGTCCCACAAGGATCTTGCCTTTCCCCTACCCTCTACAAGTCCTACACTAAACCGCTCTTTGACATTCTTGATAACCTAGGCATCACCTATACCAATTTTGCAGATGACATGCAAGTCCTCATCCCCATTACCGGCAACCACACCAGTGACCCCATCACCATTAATAAAGTATTCAGCACCATTCAGTCCTAAATGTCTACCCACAACCTCTGCCTCAATGAGAAAACTAAGCTACTCATTGTGGGCTCCCCCTCCCACCTCAAATCCCTGGACCCCTCTTACACCTCCTTCACTATTGATGGCACCACCATTCCTGTCCTCAAATATGCCAAACCCCTGGGGGTTATACCTTGACGCTGAACTTTCTACGACAAAGCAGGTCAACTCCCTAGTATCCTCAACTGCCTACACTGCAAAACCTATTTCGCTAAGCAGATAATTCCTGAGATCCAACAACTGTCTCACACTCTCTAGAGACATCATTCTGAGCAAACTTGACTATTGCAATGCCCTTTTCATGGGTACATCTGCCGCCAACCTAGCAAAACTACAGATGCTTCAAAACGATCCCTTGCGGGTGGCACTGGGCCACCGTAAATCGGATCACATATCTGCAACCCGGCAGGAAGTCAACTGGCCACCTATAAAAACTCAGATTGACTTCAAGACTTTATCCATTGCACACCATGGCATCTACAACGAAGCCCTAAAATACTTGAATGACCACATCGCAAGAAAACAACACTGTCGCACTCTATGTTCCTCCAATCAGCTTATCCTAGCAGTACCACGTTTCAAACTTGCCAGAGCAGTTGGGTGAGCTTCAGCACCAAGGATCCCTCCCTTTGGAACTCCTCCTCCGCACCGAAAAAATTAGCCCTTATACTCTGCATTCAAGAAACATTTGAAAACTTGGTTATTTAACAAGTATGACTAACTATTAATTATTAGCTACATCTTTCTTTGTTTTCACTACCATCTTTCCTATTTAATAATTTTGTCTACAATTTTACTGCTGTATCCACCTGTACAAACGATGTGATACCCGTGGGTCTGGGCGTTACACAAATGCAAAAATAAATAAAATAAAATGATGCCGTCTGACAAGCCTACTTGAGCAACTCACCCCTGCTATGGCACGGTTTCAGAGTTTTGTCTCTGATCGATGCCAAGCAGTGAAGATTGGTCAGTTTACTTCAGCTCGTACTTGGTCACCTCTGGCGTCCCCAGGGTTCTCCGCTCTTGCCACTTATTTTTCGATATGCTGCCTGTTACGCCCATCGCTCCCACGTAAATGCTGTGGGTCGAGGACATCTTGCTGGATCCTTTAATAGATCTTTTGGGCCCATAAATATTATCTCGGTTTTAAAAGGGTTGGATTGAAGTTAATTATTAGTCAGCCATAGTTTGATTTCAGTAAGGCAGGCCTCTGAAATTATGCCACAGTGTGTGCATAATTGGCCAATGTGCAAGACGTGTTAATAACCTTCATGGTCATACTGCCGCATAAAAATACCTTTTTGCTTATTGCATCTATCTTTTTGCTGCTCCTGCCCAGTGGTAAATACAGGAAAAAAGAAGAATGCTTTGTACGGCGTGTGCTGAGAAAAAAACAAAACAAAGAACTGGTCAATGGATGCCAGTTTGTACTTTTTGTCATATCTTTATCCACCACAAGAGCAGAACACTGGTTTGGCCATATAAATAGGTTTGGGCCTGCCATGGGCACCTCAAAGGGTACAATTGTTTTCTTTGCCTAAGAGGTCTGTTAAATCATACTGTAACTGCCCCGCAGGCTTCGAGGGGGCCTTGATCCCCAATATGTCAACTGCTTTTTCAATGGTTCTACAAAAGGCAGCATTTGGGTGATTATAAGTGGTGCCTGCTACATAGTCAAGTCTGGATACGTGCCAAGACCATTTGCATGCCGCAAGTCCACAGCCAAAATTTCAATTTCACCTGAAAGTAATTCTGACAATGAGGTCTGAGGCAAGCTCAAAGGTTCCATGCCATCTAGAAAAAGATCACCTTCCTCTTCATAAATTGCCTGTATCAAACAGGAAAACTGTGCTATAGACTCAGGAGTATAGCTTTTTTACTGGCTGCGGCTTACTTGCCAGAATGGTCTTGATCCTTTAAATCTGAAGGGACTGAGCTTTAATGCATGTAATGGCTACCCTCATGGATACGTTTACAGAAAAATTGAGCATTTCATTTTTTCATTCCTCCCACTGATCATTCGTTCCACCTTTAGGAGGAGAGGTTGCCTTATTGGGTTCATAGTTGATTCAGCGCTCTAGTCTCTGATTGACTCATCTTTCTTTTTCTGCGAGTACGAGGAAGAGGAGTAACCAGATTTACTCGGGTGGGACCTGTGTTTCTTCTTATGCCTCTTCCTCTGCTTCAGGGGTCAGGCCCTTGGTATACAACTGAAGATTTCCCCCTAGAGCAGGGCGAGTGCTAACTCAGCCCATTCCATAAGGACCTTGGGATTCATGGCTTGACAGGGACCACATTGCTCAACATTGTGGCAAGTGCAGGCGGCATACACAATTATTGTGGGTATCCATCATGGACATCTGACCGTTGGAGTCCCTGCAGCACTTGAACTCTGAAGGTACATGGGTCCCGGGCATAGTGACAGTTTAAAATAATCTTTTGAGTGTTTCGAGAAAACAGTGGAAGTCATGTGGACGTCACATGGTGTGCTATTTACGTCATGAAAGCATCACTTCCAGGACCATAGAGTTGAACCATCTATGAAGGAACATGCCGACCAACACTATGCCCGTTACTGGGAATGTTTACAGGACAGGAGCTGCTGCAGGATATCTATCAAGATAAGCAATATTTCGGGGGATGCAATCCATTGGAAAGGGGTTTGAATCTTAGAACACTGCTGTCCGCATGAATGAAAACATCAAAAACAACATTTGCAAAATGGTGGGAGAATTATTTAACTACCTGTAACTATAGTGAGAGATCTGCTAGAATTGAAGACGACGTGTCAGAATACACTGCCGCCTTAACCATTTCTGATTTTAGTCCAATGAGAAAATCTATTAACCCGGCCTGGAGGATAGCTCCGGGGCAACACGTTTGTCTTGGAAGCAAGACAACGCAGAGCAAAACCGGTTAGAATCCCGGACCTGCGTTGTTAAGTGCGCAATAAAATATTAAATAGTATTATTTGCTCTGGTCCAGGAAATTGCTTGCAGATTTAATCGGATACCATAAGACTCTCTGCAATACCATACTTGAGTATTTGCCAAACAAATCTTTCATTTACTTAGGTAAATAGTCCCATTGAGCCAATAAAAACAGCAATATATTTCTCCATGCTATTTCGTATATCTTGGATCAAGTGGGCTAACAACATGCATTCACATTTTACGAGTGTCTAACCTTCAAATCCTGCCTGGAACAGAGGGTATCACATTTGTTCCATAGCCCATTGTGAAGAAGATGTAATTTATCAGAAGAGTCTAAACCTACAACTATATGTTTCTGACAGTGTCCTCACTCTTTGTTTGTGTAGTGAGATTGTAAAACTTGCTCGCTTTTCCTCAGTTACAGCATCAAGCCGGCAATCTGCATAGTATTCAGTTACTGCACTAAAACCAGGTATGCTATTTAGAAGAATATTCAGCAAAACAATATGCTAAATGAGCCTGTGGCCTTCAATATGCGTTCATTTGTTCAATTAATTTGAAGTCACTAACTGCACTGTACCTTCTGGAAGACATGCTGTATGCAACACTAGACACCAAAAGTAAAAAAGTAATCTGGCTTGCTTTTGTATGTTGTGCCCTAACATAATGACATATGTTGTGTCCCTAACATACTAACATATCTTTATTGTTATTGTTATTTTGCATTTATATAGCGCCTTATATACCATTGGTATGGTCTGAAGGCGCTGGTAGGTTGAACGCCCTTGGGAACCAAAGTTCATATCAGTAGAGAGTTAAAAAGGGTGCGCGTGAGCACCGGGTATGTGTGGAGCTCGTGCGGTATCCGTCTAATAGCGCTTTCTAGCGGTAGGTGTGCGGGTTGAGAGGTCAGGAGTATGTGTTAGTTCTGGCAGGATTTATCCAGATCGGATGTGGCTGCGTTAGGCCTGAGGAGAATGCCTGGCTGGGGGGTGTGTAACCAGCAGTGATTACTTAGAATGATGTGGGGTGAGCAACGAGTGTAGGTATGAGAACAGTTATACCGAATGGTGTCATAGTATCTCTGTGTTCTAGTTGAGTGTTGATGTAAGGAGAGAGTAAGCGTGGTGGTGAGATAAGATGGGTTATGTGCCCTTTCAGACATTCTCTGCATTCCAAAGCATACTATATACGTCACGTGCTCCAGTCCGTTCCATGCACTCCTATCCACTCCATGCATCTCAGTCTGCATCATATATTTCGGTCCGCTCCACTCATTCACGCATTCCGACTTGCTGCTTGAGTTCTAGTCCGCTCTGTGCGCTCCAGTTCGCCATCCGTACTCCAGTCATTGTGGGTTATGTGTTCTTTAAGCGTTCTCTGCGTTCCAAACCATACTTTATACGTCACGCAATTCTATGCGCTCCAGTCCGTTCCATGTCCTCCTATCCACTCTTGTCTGGCCCACGCGTGCACTCTTGTCTGCCTCAAGCATGTACTCCTGTCTGTCCCATGCATGCATACCTGTCTGCCTTACGTATGCGCTCTTGTCTGCTCTACGCATGCACTCCTGTCTGCCCCATGCCCTACGCATTTGGCAGCTCTATGTGTTCACTCATCAGTATTGGATGCAATCCGTGCTTGTTCGTTCTATACACTCCTTTTGCTAACAAAATGTTGAATTTATATCACATTGTATTGTGATCATCAGTTTTGATGGACCCATTTTCATTGATTTAGGAAGTATGGGGTCTTAATGAGCATTGCAAGTCTATACATCAACAGAGTAAGTCTAAAGATGTTAATGTACACATCGTTTCTCCAAGCAGGTAGTAGGGGGTAGCTCTCTCTTCGGCAGGAGCTTCCCTCTGGAATGGCCTCCCTGCCCCTCTCTGACTTGAGCCGGATCTCCTTAAGTTCCGGAAGCTTCTCAAGACCTTCCTTTTCGCCTCCTCCTGCCCTCTCCCCATCCCCTGCTAGTCTCCTCCTGCCGCCGTGAATGGTTGCGTGTGTCCCTTATGAGTCTTACTGGGGTCAGGCCCTCCTCCGACCAGTCTTCCCCCGCACCTCTTCCTACCAGCACTTGCCCTCAGGCACCCTTCCCTGACTAGCCTTCTGAGGCTCATCCAAACCTGTCCTTGCACTATCAACCCCTATCCCTGTTTTCCCCCTGGCCTTTGACCTCTTGGGCACCCTTTAGCAATTGCCCAGCCCCTTAGGACCCCTCCCTGCAGCATTTCTCCCTTGTCACCCTCTCTATCCCTGCGCCCTTCTCTGTTCCCCTCCACCTGCACTTCTTATACTTCACTTGCACTATCCAAATGTCACAAGGCCTAGTAGGACCGTTATTATTACTTTCTCCTCTGTCTTGTGGTGCCTGAAAACACCTTCTGCTGTATAGGTGGCATACAAATGCTCAATAAATACATAAACAATTAGCAAAGGTCAGCCTTACCTGGGTTTTGGCTATAAAAAGGGCCTCCATTCATTTGGTTCTGAAGACTTGGTTGTGAGGTGATGGATGGTGGGCGCCTGTAAGGCAAGGAACCCCCGATTGTTGGAGGAGTGTGCCGAGACACAGGCCGATTCATGCTGTAGAACTGCACAGAATGAGCTGGGGAAAGCGGAGATCGACAAAATAATTAGGCCAAGAATACAAATGTCAGAAAAGTTTTAGTAATTGTGTAGTACTACTACTGTTGAAAAACATTTTGTGACGGCTTCAAATGATTGCTGTATGAAACATGCCTTGTGTAAAACAGTTCTTAAACTTGCTAGAAGATATAAAATGTTACTTTGATTAACATGCTCCTCACACTGCATTTACTGGATACTGAATGTACCAACCCTTTGTACTTTTAGGTCTTACAGCACCTTTTCATCCGACAAACGAAATATTCTGCAGCACCAGGACACAGAATACATGTGCTGATCAGCAGGACAACAACAACAACAAAACAGATTGTTAAAAAAAAATAAATAAATAAATAAAAAATAAAAAACAGTGGCCTCACCCGCTGTCTCCCTGTACCTCAGTCCTTTTTGGATCGGTTCTTCCATAGTATGGAAAATGTGGGTGCATATAGGGTGGGCGGCTAGGAACAACTAGATGGTGAGCAACTACTATTTCTCCAGCATTGGTATCTTACATAGATACACATGTTGCCCTCCCAACAACCCTCCATGAGGCTCATTATGGGATATATTTTTAACAATAAGTACCTGGATCATCCATTGTGAAAGAGCATAGTTGCTTAGAGTATGCTCTTTGAGAACAGTCTTGACATAGTACGAAATGACTAAACTAGAGAGTCCACCAATAGCTTCAGCACATATGTTCCATCTTCAAAGTTAAAAGCTCGGGGGGGGGGGGGGGGGGGAAGCCCATCATTTAAAGAAATGACTATGCTTTGTAGAAGCCTGGAACATGACCCCTTAAGCCTCAATTAGCTTTCACTGTGCTGTATGGCTGTTCAAGAGTACACAATGCACCCTGTTGCCTGTGGTACCATTGGTAGAGTCAAACCGTGGCTACTAAGATGTCCATGCGGGTCACTGACACATGGGTATCTTTGCATTGCATTCTGGTAATTCTAGCACAAATGCCTTGTTTAGGATCTTTGTTACTGATAATATTGAAAGCGCCCATAGCATCTATGAAAGGGCCATGGGAGGTGAAAAGGGGTTTTTACTTTGCTCCTTACTGTGATCTGACCTAAGAGCAGCCGAATACCCCATGTTTAAATCCAGACTCTTATAACTGTAGTCAAAGGAGGGATAGTGCAGCCCGAGACAAACTCCACAGCTCGATTCTGTTGTCCCCATGCAGGCAGCCAAGCAGTAGGGCTAAAACAAGCCCTATGTCCTTTAAATCAGGACAAGATGGTTGGTGAGCATGCCAACTGTATTTGCTTTTCAAAAGCATTTACCTTTCACCTAATCTTTTACTTGAGGACTCTACTTCACTCTCAACTCATGCTGAAGTGACACCAGGCTCCAGATTTGAGGCTCTCTTTTTACAGCCCTATAAACCTGCAGTGAAAGGCTAGATCGTTATTCCACCTGGATGTACCTCTTTTGGTGCTATGCATTCAACCCGTTCAGATCAATATGTAGACTAGATCTCACAATGAATGTCTCTAGACCTCTGATGCAAGGCTCTAGATTTTATTTTGGAAAGGAGGTGGTTAGACCTCCTACTGATGAATATTGTTTACCACCTCAGTCGCAGACAATACTTCCCGTACATGAGACTCTTGTAGACTAGACCTCCCATACATTAATTTATCATGAATGATGGTCTTTGCAAATAACGAGTTCCATAGCTGAGAATTGTAATGAATGAGGCCTATTGTATGCAAGGTCTTTCACCGATTAGGCATTTTGCAGATGAGGCCTCTTGCCCTTAAGTTGCAGAGAACAAAGTGCCTTGTTGCACCTCCGTAAAACAAGTTTTTGTCATGAATAGACCTCTCAAAGAACAAGCATTTCACTGGTTAAGTTGTCATGGAAGAAAACCTCTTCTAGTCAAGTTTCTTAAAAACAGGTTTCTGCAATATAACAGTCCTCCCATAGACTAGAGCTTTTGTAAGCCTGTGTTAGTCTAACTCTCTCATATATAATGCTCTAGCACGCAGCAGGTTTTTTTTATTGACTAGGTCCATTCATAGACTAAGTCCACTCTTAGACTACGCTCTGTCTTAGACGAACCTGTTCTAGCCTAGGCACTCTTATAGACTAGCCTGGCGTACACTAGCATCATCCATAGACTAGGCTCCTCAATCGGAGAGCCCGTCATAGGCAAGCCTTTCCTGTAGATGAGGCTCTCTTGTACACAAGACTAGCCCTTTCCGGAGACTACCCTTTTCTCTACACTAGGCGCTCTCGTAGGCAAACCTTTCTTGTAGATGAAGCTATCTCGTACACTAGGCCCAGTCAGACTAGGCACTGTCATAGTCGAGGCTTTTCTTTAGGCAAGGCTCTGTTGTAGACAAGTCTGTCACAGACTAGGCGCTCTTGTAGAAAAGTATTTTCCTGAAGACAAGGCTCTCCCAAGGACAAGCCTGTAATAGACAAGCCCTTCCCATAGATGAGGCCCGGTCGTTGCTGAGCCCAGGCCCCCTTTCCCTCTGTCATAGGATAGGCCCTCTTGCAGGCTAGGCCCTCTTTTGGGAAATGTGCTTCATAAGCCAAGCTCATAACAATTGACTTCAGTAAAAAGTACTAGTAAAAAGGAAAGGCCTACCAGACAAATGTCACTTTAATCAGAGGTTCTGTAAGCACTCTGTAGATTAGGTTTGCAAGCCTTCCAGAACAAAGACTGAAATAAAGCAAGAATCCATGTTGTGGTCAGGGTAAAGGCAGTAAAGACATTTCTCATACCCGTATTCCACATATGCAAGTAGACCAGGTTTTGAAAAGTATTTCCTTAGTATCAGTCATGGTAAAGAGCGAGCACACTTCAATTGACTCTACCCCGAAGGAACAAAGTTAACAAGTACATCCCCCCCTTTTAGGGGAGTACCAAGAGTGTAGAGGCACACAAACGGCACTACAGAAAAGGGTTTATCTGTAGCTTTCAGAAGATCTAAAAGTTGAAGCTGGAGGTTGAAGATTCTTGAAGAAAATGTCAAAGGAAGAGGACTATGGAGAGGAGTCTCAACTCTGTACGTGAGAGCAAATCTGAAGAGGGACTCCAGTGATGAAGCTAAAGGGAGGAATGCCTATTGCTGAAGCCAAACAGCCCGCAAATGAGTCTGATAGGGCACTAAGGAGAGTGCAGGCTCTGGTCTTACAATTGAAACTGCTTTATTAATTTCCAGAGGACTCCCAGCCCATCGACAGGGAATATTCAGAGCATGTGAATCTATGAATGATCCAATGCTGGATAACCTTTACTTAGGAGTATAATTATCAAGTCCTCTTTGCTACATGCTTATGTGAAATTTGAAAAGATGGGAATAACAGTGTGGCTGCCTATTTACTGAGCCTGTTAGCCAAAGAGCTCCACAGAAACCCTTAAAAGAGCTAAAAAGCTTTGAGCAGTGCACGAAATCCAGGTGAGAAGTTGCTGCTTTGCAAATGATGCCTAGAGGTGCAATTGAGGTCACCTCTACCCACACAGCAGGTACAATGATCCTAGTGGAAGGAGAGAACTCTGCACTTAAATCATGCTTAAGGACGAAGGAAAACATACATCTGGCAATAGAGGATTTTGCAACCAGTTTCACAAAATATGGCCACTGCATACGACAGTGTGAGAATCTAACATTTGTGGCCTCGTTAATAAATCTCTCTGTATATACAAACAGATAAGAACTCTCTGCACTTTTGAGATACAATTTGGAACAGAGGGAAATAAATCATTATCACAATGGACACTGCAGAAAATGTTAGGTATACATGACCACCTTTTCTGTATAGAATACTGTGCAAGGTTCAATATCGGACAAAGTCTGTTGCGCATAGAATCTTCAGCGAGGCGTCACTGCCACTAGAAAAAGTCACATACTAGTTTATGATTACAGGAGGCCAGCAGATTAAAACCGATGAGCCGAAATCAAGAAATGCATCTTAACACTGGATGAGGATTCTTGCGGGTGGATGAGAGTGTGAGGGGCAAATGCCCAACAACAGCTTTCTATAATGAGAAAACATCCTCATCAGAGTTGTTACATGAGCCAATAACCGCCAGGTAAATGCAATCCTGAACAACCAAGTGAGAAATTAAGAACAGAATGTAGTTCAAGGAGAACTGCAAACAATTCATATTCTTTGCTTATTGGCAAAATATGAATCACTCTTGTGAAGCACTTTGCTGCATCAAGGAATGCTAGATTTTATTAGGAAAGAATAACAGGATTGCAGTATACTAGAGGAGCTTGAACAAATTGACCAAGAACAGAAAAACAGCAGAATCAACTATCATTCTACCTAGAATTAAAAGAAGAGAGATTCATCAACTGAGGCTGGCGGGTCTGCAACACCAAACCTATTTGGTCAAAAATCAGCCACTGTGATTAGTAAGCACCCTATAAGCCGAGTTGCACCACCGCCTTTGGAACAAAGTGTAAAGAGCTGGAAAGTTGCATCAGCCCTGATGCCAGCATGAGGCACTTGGTGAATTTGGCCATTGTGAGGCAGATGGCAAGCACCTTGAATTGAGAATGCTAAAGGCCTGAGGAATTGTCTGCGTTTTTGATGAATGAGTAAGTGGAAGCAGGAATCCTCCAAGTCTATGGATGTCAAGGAATGCTATTAAGTTATTTATTTAGCCAAGAGGATATCCTCACCCGAGCCAGCTGCATCATCATCCCCAATGCACTAATACTTTCCAGACTTGATTATTGTAATGCCATGTACCTAGGAGCCAACAATTACATACACAAACTTCAAACACTGCAAAACAATGCACTTAGAACAGCCCTTAACCTACCTTTCAAGAAACATGTTTCTAACAAAAGAAGAGAACACAAATGGCTCAAAATCTGTGACCACATATCACTCAAAACGGATTCACTCACCTTCAAATACCTAAACAACGCAGCCCCCCCCCCCCATCTCCCAATCAGAATTGTAAATAGAACCTCCACCCGCCACACCAGATCCATTAACTCTTACTGCCTACAGGTACCCAAATTCAAACAAAAGAAAACGGGCAGTAGCAGCTTCCCTGTCATGACAGCACAACATTGGAATGCTCTCCCACTCAACATTAGAACAGACCAATCCTACCACAGCTTCAGACGAAATACTCTCACCTGGTTATGATCCAACGACCCCCATGACTGAACCGAGCACTCCCACACCAACAGACCTTAGCCAACCTGACCCACACCAACAGACCTTAGCCAACCTGACTGTACATATGTACATTCCCTTAATGATCAGCCGAAATGTAACCTACTGTATGTATGTATGCCATTTCACCAGATTCTACGAAATGCAATATTTCTGCCTTATACTCAATTGTGCCTTACCTTGTAACTAAGTTTTATGCATTCTTATCTTCCTGTTCTCTGTTGCGCCCCGTTACCTCTGGGTTTTGCGCACCATACTAAATGAATAAACAAACAAGAAGGGCCTCCATTCTCCATGTTTAACAAGGATGTAACCAAAGTACACTCCCTGATTCTGCTGAGTTGGAGGACTTCTTTTGTTGTAGACTTTGGTGCACCACTTCTTGCAACTCTGACAGCTAATGTTGAGGCGGTATGACAGAGGCCTTCCCTATGAATTCCACTTCAACATGTTGGTTTCAACGTGATTACATTCATTTGTCTGTTAAGTGTGCCTACTGTACCTGAAAATGGTCAATTAAGATGCCCAAGCCATGGTGTAATAGAGTTAAGAGCAGCAGAAAGGCTGATGTTTATCTGCTTAACAGCCCCTTGGACTGAGCTGCAGGACTTCATTTGTAAATTATCTAAGATACTTTCCCTTTCTTAAATATGCGCAGTTCCATTCTTATCCCAGATTGTCACATTCCCGAGAACCTCAGTTGGTGGTCAAAAGACCTGTACTGCTGTAACACTCCAGGGGAACAAGCAGTCTTGGTATCTGTGTTGATCGTCGAAAGGGCCTCATCAATTATCTTGGAAAAGAGATCCTTCCACTCAAACAGTATTTCCTACTGTTCTTGCTTGCACACCTCAGGCTGAAAGGGTGCACACCAAGGCCAGCATTGTGCAACAAAGTTCTCACTGTCACCATACAAATTTAATATATTTTCAGTTTTTATGACAAACATGGTTTTACAAAAAACTGCAATTGAGGCTTGCAGTCCAGTTGGGGCCCCTGTATTTTATTGTATATGTACACACACATTTCTCTCAAACCTTGAGGGAGCTCCTACCCTTTAGTGCAATCTTCTTACCGTAGTGGTGATTCACTATATCCAGGGTACTTCCACTGTCTGGTTTATCCCTCTCATAGGAAGGGCCAAAAAGCCAGAGACTTATCTCTCCGACTCCATCAGGGACTTCCTAGGTAATCTTCTGCCTCTCACTTCCTTTCCACTCTCACTATCAATGCTGCTTCCTGTTCTCCCTCAAACTAACTTCAATCCCACTCACATTCACGCACAATCTTCCAAATTGGAACCACTTCCTTAGTCCCAACCCAATACCTTCATTCTCTTAAAATCCTCCAAATGTCTCGACTAAGTCCCCCTACGCATCCTTCAACATCCTCTAAGGTGTCTTGGTCTTCTTCCAGCTCTACCAATCTCACCCAAATACCGCTCACTGTCAAATGACTGCACAATTGTTATTGATCCACGGATGATTAACTACACAGGAAATACTACAAAATACGGAATTCTGAATAGAAGTACATTTGAAGTAGTATTCACTACACAAATAGGCGTCTCCAGAGCTCAGTGGATGTGCCACAGAGCTGTTTTTTCCTGCAAAATTGTTATAGCCTGTCCTTCCTGCATTGAAGCGTCCACAGTTTACCACCATCAGCTGCTTCCCTGGGCCAATCGCTGCCTGAGCTAAAGCCTGCAGGACCAGACTTCACCTGTAAAGGTTCATAATGGCCTTTAGCCCCACCATGCTTTTCAGCCTCCATCTATGCCATGTAGTCATGGAGAAACAGAGTGCATTTATATTTGAGCAACCAGTTTGTTCCGCCTGTTCCAGGAATTATCTAGCCCAGGTGGTTTGAGGAGACTGGTGCATTCTGGTCACTGTATTCTCTACAGAATCACCTGGAAGAGTAGAGAAACATATATGGCCAGGAAAGAGACTGATAGGTATAGGATTAGAGAAAGAGGCACAGATGTGCATACACAGCTCCAGGCATACTAGGAGGCTGTGGACAAGGGTCCACTTAACTCCCTCACACCACTTCTGGGTTAGGTCTGGCTCAGGGTTTGCCTTAGCAGGCCACCTACCCCAGGTTGAGAGGTGTCTTTGCCCCCTCCTCTGACATGGTCACGCCACTGACCCAGTCATACTGGTCTGTGAAGAGCGGAATCATTTGCCATGTGCCTAAAACGAATTTCTTCAACATCCACCGCTATATTTATTGTGTAAATGGAGACCGCTTCATATTCCTTCAAAATGTTAAAAGCTTCCTTTTGCTTCCCTTCCAGCAGTTGCTCTAATCAGGATGCTATCCGATACATCACAGCTATATTTTGCAAGAATGACCATGGAATTTGGAGCCCCTATGACCAAGACTTTCAATTCTGTATTCTCTGTCTGAAAGAATGGAGCATTGTGCAGATTGATATGTTTAATGTCTCCTAACAGCCGCAGAGATAACTAGCTCCAAATTGGGTTGACCACAAAGGCATTTGGGTGCATCACCCAGAAGTCTAAACTTCTTTTATCCCACTCTTATGAATAGGGATAGAAAATATTTTTCCATGGTTAAGTTAACTTCCTCACTGACATTTTCTAAGGCTGAAACAGATGTAGCTGGCTGTTCATCAAATCAAAAAAGAAGCAATCCTTTAAGTAACACCAAGACCCAATTCGTTGACAGCCTTATTAATCAGGGCATAAAATGCCCCAATTTCATCTGGGTGTGAACCTAGGCATGGTCTCATCTGGGACCCCTTTGAGCCTTAGCTTTTTCACTCAGTCCTCTGCATCATCAACATTGTATACCAATGGACTGCGAACTCCTATATCATATCTTGGACCAATACAAACATTTGAGGTGTGAAAGTTCCTCTTCCTCTGGAATTCTCCCCAGAAGTCTGTACTGAATTCCTGTCCAGGATGCTTAGCGGTCACATTAGGAAGGCATAATGGAGGTTGAGGCACAGCCACTTGTTTGATTGGGGGAGGTTGAGGCAGTGGCTCTGATGGGACTGTAACCAGCAGCAGCTGCACCACCTAAGTTAGTAGTAAACGTGCTATTGGCACACCTGAATCTGCGTGTTGTGTCAAAGCTTGTACAATTTGGAAACCTTCGTTTTCAGGAAGAATCTGATTTGGATTGTGCGGTTCTGCAACGAGTGTGTGGCTATGAGGGCTCTTCTGAGTGGCACCAAGAAAGAATCATGGATAAACCCTATCTATTCAAAGTCAGAAGCTCAAAATATAATCCTAGTCCTCCATGATCTTAAGGTAACTGTAAGAATGATGCTCCATTTTCTCATCAGGTAAACTGCACAGCTGTTTTATAGGGAGGAATGTTGCAATTGACAATATAGGCAAATCTTCCATGCAACAATCCTGGTCATTTGTCTTTTTAAACATTTTCTGAATAGTCAACATATTTGCACCGGGGGAATCAATGGCAGAATTGGGAGCATCAATGCTGAAGTGAACACCACTCATCAGCAGGCGGTTTAATAACGTGTCGTCTGACCGAGTTTTGGGTTGGTAGCAGTGGCCCTGATAAAGAGGGGATTGGCAAAAGCCATGCCTCCTTTGTCAGAGAGGTCTTTGTAGATGGAAACCCATTGATTGAAGTGGACACAAAAAACGTTACCACCAAATTTTAATCAAATGAATGCATAAAAACTTGTATCATTCTTGAATTGGTGGCAAAAGAAAACCTACACAGTTCATAGAAAGGTTTCCTGGAGATTGGTGTCCAAAGTACATCATTAATGCAAACATTAAAACGCAGAAAACTATGTGCACAGAAATCAAACGAAAAATGGATACAAACAGAATAAACACATATATACAATGATAAATGGATTACAAATATATGTGAAATGTAGTCAGTGTATGCTTGTTTAGTGATTAGCACAAAGACACATGTCAAATATCAGCATGTCATCGCGAAGTTGGCATAGCTGTATAGTCTCATCAACCGGCCTACTAGCTGCACACAGTTTAAGCGCTTGTATGTTGAAACAGCTCATGCAGGAATGGCCAGCTTCCCAATTCCTTTTCGACTCCACCCTCAGAATATTTATATTGATTTTTACGAACATCTCCAGTTTAATTAAGATGGTGCTGTGCAGGTACAGCATTGAATGACCTGTTTCCTCTTTCTTTAGGAGATTGTGTGTCCTTTCTTTCAGTACTGACACATTTCTCTTTTTTGCAATATTTTGCAGTTTTTCTGTTTCACGGCCCTGATGAAGACATTGCCACAGTCTGGCTTCTATGTCGAACCTAGGACCTTCCACTAGGTCTACATAATATTGTGCAATATGTTGTTTTACTTGCAGTGGATTGGGTCACAGTTGCTCTAGATCTGTGTGTAATAATGAAGTCTAATGTTGCTCATTTGTTGCAACACCCCTAGAGTGGGTTGACTTACAGTGTTGAACTGTGTGCAACTAGTAGGCCGGTTGATGGCTATACAGCTAAGCCATCCTCGTGATTGCATGCTGATATTTGCTATCTGTCTCCGTGCTAATCCTTAAACAAGTATGCACAGACTACATTTCACATATATTTATAATGAATTTTTTCATTGTATATATGTGTGTGTATTCTGGTTTTATCCATTTTTCGTTTGATTTTTCTGCATAGAGTTTCGGGAGTTTTAATGTTTGCATTAATAAATAATGTGTTTTGGACACCCATCTCCAAGAAACTTCAATTAACTGCGCAGGCTTTCTGTTGCCTCCAATTGAAGATTGATAAGTTTTGATGAATTCATTTGGTTTATATCTGATTGGGCCCACAGAGGTCAGGTTAAAAGAGTACGTGTGTGAGTCGAGAGTGAGCATTGTGTGTGCTTGAGAGGGTTCAAGGGGGGGGAGTGGCAGGGGGAAATGTGAGTGCATCAAGGGTGAAGGATGTCCTGCTATTGTCAGGATTAAGACATAGCATTTTATCCTGATCTGTCTTAACTCTCTCACTCTTTTGTGTGGATTTTGCTAATCCACGTCTCTTGTGTAGAGAGGACAAGAAGCTCTTGCATAGTCATACTTCTGATGCAGGGAAAGTATCCTAATTTGACCGGCATAGTAGACATCTGTGCAATCCTTAATGTTTTACATACTGAAACATTGGCAGATTTGGAAATTCTTCACAATAGGATAATCGAGGGAACTGATAAACTTCTTGCCTTTGTTTTCAGAAAGAATCCTATTTTGGGTACAAAAGCCACAGTCTTTAAAAAGGCTGCCTTTGCTTGTGCAGGTCTATTTTTCAAAAAGGTGAAGCTGGTTCAATATGAAACTGAACACAGGAGCTCCCCTGGTTTAGAGATGCTGGCATGGCAGGATCAGGACCCCCCTTCTCGGGGATCTACGAGTGTCAGATAAATATCCAAAATATACACAAAAAGAAACACTTAAATGGTAAAAATTTCAGTTGTACATTTGAAAGGAATCGCCACAAAATGAGTAGTACATGTCAAGTGAAAATACAGCATAACTAGAGGACTCCCTTCAGCAAGACCTACGGTTAAAATATGAAGACGGATTCTGGTAACAGAGCTTTCTGCCTGCCAACCTCACTGACTAAATGGCAAATAACTAAAATGAAGCTGGATGGGCCATATAATGAGATGCAGTTTTTAATTGTAACTGCTGTTAAATGATTACCAAGGATTCCAAGCTTATTGATGGGGAACATCTGGGAAAGGATAATGGTTTCAGGTGGTAAGAATTAACGGGCATATGTTTGTGCCAGAACTGTTTATTTCCCTTCTCAAATAGGTATCAAAACTGTACTTGAACTGCGGTTGATGCAAAAAAAAAAAAAAAAAAAATGGCGACAGTCAATGTGCAGACAATTTACAGTTGAGCTAATAAGGATGGCCTTAATTAATTGCAAGTAGATGTTTGAATAGACACAGGATAGGTCTGGAGCACGCTAGTTGGACAGGACATTAAAAGTTCTCCTCTGTGTGCAACTAAAGCCCTTAATTTGTGTCCGATCCAACAGCAGTCCCAACTACTTCCTAGTTTGAAATCTACTTTGGGGGAGCACTGTAACCACCCAGTTCAATCTCTTTGTAAGTAATGCACTTTGCCATTCCATAGTCTATGCTCCAACATAAAAAAAAAAATATGCTTCTTTTCCAGATGGTTTTCTCACACTCTGAGGACTATAGGGTGCTGCAATCTCCCATGAATTTCATAAATAGGTTTTCTTTACAAAGACTCCTTTAAAAAGATCTAATATTTGGGTTTGAAGCAGGTTGTCCCGATGTAGAATGCTCTATGAATTGTAATTGCTTACATGTTACGCCTATGCTATGAGCACACACTTCGTACTTGTGCATCAGATTGAATATATATTGATCCAATTCACTTTGGTCAACCACATGCAAATGGAACTTCTAGACACTGGAGTAAGGAAAGAACTGCCATCTATTATCAGGGAGAGGCTTATGCACTCGGATGCTGTTGAAATTAGTAAAACGTTTTAGGAGCCAGATTACTTAGTTCACTCATTGGTGTGCCAGTATTAACAGACACAGTCCCCTTCACAGTCACGCCCAACAAACCAATGACAGACACAAACATGTCACTACACTGAAAGACATGACAGTAGACTTGCAATCAAATTTGAATAAAAACAAGTTTCCGAAAACAGAACTAAGTCGAAAATGGAAAGTCATCTATTAACACGTGTGACAAGTAATGCCCATGTATCTCCTTGCACATTGTGTGACAGCATTGTAGCACATATTTGTTTTGTTGGCTTCTATTTGCAAGAGCAGAAAATGCGTCCCAACGTATGCACAGAAAGAATATTCATTGTAGCTCCGCCATCATACCTGCAATTGCGCTCTCTTTTTTCTAATCGAGACCCGAAGCTCGTTTCATGCTCTGGATTTCTTTTCATTGCTGATTGCAGCTTCACCGTTAAAACCAATCAAATATATTTCTAAACAACCCTTGGGGAAAACTGCATTTCAGTAAACTGAATCACATAACCGTCTAGGGACATTTTCTTTTAGCCTCTCCAATGTAGGTCTTACCATTCGGAGTCACTTCCTTTCTCTTGCTGCATAAAGCATGAGTAAGTGCAGCTTTCTTTTCCTCAATCATCAACGCCATTATGTGAAATTAAACGAATGTGGAAGAGCGAGATTGATTACGGTGCATACATTGCCTCTTGCATCTCGCCTGCTCACTAATCCATACCGTTCTCCCCATATTTGGTCATCAGGCAGAGCAGCCTCTACTCCCATAGTTGTGCGGTATGCCCTCTTGGGCTGCTGGGGTGCAGAGAGTATAGATGCACCATGCTGCATGCCTGCACACCCCGATTCTAGTGCCTGCTGCCGAGGTTCACGGATTCCGCGTCTTCCTGAACTGTGTGCTCAGCATCTTCCATTTAAAATAACTGCTAGTAGTGAACACGGTGCTGTTGCAGCACTAAATGCCTTGATCCTAGTCTAGTTGAGCTCACAGATATGTTGTGCCATTGTGGCTTAAGCAAACGCATGAAACCGAACTTTTGGTACCAGCAATGCGACTCTCGGTGCTGCAATGTACAACAGAAATCTCTGCAGTGCCATTCTGCAGATTTACAATGGAAAAACGAGGGGCCAAAGAGCCGCTGTTTAGAGAGAGTGCCTGCAGCAGCAGCTCACCTAATAAATCGGTGTTGGTATGCCTTAACGAGGGTCCCAGTGGGGTGTATAGGTCCAGTGAACCTCATCTGCTACGGTGCCATGCAATACAATTAGACAAAACCCTGAGAAACCTGAATGCACAAGTAAAGAACCACGGTTTTGAGAGTCTGTGGAGGTCGCAAACTCTGAAGAGACTAATCAAGAAGCTTACCATCAGGGGAGTGAGCCAATGCTACCTCACATACCACACCATTGACATGCCAAAATGGGCTCAGTCAAAGCATGAAGCAGAGGAGCTGGCACGCAGCACGGAGCAAGATGTGTTGCAGACGCATTTAATACTTTTCAGGTCTACACTAATGGCCCTTTTGATTCTGAAGCAAGGGAACAATTCCATAGCTCTACTAACACAAGCGTAAAAAGGAATACTATAGCCTATCCAGGGGAGGACTGGCAATATGTGGCCTAGGAGGCAAGTATCATTTTCTGGCCCATGTGGCAGCGGCAAAAGCCAACAATGCAGGGAACCCCAATTTCAAGAACAAGGAACCTCAGCACCAATCTCTCCCACCACACATTTGAGAATATACAGTAGACATTATTGACATTAATTTCCTTTTATGCAACATAGCTTTCAGTCATATTTGTTGTTTCTTAGGGACCTGGACCCAGGAAACGCTACTACATGCCAAATACAGTACAATGATTTCACCAGGATATTATACAGATAATGTAATTGGTGAAAAGCAAAAGCTGGGAAAATCAGCTTATGTTTTCTTGTGTCCAGTTTGCAATTTGTGATCAAGCTACATCTCTCCCCATCCCCATTCAAACCCATCAATAGTTTTAGACCAATGTAAAGACGTGGCGAAGCTAGAGAATTCATTGGTAGAGCTGAACCATTGCTGAACCAGGGGGTCTGGCTTCGTTCTGCGTCATATTTCAATTCATGGAGGTAGAGGGAACTGCAAGATCCGGTGATGGAGAGGGAGCAAGAGTGCCCGGTTATATTTATTTGTGTTTTCAAGGAAGGATTTCTATGTGTTTGTGACTTTGTAGCTATATATCTGTATCTGATGTCGATTTGCATGTGCGTATTTTGTTGATAAGATTGTTCTGGATAAAACAATGAAAAATGATCACAGACTTCAGTGGTCATTCAGATGGGTGGTAATAGTGAAATCAGCAGTATTGGGCAAATACTGCCCATTTTACCTTCAACCCAATTCAGTGCTTGATCCAATATCATTGGCAGTAATCCGTGGGAATACAGACAGCAGTATTTTAAGTGGACTTTCTGTAGAAAATCCCTCTATTTTTACCTCCACCCAAGAGGTCAAGGTCAAAATCAAAATAGGCCCCAATTTCTTTTACTGTACAGCAGGGAAGCATGAATACAAGCTTTTGCAAAGGGGCATGTTAAGGGGGTGAAATGGTGGGAAGCTCAGATTGCCCACCCCTCCCCACCGTATCCTAGCAATGCAGGAAATAAGAATGTACCGTTTTGTGCATACAAATCCATTTCTACCTTAAATGCACACCTCTTATGTTACCACCGGCAGAGGTGGTATTTTTTTAAATACAATTTTAATAAGGTGGGTTTTCAAAAATAACACGGACGAAGGTGGTAAGTTTCTCCAGTGGTATTTCATTAAAAAAAATCCACCCAACTCTGAATGACCCCCCCCTTCGTTTGTAGCCTACTATCAACACCTGAATGTTAAATCTTTGTGAGTGTTTTTCAACTGTGCCCAAAAGGGAGTACCACAAACAATCCAACAGCATCCACGGGTGCCATTCAGGGTGGCATTAAACTCTTTGCAAAAAACTCATTAGTGATCAAGAAACTCACCATAACATATGGTAAGCCTTCTTACAGAATGAAACTGGAGGACAAACTAATACAATAAGGGCCCTTACCTCCTTGGATAGGAGTCTTAAGCCGCTGTGGATTGTAACAGGCCAAGGGTGTATGGGGTGGACAGGTGCGAACATTAGCTACCATGGCCACAGAACTTGTCATCTATATCTGTACAATGCCCCTGGGCACTATGAACACGCCCTTGCAGCTTAGACTCTTTCTCCCTCTCAATCACTCGCATTGGAGGCCCATATATGGGGGTCAACCAGGAGCATCTACAACATTGCTGAAATCAAGGTCAGTGCCTTACCCCATCAACACAGAAGCAGAGTGGACTTTGCAGAACTCTTTTCTTTCAAGGCATGCTGGATTCTGAAAGATTTTGACTGAAGCGAGCTGAAGCGAGAAGGACCTAGACTGTGAATAGCATCTGTTAGCCTTCCCAGATAGATACTTATGGCTATTGTTTATAATCTAGCGAAAGGTTTTTCATTTGTAGATTTTAAGACTTCACTTTAGCCCATTCATTGAAACTGTTGTGTTATTAGAATAGGGGTAGCCAGGAAACTACAAGGCTGAAGAAGATTATAATTAGAACTTTTCGTTACTCCTCACCTTTGGAACTTCTATTGTAGGCAGAGCATCTTAAGGGCGACAAGCACATAGCTTACGAACTACATATCAAACACTGAAAAAGAAGCCACATTTGTGCCAAGATCCCTTGTGCTTTGGTTTAGGACTTACCTCATTTAATTATAATCCTTTCAGGCATTTAGCCAACTCAGAAATCTCTGGCTAAGATAACTTCAAGTTTTTTGTGATCCTGACAAATTGTTTTATGCATATCATTTACTCATCCTCAACACACCCACCCAGAAATAAGGATTACTCCCATTTGCAGGTCCATTACTAGTATTCATCGACCAAAACTACCCTTTCTTTAACAGAACCTGATGAATAGCCTCGCCTAGGTAGTGATGGGTGAGATTGCAATATCACATCATGTTCCGGTCTTCTTGGTGCTGCCTTTGGGAAGGCCTTCTGGGACAAAGAGCAGGTGGTGCTTACCTATAAATCTAATGGGGTATAATGGGTTTTATGGATGCGTTAATTTTAGAATTGCATTGAACCTTATGGGGGGTCAATGGATGTTCAGTAAGTGTGAGATACGATAAAAGCCACTCATGGGAAAAAATATCAGCCACTCTGCTTATGTGAAAAAGAAGTGCTGTGCACATGTAGAGGCGCTGAAGAAAAGGGTGGAGACGGCAGTGGTAACATATGGCCACACAAGGGCCCACATCAATAGGCTGAGTCTAGGGAGGCTGACGGATACATTGAATGAGTTTGGCATTTGTCAGGAGAAAGAAAACATTGCTTCACAATACTGGGAACAAGAGGATATGTGTGCAACGTTCCTTTCATGGAAGCGGTTAAAATCATGAGACTGCAACCATTTAGATGCGGTCTTCGACAAAGATGGGGTTTTGTTTCACACAAAGGTTGCCATAAACCTGTTTCTGGTAGTTTTACAAGGATAGTTCTGAGGAGATGCTTGCCCTGATGGGCACTCTTTGGAGAGCTTTTTCGAATTTCACTTGCCGCTGCTTACCGACGTGGATTGGCCAGCAATGAATGAGGAGATCAAGGTGTTGATGCGATTGGGACAATTGGGGCAATGTGTGCCAGCAACTCTGAGACTTGATGTGATAACTACAGTGTGAATTCCATGCTAAATATGGACATCAAGAGCTGCAACACAGTTATGGCCCCCAGGCTGAGTTGGGTCTTCTGAAAATTCGTAAGCCACAAATGTGGATTTAGGAGTGGTAGACAAAGTAAGAGTAATATCAGGACTCTTACTAACCTGATGAGCATGTTTAGAGAACGTGTTTAGAGATCATCATGCCTCTCTATCTGCGGTTTGTGTTTATGCCGAGAACGCTTTAGATTGTAGAAGGTGGAAATGCCTGCACTGTACACTTGGGAAGTCTGGGTCAGTGAAAGATGTATTAGGTTGTTTAATACATTGTAGTGCAGTATCCAGGCAAAAAATGAAATGAATGTGGTTCTCTCTGATAGTTTTGCGCTATATAATGGCATGTGGCAGGGCTGCTCTCTGTCGCTCATGTTATTTAATCTTACGATAGAGCCATTAGGGTGTGTCAATAAGGCAAAATGCTCGAATCTGGAGTCCCACCCGTGGTGATATGTTTAAAGTTGTGTTGTATGCAAACAACATGCTTGTCCTATTGCTGGGGGGTGGAGGGGGGGCAGGAAACCATTTTGGGTCACTGATCTGAGCGTTTGGAAGGGTCTTCTGTTGTAAAATCAACTACAGGCAGCCTGAGTCTTTCCCATTTAATGTCTTGTTTTAGGGCCCATGAGGCAAACTGGGGTTTAAAGAGTTCTGATAATGGCTTTAACCACCTAGGGGATTGTGTAATCCAGCACACCAAATTAATTGTTTCTATCAATATTGCAGCTGCTTTGACCAACATTAATATTGACTTACTTTATCTGACCAGTCGGGCCAGTGCAGCAAAACATCTCTATGTGTACCAGGTTCTTCAACTGTAGGGGTGTTTAGGATTCCCTACCTGACCCGTGGGTAAAGATGGAGGTGTTATGTGTTTCCTGGTTGAAACCCCTTTGGCATTTGTTCTTAGGCACTCAGCATGTTAGCTCGGCGATGGGGGTACTGCAACCATTCCCTCAAGGTTGATGATTGAAAGGAATAGGGTGTGACTTTAACTGCTGTATGTGCTGCTAGAAACAGCACAAGGAGGGGTCCGAGACAAACAATGTCCACTCTACCAACATATAAAGAACATAGTCAAACTGCTTATTTGAAAGAAAAATGTACTTCATAGCCTGACTATTCATTAAACCAAACGCTAAATACACCAGTTCAAGGTTAGTGTTTTCAATTTGCCATAACGGCTGTTGGTTGAAATTAAAAATAGAAATGAAACCTATCCTGAGTTTAATTGGTGATTGGAGGTGTACTTTCTCAATTTCTGTCAAAGGCTTGTATACACTGAAACAGATGTGTATATAGTTTTTCCCAACTGGGGACCCATGCAGAAAAAAAGTTAAGGTTGAACCCTGCATTAACCAGAAATAAGTAATAAAGTGAAATATTCTTAATTGGCATCCAATTGTATGAGGATTTGAAAGCATGTTTTCGTTATCAAACATATACTTAAATTACTGAAGTCAAATGATGGAATCTCTGGAGAACACAAATTCTATTTTCTTATCTGATTGATACAAATATCTATGATAGGTCACTGTGGAAGAAGGCATAATCATGCTTAATCTTGAGAGGTACACCCTTACCTCAGAAGAAACTCAATCTACACATTGAACATGTCAGGATGGTTAAAACTCCCCAAATTAAGCTAGCAAATCCAAAGAAACAAAAGAATGCCAAAGGAATTGTTATAAGCAGACTGGTTGAACAGCCCGATAATTGCTGCTACTGTAGTTCATTCAAATAATTCTCAGGCTCATCAGGACAGAGCAGCAAAGACTCACCTGAAGAAGGAGCAGAAGAAACAGCAGGGGGAGTTGGAGAGGTGAAGCCATCAGCAAGGGGCTGGGCTCCTGTAGCAGCAACATCTGGGGTGGGGGCAGTAGCAGGAGCAAGAGGGGCAGGGGCAGGTGCGGAAGTAGCAGGAATGGGAGGAGTGCCAGCCGAGCCAGCAGGGGCTAGGTGGAAAGAGGAGGAAGAGGTGAAGTTAATAAGGAATCACGTTAGCCGGGACTACACATGCTTTCTGCAGCATACTTTGTGTTAGTTATTAAGTGCGTGTCAATCGAGCATCCATCAGTGATAAAGGAAGAAAAGCATGCTACGAAAACATGTAAAACAAAATGCATTTGCTATTGCAAAGAAAAAATGTATGGCATGGCCATCTAAAAACAATACGCAGTTCAAAAATATCAACTAAGGTTCAGTTTACCTTTTTCAAGGACCACATTTAGATCTGAAGTGACTAAAAGGTTAATGCAGTAAGTTTTGTTCTTGTGATTAGCCACATAGTGAACTCATGAGCATGGTTAAAAAGCGTGCCAGCGCACAAACGTCGCCTAATGGACATCCATCCAAACGACCCTATAGTCAATTCCACCATTTAAAAAAGTGAAGTAGCCAATGAAGACACTATACAAGCAACAGAAGCCCTTATATTCCCATCAACAAAAAGGACATGCACTACCTGTGTGCAATTCTCATCTTCTGATCCGCAAAAAAACATTTTAAGTCTGTAAAATGTGCATTCAATTGGAAAGAATATTTTTAAATAATACTGTATTGAGTCACAAAAAGCTTTGAAGATACTGCCATTTGTTTACCCACACAATTAGTGACAAGAGAACTATTAGCACAGCCATACTCTGATAATTCAAGTAAAATATATCCAGCAAACGAACCCTGCTTCCCCCCCAGCCCCCCTTCCAAAAAATAAACTTAGAAGGTAAGTGGAAAAAACGCTGCAAGTTCTGCAAAGGAATGTTAACCCGGGGACTGCTGGAGGATTGATCCGTTGCATGATCAGTAACAGATGTAGATTATAAAGGACAAAACAAGACCCCAGAGCAATTTTCTTATTTTTTGCTTGCTTACCTGGATAGACACTGGGAGGAGAAGGAGTAGGAACAGCAATTGGAACACCAACACTACCACTTCCACTATTCTCTCGACTGCTGCTGCGGCTACTGGGGTGACTTCCTCCACTGCTGCCGCTGCTACTAAAAAAGGAGAACAGCAAACACACTTCAAACTTCACTCTGCAGAAGATACTGGCATCTCTCATTACTGTTCCAAGATGCATGAGCATTCATTTTAGACTTATTCAGCAGTGTTTGCAAATGAAAAGGCAATCTTGGATTTTAAAACTCTTTTCTCAATATTACAATGCACAGCATTAAAAATTAGCTAGTCACAGAGTATGTGGACTACAGTAGACGAAAACCCTTGCCCGAGATTGCCTTCATACCACATACTTCCCAAAAAGACCTTTACCAAGGCAGTTGAATCCAAAAGCTGTGAGTAATGATTTTGTTTGCTGAAGGCATGAGTTTTTTTTAAAGTGGTGTTATAAATCCAGAGCATCTGCAACAATGTCAATTTGGTGCTAGGTTTTAGGACATTCAATTCTATAGTGTATGTATAGAGAACAATTTTTGCCCGAAACAGATTGTCACTATAGAGACCGACATAATTAGTGACCAAAAGGAAACCGTTCCTGCAATAGTTTAATAAATAATTTGACAAATTTATTTACATGCAAGTATAAAACTACCTTTACTTTTAATTATTTTTTAATATTCATCTCACTACTTAAGGCAGTGCATTAGGAAAGGGATTTTTGGAGCATAATGCCTGCAATTTACTGACCTTTCTTGCCAAAGTGATAGACAAACAAGTTACTTATCTTACCTGGTAACTTTCTTTCGATGGGATGTTCCTCCGACGTATTCCACATCTATGACAGCAATGACCACACTGTGCTGCTTCGGAAAACTTTTTCGGCTTAGGCGTCCAGCGCCGATGACGTCGACACGCTGTCCCTCGAGGGCCTCTGTCGATTGTCGACGTCACCGGATGTTATATCTAGGACGCACACAACGCCAATAGCCGTAAGCTGCAATCGCATAAGAAAGTCTGTAGAGGGGCAGGCTGGGAGGGTACGATGTGGAATACGTCGGAGGAACCTCCCCTCGAAAGAACATTACCAGGCAAGATAAGTAACTTGTTCTTCGAGGGGATTGTGTCCTCCTATGTATTCCACATCTATGATAGACTCCCAAAGCAGAACCAACGTGTGGAGGTGGGAAAAGAATTTACACATTTTAGAATGCCCAATCAAATTGCTGAATACAGGACTGCCTTACCAAAGGCCAAATCCTGCCCATGGATGGAGTCCAACGAATAGTGTCTCACAAAAGTATGGACGGAGGCCCATGTGGCTGCTTCGCAAATGTTGCGAATCAGAACACCCCTCTGTAGGGCATTGGAGGCAGCCACATCCCTAGTAGAGTGAGCCCGTAAGCCTACTGGAGGGTACTTTCCCGCCAAACAGTAACACTCAGAGATCGTCAAAATGATCCATCTGGACAAGGACTACTTGGAAACAGCCTGATCTAACCGCCTTCCAGCATAACCAACAAAGAGCTGATCATACACTCCAACCCGGGACATCCGTGAGAGATAGAAACTCAAAGCTCTCCTAGGATCCAACCTATGGAGCCTCTCCTCTTCCTTGTCGGGATGTGTAGGAGAATAAAACGCCAGAAGAATTACCTTCTGGCTCAAGTGGAATTCCGACACAACCTTCGGAAGAAAAGAAGGCCGCTGTCACGATGCCTACCCCCGGGGACCCAGACCACGTCCAGCAACCCCAGAAGCAGGCATCAAGTTATCCTAAGCAAGCCCAACAACCCCTGCTAGGGGCTATTTGGGTCCAGTCCTGGCACCTATGGTGCCAGGCTCACATCGAGAGTCAGTCCTGGCGCCATAGGCGCCAGGCTCATAGATTAAAACTTACCTGATGCAGACCATGCTGCAAACTTACCTGATGCAGACCATGCTGCAAGAGCTCCAAGCCAAAAGAGTCTTGGAAGGGACTACTTTACTTAGGGACTATTTTTTACTCGGGCGGGGCTGGGGAGGAATACTTACCTGGGACTACTTTGGGGGCTATTTAAACCACGCCCAAAGAGCAGCACACGCTTCGTGTTATTCTGCATCCAGCAGTGCAACGCTCACCGTGCCTGCAAGTCTGCATCCAGCCTTCTGCCACGCCTGCCTCGAGTTTGGAGCTCCTAGAAAAAGGGAGAAAGAAGGAGAAAAGGTTAGAACAAGAGCAATACCTTTAATCCTTACCTGAATTCCCGATCCATCGCGCCTTCGAGCTGGAAGAAAAGTTATTTTTATGCGCGTCGCCTCGCTGCTGCAGCCCCACGTTGAACTCACCGGCCTTCGCAGCATCTTCACATTCCACCGCATCCTCCTGCATGTTCCTGCCACACTCCGGCACCTAAGGAGAAGACAAGAACAGCAAGGTGAGCTAAGGGAATACACAGAGGAATATTAGTTACCCCCCCATAGACTTACCTGATTATACCACCGGGGGTACTATTCCTCTTCACGGGTCGGCGCAGCTTCCACTGCATCCTCGCCGAACCCCGGCCCCTAAGGGGAAACAAAAGGACAGCAAGGTGAAACAAAGGGACTAACAAGGGGAACCCTCCTCACCACAATATACTTACCTGATTTTACCGCCGGAGGTATTATTTCCCAAGACTTCATACTTTCTCTCAGCGCCTGAATAAGGGAGAAAGCAACAGGTTACATATTGACTTTGTTTTATCGATCTGTGTTGGAAAATACAAATCCTTACCAGAATACTACCGGTTGCCACGAGGAACTCTTCATTAGGGTCAAGCTGCAACCTGCAAGGAATCGGACAAGAGTGAAAGTCAGGCATTTGAACTCTTACGAACTTAATACTTACGGCGTCTTGCCAGGAATCTCGGAGTCAATATTGTTCTGGAACTCACCAATTCCTTCGAGCCAGTGAAGCAACTGGTTATCAAAGCGCCCCTGCGCTCAACGCAGGATGGAGAGCTCATCTTTTCAAACCATCAGGTGAGACTATAAGAGGGGACATCGAAGGCGATCTGTGGGGAGAACAGCGGGGGTGGGAGGATTTACGCTCAACTCCATGGGTGGTTAATTCCCTTTCTCCATTTGCAGAAGAATATTCCTACGGGCCAAGCAAACGAAGCTAGGTGGGCCAGTCCAGTCCGTCATCTCGGCCCTATGCGTCACATTGGTTGAGACCGCAGCTGTCCAACCCTGTCCTTATGGAACACAGTGAAGGGTGGTTTGGGGGAAAGTGCCTGCAACTCACTCACTCTATGTGCGGAAGTAACCGCAACTAAAAATACAGTTTTAAAGGACAACAGTCGCAACGGACAAGAATGCCAGGGCTCAAACAGAGCTCCCATTAGGAACTTTAAAACCAAATTCAAATCCCATCCCGGCACCTGGAAAGGCGACGGTGGAAACACATTAGTTAGCCCTTTCAGAAACTGAGAGATTAAAGGGATCTTAAAATAAGAACATTCCTCAGACGAGCACTTAAATATGGACAGCGCCGCCAGGTAACCCTTAATGGCATCTTACTGCAGGCCATTTTGGACTAAAGAAAGCAAAAAAGACAAAACCAAAGGAATGGAACATTGGAAAGGATCCACATTCTGTACCCTGCACCAGTCGCAGAACTTTCTCCATTGGTACAGAGTTTTCGTTGCAGGCCTTCTGGCCGAAAGCAACACCTCCATCATGTCTTCGGGGAGGTCCCAATCCATACACCTCAACCTTTCAGATACCAAGCGTTAATGCTGAGGGAATTGACCTCTGAATGGAGGACCCGACCCCCCTGCCGTGAGAGCAGATCGTCTCGGTAGGGAAGACGTCGTGGAGGACAGATGGACATGTCGAGAAGGTCCGGGTACCACGCTCTCCTGGCCCATGCCGGAGCAATGAGGATCATCCGGAAACCGAACCTCCGCAACACCTGCGGAAAGACAGGGACTGGAGGAAATGCATACAGCAGTGGGAAGGACCACTCCACTACGAACATGTCCCCTAAGGCTCCTCTTGGAGGAAATTCGCGCAAGCAGAATCTTTTGTACTTCCGGTTCACACTGGTGGCGAAGAGATCCACTTGCGGGGTTCCCCAAAGTGCGAAGATCTCCAACAGAACTTCCTGAGCCAGCTCCCAGTCGTAAGAGACTGTGCTCTTCCTGCTCAGAACGTCCGCCGTCGCGTTTCTGTCTCGAACCAGATGAACTGTCGAGATCTAAATGTCCTTCTGAATGGCCCAGAACCAGAGCTGCATCGCCTCCCTGCACAACGGGAGTGACCCTGCCCCCCTTTTTTGTTGAGGTAGTGCATGGCCACTGTGTTGTCCGTCATAATCAGGACATTCTTCCCCCGCAGAGCCCACAGCTCTAACAGATTGATGTGGAGTCTGGACTCCGATGGAGACCGACGGCCGCTGGCCGTCCACTCGTTGGCATGAGCTCCCCAACCCGTGAGTGATGCGTCCGCCACGATGGTCACCTCCGGCCACGTTTGCCAAAATGGAGCACCCTTTATCAGATTGCCTTTGACGGCCCACGATCCGACATCCTGCCGGAGAACTGTGAAGACTGCACCTTGAGAGCCCATTGCAGAGATCTCATCTGCAGCCTGGCCTCTGGCACCAGGAAAATGCAGGATGCCATGAGGCCGAGCAACCTCAAGAACTCGAACGCCGGGAGACTCTGGGCACGTTGAAACTTGTCCACCATCTGCAGAATGTGATGAGCCATAACCTGGGGATGCGGACACAGCCCCAGGGATGCGTCGAGCACTGCTCCGATGTACCGGAGCTGCTGGTTAGGTGTCAAATGGGACTTCTTTAAATTGAGGGAGAAGCCCAGCTTGTGAAGGGAGTGGCAGGTGACGGATAGATGATCCAGGGCTTGCTTGGGAGAACGCGCCCTGAACAACCAATCGTCCAGGTAGGGGTAGACGTGAATCCCCCCTTTCCTGAGATACGCTGCCACCACCACCATCTGCTTGGTGAAGACCCTCGGGGCGGAGGTCAATCCGAACGGCAGGACCCGAAACTGAAAATGCAAGTCGCCAACCGCGAACCTCAGGTACTTCCTGTGCTTTGGATAAATCGGTACATGAAAGTAAGCATCCTTGAGGTCTAGAGACCCCAACCAATCTTGCAGTTGAAGGGCCTGGAGGACTTGAGAAAGAGTTACCATCTTGAACTTGTCCTTCCTGAGGAGCTTGTTCAGCCCACCCAAGTCCATGATGTGTCTCAATCCCCAGTCTTTTTTTGGGATCAAAAAATAAGGGGAATACCATCCCTTGTTCCTCTCCGCTACAGGCACCAGTTCTTTGGCGCTTTTCTACAGCAGGGATAGGATTTTCTGCGCAAGGAGCGGATCCGGACGATTCAAAGAAAGCTTCCCCAGTGGATTGTCGGGAGGCCCCTGCTGAAAGGGGAGACAGTAGCCGTGGGTTATGATATCCAGAACCCACACATCTGAAGTAATGGCACACCATTCTCCAAGATGCTACGCCAGTATGCCCCCAACCAGCGAACCATGGGGCATGGTCTCATGACCGAGTGGACGCAGCTGCGGCAGTGCCCGAGGGCAAAGAGGCAACTGCCCGAGCGGCTTTGGCACCTTGAGTACCTTGCTTTCCACCTCTGGTACTCCTACGGTGGCCCCTTTGACTGGCAGCTGCTCTCGATCTACCAAAGGAAGAGTAGTACCGAAAGGAATCTGGCCTCCATTGCTGTCCCCTAGGACGAAAAGCTGGAGGTTGACATACTGCAGCGCTCAAACACTTTGCTGCAGCTTTGGAGGTCTGCAACCTCTCAAGGCTCTAGTCAGCCTTGCTGCCAAAAAGATGGACACCATCAAATGGCATGTTGAGAAGCCGGGATTGCACACCCCGACTTCCGCAACCACGCAAACCTACATATCACGGTGCTCGCAGCCATGGACCGGCTGACACAGTCTGCCATGTCCAGACCCTACTGAACGGATTCACACATGGCACCCTTGCCGTCTTGCACGAGGGCTAGAAAAGCATCCTGTTCCTCCCCTTCGGGAATATGCTCAGCCGCCAAAGAGGCACAATGCCACAGAGTGTGAGTGAATCCTGTCAAGGCACAAACGGAGTTGGCTGCCTTTAAAGCCATACACCCAGAAGAAAATACCTTCTTCGCCCAACAATCAAAGCGCTTGTCATCCCCATCAGGAGGGATGGTAGGGTACGCAGCCTGCTTCGCCGGGGCCATAGCCACCTGTACCACCAAACTCTCTAGAGTAGGGTGTGTTGACAAGTAGCAGGGGTCACCACTGGCTGGACGGTATTTTTTCGGAAGCGACTTATTCACTGCCGGGAGACTCTCCGGAGCAGTACAAGCCGCTGCCACCCTTCTTTGCAACGCGATATATGAAATGGCAAAACACCAGGTCAGTGGGGGGGAGGGGGGGGGCCTGGTCCAGGGTATCCGCCAGGTCATCCTGAAGAAAATCAACAGATGGAGCAGACCACCCCAAGTACTCAGTCACCCTCCACATGAAACACCTATACAAGGATTCAGCATGCGTACCAGGCTCCGGCCTGCCAAATTCAACCTCCGGAGAGGTGTCAAGACCACTGGCGTCATGTAAGGATGTAAGGACTGACGTAGGTCTTCCATTTGACTGTGACCAGACAACAGGTCATCAGGAACCTCTGGAGGCACAACCCTCTTCTTATCAGACCCTTCTTCCACCTCTGAAATATACTCCAAAGGTTGGAATAAATGCAATCTGGATGTAGGAACATGGAAGAGCACAAAACTCACTGACTTACAGGGAGCCCTCCTCAGGGTTTCCGGAGCCCTACGGGGCACCTCTGGCAAATTTCCCTCAAAAGGCATCGAAGGCACCGATGGAATCGACGTCGACTGAGGCACAGACTACTTCGACAACTGCTTTGAGGCCGGAGCCCCGAGAGTGTCCTTCGATGGCCTCGGTGGCATCGATGACTTCTCCGTAGCCGGAGTCAGTCGACGGACACGGCGCCGACGGCGTCGATGCCGTCTTGGAAGGCCTCACAGGCTCCGACGGACTCGAGGACCGGGACCTGGCACGGCTATGGCGATCAACCTTGTCCGATCAGAACCTCGACGGCTCCCGATCACGCCGACCGCCCGAGCCCGAAGGCGTGCGAGTGGTGGCTCTAGCTTGTTCCTTGCCGGCTTCTCTCGAAGGCGCGGACGGAACGGCGCCTTGCGATTCGAAAATCATCATCTGCTGGCGGAATGCGTCCCATTCGGCCGGTGACGAATACTTGGTGGGACAAGTCAACTGCTGCCTGGCAGAGCCCTCCGACGAGGATGGGAAAGGTGACCGGTGACGGCGCTTCTGAGAATGTCTAGAAGAGGCAGAGCGGGAACCACTCCAAGACCCCCTGGACTTACGCCGACGTGGAGAGTCGCCCCTCGAGTCATCGGTCAAAAGCCCAGCAGATTTCGACTTACAGTTTTAGAAACCCTACCTACCAATAATTTCTTCTTCCACTCCCGCAAGGCCTTCGATGTCAGGGACTGGCAATCATCGCAGTTGTCGGTGGCGTTGTTTTCGGCCGAGGCACCAGAGGCAGAAGTCGTGCGGGTCCGTGATGGACATTTTGGAACCGCAGTCCCGACACTTTTTGAAGCCCGACTTCGGGGTAGAAGAAAATGAAGACATTTTCAATACAAAGTAGAAGAACCGAGCGCGCCGAGATTCCGAAGCGAACATGTTCGCGAAAAAAACAGAACTGAGGCTACGGGCGCCGTGCGTTCTAGATATAACATCTGGTGACATCTACCATCGACAGAGGCCCTCGAGAGACAGTGTGTTGACGCCTACGCCGAAAAAGTTTTCCAAAGTAGCACAGCTGTGGTCATTACCGTCATGATGTGGAATACGTCGGAGGAAACAATCCCCTCAAATTAAAAATTATTCTTAAAAATAAGCACATATACATCCCATCATTAATCATTAGCTGAAAGGGGACCGTCTTAGGGTACCTGACAGTCAATGTTGTGATCAAGTAGAAGGAAGAAGAGAAATAGGAACAGAATTCATCAAAATCTTCGACAGTAAAGAAAATACTAAAGTCTCCCTAAAATCACATATACCTTGAAACAATAGATAGCATTATAATGACTCTATACATCAAGGTAAATGCAGTTGTCTTGGCTACATGACTCAGAATCATAGAACCTATCCATAAACCACGTAAAAAATCTCTTAACAATTGGAAAATAGTGTTTTCTAGTTGGTGCAATCACTTCTTCCTTCACAGAAAATGAGCATCTGTCATGCTGTGGGTTCTCTGGAGTAAGGTCTTGAAATGTGTAGGTGCTGTATAAGGGTGAACAACCCTCGACCTCCACTTACAGGTGACCTTGAATGCAAAGAACTTTATTTTTTTTATTTGCAGAAGATCTAAGAAGCGCTACTGGAACACTCTGGATCTGCAAACTCTGATCTTCCAAAACACCTTTTGCAAAGTAGGTGAATGTCACAGATACAACAAAATACTGATCTCCCAAGTATCCACCATGCACCTACAACAAATGGTGAAGAGGGCAAATAATGCAGCCCGACACACTTTAGATGACATTTTCTGCAAAATGCCCGGCTACAATTGCATCCCCAATACACATTCTTTGGAGCAACCACCTTACAATACCTGGTGTGATTCGCGCTGCAAGGTGAATACACACCACCTACATAAATCACACTCCAACTGAGAAAAGAAACTAGAAATCCCTAAACACGTTGAACCACCAAACTCTCTCCTGGACACACTTCTGCCAGAAGAAATGGACACACTCCAAAATTCAAAGCCTCTCATACGGACTGAATGGCCCACACGCCCATCGGCCCATACCATCTAGAAGCAAACCCACATGCATCAACGGTTTTTCCAAACTGAAACTGCCAACACAACAGCAAATGCACTTGTGCGCTCTGCCTCTCCTCCCACTAATAAACTCACCCCTTCTTCTTGTTTTTTCAGACCCACTTGAGCGCTTGGAGACCATGCAAATGGCAGCAGTGCATGGTACACATTCTATTAACATAACAATTGTGGCCTATCATCACGCACAAGAATAACTGTCGATATGATTTCTCCTTAATTGCAAACAAGCCAGCTGAGCCCTTCATACAAAAGATGTGATGCAACAACACAGCCAGTTTGCATTTTTTTTGTAATTTTTTTTTTTTAAAAAGGCACGCCACTCTGCAAGCTTTTTTATTGGCAATGGACAAAAAAAGTTAGCATATTAAATGGTTACTCATTCGAGTTATTTTTTTCTAAGTAGCCTTCCCTGGCTGCACAAGCTTTGTATACTGTTGGCATCACACAGGTGTTTTACTATTCTTTGATAAAGTTAAGGACCACTGGGGCATTATGTAAAGAAACTTGTCAGAAAACTCGATAAGTTGAAGTAGTTGGCAGATCAAGCATTTGATGAAGTTATTAAAAGGAAAGATTTGTTTAAATGGGACAAATAGTATGGGCCGCTTCTCGGCACAAAATAGGTCTAAACCCCTTTGCAAAGGCAAACAAAAAGTCCTTCGTATTGTGATAAATGAAGTTGAGTTTCGCACATCTTGTGAAGAATTTCATCCCAGTGGCAGCAATCTTAATTAAGGTGTCCACGGTAATCAATCGGTACTCAGAAAGTAGAATGTATTGAGGCATAGAGACTGTATAGTATGTACACTTGCTCAAGGAGATCTGACATGTGAACAGGAAATGTTTCCGTTTATTCATTTTACCAAAGAGTTGTTGGATATCTTTCAGGCTAACAGAAGGGCTTTTTCAAGGCAAACAATTATGGTAGTGTCAAAATGTCTAAGCTCTTAATTTGGTAAAATGTTTGGCCAGCATGTGCTGTTGGGGAGGCATAGCCACAGAAGAACAAGTTACTTACCAACTGTAATGTTCTTTCAATTGGATGTTCATCCCACATATTCCTCCTCTTATGATATTCGTATCCCAGCTCTGCTGCTTCAGAATTCTTTTTTCACCTGGGGTGCTGAGTTCGAGACCGCGGAGTCGAAGTCCCTCGAGGACCGCCGTCGAGCGTTGATGTCATCCACTGTATAAAGGGTTCGAGCAGCGCCGTTACTTCAGTTCTGTTTTTACAGTGTTCATGGTCGCATCAGCTGATCAGGTTTTAAGTCCTCAGGCTCTTAAGGATGTTAGAGTGCAACTGGCGTAAACTGTTCGGAGGGGTAGGTTGGGAGGGTCGATGAGGAATACGTGAGAGGAACATCCAATCGAAAGAACGTTACAGTTGGTAAGTAACTTGTTCTTCAAATGGATTGTGTCCTCCCACATATTCCTCATCTTATGATAGACGCCCATAGCAGTGGTAATTTAGGAGGTGGGAGTACTAGAAATTTTAATTATGGACTGAATGAAGGACAGCCTTTGTGAATAGTCCTCCTTGATATAAAGTAGAGTCCAAGCAGTAATGCTTTATAAAAAAGGGTGCATTGACGACCAGGTGGCCGCAGCACAAATCTCCTGCAACGGGACACCTCTCTGAAGAGCCGTGGAAGTTGCCATGCCTCTGGTTGAATGAGCCCTTAATCCATTTGGAGGCTCTTTGCCAGCTTGTTTATAGCATTCAGAGATTGCTAGAATTATCCATCTGGATAGAGTTTGTTTAGATACTGCAAGGCCCAATTTGTGCCCAGTATACCCAACGAATAGTTGGTCACATTGTCGGAGATTTGCCAATCTGGAAATATAGAAACTGAGAGCCCTTTTGTGTCCAGTGTAAGCAACTTTTCCTCTTCCTTACTAGTGTGAGGTGGAGGATAAAAGGAAGGTAAGACAATTTTTTGTGACAGATGAAAATCAGACAGTATTTTAGGTAAGAAAGATGGTTTGACTTTTAGAAAAACCTTGTCCATATGGAAAATGGTGAGAGGAGGCTTACAAGACAGTGCCTGCAACTCACTTACCCTGCAGGCTGATGTTGTAGCCACTAACAGAATTGTCTTAAGAGTGAGCAGTCTTAATGGACAAGAATGTAAAGGTTCGAAAGGAGCACACATGATAAATTTTAAGACTAGATTTAGATCCCAGATGGGCACCTGAAAAGGTGTCGGAGGGAATACATGTGTCAGCCCTTTCAAGAATTGAATGAATGACTAAAAGCATTTTAAAATAGGACACCTCGTCCAAGGAGCGCTTAAAGATAGATCGCGCTGCCAAGTAACCTTTTATAGTACCAACTTGGAGCCCCAAATAGGCTAAGTGTAAGAGAAAAGAAAGTACTGTTGGAGTATTACAAAGACATGGATCCACATTCTTATCCCTGCACCAGTTACTGAACTTGTTCCAATGACACTGATACAGGGATTTTGTTGCTGGCCTTCAGGCTGAAAGCAAACTCTCCATTACGTCATCCGGGAGGTCCCAATACTTATACCTTAGCCTCTCAGAAACCATGCGTGAAGGCTGAGTGTCTTGACCTCTGGATGGAGAACCCGGCCTGCCTCCTGCAAGAGAAGATCCTCTCTTTGTGGGAGACGTATTGGAGGGCATATGGATATGTCCAGAAGATCCGGGTACCACGTCCTCCTGGCCCAATCCGGGGCAATTAAGATCATGGTTTTCCTGAACTTTCTCAACCTCCTGATTACGTGAGGAATCATGAGGACTGGAGGAAATGCATAAAGGAGTGGACATACCCAGTCCACTACGAACGCGTCCCCTAGAGCTCCTCTTGGGGGAAATTCCCTTGGAGGAGTACAGTTCGCACTTCCGGTTGGCACCGGTCGCAAACAGATCCACTTGAGGGGTTGCCCAAAGGGTGAATATCTCTTGAAGGACTTCCTGAGCTAGTTCCCATTCGTGGGATACTGTGCTCTGCCTGCTCAGAGCGTCCGCTGCCGTGTTCAGCTCTCCGGCTAGGTGAAATGCCGATAGATTCCTTCTTGCATTGCCCAGAACCAGAGCTGCATTGCCTCTTTGCAGAGTGGAAGTGATCCTACGGATCCTCTTTTGTTGAGGTAGTACATGGCCACTGTGTTGTCTCATTATCAGGACATTCTTTCCCCGTACAGAGAGCAGAAAGGCCTTCAGCGCTAGTCTGATTGCCCACAGCTCCAAAAAGTTTATGTGTAGTTTGGACTCCGATCGAGACCAACGACCGCTGATTGTCAGATCGTTGGTGTGGGCTCCCCACCCCATGAGTGAGGCATCCGTCACTACCATTATCTCCGGCCATGGTTGCCAAAAAGGTTCCGCCTTGAGGATATTCTCCTTGGAAGCCAACCATAGGAGATCTTCAAGCCACTTTGGCCGGGACTTGTAGAAGATCCGACATCGCCCCTGAAAACTGGGACCATTGATGGGATCTCATCCTCAATCTGGCTTCTGGCACCAGAAAAATGAAGGATGCCATGAGGCCTAACCTTAGAAAGTCGAAAGCCGGTAGATTTTGGGCATCTTGAAACTTCATTAACATCTGCAGAATGAGGTGAGCTCTCTCCTCGGGAGGCGAGGCTTTTCCTGAGGAAGTGTCCAGGATTGCTCCGATGAATTGGAGTTTTTGGCTTGGAATCATTTGTGACTTCTTGTAATTGAGAGAGAAGCCCAGACTGTGTAAGAAGTGGCAGGTCAAGGCCAGATGTTCCTGGGCTCGTTTGGATGAACTCGCCCTGATTAGCCAATCGTACAGATAAGGGTAGAGGTGAATCCCCTTCTTGTGATACTCGCTGCCACCACTGCCATCAGTTTGGTGAAAACCCTCAGGCGGAGTTCAGCCCAAATGGTAGAACCCGAAACTGATAATGAGAACCACCAATTGCATACCTCAGGTACTTTCTGTGCTTGAGATGGATTGGCACATGAAAGTAAGCATCCTGAAGGTCCAATGAAACCAGCCAGTTCTGAAGCTGAAGAGCCTGAAGAATCTGAGAAAGGGTCACCATCTTGAACTTCTCCTTCCTGAGGAACTTGTTCAAGCTTCTTAAGTCCAAGATGGGTCTCAATCCTCCGTCCTTTTTGGGGATGAGAAAATAGGGGGAGTACCAGCCCTTGTTCCTCTCTGCTAAAGGTACATGTTATATTGCACGTTTCTCTAGCAGGTTTAAAATCTCCTGCACAAGGAGCGGGTCTGGAATTTTTACAGAGTTGGCTCCCGGTGGATGATCTTGAGGTCTTTGATGAAAATGAAGACCGTAACCATGGGTCACCATCTCTAGTGCCCAGGCATCTGACGTAATGCCCCGCCATTCGTCCAGATGCCGAGTGATTCCGCCTCCCACCAGTGTCTTGTGGGTGAAGACCTCAAAGTGGCTTTGCAGCGGCTGCAGCAGTGGCTGAGGATCAGTGGTCGAAGTGGGCGGGAGGGGTCGGGAGCGGTGCTCCTCTACTTCTTTTGATGAAGTTTTACTGTTCCTACACTTTTATTTTAAAAAGAAACCTATCCGGAATGGTTTCGTTTTAAAATAAAAGTGTAAGAAGCAGTTTGAACTTGCACTTTCAGTGCAGTGCACTGAACAGTCCCTTAAACTGCAGGCGCATGCATTTGGGGGTTTATATTGTGCATGGGAGGGGGTGTGGCGATGGGGTTTGCAGGGAGCAGTGCAGACCAGTAGGGAACATAGCTCCCCTACTTCTTTTCGTACACTTCGACCACTGCTGAGGATGTATTAGCCGCTGCTGTGGCTGATCTAGCACCTCTCCCTTTTCCACCACGAAAGGGTTTTCTCTGTTGGCCTCTCTGACTGACCTGCCCCCTCCCTTTTCCAAAAGAGGAATAGAAGCGAAAAGAACGACTCTTCCAGGAAGATGGGCCTGCGTAAGAGTGTTTTTGAGGATGCCTTATAGCGCACTAAGTGATTTTTCTGCCGCTTTCGAGGTCTGCAGCTTCTCCAAGCTTTCATCCGCCTTGCTGCCAAACAACCTCAAGCCGTCAAAGGGCATATTAAGTAATCTAGATTGCACATCAGGTGCAAACCCAGATTTTCTTAGCCATGCAAATCTGCGCAGGACCGTGCTAGATGCCATGGACCTGCTTATACTATCCGCAGTATCCAATCCTGACTGAAGGCATTCCTCCATAGCCTATTTACCATCCTTCACTATAGCCAGGAAACCATCCCGTTCCTCACCTTCCAGGACGCGTTCAGCCGCTGATGACATGCAGTAGCACAGGGTATAAGTAAATATTGCTAATGTGCAAGTGACATTAGTCGATTTAAGGGCCATGCTGCCCGGAGAAAAAGCTTTCCGGACCCAAGCAGCAACTTTTTTGTCATCTCTGTCTGGTGGTATTGATGGGTAAGTTGATTCCCTAGTGGAGGTTGCAGCTTGAACCACTAAACTTTCAGGAGACGGGTATTTGGATAAATATTCTGGATCTGATAAAGCTGGTCTATATTTTGGTACCAGTTTCTTATCTACTGCAGAAATCAAATCAGGTGTATTCCAATTTACCATTACCCTTTTTTGCAGTGCTTTATGGAAAGGTAGAACAAGATCTTTTAAAGGACCCTCACTCAGGAGTCAAAATCCGGGGAGGCTGCTTTCCAACTCAAAATCAATGACCCATCCCATAAGATACCTATAACTGGAATCAGCATGATCTGTAGGATCTGGTCTTTCAAAATCCACTTCAGGTGAAGTGTCTAAGCCACTGGCATTTTGGAGACAGTCATAAAGGTCTGTTATTTTAGACTGTGGGTCCACTAGTTCTTCAGGGCTTCTGGAGTGACATCCTCTTCAGAGGAATGTTCTTCATATTTGATGACAGGGATCTAAAGAATTCCTGTCTAGGTTGAGGGTGGAACCTCTTTTCAGGTAAAGAAGGTGGAATTGGTCTAGGTATGGACAATGGCGTCGACTTGGGCCTTGGAATCAAACAAGGCCTCGATAAAGGCGTCGATGGGGAGGACACTGGCTTCGACTGTGTCGAAGGAGGCTTCGATGCAGCTAAACGTGTCAACGTCATCTTCGTCAGCGGTCTCAACACTATGGTCGTCAACGGTGTCGAGTCGAGTTTTGGCTTCGACGTCGATTCCGCTAGCCCCAATTTATGCACCGGAGGCTTTGACTTAGTACAAGGCATCAGAGAACTTTCCCTTGAAGACACTTTCGACTCTTTCAACTCTCCCGTGTTTAGATCTTGATTTTCCTTTGTCACTTTTAGAGTGGGTAGAGGCATGATCACTACGTGGCAGCTTTGAGGGGGTCTGGGCCGCTTTCTCGAATATTTTTAGCATCGAAGCCCTGAAGGCCTCCCATTTTTCTGGGGAATCGTGCTTTGATGGTTAAGTCACTCTCCTCTCAGAGGAGGATGAGGAGGAGGAAGACGATCTATGACGTCGCTTTTTTTACTTTTTAGTTGAAGACGAGGAAGATTTCCTCGAGCGACTCTTTGATCTCGACCTCCTCGACTCGTGACGAGATTTTCGACTGGATTCATCCAAATCCTTTTGTCTTTTCGAAGACATTTCTCCTCCCCCACCGCCAGCTTACATCTGCGTTCCCCAAGAGCCTTATTGGACGTGGCCTGACAGGACCCGCACCCGTCAACCTGATGGTCTGGGCCGTGGCACCAGAGGCAATTCCGATGGGGGTCGGTTATAGACATCTTCCTGCCACACTTCAGAATTTTTTTTAACCCTGTCTTGGGTGTGGAGGGAGTAGAAGACGAGGACATTGTCGAAGAAATTTCTGATGCGCCGTTCGTAACACGAAGCAGTTGCGTTGGAAAAACAGAACTGAGGTAACGGGCGCTGCTGGAGCCCTTTATACAGCGGATGACGTTGATGCTCGACGGCGGCCCTTCGAGGGACTTCGACTCTGCGGTCTCAAACACAGCGCCCCCTCTGGTGAAAAAATTTTTCTGAAGCAGCAGAGCTGGGATACGAATATCATAAAATGAGGAATACGTGGGAGAACACAATCCATTCGAATGCTGATTTACTCTCCATGACGTCCTCCTTTCTGGAATCCTCTAAGATCTTTAATCCTGCCCAGGCAGGCTTTAGGCCAGGAAGAGGGACGGAGAGTGTGCTCGTCTCAGTGCAAGACGATATGTCCAGAATTGCTGACGCAGGTGGAGTTGGAGCTCTGATTCTGCTGGATCTGTCCGCCACATTTGATACGGTGGACCATCCTATCCTCCTCTGACGTTTAGCACAAATCGGGATCTCTGGCTCAGTCCTGGCTTGGTTCACCTCTTTTCTTACAGACCGCACTCAGACCCTTACTATGCCCCCTTTCCTCTCTTCCCCTTGCGTCCTCACTTGTGGTGTCCCCCAGGGATCGTCTCTTTCCCCTATCCTATTCAATATTTATTTTTTGGGCGCTCGTCTGCCTTATCCGTTCGTATGGACTCAATTGTTATTCCTACGCAGATGATACTCAAATCCTGATCCGTTTGGATCAGGATCATACCGAGGTCTCAGCTTGTCTTCATGACTGTCTAAAAGCAGTCGGTATCTGGATGAACCAAAATTGGCTCAAGCTCAATGGCGATAAAAGGGAGGTGATGTTGGTGGGTTGTCCTCCCAGCCCATCACTATGGACCCCCGCTTTTTGGCCTACTTCATTGGGCCCCCTGCCCTGTCCAGTGGACAAAGTAAAGAACTTAGGGGTCATTCTTTCCAACTCTCTGTCCATGTCAAATCAGGTTTCAGCGGTCTGCCAATCCGCCCACCACCAGATTAGGGTACTTAAGAGGGTCCTCCCTATGATCCCAGAAGCTATGCGCCCCCTGTGGTGGCTGCACTAGTCCTCTCATGATTGGACTATTGCAACTCCCTGTACCTCTCTCAGCCGGTGGGCCTTCTCCAGCGTCTCCAACGCATGCAGAACCTGGCAGCTGGACTGGCCACAGGCTCTCCCTATGGAGCACATATCTCGCCAGTGCTTCGCCAACTTCACTGGCTTCCAGTGGCTCAACAATTTAAGTTCAAGTCACTGTGTATTGTCCACTGGGCAATCCAGGGCCTATGAGCTGAGTTTCTTCAAACCAAATTTGTCCGATATATTCCGGAACGCAATCTTCGCTCCTCGACCACCAACCTCTTGGTGGTCCCTAGGTACAACCGGGAAAGACTCGGTGGCAGAGCTTTTTCCATTGCTGCGGCCAGGCTGTGGAACACCCTCCCACTGCTACTCAAGTCTACCTCTAATCATTTGGCTTTCAGGAAAGACCTGAAAACAACTCTATTTTAGCTCTCTGGCTACCACTGTTCTTCCTGCTCGGTAGCTTCCTCACCAGCACCATGATGCCCTTCGGCGACCGTGCGCTCTACAAGTCCAGGTAACATAACATAACGTCAACAGGTATTTGACTGTCACAGCCTTCCCATTCAGAATGTCCAATCACCCTTCCATGCAACAACTTCTATGCTGCTTTTTGGTACAGTTAGATAAGAGTCGACTATCCACCTTGAAAAAGTGGCCATGGAGTGAGTCTGACTTTGCATGGCAGTTCATAATAGTCCAGGAACAGTCCTTAAGTGCACCTGAATTGTATGATGTTATGTATTAACTAAAGAACTTTCTGGATGGCCTACTCTGCTTCTTTAGTTTCAATGAAGATTACTGGCAAATTAACATTTCTTCTGTGCCAATCTGAGATTATTTTGAGAATTAATAGCAGAGGAGTTTGGGGTCGCTGAGTAAGGTCCAGAGGCCGAATAATGAGGTGGTAAGTCGTTTATTAAAATAAAACATACGCACACAGAATCTGAGCTATTGGTGCCCCACCACCCAGGTCAATTTCCCCAACAGTCACAGTGTGTCCTGTGGTAGTGAAGTGGCTACGATCAAGCCCACAATCCTAGACCAAATGAAAGATCTCACTTTCAGAAATAAGCATTGTTAGCCGAAACTGATTGTGTGCGGCAATACTTCCATGCATTGTTGAGGTAAATTAAGATATCCATACTCACATCAGGATCAAAGCTAGTAGGTTGAAGGCCAGATTGCAATGGAAGATGTGCAGAGATTGGAATTGGGCCCTCTAATTTACAGGACTAAGGGGTCCGACTATCGTCTCGGTCTCCCCAAAACTTGAACTATCAAGATCATTTTGCATTCTGATGTGCGCATCCAATCAATGTTATATTATGTTAAAGGTTCTTGTACCATGTCCTGTTGACACCTACATGGTTTCTTGGTGCTCTGGCAGATCTGTAAAGCAAGGGGGCGGGGGGAGGGATACGTTAGTAGGACTGAGTGGGAGTAAAGAGCAAGAGAGCTGTGAGGTGCTGTTGGCAGCTTCAGTTCGGTTTACACCGCTCGTTGAGCGTGGTGTGGTTTTTCTAATGGTAGCGGCCATGTGCTGTTGGGTGAGTCTATGCAAGGTTTGTTTTTGTTGTGGTGTAGTGAAGTGTGTGCGGTTTGTTGTGCTGTAGAGGTATGGTTGAGTTTGGTTCTGAGTTTGAGAGGTGTATGCAGAAGGATGAGGTTTTTAGTAGGGTTGGTTGGTAGCAGTACCCTCTCCTACCCTCTCCGTTTTGACTGCCTGCAGCACATCTCCCTTCCCCTATTGTATATTCTGGTGTGCTACAATTACCACTCCTAAATTGCATGCAAAGTTGTGGGTCCTCAACAGGGCTATTCAAGTAGCAGCACTCTCTCCGTCCTCAGTGTTCAAACCAATTGCCATCCACATCCCTTCCTGCCTAGCACACCACAGAACAGCAACCGGCATCCCCATGGAACCTCCCCCCCCAAACCCAGGAGAGGTGCTCCCTCTGCTCCCAATCTGAGGGAATCACGAAGCGAGCCTCTTCCGGTTTGCATTGTTCATCATTGCAAACAAATCTACTTGCGGTGTTGAATAACATATCCACTATGTACTGTATCAATCTCCTACTCTGAGTTCTACTGAAAAAAAACTGACTTCTGTATGCTTGGTAGATGCTCGGCACTTGATGTTGTGCCGCTCTGAAAAATGCGAGCATCCTTGTACCTCATGTTGTATGTAAGCCATGGTAGTCTATAACTGTGTGGCTGCATCAGCATATCCTTCTGGATGGACCACTTTAAAAAGTCTAAGGGGCAACTTTACTGCCCTTGGCTCCAGAATACTAATATGCACTTTTTATGCGTATCCTACCACAGGCCCCCAATTGATAAGGAGCAGGAGCAAATTCATCATCCCTCAATTGAAGACTGTCACAATCTTGGTGGGGTTTTATATTTTGGTCCACCGCTGCATTAAACCCTGGTGCATTCTAGTTGCTATCTCAATGATGCCGTGCTTTCTTCCTGTGCCATAGTCCTCTTACCTTATGCATTACCTTAACCCACCACCCACATATACCTGCGGTGAAATGCGGAGTAAAAGGTTCCACATTTTCATATTCAGATTTTTTACAATCAGTATTTTGGCATGACACCCCTAAAGGCAGTATAATAAAGTTACTCACTGTAGTGACTACCTTACTCCTAGTCCATAGTCCCCTTTCCTCCATACTTCTGGGAAATTCCGTCCTGTTGGACGGGACCGGAGAACTTTGTTAAAAGCATCACATTTTAAAAAAATGTGTCCTTCTCTTTTACGCGGGGTACCGCACGTGGCCATAACCCCGCCCTCCTTAGCTCCGCCCAGCGCATCGCCCATCAGTCCTTTTCTATCGCCAGGTCTGAGACCTTTAAGCAATAACAGAGGAAACTTATTAGAGGGGACGGCAGGCGGGCATATGGAGGAAAGGGGACTATGGACTAGGAGTAAACTAGTCACTACGGTGAGTAACTATTATACTCCTATGCCCCGTCCCCTTTCCTCCTTTTGAAACAGGCTCCTAAACACAACTTGACCAAACTGCGCATCAGCCCTGGAGCTCAAGTCCAGACAGTAATGTTTACAAAAAGCCGATGGGGAGGCCCACATAGCCGATTTCGTGATGGTCTCCCAGTGAACATATTTTTGGAAGGCAACAGCAGCTGCCTTGCCCCGCACAAGATGAGCATGAATTCCCTTTGGGGCCCGAAGACCCTGAACTGTATACGCCTCAGAAATATAGGCAGCAATCCACCAGGAGATGGTTGCTTTCGAGTCCGGCTTTCCCTGTGGATTTCCGAAGGCCACAAAAAGCTGCAAAGAGTTCCTAAGCTCAGATGTTCTGTCCAGATAGAACATAAGGGCTCTTATAACGTCCGGGCAGTGCAGAACCCTTTCGGCCTCTGAGGCCGGGTCTGGAAAGAAGACAGGAAAAGAAATTGACTGATTCAAATGAAAATCAGAGACCACCTTCGGAAGAAAGGAAAGATTTGTCCGCAGGACAACCTTATCCTTATGAACAGTAAGGAATGGATGCTCTACCGACAAGGCCTGAAGCTCACTTACACACCTTGCCGTAGTCACAGCAATCAAAAAGGACACTTTCCGCGAAAGGTACTTAAAATCGACAGTAGCCATGGGCTCAAAAGGCTTATGACAAGGCCGTAAGGACCACATTCAGATCCCACCTTGGATGCAGGTTGCGAACAGGAGGGTAAAGATATAATAGGCCAGCAAAGTGCCTTTTAATGACCGGATTCGTCAGTGAAAAAGAGCACTGGTCATTAGACAGGTAAGCAGCGACAGCCGACAAATCAGTCCTGCAAGACAAGACATGAATGCCGATTCTGCCAGATGTGAGACAAAAGACAGGACTATGTCGATAGTAGTCTTCCTGGGGTCCAGCTGCCTAGCTAAACACCAATGGCAGAACTGTAAACATTTACTCCTATACTGAGATCTTGACGAAGGTTTCCTGGCCGCCCGAATAATGCGCATGTTATCCGTGGACAAATTGAAATGTTCTAAAGATCTGAACTCTGGCACCAGACCGCCAAGCTGAATGAATGTGGGGGTGCGGGAGGGTGGCACAACTACTGATCGCTCTGGTGAAGCAGATCGTGAACCAGCTGGAGCGGGGGGCACACCGATAGATGCTGAAGCTTCGAAAACCAAAACCTGGCCGGCGACCAAGGGGCTATGAACAGGAGAGAGTAATTCACTGTGTTCCTTAGCTTGCAAAGCGCCCGATGGATCAGAGGAAGGGGCGGAAAAGCATAGGCCCTCATGTTGTGCCATGGAATTTCGAGAGCATCTCTCAGAGAGAAGGCTCCGAGCCCGTTCCTGGAGGCATACAGAGGAAGCTTCTGGAGTGCCCCAACAGCAAAAAATATCCAAGAGGATCTCTGTGTTCAGTTCCCACTCGTAGCTGACCACTGCTTGTCGGCTGAGGGCATCTGCAGTGACATTCAGCTGGCCCGGGATGTGAACTGCTTCCAGCCAGATACCATTCTGATTGGCCCATTCCCAAATCTGAATGGCAAGATCCACAAGAGGAGACCTGGTACCCCACCTGTTTGTTGATATAAAACATGGACACTGCATTGTCTATGCGGACACAGACCACCTTGTTGACAATGCCTGGTTTGAATGCTTTCAGCACCAGAAATATCGCCAGGAGTGTTAGGCAGAAACCTGTGCAGTTCCCTTAGGGACCACTGCAAAAGATTTAGGACTACAGGTGGTTGTCAGTAAACCCAATTGGTAGCAGTCTGTACCACCCAGATTTACCTGGTAGCTGTGGCTGAGCAGTCAGACTTCTCTCAAGATGAGTTAGGCAGTATATAGAGTATACACAATAGGTACAGAGATGCAGTAGCACAAGCAAACACTGACCAGAGCTTTGGTGTAAAAGTATATAATTATTTAAAGACACTTGTAAATTACACTAGCACAAAAAGAAGTAAATTCAACACAGTCACTATTATATATATACAACCCTGATTACTTATTAGACAAGTCTTAATGAGAAACACCACTTATTTTCAGACAGAGGTGAGCGCTTAACATAAAGATGGCACTCTAATAAGTTAGAGAAAAAGGGAGGGAAAAGGCAAAGTTATGGAAGCACACAATTTCAATATCTTTCAAAGAACCACATTGAGGCAGGTTAGGCAAAGTCTACTGGAGAGCAAGGAAGTTCAAATGCCAGGCCCACTCTTAGAAAGAGCAAGCAAAATGTGTCCAGGATCACACAGTGGGGTTATGCCCAAAGAGTCTTTGTAGATAGTTCCTAAAAGATTGAGATCAAGTCAGGAAAAGTTAGTTAACAGGCCCCAGGCTAACCCAGGTTAGAAATTCGAGGATTTACTGTCACCCCGAACGATCTGTCGCAAGGGAAGCCAGGCGGGACACAGTACCTGAAATGGGAAGAACGCTCCAGCGGGGGCAGCAGTTCCTGGCAGCGGGTGCAAGTTGGTGTTTCGTCCAGAGGAAGAGGAGTTCTCGACGTGGAGGAAAGATGAAGGTCGCTGCACTGCCAGGGAAGAAACCAGCCGCGGAGTTCTCCTGTTACAAGGTACTACCCTTTTCTTCACGGTAGTGGTAAACAGTGGTATTCCGGTTGCCAGGGTGCTTGGCAGGGGCAAGGCGGCCACGAGATGGTCCAGGAAGGCGAAAAGACAGGCAAACTGGTTATCCCCACCAGTCAAAAGAAGAAGACTCTCCGGACTGGAGATCTCCTCGGTCGTCGGGAAAAGTGGTGACAGTTCAGCAGGGCTCCACAGGTGGTGGTGTCGTTGCAGGTCGGCTCGGCTTCTCCCTCCTCAGATTCTTTAGGTCCTGTGGGGACTTCTGAAGTTCCAGTCCCCAAAGCCCTGCTTTTATGTAGAAAACCCCCATTCATCAGTCCTATCTGTCACTCAAACATGCTAAGTGGTGAGCCGGGCGGCTCACCACTGGGCCAATCACACCAGAGTGCGACTTGAGTTGCCAAGGCAACTCAGTCCAGGGTGCCTAAACCCCCTCCCACACCCCCTGTGGTACCCAGACAGAGTGGCACCACTTTTAGAGGCTTCTGTGGAGAAGCCCGCCAAAAAGTGGAACAAAGGGCTCGATTTGCTTTGGAGTCACAGAAGCGAACACAAACGCCATTTTGGAACCGAGTTTCGGCAAAAAATACCAACCGGTGAATTTATATTAATTTAATAAACCGGCGGTATGTTCAAGGCTATTTTAAAAAGTGGTAGCCTCGAACAATGGGAAAATCCCATAGGAATATATTCGCGGTCGAATATAAAAAGTAGTATCCACTGCCACCAGCCAAAACTCGGTCGGGGGGGACTGGACAGTGCCCCCTCGAACAACAGAACCCGGGGCAATCTAATTGCAGCGACCAGTACGTCCATAATATGATGGTTTGTACTGGTTCTGTTCACAATTTGAAGACTACATGCCCTGGGAGACAGTCAGTCCCAGGGTATGAAGTCTGTTTGGGGGTCGCTACGACACCCCTGGGTTACTGCACGGAGGATGCTGTGTAACCCACTTACCAAAAACACATGAAGCCCTATGGGGTAAAGGACCCCATAGCCCATAAAACACATACAAAGTCAAAGGAACACCTCAAATCATGTCTAAGAGTGGGAGAAAAAGAGTCTCACTCTTAGGAGAAAAAAATAAACCCCAAAAATCCAGCAAAGCTGCCGGGGGACTCACTAGGTTTGGGAAATTAGCCTTTACAGAGAATTCTACCTAACAAGGAGCTCCAGATAATTTATATGAAGCTCTCTGTCCTGTGGTGACCAAAGATCAAAAACCTGGAGATGATCAAACGTCACACCCCAACCCAGAAGGGAGGAATCCGTTGTGACAGTCAATAGTGGGCAAGGGTCCTGGAAAGGAGCACCCACCGACAGATTGCTGAGAGACGACCGCCACAAGATACCCGTCCTCATGAAAGGAGGAACCAGTATCCTTTTGGAATCTGGATCCACTGCTTGAAGCCAGGAGCTCCGAAGAGCCATCTGCGCCCGCCTCATCTTGAGATGAGCAAGAGGAAGAGCCAGCACGCAAGAAGCCATGAGGCCCAGAAGCCTCTGGAACCACCAGGGCGACATGCTCTCCAACTGCATAAACACCCAACACGTGGCCAACAAATCTGCCATTCTGTCCCCAGTCAGATACACTCTGCAATTGATTGTGTTCCAACGAAAGCCCAGAAAAATCAAGTCCTGAGAGACGGTCATGGAGGATTTCCGCCAGTTCACTGAAAGCCCAAGGTGGAAAAGGAGCTGGAGGAGAGACTGAAGGTTGCTCAAGGGTTTCAGCGGACAAGGACTGCGCAACAGCCAGTTATCCAAATACAGATACCCATGGATAACCTGTAGCCGAAGAAAAGCTGCGATGACAGACATCTTCGTAAAGACGGGCGTTGCCGAGCTGAGACCAAACGCGAGCACACAAAACTGGAAATGCTCCTCCCCCATGGAAAACCGCAGATATTTCCGATGCAGACTCCAAATGAGGATATGCATATACGCATCCTGAAGGTCCACCACGCTGAGCCAATCGCCCTTCTGTAAAGAGGGCAATCTGACCAAATCCATAACAATCCTGAAAAAAGGTGCTCACTATCACTCTCCTCCAGAAACTACCACTCACCTTCCCTCTACTACTCCTTTCTTCCCTCTAGCATCTTCCTCCCACAACTACTACTCAAAAGGCCTTTCATCCAGTACCATTCATTTCACATCTACTCCCTACACAAACATCTGTCACAATATCCATATCTATTTTCACTCCTGCTAGCACACAGTGTTTGCATCTTAGCTGAAGAGGACAAGCATCTTCACGTGTACATCCCGTCTAAAGTCCAAACACCTCAAGGAGGACCATGTTCTGAGAACATTCCCCTTGCTCATATTGCAGAAACCTGTATTGCATATCCACAGTCATTTCCATGTTATGCTTTGTGACAAGCCTGTCCTCTTGTGAATTATCTTTGTCCACCTCCTGTTTTTCCTTATCTAAGAAGGCTATCAGTTTGGCCATCTTCCACATCTCCGTTGTACCTCATTTGCTTGTTCAAAGCATTAGATGTCCTAATTCTAAGCAACACTGTAGATTAAATTTATTGAGCCCTGCTTTCCATCTTTATTACCTTTTTGTTTGGAGGGCTAGAGGTCAGTCACCAGATTAGTGAACCTATGTTGCACTGTATTACCCACCACAGAATGTGAAGTAAAGCTTCCGGCACATAGGTATATCCTCAAAGGCATTATTTTTATTTTCCAAAGGAAGGTGAAGACCCAGAGTCCTTTCCCCCCATACATTAGGAACAATCTGTGTAGAAAACTCTGTTTTTTCCTCTTGTGCCAAATGCCAGAAAACACCCCATTTACTCCAACCCATTCGGATCATGAAGCAAATATATCAGTAACCCTCTGTCTGTACTAAGGGAATGTAGGAAACTGCATCCTCAACTGTGGACCCCTGTGTAGTTCCAGAATAGGAATGTCACCGAGCATAATGTAATGATTCCAAGGGTTGTCATGAGAAGCTGCATGGTACTCCCACTGATGATCTTCTGGGTTTGTGGCTTCCCAATCCTAATCACTAGTGAGCCTATGGATGTGCACCATTCTGCCCTATGAAGGGTGAAATATCAGTTTCCTCTTTCAAGAAGGGCTCGTTCTCCCATTCCTCAATGTAAAGGGCCAGGTATATAGTGAGGAAGTTAGAGGCCACTTTTTTCTAAACTGACTGAGGACAACATGCATGAGGCGATATCGCCTTCAGAAAGGGATGGCATCAAATCTTTTGCTATTATCTGTAGCAGTTCCTTCTCGCTTTTTGTCCTTTTCAGTCTATTTTTCATTATTGGTCTTCTTTTTCCATTCCCTGTGTTCCCCTCTACTTTTCATACTTTTCACACTGGTTAGCCTTTTCATACAACCTGCCTTTGACATCTTTCAGGTGGTATGAAGTTTGCTCTTCTGGGATCTTTGCCATTGTTTGTAAAGTCAACCATGATACTGATCCGGAATGCAGTGGTCTTCCTCCTTTCAGTAGTGGTCGAAACGGAATTGACACCTTACCACTTCGTTAAACGAACCAACGTCGCTGACTGATGACTGAGGAACCAATGTTCCATATCTCGCTGAAAAACTCTACTATTGCATCAATGGACATGCCGGCAAAGGCCCCGGCATAGGGTGCTCTGACTGTAGTTGTGAAATTGTGTTTTATGGAGGTTTTTCTTTGGCCTTATTTCTAGGGACCAGATATACCAACCTACCTGCTGTACAGGAAGCAACAAGTCAGCACTAATGGCAACTCTTCAGTAATCAAAAGAATATAGTAAGCACATTTGTCTAGCACACAACAAGAGAAGTTCTGCATAATGTATCAGGAAATATGTTTTCGTAATAGGGCTATGTAAAGCAAGATCTACGAAATCACATGGGTAGGTAGAGTTTCAGAATAACAGAAAATAATAGACTTAACGATCTCACAAAATCATGAAATATTCAAATATGTGAAAAAGTCCAACTGGACTTTTTTGCAAGGATCACAGACCTTGGTGGTCACCAACACTCAAACACACCTGAAAGAGAGGTAATTCAAGCAGCAGGGGTAAAGGTTGCAGTTGTCAGTTGGATGGCCAATGTAAGCCAACAAGGCCCTGACACCAGAGGAAAGGACCAAAGGGTCCACCTGTAGTAAAAGAGACCTCCCAAATGAAGAATAGTTAAAGAAACAGCAGCTCAGTGTGTTCTGATTAGAGAAAGAGTATTAGTGGCTGTAGCCAGGTGTTGCTATAGGAACAAAGAGCAGCAGAAAACTTCACCAGATCTCTGGACCAAGCAACCCAGATGAGCCCTGGCTGTTGAAGTAGCAAAACAATGCCTTCGGGACAATGGCACATGCTCTCCCCACAGAATGAAGGAAAAGAAGCACTGCAAAAGGGTTCTTCAGGTCGTGAGAGGAGCACAAAAAAGTCTACAAGAGAATGAATCAAGCTGTCCCAAACGGATGAAGGAAAAGGAGCAATGTACAAGGTTTCCTCATGTCACCAGAGAGGCAGAGTTTCACTGTCTGGTTTCTAGTTCAAAATATTCTAGCGCAGTCACGGTCCTTGAGTCAGTTTTCTGTCAACTCATTGCAAGTTTGCCGGAAACCCGCCAATAGAAACCCGTACTGGTTACTGACAAACTCCCCTTACCGTTACCAGCACCTGATTTCCTGGTGTTACCGGGCTATTACAGGTGCTGGCAACAGCAGTAAGTTCCAGTTGCATGGAGTTCGGTAGTAACGGTGCCAGTGATGTGGGCATTTATTTACCGGTAGGGGCCTGAACTCCCGGCAGGTCTGGCCTGCTTGCAGTTGACTGCCCCTATCGGCGAATGAGTAAACCGGTCTGGGAACAATGCTGGAGCCGGTTGTACCAGCATTTTTCCTAGACCGGCTTACTCGTACTGAGGGCCATAGTCTTTGATTCTGAAACATCCAATGTACTAGTGCAGAGCTTCAGCTTTTATGCCCACACCTTAGGGCACACAATGACCAGTTAAACATTTGGCAACCAGCCACTCAGCGAGGGTTGCTACACACAAACCTTAGCAGACATCTATGATAGGATGTAGATTGAATAGGGATCCAAGAGAGCCAACCGACTGTGGTAGACCCACACAGCCATCTGGATAGGGATCACATCCGAATTGCCCTACATGGTCTCTGACTCAATCAGACCAAGGCAGAAAACTATAGTTCATGTATTTCTTTTTTGTTACTATAGAAAATGCCTGCTGTATTACAATTGCTGCAAGGCACCCCAAGTTGCCAGTATACTGGATTTCCCAACCACTAGAGAATCCATTTACAAAGTCTCCAGGAGGAAGGAAAAATACTTCCTATGTGCAATAGTGGCTACAACTCATTGAGCAGAGGTTTAAAAAAGCCCTCAGAACAACTGTCTGGGCAAAATGTTAACTGCCCGGAGCAAGAAAACAAGGAGGCACCCTGCAAGCAGCGCACACTTTGGGGGGCTAGAAGGATTCCCAAAAGGCCCCAAAAATATATGAGTCACTTTCCCAGTGAGGTATGATGGAAACTCACTTGTGAAAACAGTGAGGAATAGTCAGAAGACTGAGGTGACCTTGGTTATCTCAAACAATGCCAACCACAAGAACTTTACACAATGTATTCTTTGACCCCAAAAGATGGGTAAGCATACACCCCTCCAGTAAAAATTGATGATAACTGGAACTTATTTTGAACGTTCTGGAAGTAAAATTGGAAGACACCTTTTTCACAGGTGGGTAAAATCAACCTTCTCAAAATGGTGGATTTCTTTCACTGAAATAAATAGGAGCATTAGTAGAATTCATAGGGGACAACAATATGTAAGGTAACACTTGCAATATTAGCAAGAACATTCGAATTGAGAAAAGGGTGTTGGGTACCCCTGACTCCCATATCTGAAAGTGGTGCAAGACAAGTTATGTGCACTTTCCTTCAAATATTCCTTAATTGTAAAAGAAGCTTTGACTAGTATGAGCTTCATTCATTTCTTTTTCATTAAAGGCACCCTATATTTGAATTTTGATTTAAATTACTTTTTTATATATATAGTATTATGGACAAAATGTGTGCAAAAAAATCTGCTTTGGAGTATAATCAGTATTCCATTTCGTCCTTTGGGTAGATCATATTTGCCTTATTTGATGGAGATAATAATAATAATAATATGGAATGGGAGTCCTTTAACATTGTGACAAAATGCCTGCTGTACGGCAAGAGTGGATAAGTAGTAGCTAAAATGCCCCCCCACTAATACTTGACCATCAGTGATCCCAGTCATAAAGGAGAACAATGCACAACCTAAAACAGCATACTTCCGTCTCTTACGCTAACCTAGGCTGATGCCATGCTATACTGTTCAAATGGGGTATGCACAGTTAACAGTAGGAACTCAAACAGTATTAGTGCAATGAATCTAAAATAAAAGAATGAGCTATACAAATAGGACCTTAAAGGAATAGTGCACTCAAAAATGTTATTGTCCCGAGCGTTCGGGCATGTGGTTTTAAGCAAACTGATCGATCGTAAAAACATTTCCTATGCACATAACCTTCGTTTTCCGCACTTTTACACATGCGAGATCAACGAGCGGGCATAGCCACCTTGTGCTAATCTTATCTGCGGATCGATCGCCCTAAGCTCAAGTGCCCCTGCAGCACTGAATCATAACAGCCGCCCCTGAAGCTGACCTCACTAGACGCGTACGGCCCATTTCACAACGCGAATGAACGTCTCGCGTCAACATTTTCTGTGCGCCAGCTAATGACACGCCTCCATGGAAATGGCAGGGCGCCTCTTTCCTCAATAATTATAAACAGACCGCTTCTCATCAGACAACATCAGAGTTGCTTTTTCAAAAGTTTCACTGTTTTTTTTTTGTATAGCCGGTGACTCGTTTCTGCTCTGTTCAGCTATCTTCGTTGCTCGGAGCCCATGCGAACAGACTTGTACTAGCATTAGCATTACTATTGATTTTAATTTTGTTGTATAATGGCAACAAAACAGCCCTACCAGTATGAGCCGGAGTATTCAGAGGCAGAATTAGTTGATAGAGAAAGATGCAGAAACAATGGTGCATCGGACGACAGTTGGGAAGACGAATCATTGGATCCAGAGCCAGTGGCTAGTCGCATGGAAGACGTTTCCACATGGTGTACCTGCAATAGTTGCGAGGTCATGCCAACTGAGGAGGAGAACTGCTGCTGCAGAGAAAACTCTGGATGCTTGGCCTACAAATCGGAAGAAGACACCGCCGCTATGCGTTACCGAGCTGCATGACTTCAGGGCAGCCTGCCTCACAAGGTCCGTATTGAGGATTATGATGGTGCTTATGCGGAACTTCGTGCAACAGTTCGCCCTCACAATCCAAGTAATGATTAGGTGTACTCTAGATTTGATGTCACTTTGACCACTGAGGCCACTAACATTTCTTGTTTGTCTCCTATATTGTTGTAACTTTGATCTATCACTGCCAAATGAATGTAGTCTGGCAATTCAATAAATCTCTCGCACTTTGGGGAAATCACAGTGGTCATCTTAGCAGTCTTTCAATTTCAACTAAGAAAAAATACTTCTCTGTGCCCCAAACGTTATGGATTGCATGGATGTTCACTTTTGGAATGGGTCTACACTTTAAAGCCCAAGCTGACTGATCCATGAAGCAACATTTGTACGGGCAACTATGCTATAGGATACAGGATGCATTTTCAACTAAGGTTTGTACACTTATCAGGTTCATTCAAATACAGTATGTATGTTTCTCTTCCACAGGCAGAACAGCTGTTGGCCTATCGTTCGTTTACATGGTGGCTTAATGGAAGGCTTGGATACCGTGTTCAACAAGTAATACCCGCCTGTGTCATTGGAGCCATTCGGGCCAAATTCCCCAGTGACAACGGACAGTACAGGGGATTTTCCCACACTGCTGCAACCCGAAGTATACAATGTGTAGTATATTTATGCCATCAACATCAGCAATAAAATAAAATACAAAAGAGCTTTTATGAATAGTTGTTTCCATTTTTCAGTGAATCAAGGACACGCTCACTTGTCTATGAGGGACATGAAATAATGGTTGGTGCCCTTTTACGCTCACCTCCTCTGCAACAATCAATCCCCCCTCCATTATAAACAGCCAAGTTGCCAAACACCATGCACACTTCAAAGGTATCTTCCGCACAGGGGCCATTGTTCACATGGCCTCCCCATACCCAGTGTCTTCAGGCTCCCATGAAGCACACAGCGCCCCTGCAATCCACATGTGTCTCCCTACAGCAGTGTTCCGGCCCTTTTCTGCACGCCTTTTGCTCATCCATCCATCCTCCCCCATCAACTATCAATGGCAGTTCGCACCTTTGGTCGTGCCCTCCGAAGGGGGCTGGCAGGTGTGAACGGCTAAGGTGCCAAACACCATGTACACTTCAAAGGTATCTTCCACACAGGGACCATTGTTTACATGGCCTACCCATACCCAGTGTCTTCCGGCTCCCCTGAAATCCACATGTGTCTCCCTTCAGCAGTGTTCCGGCCCTTTTCTGCACGCCTTTTGCCATCCATCCATCCCCCCATCCACTATCAATGGCAGTTCGCACCTTTGGTCGTGCCCTCCGAAGGGGGCTGGCAGGTGGGAACGGCTAAGGTGCCCAACACCATGTACACTTCAAAGGTATCTTCCGCACAGGGGCCATTGCTCACATGGCCTCCCCATACCCAGTGTCTCCAGGCTCCCCTGAAGCAGACCGCACCAGAAACATGTCACACATTCACATACACATCCACTTTTCTATTCCTTTATAAACCCCTTGATATTTATCCAGAGAACATCTCTGAGCACCGGAAGTCAACTCTTGATCGTGCTACCTCTTATCCAGCTACTAACTGCTCTGCTTGCTGAATCGAATTGTTTGTTATTCAAGTTAAGGGCAGGTCAACTTCACTATATTCATGTCTTTCTGATCTCAAAATTTCTATCTATTTCGACCGAATGTACCCAGTAGTGTAATGTTCATTCATCTCAATGACTTTACCATTGTCTAATGTTTCAAGTGTTCTGATTTCGATATATAGTAAATTTTATCATGGTCAATTGTAATAGAATTGCATCTTTCTCGGCCCAATGTCTATAAGCATTTTTCCTTTTGATGCATCAAAGTACATTCAACGGACGAGTAACACGTTACGATTAGCATCATATCAATCAATTCTGCATATATGTCAATTCTGTATGTATATAGTATTCGACTACGCTACACAGGTTTTGCTTCTTTGAACAAAACAAACGTGGAATAGAAAACTGACATAATTCCATGAATCTCATGCATTCAGTACCATTTTTTTGTAATTGTTTATACTTTTTTTATACAGATCTTATCAATTTTTCAAGAATGCCTGCTTGTATAGTTTTGGGTTGCAGTTCTAGGAGCCATGTCAAAAGTCAGGGCACAATCCTGCATACATTCCCGAAGGATATTCAACTCTATTGATGCACACGCTGCCTCTGGGGAGTCCCGGATGATGAACTAGCTGTAGGCGCTGGGGTACTGAACAGGTAACTCCTGAAAGGATTGGTGCTTTTGGTGTAAATGTGTCTTACTAAAGTTTGCATATTTACCAGATTGTATTACATTTTAACTATACCACATTTTACTACACATTTGTCCCTGGTTTATGGAGCCTCAAATGAAGTAATTATGACCATGGAAAACAATGCCAAAGTGCTCTTCACACGAAGCATCATTTTTTCGTAATCGGTTGCTTGACATGTGCATTTTTTTAGGAAAGCATACTGATAAAAGCACAGACCCACGAAAGTGACGAAACCATCAACACGTCCAGTATACCAATGGTGAGCCCTACAGACTTGCATAAGTTTATATTCTCTATAGTTGTATTTTACTTACATATCTAATACAAATCTAATTTTCCCTTTTCCCACTTCATGACAATGCACTGAAAATGAAGGAGCAAGATTCTGTATCCATTTATTTTCATGAGTCAACTACAACTTCAAGCGCTAATCAGGTAATTTTATTTCACTTTCTTTACGAGAATGTATTATGCTTGGAATTTCCAATAATATGAAAACCTTTATGTATCCTGTCGGTTGTTTACACTAGGTGTCATTTATGGGTTTCTCTATATATGTACCATTGTCTGCATCCCATTGTCTCTGTTCCATTTCGCTGTTTTCATCCGTACTAAAACAAGTACTGTGTTACAACTTGCACTCTTTAAAGTGTGGTCAAATGTTAAAACTTTGTTTCCGGACTAAACACTTTTGGAAAGTGGCTATGGCCTGGTACCCGACTTGAGATTATGGAGAGGGTACCAAATTGGATACTCAAAGTGGAACCACCTTCTCCCTCCCCTACGCACACTTGATTCGCCGACCAACCTTAAGGACTTCTATTATACTTGTCGAATATGTGCTCCGCAATGGTGTCTGGTTTGAGGTCTGCCCTTGGCACTTCTCAATAAAATGCCATCGACATCTGCCCCGTGGACCCAAATTGGATAGTCTATGCAAAGTAACATGTTTGCTTGTGTTTGCGTTACAAATTGATGTTTGCATTATTATTATTACTCCTATTTTGGATTTGATTGGTTTTACTTACATTGATCCGATTTGCTAACTTATTGTCTAATTCCTTGTTTGTTTATTTTTGCTAGACTGATTTTATCCTTTCAATGCGCATTTGTATTAGTTTGATTTCTATTTTTGTACTGTACAGAGTGCGATTGTGACATATGAATATGAACTTGTGTAAAATCCTAATTTAGGATTGTATCACAATAAAGTGAATATATATACATCTTTCAATAGCCAAGGCCATGGGAGAGGTGTTTCCAAACATTCGTCATCAATTTGAAGTATGGCACTTTGTCAAATCAGTCAATAAAATGTCAGCTGCTGGTAAAAAGAAGGGTTCGAAAATATTTTACATTGGTCTCAGTCTTTCAGCAACTATCTTTGGTGGAGCTCCAAAACTTGTGATGGGTCTGTGGAAATTCTACTTGAAAAATGGCGCTCATTAATGCACCACTGTTCCAACATTCACTCATGGACAGAAAACCAAAATTTTCACCAATGTGCACATGGTCCTTTATCGGAGGAGCAGCAACGCAAGAAGAAGTGGTTGATTCCATCTTCACCTCCACACAAAGCTCTTGAGAAGATCGTGTTTGATAAAACTCTTTCAAGAAACCTAAAAGGGACTCACAGAATTATGTTACGCTGGAGATTTGGAGATGTTCAACAATATGTGCCTAAAGTACAGACCCAAAAGGTTGCATTTCGGCATAGACGTTATGCAAGATCGGACATTGCTCTCTCGCTATACGCTAATACTGCTAGTAATCGAGAACTGCAGGAAACTTTGGGATGCTTCGTTACAAAATGGCCTTTGCAAAAACAAATTAACAAATGGGTGGCCAAGCCAATATACTAGGAAATGGAATTCGATTTTGTGAAAGAGCTCACTTTGACTGTGTTGGACATGCATACTCATGGAATCGATCCTGATTTTGTTCCTAGGACACATACATTGCCACAAAACATTGCAAACGTGCCCTGTCCACCTAAAGCGGATCTAATTGAACAGTTGACTTCCCGGTATAAATGATTTGGAGCGGTGTTCGTACATGAACAATGGAATGCTATTAAACTCGAATTTCAAAGCTATTAAAAGTATTAAGAAGTATTTAATTATGCACATTTTATCCGGTTTATGATTAATTGATATCTTGAATGATAACATGCATGTCTGTGGTTGCTTGGTGTCTGTAAAGCTCGACATAGGTGGCCAAAGCGTCCAAATTGTCTTTTCAAATGTATCCTCTTTGTCAACTTTTTTGGTGCCATACAGTAACTCTGTGTTTTGCCCCCTAACACTTTTGCCCCGCTCTTGTGGGTCCTTGACTGATTAGTGCACAGGAAGTTTAGTGGAGATGAATGGGCACTTGGATTTATGACTTGTCAATGTCTCGCGTTATGCGCAGAGCAAATTCCTCCGCGAGAACAGGGCGTGCGCAGACCTGGCGAGGACATGGGGTCAGCTGGCTGAGCTAGGCGCTGGGGATGGGAAGAGTCGCATATGTACAAAGAGATGGATTTTCGGGCATAGTAGAAATATGTCATTGGGCCTATTTGAAAATGGTTTCCACATTATCTGTTTTACTTACCCTAACTGTGACTTATCCCAAAAATATGAAATCACTAGCACTACTGATGATTACAAAAGTATCCAGTGAAGGTCACTTCATTTGATGTAGCTTGTGGGAGTTCACACTGACACGTCTTGTACAGTATGTTTATGATTTGTGGCTTTCCTTCACAAAACGAGTTAGCAGGCATACACGCTCAAAACAAGGTTCAATTGTTGTTCGACCTTGGAAGAAAGGGAGGATTCGTTATTGATTAAAGGACGGAAATTGTGGAACACCTGAAAAAATGATAAGGTTCACTATTTTAAAATTCGACATTGAAACATTTATTTTCATTCTATGAAAAACATTGTTCTGAGTGGACATTCTGCGTTATGCCGAAAGAATGGAAATACCAAATATCATGTACGTTTGACTGAAGACGAGTTTATATATAGACGAACGATTAAAAGTTTCATTTTCTGAACGGTACTGCTTACTTGCATTGTTATGGGTTGTTGGTTGGTGCATATTGTGACGACAGCAAACACAACCTCTATGCAGGCTAGTGATAGCTAAACCACTTCTGTCAGTCCAGAAAATCTGGACATCCCTGGGTGGAAGGAAATGCATGATAACTGGTTGGCCGAGGACCAACCCCCTCATTTAAAGTGTTAAGAATACATGCTCATTAGTTATTACGTAGCTATTGGCCCAGCTAGAGTGTGGCCATTTTAAGATGAATAGAAATCGCCATTTTGTTTTCTCTCTGTTCTCTTTAACGTTGCCTCTTTGCCTCATGTAAAACTGCTTTGCTGTAGATATTATTTCGCTTCAATGGTCCAAGGCTACGAAAACATGTTGAAACATTACACTGGAGAGCCAGACAGAAAAGCCCGATTCCCTCCCTCATATATCCTTGAAGACAGGAAGCAAGGCATTTAATCAGTACATGAATGCCAGCGAGTCTCCTGAAAGAATAGCAATGTACGAAACTAGCATTTAAAGAGTTGAACAATGCTCTTCTTTACGGCCCCCCTTTCTAAGCCCAGTGAGGACCCGGATAGCGGGATGACCTCTAGAGCGAGAATCGAAACCAAGAGATAGTGAGACCTGGTATGTGCCAGTCCCCTACGCGCAGCTTGCCCATGAAAAACAGAAACACTGTTTTCTCGCAAACAAAGAATGTTGTCTGTAAAACTGGAGATTGCAACCTGTTACTAAATATGGTGGTTTAAGGTGTCATATTTGTCACACTGATCAATCATCACCTCTAATTCAAAGCAAAATGAATTGGGGGCGGCATCAAATGTGTCATACTGTGTCATTGCTGATTATAAGGTGCTCCTTTTGTATATATGTAACTGATGTATGTTGCTCGTTTGCTTGCGTCCCCCGAAGTCTGTTTAGACACACGTCGCGGGGCGTGAGACCACTTGGCCAATTGGGACTATTTTGTATTGCAATAAACCCTAGATTTTGGGAACGGAACCTCGTGTTTGGCGTATCTATTCGTGTGTGGTGACTTTGTCTGGTTTCCACATTCGAGGGTCCCTCAGGGGCCCCTTCAAGATGGCGCCCGAACAGGGACCTTCCCCCACTAGTTCCATCGTGTACGTTGTGACATAAGGAAGGCGACAAGAACGGCGAGGACAGGAGCGATTGAGCCGGGATCCAGAGGTGTACGGGGCGCCCCTGCGAAAGCGATGAGACTCCTTTGCAGATCTGCGCACCGCTGATCCCTGATCGACGCCCCTGGCCAGCGAACAAGGAGGCGACGGTCCCGAAACGAGGCACAGCCGAGATACGCAGACACGACGTCATTGGTTGCGTCAGTATACGGACTAATTGTGTCTTGAAGAAGACAAATTGATTGATCAGGTGAGTCGTGCCCCGATTCGTAAGTAATCCTGATATTGGTTGAGAGTTGATTTTTCAAAATCAAACACCCAGAGTAAGTTTGATTAGCCAAGGGTAAGGTTAAAACATGCCTGGGGTATTGCCTACCTTAGCGGGAATTTTCCGCTACGGTGAACAATCTTTGGAAACTGGCCAGAAAGCACCTCCGAGAGGAACGCCGGCTTATGAGATGTATGTAAATTATGGTTTGGGAGCGATAATGCTGTGTGAGACTTGGCATAAGCAAACCAGTAAACAGGCAGACCTTCAGTGGCCGAGCAATGGGAGTTTTGAGATGGGACGTATAGATAACCTGGAAAAGGTGTTGATAAGTAAAAGAGCACGCCCTGGGGCACTAGACAGTCTTAGGGACTGGAGGAGGGAAGCAATGCTCAGATTTAAAAGTAGAGAGAAGCATGCGCGCAGGCATAAGTCAAAGACGGAGAAAGCTGAGGAGGAGTGGAGTAATAGCTTGCGAAAGGCAAGACAGCGCGATGAATTGAACATAGAAAAAATATATCCACAAAGAGAACTACACACGTCAGACGAATTAATAAACAAAATTTTGACTGAAACAAAGCAGGGTCCGAGGAGTGGAACCAAACAGAATACGTCAGTAGCTGTCGCTCAAACCCCTCCCGTTGCTCAGCCCCTCCCAACGCCAGCACAGCCACAGGCTGAATCAGACATTGCACTGTCCACTAGCCAGCCAGCCCCGAGTGTTTTGCAACTACCACAACCCCAACAGACATATCCCACTCTCACTGCCCCCTCCCCACCTTTCGATCAAGAAGGTGCCACTGTTCCGACCGCCCCTCATGAGTGGAATCGAGCAGAATGAATGTATGAAAGTAACTCGCAGCGCGATCAGCAAGGAGAGAAAGCGCGAGCTGCAAGAACAGGTGGAAATGTGTATAGACTACAATGATGAGGCATCCACGCTAGCGTCGCTGTATGACTTCAGAAGGAACAATGAAATACAGGTATTGTTGGAAGGCATGGGGGAATATTTGTCAAGACAATGGAAAAAGTTAATTGGAAAGTTACCACCGCAACGACTGTTGGATTTGAATGCATTAGCCCATTGGAGAGGAAGGAATGAGGAGATAGAAGAGCATGTGAAGCAACTGTTTGAGATAAAGAATGAACTGGATGAAGAATATTCTGAAGTGTTGGCCACACCGGGGAATAGGAGAAAGAATATTGAGAGGGGTAGACAGCAGCGATTCTCGTCGCCAGCAGCGCAAACTAGTGCGGAGCTGAAGGCGTGCATGCGGGAGGCACAAAAATGGATTTCAGATCCCAGTATTCCCATAATGGAAATACATGGAATATTTGATGAATACACTTTAGCAATGAAGAGGAGAGCGTTACAAACAATGGTAGAATATTTGACAGCTAAAGATAGAAACGAGAAGAATGTGAGCCCCCCTGAGGAATTGGCGGTGTATAAGAGAGCGATGGAACGGGGGACAGGAGAAACAGCCTTATCCCTCGACCTGGGAATATTGTTACATAAGAGGGAAGGGGGAGGATTAGTGAGTGAGGCCTTCCCCATGAGAGAAGTGCCCCCTACTTTTGTACCGAAGGTAGAGACTCCCGCAGTAGGCGATACGCCGGCTGTGATAATCCCAGCGCATTACGCAGCTCAATTTGTGCATGTTCCCTTCTCTAGACAGGAAGTGAATAATATAAAACAGACAATCCCTGACATACAAAAGAATCCATCTGGGTTTTATAAAGAAGTAGAGTCTTTATTGAAATCAGCGGTGCTCACAATGAGTGATATAGACTTAATATTCCCAGTGATTTTGCCAGCAGAGATATGGAAACAAATAAAGGTGGATGATGAGGCGAATTTAATACTGGAGGATAGAAATAAAGTGGTGGGTGCAGAGCCAGGGGCGAATATGTTAGCACTACCCGCACAAATAATACAGAAGTTAAAAGAATTGGTCCCGGAGAAAAGAATTCAATGGGACAAGATGACAGCGTGTGTGCAAGGAAAAGTTGAGGTGGCCACAGATTATTTTTACAGATTTGTAGAAGTATTTACAGATTTTAGTGGACAGGATGTGAGTACAGAAGCAGTGAAAAGGTTATTTGTGGATAAATATGTGAGGGGATTAATACTTCCAATTCAAAATTTGATAATGACATTAGAAAGTGCATGGCAAGCAAAAACGCTAGCAGAAGTATTAGACATGGCTCAATATTATGAAAACAGGGTAAATACTGAAAAGGAAAGAGAAGCAAAGGATAGAGCAAACTTGAAAACTCTGGTATTACTTCAGCAGGTAGCAGGACACAACAGGGGAAGCGGAAATACACAGAGCAGGGGAAATTTGAATACATATGGAGGGCCTTTGGGATTAAACCAATGTGCATATTGCAGGGAGGAAGGACACTGGCGGGCACAATGCCCGCACTTACAAAATAGAGGCAGTTATGATCAGAGAAGGCCTCAGAGGCCACGGGGGAACAAATGGTCATAACAGAAATAATATGCAGCAGCATCAGAATGATCAAGGGAATGGAGCACAAAATCAAGGCCAGGCTCCGAATCAAAATCAGAGTCAAAATCAGCAGGGTGCACAAATGGGAAATAGGGGGAGAGGGTGGAACATTTTTGACACACAGACAGGTGCATACTGTAACAACAGTGGTGATTACACATCGGATGATGTATTGTTACCCCAATACGACAGCCCAGGACAGGGGTCGGAACCAGTGTCTATTCCCGTGAATCAGAAAGGACCCTACGTAGAGATGAAGATCGGGAGTGAAGAGCATAGATTCCTCGTAGATACGGGGGCACAGAAGTGCTTGATAGATCATCACTTGGTTCCAGGCATACCTCTGTCAGGGCGACAAAATATTTCAGTAGGGTTTGCAGGTACCCCAGTAATATACCCAGAGTCTAAACCAGCAGCAGAGACAATAGGGCCTTTTACTGAACATTGTCCATTCCTTTTGACAGAGCATTGTGGAGAAAATCTTTTAGGATTAAACTTACTGAAAAAACTGAGTGCAGTTATTAATTGTACACCCGATGGGGTATTTTTGACGATTTCTCCCCAGAATATGCCGACTTCTGAATTTATGACGGAACCTTTAACAGGGGAATTGAGTACAGTGCCAACTTGCATTTGGGCCGTGAATGAAAATGTGCGATGTTTGAAAATAGAGCCAGTAAAAATTACATTGAAAGAAGGAATAACGCTACCACGTATTCCGCAGTATACAATTTGGTATTACCCAAATTGTTCATTTACAATTGTTCGAATGAACAATTGACCGAATACAAAGGGTCACAATTGACATATATATATACACATATATATATATATATATATATATATATATATATATGATACATTACTCACCGTAATCGTATTTCTGATGCTTGTATCTGCTTAGATCACATGCTGTGCATAGGCCGACATCTAGTGGAAGCTGCGGAGTATTACAGTTTGTTTTTCGAAACTCGAAAATGGGCATCGACACAGGGCGTGCCAGTAATACTATCCCTTGTGTGACGTCCACTGTACCCAAGATCCCTCACACGTCTAGGATCCTCAGATTGTATTTTTTCTGACATGAGGTAGCATGAGGAGTAGCGTGAGTACAGATAATCCAAACAGATAGACAGAAAGGTAAGACTACAAGCAATCATGCGCCTTCTCTCGGAGGGGAGGAAGGGTGGGTCGCATGTGAATCCAAGCAGATACAAGCATCAGAAATACGATTACGGTGAGTAATGTATCCCTTCTGAGGCTTGTGGAATCTGCTTAGATCACATGCTGTGCATAGATTAGCGAGCAGTACCAGAAGAAGGAGGTGGGATGTGAGAAGGGTCATGAGCAAATAAGTGTCTTAGAACAGCTTGTCCCACTTGTGTATCTGCTTTGGAATGGGTGTCAATGCAGTAATGCTGAGTAAAAGTGTGAATAGAGCTCCAAGTAGCTGCTTTGCAAATGGTGTCAAGGGGTACATTTGCAATGAAAGCCAGAGTAGCCCCAATGCCTCTAGTAGAGTGGGCCCTTGGCGTAAAAGGCAGAGTCTTTTCAGAGAGTGAGTAACACAGTTGGATACAGTTAATAATCCACTTCGAGATGGCACCTTTAGAGACGCGATCCCCCTCTCTGCCTGTAGCTACGGAGACAAACAGTTGATCTGTTTTCCTTAGCGGTCTGGTTTTATTTGAGCTTTGCGGGTTCTGGAAGAAAGCCGGAAGCTCGATGGACTGGTTTACATGGAATTTTGATATAAATTTAGGCGAGAACCTAGGGTGTGTGTGTAAAACCAGTTTGTCTTTATGGATAGTAAAGAAGGGATCCTGCACTGACAGAGCCTGAATTTCACTGACCCTTCTTATAGAAGTAATAGCTACTAAGAAGGCAGTTTTATAAGTCAGGTGTTTGAGACTGCTTTTATGCATGGGTTCGAAAGGGGGGCCCATGAGCTTGGCTAGCACCACATTAAGGTCCCACCCTGGTGGTGGGTTTGAAATAGGAGGGTGAAGTCTCTTTACTCCTTCCATGAAGGCTTTAACTACTGGTACTTTCCACCACAAAACCTTGCTATGGGAAGTGGTGTAAGCCGAGAGGGCTGCCAGTGTACTCTCAGTGAGTTAAAAACCAATCCTGCATCTAGCAGGTGGAGCATGTATGTAACAATAGTGGAAGGAGTGCAATCAACTGGGTTGATTTGTTTACTCTGGCACCAGATAACGAACCTCTTCCACTTGTCAAAGTAACAGTGCCTTATGTTTGGTTTCCTAGATTCCTTTAGGATGTCCATACACCTCTGTGGTAAATTGAGGTGTCCAAACTCTATTACACCTCTGTGGTAAATTGAGGTGTCCAAACTCTATGACCTCAGGAGCCATGCTGCCAGGTTCATTGAGTTGGGTTGCTGGTGCACTGTTTGACCTTGGTGCTGGGACAGTAGGTTGTACCAGGCTGGAAGTTTGATGGGCTTGCACACCGCCAACCTGCGTAGGTGTGGGAACCACGGTTGTCTTGCCCACATGGGAGCAACTAGGACGAGCGTCATCGACTCCCTGTTCATCTTGTTCACCACTTTCCTGATGAGGAGTTGGTGGAAAAGCGTACGCAAACATCCCTGACCAGTTCATCCACAGGGCGTTCCCCTGGGAGTCTGGTTGGGGGAACCTGGATGCAAATCCTGGGCATTGTCTGTTTTCGCTTGTAGCGAATAAGTCTATAGTGGGGAAACCCCACTGAGAGAAGAGATCTTCTACGACCTCTCTGTGAAGAACCCATTTGTGTTCCTCTGGGAGGGAGTCTCTGCCCAGAGCATCCGCTAGGGAATTGAGCTCCCCTGGAACATGTTGTGATGACAGGAAGATGTTCCGTCTGAGTGCCCATATCCAGATTTTCTGGGCAAGCTTGGACAGATTTGGCGAGCGAGTCCCTCCTTGCTTGTTCAGGTAGAACATGGCTGTAGTGCTGTCCGTCTGGATTTGCACTGACAGGTTTAGTAGGTGGGGCCCGAACGCCTGAAGTGCTCTGAATACTGCCAGAAGCTCTAGCAGGTTGATGTGGTTCTTGGCCAGCTGTGTGGTGGAGATGGTGAGCTCCGCACCCCGTCAGACATGCATCTGTAGTGACTACTGCCTGTACTTCGGGATCTTAAAAGGGTTTCCCCTGTGCGAGATTTTCTCTTGTCCACCAGTGAAGGCTTTGTACCAGTGTTGGCGAAACGACCACTAGATCGTCCCACTGACCACTTGCCTGAGACCACCGTTTCGCCAACCATTCCTGCATGGGACGCATGCGCAGGCTCGCGTGGGGGACCAGGTAAATGCATGACGCCATCATGCCCAGTAAACGCATTGCTTTGCGTACCGTTATTTGTTGACCAGACTGATAATGTGGAATTTGCAGTAGTATATTCCGAATTCTTTCTTCTGAAGGAAAGGTCAACCCCTCCTGGGTATCCAGGATTGCTCCTAGGAATTGTTTTGAGGTGCTTGGCACCAGGCTTGACTTCTTCTCGTTGATTGAGAAGCCTAACTCGTGGAGGAGGTCGATAGTCCTTTGAATGTTTGTCCTGCAAATTCCTGGGATTTCCGCCGTTATGAGCCAGTCGTCCAGATAAGGGTACACTGGGATTGCCTCCCTGCGTAGGTGTGCAGCCACCACCGCCAGTACCTTGGTGAATACCCCTGGTGCTGAAGCTATCCCGAAGGGCAGTACCTTGAATTGGTAGTGCTGACTGTCCACCTTGAAGCGCAAGTACTTTCTGTGCGCTGGGAACATGGAAATATGAAAATAAGCATCTTTCATATCCAAGGTTGCCATGTAATCCCCCTTTTTTAGGAGGGGGATTACCTCTTGTAGCGTGGTCATATGAAATTTTTGGGGCTCGACATACTTGTTGGCCGGCCATAAGTCCATACTGGGCGCATTGTCAAGTCTTTCTTTCGCGTCCTTTTGTAGAAGAATGGCGATCTCCTCGAGGAGAATCTTCTGATGTTCTAAGGAGTATACTCTTTGTCGTGGAGGATGGTTCCGGGGACGCTGCAGGAGCTCTATGCAATATCCCGTGGATACTGTTGACAGCACCCATCTGTCTGATGTGATCCCTTCCCAAGCCTAGGTGAAGTTTGAAATGCGTCCCCCTACTGGGGTTGCGTGAGAAGGGACCCTGAACTGAGCGTCACTGCTTTGGTGGAGGCGTGCCGCCTCCCTTGCTGGGGCTGCCTCTGCCTTTACCACGACCTCTCCTATTACCTCTGCCGTAACCCTGGGTAGACTGTTGGTTGTTGTTGTTCCACTGTGTACCCTGCCCCTGGGAATAGTTAGATCCTCTCTGGGAATTTTGGCCGCGTGGGCGACGAAAATTACTATTCCCTCTCTGGTTAGGGGGTTTATTGGTTAACTGACCAAGGGATTTGAGTGTCTCGTATTCGTCCTTGGCATTTTTCAGTGCGTCTTCGACCGCCTTACCAAACAGATCGGCTTCCACCGGTTTGTCTAACAATGATGCCTGTGTTTCTGCCTTAAAACCAGACTGCCGTAACCACGCATGTCTCTTGATAACAGTACCTTCTGCTATCAATCTGCCTGCGTTGTCCGCGGCGTCGAAAGTTGCTTTTAAAATGCAACCAGACACGGCTCTACCCTCTGCGGAAATCCGAGCTAATTGACACTTTAACAGTTCAGGAGCAGAGGCTATGAGAGCCGCGACTTCTTCCCACTACTGGCAGTTGTAGCTGGCCAACAGGGTGGTGGAGTTAGCAATCCTTGCTTGATAGGCGGACGTTGAGGCTACCTTCCTGCCGAAACCGTATAGTTTTTTTGCTCTCCTTGTCGGGAGGAGCTTCTGACGAAGACAAGGGTGTCCCAGCTCTCTTACGAGTGTTGGTGACAACTAGGGAGTCTGGCTTCAGATGTCCACTTATATAGAGAGGGTCAGACTGAGCTGCCCTGAAAAGTTTTTCAACCCTGGGATTGACTGCTCTGGTGAGGTTTGGGTTCATCAGGGACGGATCTATTCTCCACTGAATGGATTTAAGGATAGGGATGGTCTGGGCGACCGGCCTCCTTTCTCCCACTAACTCTTCTGCGAAGTCCCTTTCCTCCTGTACACCGTGGGTGTCAATGTGGAAATGTTCTGCTGCGCGAGCGAGAACCTCATTTAGGAGGGGCTAGTTATCGACCGGGGAGTCGGTAACCGGGGCTTCGTTCTCTACCGGGGAATCTACTCTGTATGTTTCCGGGTCATCCTCTTCTTCTTCCTGGTCCTCATCATCCCCATAGTAGCCAGTCCCGGTTTGCTCTTCTATCATACCAAATTCTTGGTCTCCAGAAAAGGAAGCCTCTCCTTGATACAGTGAGTATGGAGTTGCGTAAGGTTGTACCTCGAAGGGTTCAGACCTCATCGGGGTTTCAAACCGGGCCTTCTTATTCGGGGGATAGGATCAGTAGAGCCTGAGGGTGTGGCCCCTTGTGGATCATACGAGAGGAAATGTTCTGGATTTTTATCATAAAAATCAGCCAAAGAAGACATTCTTGACATGACCCTGTCTATGTCTTCACTGGACCATTTTTTGGAACTGGGAATGACTCTCTCAGCAAGTCTATGGGATTTATCTTGAGTAGCTTTGCTGGTTGTGGACCTATCAGCAGACCTGGGCTTGTCTGTCTGTTTAGGGGGCGTGGAGTGTTTCACAGGTGTGGAAGAATGTACAGGTAGTTTCTTCTGCTGTTTTCCCCCCTCCCCGTGCGTAGAAAAATGTTTTCCCTGTCCCTTAGTGGCTCTGGAGTTTTTCGACGCCTGGCGTCGAGGATCGGGAGAGGTGGCCCTGTCCTTCGAGCGTGGGGCCTCGCTGGCTTTAATTGCGGGCTCTGCCTCCTGGAGCGCGGCCTGGGGGTGGAAGTCGTCTTCGTCCTCCGACGATCGAACTTCTGTTAGCCTAGGGAGCGAGGCACTCTTGGCAAGAGTGGATGATTGCCTGGAGTCATGCGGCGATCTTGATCGAGAGCGCCCAGAGGACACCGAATCGGACCGTTCTGTCTGTGCCTCTTTCCGAGAACTCGACGTCGTCAAGTCTCGGTTGGACTTAGTGTGTTTAGTGTGTGTAGTATGTGAAGCGCTTGCGTCGCCGGGGGTCTTCCCCATAGCCGCCCTGCCGGACGACCTTCCGAGGTCGGGGACCTGCGCTCGGCTGTCTTTCGACGCCGTAATGCCCTCACCGTCCGAAAGTACGGCGTTGCTGCCATCGCTGAAGGCGCCCTCCGCTGCCATGGCCGCCTGCCTGGCGTGGTGGGCCCAACGCTTCGTCAAACGGTCCTTAAGTGTCTTAGGTTTAAACCTACTACACGCTCTGCAGTTCGCTTCGGGGTGGTCCCTCGGCAAGCAGAGATTGCACGTGGCGTGCCTGTCGACCCAAGGGTATTTGCGGTTGCACTTGGGGCAGAATTGAAAAGGGGTACCCTCCATACGCACCTTGAGGCAGCGGGCTGTTAAGTGTAGGAAATGTATAAGGTGTACCTATATAACAAGAGTATAGAGTATGTACCACCCCCCACTCTCCCTACTTGCAGGGCCGAGGCCAGCGGCCTACCAGGCCCGGGCCGAGGCCAGCGGCCTTCCGAGGCCCAAATCCGTCGTGCAGCAGCCAACGGTCGATTTCTTCTCCAGCCGGCGTCGAGTGTCGAAGTTCGACGTTGGGGTGGGGAAGGATGTCAATAGGTTATTATTTTATGATTTTAGCAAAAGTAGCAAAAGTATGGCTAAGGCCAGGGGACTCCGCAAGATGCTTCCGACCAGTATGGCGGAAAAAAACAATCTGAGGATCCTAGACGCGTGAGGGATCTTGGGTACAGTGGACGTCACACTAGGGATAGTATTACTGCACGCCCTGTGTCGACGCCCATTTTCGAGTTTCGAAAAACAAACTGTAATACTCCGCAGCTTCCACTAGATGTCGGCCTATGCACAGCATGTGATCTAAGCAGGTTCCACAAGCCTCAGAAATATATATATATATATATATATATGGGATACATTACTCACCGTAATCGTATTTCTGATGCTTGTATCTGCTTAGATTCACATGCTGTGCATAGGCCGACATCTAGTGGAAGCTGCGGAGTATTACAGTTTGTTTTTCGAAAGTCGAAAATGGGCGTCGACACAGGCGTGCCAGTAATACTATCCCTAGTGTGACGTCCACTGTACCCAAGATCCCTCACGCGTGTAGGATCCTCAGATTGTATTTTTTCTGACATGAGGAAGCATGAGGAGTAGCGTGAGTACAGATAATCCAAGCAGATAGACAGAAAAGGTAAGACTACAAGCAATCATGCGCCTTCTCTCGGAGGGGAGGAAGGGTGGGTCGCATGTGAATCTAAGCAGATACAAGCATCAGAAATACGATTACGGTGAGTAATGTATCCCTTCTGAGGCTTGTGGAATCTGCTTAGATCACATGCTGTGCATAGATTAGCGAGCAGTACCAGAAGAAGGAGGTGGGATGTGAGAAGGGTCATGAGCAAACAGGTGTCTTAGAACCGCTTGTCCCACTTGTGTATCTGTCTTGGAATGAGTGTCAATGCAGTAATGCTGAGTAAAAGTGTGAATAGAGCTCCAAGTAGCCGCTTTGCAAATGGTGTCGAGGGGAACATTTGCAATGAAAGCCAGAGTGGCACCAATGCCTCTAGTAGAGTGGGCCCTTGGCGTAAAAGGCAGAGTCTTGTCAGAAAGAGAGTAACACAGCTGTATACAGTTGATAATCCACTTCGAGATAGCGCCCTTAGAGACGCGATCCCCCTCTCTGCCTGTAGCTACGGAGACAAACAGTTGATCTGTTTTCCTTAGCGGTCTGGTTTTATTTACATAGTATAGGACCGCCCTACGCACATCTAGGGTGTGTAGTTTCACCTCAGCCGAGCTTTGCGGGTTCTGGAAGAAAGCCGGAAGCTCGATGGACTGGTTTACATGGAACTTGGATATGAATTTAGGTGAGAACCTAGGGTGTGTGCGTAAAACCAGTTTGTCCTTGTGGATAGTAAAGAAAGGATCCTGCACTGACAGAGCCTGAATTTCACTGACCCTTCTTATGGAGGTAATGGCTACTAAGAAGGCCGTTTTATAAGTCAGGTGTTTGAGACTACTTTTATGCATGGGTTCGAATGGGGGTCCCATGAGCTTAGCTAGCACCACGTTGAGGTCCCATCCTGGCGGTGGGTTCGAAATAGGAGGGTGAAGTCTCTTTACTCCTTCCATGAAGGCTTTAACCACTGGTACTTTCCACCACGAGACCTTGTTATGGGATGTGGTGTAAGCCGAGAGGGCTGCCAGGTGTACTTTCAGCGAGTTAAAAACCAACCCTGCATCCAGCAGGTGGAGCATGTATGTCACAACGTTGGAAGGAGTGCAATCAACCGGGTTGATTTGTTTATTCTGGCACCAGATAACGAATCTTTTCCACTTATCAAAGTAACAGTGCCTTGTATTTGGTTTCCTGGACTCCTTTAGAATGTCCATACACCTCTGTGGTAATTTGAGATGTCCAAACTCTATGACTTCAGGAGCCATGCTGCTAGGTTCATAGAGTTGGGTTCCTGATGCACTGTTTGACCCTGTTGCTGGGACAGTAGGTTGTACCAGGCTGGGAGTCTGATGGGTTCGCACACCGCCATCCTGCGTAGGTGTGGAAACCATGGTTGTCTCGCCCACATGGGAGCAACTAGGATGAGCGTCATAGATTCCTTGTTCATCTTGTACACCACCTTCCTGATGAGAGGAGTTGGTGGAAAAGCGTACGCAAACATCCCTGACCAGTTCATCCACAGGGCATTCCCTTGGGAGTCCGGCTGGGGGAACCTGGATGCAAATCCTGGGCATTGTTTGTTTTCGCTTGTGGCGAATAGGTCTATAGTGGGGAAACCCCACTGAGAGAAGAGATCTTCTACTACGTCTCTGTGAAGGACCCATTCGTGTTCTTCCGGGAGGGAGTTTCTGCTTAGAGCATCCGCTAGGGAATTGAGCTCCCCTGGAACATGTTGCGATGACAGGAAGATGTTCCGTCTGAGTGCCCATATCCATATTTTCTGGGCAAGCTTGGACAGATTTGGCGAACGAGTCCCCCCTTGCTTGTTCAGATAGAACATGGCTGTCGTGCTGTCCGTCCTGATCTGCACCGACAAGTTCAGTAGATGGGGCTCGAACGCCCTTAGCGCTCGGAATACTGCCAGAAGCTCTAGCAGATTGATGTGGTTCTTGGCTACTGAGTGAGACCAGAGACCCTGAGCTGTGTGGTGGAGATGGTGAGCTCCCCACCCAGTCAGGCATGCATCTGTAGTCACCACGGCTTGTACTTCGGGATCGTAAAAGGGTTTCCCCTTTGCGAGATTCTCTCTTGTCCACCAGTGTAGGCTCTGTACGAGTGTTGGCGAAACGACCACTAGATCGTCCCAATGACCACTTGCCTGAGACCACTGTTTCGCCAACCATTCCTGCATGGGACGCATGCGCAGACGCGCGTGGGGGACCAGGTAAATGCATGACGCCATCATGCCCAGTAACCGCATAGCTTTGCGTACTGTTATCTGTTGACCTGACTGATAATGCGGAATTTGCAGAAGTATATTCCGAATTCTCTCTTCCGAAGGGAAGGTCAATCCTTTCTGAGTATCTAGGATAGCTCCTAGAAACTGTTTTGAGGTGCTTGGCACCAGACTTGACTTTTTCTCGTTGATGGAGAAGCCTAATTCGTGGAGGAGGTCGATAGTCCTCTGAATGTTTGACCTGCAAATTCCTGGGGTTTCCCCCGTTATGAGCCAGTCGTCCAGATAAGGGTACACCGGGATTGCTTCCCTGCGTAGGTGTGCAGCCGCCACCGCCAGTACCTTGGTGAATACCCTTGGTGCTGAAGCTATCCCGAAGGGCAGTACCTTGAATTGGTAGTGGCGACTGTCCACCTTGAAGCGCAAGTACTTTTTGTGCGCTGGGAGCATGGAAATATGAAAATAAGCATCTTTCATATCCAAGGTTGCCATGTAATCCCCCTTTTTTAGGAGGGGGATTACCTCTTGTAGCGTGGTCATACGGAATTTTTGGGGCTTGACATATTTGTTGGCAGGCCGTAAGTCCAATACTGGGCGCATTGTCAAATCTTTCTTTGGCACAAGGAAGTAAGTTGAATAGATACCCTTGTTTACCTGGTGTCCTGGGACGAGTTCTATCGCGTCCTTTTCTAGCAGAATGGCGATCTCCTCGAGAAGGATCCTTTGATGTTCTAGGGAGTGCACTCTTTGTCGTGGAGGATGATTCCGGGGACGCTGCAGTAGTTCTATACAATATCCTGCGGATACTGTTGACAGCACCCATCTGTCTGAGGTGATCCCTTCCCAAGCCTGGGTGAAGGTGGAAATGCGTCCCCCTACTGGGGTTGCGTGGCAAGGGACCCTGAACTGAGCGTCACTGTTTTGGTGGAGGCGTGCCCCCGCCCTTGTTGGGGCTGCCTCTGCCTCTTCCACGACCTCTCTTGTTACCCCTGCCGTAACTCTGGGTAGACTGCTGGTTGTTATTCCATTGTGTACCTTGTCCCTGGGCATAGTTGCCTCTTTGTGAATTTTGGCCGCGTGGGCGACGAAAATTATTGTTCCCCCTCTGGTTAGGGGGTTTGTTGGTAAGCTGGCCAAGGGATTTGAGAGTCTCATATTCATCTTTGGCATTTTTAAGTGCGTCTTCGACCGCTTTCCCAAACAATAGGTCGGGTTCCACTGGCTTGTCTATTAAAGAAGCCTGGGTTTCTGTCTTGAATCCCGACTGCCGTAACCACGCATGTCTCTTGATAACAGTACCTTCTGCTATCAATCTCCCTGCGTTGTCAGCGGCGTCGAAAGTTGCTTTTAAAATGCAACCAGACACGGCTCTCCCCTCTGCCGAGATCCGAGCCAGCTGGCCCTTTAGCGGTTCTGGAGCAGAGGCAATGAGCGCCGCGACTTCTTCCCATTGATGGCAATTGTAACTAGCCAACAGGGTGGTGGAATTCGCAATCCTTGCTTGGTAGGCGGACGTTGAGGCTACCTTTCTGCCAAACCCGTAAAGTTTTTTGCTCTCCTTGTCGGGAGGAGCTTCTGATGAAGATAAGGGCGTGCCAGCCCTCTTTCTAGTGTTGGTCACCACTAGGGAATCTGGTTTAAGATGTCCCTTTATATACAGAGGGTCAGACTGGGCTGCCCGGAAAATCTTTTCAATTCTGGGGTTGACAGCTCTGGTGAGGTTAGGATTCACCAGGGAAGGATCTATTCTTCGTTGGATGGATTTGAGGATAGGGATGGTCTGAGCGACCGGTCTTCTCTCTCCTACAAACTCCTCCGCGAAGTCCCTTTCCTCCTGTACACCGTGGGTGTCGATGTGGAAGTGTTCCGCTGCTCGAGCGAGAACCTCGTTAAGGAGGGGCTGGTTATCAACTGGAGAGTCAGTAACTGGGGCTTCGCTTTGTACTGGGGAATCTACTCTGTAAATTTCCTGCTCATCTTCTCCCTCCTCCAGGTCCTCATCCTCTGCATAGTAATCTGTCCCGGTTTGTTCTTCCATAAATGCAAACTCCTGGTCCTCTTCAGGGAAAACTTGTCCCTGATAACTGGGGAGTGGAGTAGAATATGGAGTGGAGTAAGGCTGAACCTTGAAGGGTTCAGGTCTTTCGACCCGGGGCTCTTTACTTAGCGGGATAGGATCGGAGGAGCCTGAGGGTGTGGCCCCTTGAGGGTTATATGAAAGAAAGTGTTCTGGGTTCTTATCATAAAAATCAGCCAAGGAAGACATCCTAGACATAACCCTGTCTATGTCCTCACTGGACCATTCCCTGGAACAGGGTATTACTTTAGCAGGTGATTTATTTTCAAGGGTAGACTTGTGTTTGCTTGTCTGCTTAGGCTTTACAGGGGTGGAAGGCTGTGCTTTCCGCTGTTTCCCCCCTTCTCCGTGCGTGGAAAAATGTTTTCCCTGTCCCTTGGGGGCCCCAGAGACTTTCGACGCCTGGCGTCGAGGGTCTGGAGAGGTATCTGTGTGCTTCGGGCGTGGGGCCTCACTGATGTTAACCGCGGTCTCGGTATCTTGGAGCGCGGCCTGGGGGTGGAAGTCGTCTTCGTCTCCCGACGATCGAACTTCCGTTAGTGTGTGTAGCGAGGCACTCTTGGCAAGAGTGGATGATTGCCTTGCGTCGTGAGGCGATCTCGATCGAGAGCGCCCAGAGGACACCGAGTCGGACCGTTCTTTTTGTGCCTCTTTCCGGGAAGTCGACGTCGTCGAGGTCCGGTTGGTCTTAGTGTGTTTAGTGTGTGTTAGGTGTGTAGCGCTTGCGTCGCCGGGGGTCTTCCCCATAGCCGCCCTGCCGGACGACCTTCCGAGGTCGGGGACCTGCGCTCGTCGGCTGTCTTTCGACGCCGTAATGCCCTCGCCGTCCGAAAGTACGGCGTCGCTGCCATCGCTGAAGGCGCCCTCCGCTGCCATGGCCTCCTGCCTGGCGTGGTGGGCCCAACGCTTTGTCGAACGGTCCTTAAGTGTCTTAGGTTTAAACCTACTACACGCTCTGCAGTTCGCTTCGGGGTGATCCCTCGGCAAGCAGAGATTGCACGTGGCGTGCCTGTCGACCCAAGGGTATTTGCGATTGCACTTGGGGCAGAATTGAAAAGGGGTACCCTCCATACGCACCTTAAGGCAGCGGGCTGCTAAGTGTAGGAATATATATAAATGTAACTATATATCAAGAGTGAAGAGTATGTACCACCCCCCACTCTCCCTACTTGTAAGGGCCGAGGCCAGCGGCCTACTAGGCCCGGGCCGAGGCCAGCGGCCTACCGAGGCCCAGATCCGTCGTGCAGCAGTCGACGGTCGATGACTTCTCCAGCCGTCGTCGAGGTTGAGGGTCGACGTTGGGGTGGGGAAGGGAATGAATAAGAATTAAAATTATAATAACAGCAAAAGTATGGCTAAGGCCAGGGAACTCCGCAAGATGCTTCCGACCAGTATGGCGGAAAAAAACAATCTGAGGATCCTACACGCGTGAGGGATCTTGGGTACAGTGGACGTCACACTAGGGATAGTATTACTGGCACGCCTGTGTCGACGCCCATTTTCGACTTTCGAAAAACAAACTGTAATACTCCGCAGCTTCCACTAGATGTCGGCCTATGCACAGCATGTGATCTAAGCAGATTCCACAAGCCTCAGAAATATATATATATATATATATATATATATATATATAGGGTTTTGGTCGGGTTTGGGTGGGAGGTTGCGGGGGGGGGGTTTCCCCCCGCATATATGTTACAATTGACCTTCACAATTTGGTCAATTGTGAAAAGGTCAATTGTCATTCGAACAGTTGTAATACGAACCATTCGTATACAACCTAAGATTTCAGCGGAGGGAGAACAAGGATTGAAAAGTATTGTGATTGATTTGGTAAAATTGGGGGTGATTGAAGAGATTACAGGCAGTGTGTGTAACAGCCCCATTCATCCAGTATATAAGAAAGGGGGTAATGAGGTACCGTACAGTTTTATTATTGATCTTTGTGCACTGAACAAAGTGGTAGATCCCCAATTCCCGTTAGTGCCAGACGTCACTACGATCTTGACAATGATCCCTGCATCAGCAGAATATTTTAGTGTTGTAGACTTAAAAAACGCCTTTTTCAGCATTCCAGTACACAAAGAAAGCAGGTATTTATTCGCTTTCACTCTAGGAGGATGATCATTCACATTTACACGCATGCCACAAGGTTATACTGAAAGTCCGAGCATATACAGTAGAACATTGAAGGAACAGCTGGACATGTTAGAATTACCAGTGGACTGTGTATGGTTACAATACATTGACAATTTATTAATCGCTGCTGACACAGAAGAGATATGTAAAAAAGGTACTATTTTACTATTAACCCATCTAGCTGAGCATGGCCATAAAGCAAGCCTAAAGAAATTCCAGTACTGTCAGAAAGAAGTAGCTTATTTGGGTTACTTACTATCAAAGGAAGGGAGAAGATTAACGCCAGAGAGAATAAAGAGGATTTCTGGTATGCCTATTCCACCAACACAGAAAGGTGTGAGAGCTATAATAGGTATGGCTTCATATTGTCGCCAGTGGATTATGAATTTCGCTTTGATTGTGAAACCAATGGTGGAACAAACGAAGAAGGATGCTGTGGTGCCTTTGCAGTGGAATGAAGAATGTCAGAAAGCATTTAATTAAGCAATAGAACCCGAGCGTCGGGGGCATTACCGTCCCAGGTAATGCCCCGGGGCCCATAGGTAAGGACCCGAGCAAAGCGATGTCGATGTGGGACGATCGCCCGGGCCCGGTATGCCCTTTGGCGGTACCAGCTACAAGGAGCAACCTGTCATCGTTTACGTTGGTCTAGCAAGAAGATGATGCCGAAATCTTGCGAATCAAGGTGCGTCTAATGCGCATCTTCGCCCGAAAGGAACACTGTGTGCTCATAAGGTTTTGATGCTGTAACCCAAGGACATTCAAACATTGGTGTTAAATTGAAATCTGCGGATGTTCTCAGTGCGTTTTTTGTGAAATAAAAGAACATTATAAATTGCAGAGGATTAATTTTCCTTTTAAAAATATTGTTTTCTATTCCGATTTGGGAGGCGCTGTGCTGTGAGAGACGGCCGTTGCACGGACGGCCGGGCAACGGTCGGTTTGCCAACCGGTGACAGTGCATGATGCAGCCAGAGAGCCATCTGTAAATGGAAGCCTTCGAGAAGGCCTTCCCTTGGTTCACAGGTCCAAAGTCCACAAACAGCTGTGATGTCTTCCGAAAACTCTTTGTGCGGTCCACGTAGAACTTCAGCACTCTAGCTGCATCCAGCGAGTGCAAAGTCCTCTCGGCCGGCGACAAAGGCGACGGGAAGAAAACAGGTAACACCAAGGGCTTGTTGAGATGGAAGTCTGACGGCACCTTGGGCATGAAGGAGGGGTGCATCATCAGCACCACCCTTGTCTCGTTCAAAGTCAGGTATGGGGGCTTGCAGGAGAGGGCCTGGATCTCTCCCACTCGTCGTGCGGAGGTGATGGCCACAAGAAACGCTGTTTTAACGACAGGAACTTAAACAGTGCCAAATGCAGAGGCTCGAATGGCGGGCCCATGATCCTGGTCAGCACCACGTTGAGTTCCCACGCCGGGGCCAGAGCCTTCATCGGTGGGAATGATCGGAACAGTCCCTTCATGAACTCCTTCACCAGGCGATGGGACCACAGGGATGAGCGTCCCGGAGTTCTGGTGTAGCGGGAGATAGCCGCCAGATGGATCTTGATGGAGGCATGGACCAGCCCCGCCTTGGCCAGCGATAGCAAGTACGGCAGCACTTGAGGGGCCGTAATCCGCAGAGGGTTAATCTTCTGTGCTCGGCACCAGACAGAAAACCTCTTCCATTTGTGTCCATAGCACTTGAGAGTTGAGGATGCCCTGCCCTTTGCAAGCACCTCCTTGCAGTCCGCCAGGATATCATACCCTCCAAACTCTAGTGCTGCAGGAGCCAGGCCTGCAAGTTCAGTGACCCCGGGTCGTGGTGGAGGATGGGGCCTCCTTCTCTGGAGAGGAGATCCGCATCCGTTGGCAGTTTGACTGGGGGGGACGCTGACATGTCCAGAAGGTCCGGGAACCAGATCTGTCTCGGCCACGCCGGTGCGACGAGGATCATCCTGCACCGGGACCGTCCGAGTTGATTGTTGAGTCGCAGCAGCAACGGCAGCAGCAACGGCAACGGCGAGAACGCATAGAGGAACAGGCCGTCCCAGGGGAATGAGAAGGCATCGCCCATGCTCCCCAGCTGGAGAAACCTGCTGGCGAACCTCCGGCACTTGGTGTTCGTCACCGTCGCAAATAAGTTGATCTGGGGATTGCCCCATCGTTGGAAAAGCAGATACACTTGATCCTGTCGCAGCTCCCACTCGTGGCGCGAGCGCAGCTCCCTGCTGAGTGAGTCGGCGATGGTGTTCTTTATTCCTGCCAGGTGAAAAGGTACGAGAAACATCCCTTGGGCGACGGCCCAGTGCCACAGATCCTGGGCCTCCTTGGATAGGGTTGGGGGTCTGGTGCCTCCCTGCTTCCAGATGTAGAACATCGTGGTGGTGTTATCGGTGAAGATCCTCACCACCTTGCCCTTGAGGGACGGAAGGAATGACGCAGGGTCCCAGAACACGGCTCAGAGCCCCAGGACGTTGATGTGTAGTGACCTCTCCTCCGGGAGCCAAAGGCCTCTTGCGTGGAGATCTCCAGTGTGCGCTCCCCATCCCTCCAGGGAGGCACCAGACGTCACAGTCTCCTGATGTGTCTGGAAGTCCATACCTGCCGCGAGATGTGCGCGGGTGCCCCACCACCAGATCACTTGGCGGAAGGTCTCGTTGAGCGAGATCCTGTCTTCGAAGCTGCCCGCCGCTTGCATCCAACGGGCGTCGAGGAACTCTTGCAGTGTACGCATCCGCAGCCTGCACAGGCGCACAAGGACATCATGCCGAGAAGGGACTTGATGGACCTCACCCTGGCCACGTCCATGGTCGACAGCTGTTACATCTTGCCCAGGATGGCCTTCGTCCTTTCCTCCGATGGAGGCCAATCGCGCCACTGTGTCGAGCCTGGCTCCCAGCAACAGTGCGACTTGCGACAGAACGAAGTGGGATTTCGCGAAGTTGATGGAAAATCCCAGATCCGTGAGCAGCTGGACGGTCTTTGCTGTGTGCTCGACGGCGAGTTATCTTGTCCTTGCTCGGATGAGCCAATCGTACAGGTAGGGGTAGACATGGATCCCGCGCCGCCACAGGTGCTAGGCACTTGGTGAATACCCTGGGCACCGATTTCAACCCGAAGGGGAGGGCCTTGAACTGATAGTGCCGTCCTTGGACTACGATGTGGAATGGGGGATGTGGAAGTAGGCATCCTCCAAGTCCAGCAACAATAGGAAGTCGCCCTCCTCCAGCTTCCCCAGCACGTGCTGGAGAGTGACCATCCGGAACTTCTGGGACTTGATGTACTTGTTTAAACGATGAAGGTCCAGTATGGGTCGCCAGCCACCGGTCTGCTTTCTTACGAGGAAGGATCGCGAGTACACTCCGGATGCCCCGGAGCCTCTTTGGGACGAGCTTGATGGCTCTTTTCTTGAGCATCGCCTTTACTTCCAGCAGCAGTTGAGGGACATGGTTTTCCTTCCTGGCCACGGGTGGAATGCGGGGGCACTTCTTTAGAAACTCGAGAGTGTGCCGCGGGCCAGGGCATCCAGCACCCATCGCTCGGTGGAGATGGACTCCCACACGCTGACAAATTTCGCCAGCTGGCCTCCCACCAGGGTGCTCAGGTGGGGGCCCGACGCTACGGCCGGTTCAGTCCTGCTTGGTAGCAGCCTTGCCGCCTTGGCCTCCTTGACGATGACGAGATCCTCCAGACTTGCTGCGTCCTCTGTAGGCCTCCTGCAACGAGGAGCCGGCTGCCTGGCGGTACGTCGAGGAGCCGCCGCCGAATCCTTTGGAGGCACCTTGCTTGCCTCCGGAGTTCCGAAACGGCGGCCGTCGTTGCTGCAAAACTGCCAAAGCCCGCGCCGTCTCCGTGTCAGCCTTGATGGCCTGTAGTGACTCGTCCACTGTCTTGGCAAACATTTTGTTTCCGTCGAAAGGCATGTCCAAAACTCTGGTTTGCACGTCCTGGCGGAAATCGGTTGCCTTGAGCCAACCACGCTGGCGAAGGCAAACACTTTTGCCCATCTGGCAGAAGCCGGTGTCAGCAATGTCCGTGGCCACCGTCTTGGCGCGGTCAGACGCCACCTCGCCTTCCGGCAGGATCTCCAGGGCCTCAGCCCTCTTGTCGTCCGGGAGGAAGTCCAGCAGAGGAGCGACCTTAAACCACAGCTCCCTGTCGTAGCGGGCCACAATCGCGAGGGCGCTGGCCGCTTTAATCGTCCTCTCCCCGACATGATGACCCATTGTCCCATAGCGTCCAATTTCTTCCCTTCGCCGTCCAGCGTGGAGGTCGAAGTTGAAGCAGTCGCCCCCGCCGCTTTCTTCTTGGCTGCCGCTGAAACAACCGAATCCGGGGTAGGCTGCGCCCTAAGGCACATGGGGGTGGAATCCAGGACCCGGTACTTCTTCTCGCACCGGTCTCTCTTGGCAGGGGTCGTGGACAGATTCTCCAGGAGCGCCAGCCCCTTGTACCAGATGTCGTCAAATAACGTGACCGAGAGGACCGTCTTCCTCTTGGCCTCACGCCGTTGATAGAGGAACCCTTCCTTCTTCTGTTCTACGGGGCAGAGCTGGAAGATCTCGCATGCCCTGCCGATCATAGCGTGGAAGGAGCCAATTTCGTCAGGCAGAGAGGCCCGAGGAGGTGGTGATGGAAGGCCCATCCCGTCGTCACCAACGTCGTCATCCGTCCCCCTTGTGGCCATCTCTGTTCCTGTGTCATCCCTCGGATCCAGGGAAGGAGATGAAGGCTGTGAGGGCCACGCAGGCTGGAAGGGCAGTGGTGGATGAGTTCTCCTCCGCTTGCTTGGAGAGTTTCCCCGACGGTCCAGGCTCCGCTGGGTCGTCTGTTGGGGTAAGGGCAACTTTGTCCTTATCTCTGTACACAAGGCCTGGATCACGATCAAGATTGCTCCCGAGTTGTCCTGTGGCCCTGGTACCGGCTGCGACGGGCGCAACGGTTGGGGAGTGGAATCCTCCGCCTCCACGGGAACCTCGTCGGCACCACCCTCGCTTTCTTCGTCCGCCTCGTCGGGATCCCTTCCGCGGGACCGGACTTCCTCGAACCTCTTGTCCAGGATCTTTACGACTTCAGCCAGCTCCTCCTGTATCCGTGTCCGTGATGGCCACCGCCCCCCACCCCTTATTCCACCGCAGTTCTCACAGGGGTCTTATTGATGGGTTGAAAAGAGGATTCCCTCCGCGGTGGCAGGGAAACTCTGGGCCCGAGGTCACCTCCACTGGGGTAGCCTCCACAGGCTTTGCCAGGGCCGCCACGACTCCCTCGATAGAGGCCTTAGCCAGGTGAATCAAGGCCTTCATGACTTTGGACGCGCTTTAGGCCTTCACCTTGGGGGCAGGGTCGCCGCCTCGCTCCCCCTCGGCTGTCTCCGTCGGGATCGACCGGGACTTATCCCAAAAGTTACCCGGGTTCTCGTACTTCCTTTTCCCCGAGCCAGAGCGTTGGCTCGCGGTTGATAGCGTCAGTGAAAGTGCGCCCTGCCTCGCAGCCGAGGAGTCCGACCGTTCAGTGCTCCCGGTGCCCGCAGACTCGCAGTGCATTGCCTTTTGTTGGGTCCCCGGAGCGCCCTCAAAGGTCTTAGAAAACCGCTCAGACCTCTTCTTCTCACCTGCTGCTGGGCTCTTCCCCTCCAGTCAGTTATGTTAATGTTAAAGGACATTTATACCGCGCACTATCACCACCGTAGTGGTCCCTTGGCGCTCTGGCGGCTCTGAAAAAGGGGAGGAGAAGGGGTGGGTTAGTGGGGATAAGCTGGAAAAGTGCAAGAGAGCAGTGATGTGCTGTTGGCAGCCTCAGCCCAGTGGGTCCGTTGGCTGGGCTTGGGGTGTTTTACGGTCCGTAGTCGTCGCCTGCTGTTGTGCAAGTCTATGTGTGGTATGTTTTGTTGTTGCATTGTTAAGTTTGTGCGGATTGCTGCGTTTTAGGCTTGTGGTTGTGTTTGGTTAGACTTTGAGAGGTGTATGCAGAGGGATGGAATTGTTAGTTGGTTGGTTAGTTGGCACTGCTGTCCATTGCAATTATGGGATTCCATCTAGGTGCGGTACATGCTGACATATACATTTCTATCGAAATGAAACGCGAGCTAAAGTTTCAAAATTCTAAGTGTGGTGCATGTTAAGGATAACATTTCTATCTAGATGCGACACGGGCTAAAGTTAAGAATCCTGAGTGTGGCACATGCTAACAATCACATTTCTATATAGATGCGACGCGAGCTAAAGTTAAGAATCCTGAGTGTGGCACATGCTAACAATCACATTTCTATATAGATGCGACGCAAGCTAAAGTTAAGAATCCTGAGTGTGGCACATGCTAACAGTCACAATTCTATCTAGATGCGACGCAAGCTAAAGTTTTGTTCCCTACATATGTGGCACTAGCATATGCATCACAAGGCAACATTTACAATCCATTTACAGTGGTCACAATTCTTCCTAGATATGTATTATTAAAGTCTATGCTATGGAAGGCAAGGTAGAGTGACAGGGGCTGTCGATGGCGATGTCGACAGCATGTCTATGGCAAGCCCCTCTCAGGAATCAAGATCGGTATAAACTAACCCCGAGGGCCCTTCACCCGTGATATGCTGGCACCCAGGGAGAGGTTCCCTCAAGGCATGAGCACTACTGGACACCCTCCATATGCGAGGACTCAGTCAGAAAGGCCATCTAGGTGTGGTACATGCTAACATTAACAATCCCGTCTAGATGCGGAGTAGACTAGAGTCAAGAATTCCATCTAAGTGTGGTACATGCTAACATTGTTACACCTGTCCAAGTGTGACGCAAAGTAATCTTGATCGTTCTCTGTATGTGTGGCACTAGTCAGCATTGGTTAATATGCTAGTTTGTAGTGGTATGCAACATTTGCAGTTAGTCAGGACTGGATCTAGGCTGATGGTCATAAAATCTCTCTAGGTACGCAAGGTGCAGTTCTATGGCAGTTTACGCTATGATAGGTAAGGTAGAGTGGCAAGGGCTTTCTGGAGTAGAGTGATTGCTCTACTCCCCACTCATGCCACACTCACAGTTTTGTTGGTGTCTGGCTTCCTTCGCTTCCCTGCGGACACCTGCAGACACATCTTGGAGCCGCCTCTGTAGGAGCTGCCCTTTGCCTTGGGGCCCTTCGCCGCAGGGGCTGCCGGGCAGAGGGCTGCCCTGGGAAAGTCGAGGATAAAGGGGAGGTGGACCAATCAGGGCCCGGGGGATAGAGGGGGAGGCGGGACTAAGCAGGGGAAGCTTGCAATACTGACTCTTGGCCCGCGAGGGCCACGGTGAGCAGGCTCGATACAAGCCTCAGATGGCTCTTTGAAATTAGCCAATAAGGGGCCGGGGATGGGCTGGGGGCAGGAGGAGAACAAGCCAGGAAGCCGTGGGGAAAGAGGGATGCAGGCAGGGGCAGGGGGCCCAAACCAGGCACGAAATTAGTCCAAACAGAGGCCCAGGAGGGTCCCCTGTTGGATCAGCTCACCTGCAGCGCCTGGTGGAAAAGGCAGCAGCGGTGCACAGGCTCGATACGAGCCTCGGATGGCTCTTTGAAATTAGCCAATAAGGGGCCGGGGATGGGCTGGGGGACGGGAGGAGGGAGGAGGCCAAACTGGGAAGCCGTGGGGAAAAAGGGATGCAGGCAGGGGCAGGGGGCCCAAACCAGGCCCGAAATTAGTCCAAACAGAGGCCCAGGAGGGTTGGATCAGCTCACCTGCAGCACCTGGTGGAAAAGGCAGCAGCGGTGAGCAGGCGCGATACGAGCCTCGGATGGCTCTTTGAAAGTTGGTGAGGCGGATACGCCGATCCTTCATGGTGCGCTCCGACATGTTCTTGCAAAATGCACAGTCCTTCTCCACGTGCGTTTTGTCTTTGTGACGGCAGTAGAGGCATCTAGAATGCTCATCCTCCTTGAAGACATTCTGCAATCTGCATACAGGCCAGCTCCTGAACAGCTTGGATCCAGGCGTTGTGCTTCCTTTGTCCTGGGCCATGTCCACGCGGGGTAGGCCTCAAAGATCTTCTGGAATCCTCAAAGAAGCGTAACTCAACGAAAACTTCACCCTTGAGGGGCGTAGAAAATTCCGAAACGGGTCCCCGTTGATCGGAAGTAGAAACGGTAGAACTTGAGGCTCGATTGACTGAAAAAATTAGATTAAACTCTTTGAAAAAAATCACAAAACGCAGTAAAAGCTCGAGAGCTATAGCACGAGGACTCCCAACACTTGAACGTGCGGTAAAAATCTGAAGATGGCTGCAGAGGAGGGGCTTAGGTAGAGGGCAGTCATTGGCTGGGGGCAGTATGACCCAGAGACCAGTGATTGGTTATTAGGAGAAAGACAGTTCAGAAACAAAACTGAAACTGATTTTTTCTTTACCGAGGATTCCCAGCCTGACGACGGGGAATATTCATGAGCATGTGAATCCATGCCAGACCCCATGCTGGAGAAATGCACAATACCAGCTGACCCCGCCATCCCTCCCCTTATTAGTGAGGAACTTCAACTATTCAATGTTCCTGCTACCAGGAAAGTTCAATACTTCAGCCGCCCACTTGCGGCGTGGAGGTATGGGGAAGGCGAGAGACCTGGTAAGACACTGGCTACCCTGACAAGGGGGGGAATGGGGACAAGCCCAGATCACCTGCATCAAAGACGAACAGGGCACCACACACTGGTCGGACCAGCAGATACTCGACATTTTCACCAAGTTCTACACGAACCTCTACTCCCAGCCCCCCCGAGCACAGCGAACAGCTTATGAGGGACCTCCTCGCCTGTATTCCCACAACAAGTATCTCCCCTGCAACGAGGGACCAACTAGACTCTCCACTCCGCCTCGATGAGATAGTCTCTGCCATCTCAGATCTCCCCAGGGGCAAGGTCCCAGGCCCTGATGGACTCGCTGCCGAATTCTTTGAGAAACATGTCACCCTATTGGCCCCCAAGCTCTTAAAGGTGTAGGAGGAGTCCCTTCGCATATCTGCCCTTCCCCTGACCATGCGGGAAGCCGTTATCACGGTACTACTTAAAACTGGCAATCCCAGTGAGGAATGCGGGTCCTATCGACCCCTCTCACTAATTAATCTAGACGCAAAGATCTTTGCTAAAGTAATTGCGAACCGCTTTCTCCCAGTGATGACCTACATGGTCCACGAGGACCAGGCAGGCATTGTACCAGGCAGATCCACCTCCCACAACATTAGGCGGCTATTTAACGTCATGTCACGGATAGACCAGGGCTCAAGGGCGGATGCGGTCACGCTGGACACCCAAAAGGCATGTGACATGGTATCCTGGAGATACATGTGGCTGGTGCTGTAAACGATGGGCACTGGCCCTAACATGATTCATTACATTAAATTACTATACACCTCCCCAGTAGAAAGGGTGCGGGTCAATTCTCTAACATCGTCCCTGATCCCGGTTTCCAGGGGCACCCGCCAGGGCTGCCCATTCTCCCCTATCCTCTTCGCCCTAGCAATAGAGCCCATGGCAGACCAAATTAGAGCATGTCACACCCACCGGGGGATCCGTTTAAAGGACACTCCTGAGATCATACCCCTCTACGCGGATGTGTTACTGTATGTGAGGGACCACATCCACCTAGACCCAATACTACATGACATCATACGAATCGGCACCCACTCGGGCTTCAAAATTAATTATACTAAATCTGAGATCTTCCCACTCACCAGTTCCACCCAACAACCAGCCACTCAATACCCACTTTGCTGGTCTCCCACCGGGATTAAATACTTGGGGGTACATGTTTCCCTTACCAAAGACACTCTTCTCACTGACAATTACATGGAGGTGGCAAAGCAAAATGACTTGCTGCCGTTCTCTCCCGTTGTCTCTTGCTGGGAAGCTTTCACTCATCAAGATGGTGTTGCTACCTAAGTTTTTGTACACTTTCTCTAACATACCCATTTGGCCAGGGGAAACACTTTGCATATGTACATAAAATATGCGCACAGTTTTTGTGGCATTCGGGTGCGGTACGTAAGAAATGGTCCGGCATGACCCTCCCATATGAGAGAGGAGGATTCACCGCCCCTGATCTGACGCTATACTGGATAGCGGCAAAGGCCCAATATGCCTCCCATTGGTACCCCGGGACACCCACCCGCCCGCATGTCAAACTGGAAACACTTTCAGCTGACAAAGTTAATGTAATGACACTAATTTTACACCGACAATACATACGGTATACGCATGGTGCCATCTCCTTGGGCTGGCAGCTGATCAGCACCCTTATTACAAGTGGCTTCCCGTGTGGGGGTTCCCCGGGTTGGAGCCCACGCACGATGTGGCCCTCTCAACACTGGAGCACTCTGGGCTATCAGGCTCTGGCTGATTTCTGCCCTGACGGGCAGTTTATAAAACCACAGACTTGGAGGCCGGGTCGGCCCTGGAACTCCTACAATACTACAGACACGGCCCGACTTCCCTGATGACCCCCCCCCCCCCGATTCCCCAGGTATTGCCTATATCGCGAACTCAGAGGCGCCCGAGGCATTGTCTCCTCATTATATAAGCTGCTACTAACAAACTCCCCATCTCCACCCTCTGGGGTCCGGGACAAATGGGCAGAGGAGCTGGGCCTTGAGATCTCTGATAATCTATGGAGGGAAATGTGCTCGCACACCAACAAGGTCTCCCTCACCTTCCGATACCGCGCCATGCAATTTAAGCTGCTGAATAGGCTGTATTACACCCCCCTTAGGATCTCTAAATTCATTCATACTGGCTTGCACGCTTGCCCTCATTGTAGGACGGAGAAGGTAGACCATTTACACATGTTCTGGACATGCCATAAGCTGGGAGAATATTGGGGAAAAACACTATTGACATTATCAGTGATTGTTGAATGTGCTATTGATTCGGATCCTCTCGGGGTGCTATTTGGGGTGTGGAAAGCTAAGAATATTAAGAGCATGGTTAAATTTCTGAACATAAGCTGTATGGTGGCCAAGAAGTGCATACTTCAAAATTGGAAAAATTCCCCCCCGCGCCCCACATTTCAAAAATGGTTGAACTTACTTACATGGTCTCGGAACTGCAAAGAGTAATATATTGACATGCTCCCCACTCGCTCTCGCTTTAAGAACATTTGGACTGCATTTAACAGTTACCTCGACATCCAGGAAGCAAGTGAGTCCGAGAGCGGCTCATCAATGGGCCAGTAGAAGGGTACTCCAGTGTAGCGGTGTATTATGATTCATCCTGTTTTTATTTTTAATTATGTGTTGCACTGACCTGCTATTGGCAGATCGACCAATTTTGATTACTGTACCACTATATGTACTTACTGCTTGTGCATGATTACTCTGTAGTGTGTGTTCTCTGTATGCCTCTGCCAACAAAAATAAAATATTTTATTTCAAAATACACGAGAGAGAAAGCTAAAACATGGGATTATGCCTTCACTTTCTTATAAACCGTTCACTTATACACAATACCTAATGCATGCTCATGTCAGACCAATTCCAGTTTATCCTAGTCTGTAAATAAAATACTTACCTTATGAAGACGACCCTGTAATTTAAACAGTGCAAAATAAAACCACATTTTATTTACTAACTCAGTTTGTCTAATTATTTTACTCATTAAAGTAACATTTTTACTTTACCACCAAAACTTCAAAACATGTATTGCTATTACCACTGTGTGCTAATAGACTTATAGACCTTGGGAGGGGACATTATCTCTTGGGATAATGGCCATCCATAGATTGTTGGTGGGTCATTATCCCACAATAATGACCCCTCCCCTCTGTTTATAAGGCTATATTAATAAAGTAAGCAACTAATAAACACTAAACACCCCTATGTCCCCCTGCTGAAGAGCACACAGAGAACGCGTGACTTTAAAGTGAAAGGTCACTCTGGGTCTGCAGTACCGGGAATATTTCAGCAGCAATATCATTAGGTGTATTTGGAAAAAGGTAAAGAGTGTCGTCTTATAAATCACTAGGGCCTTCAAATGCAGGCCAGGGAGACAGGACAACTGCAAATACATTTTAGTCTTGTCCTTGCAGCTCAACGGTTTCAAACCAGGCTTCAAACCACTTCCTGAATCAGTGATACGGTATCGGGTTGGTGAGCAAAGCAACTGTGTCAAACAGTGCAGTTCGCAAGCAGCAATGATACAAATAAGCTTGGGATAGGCAGGTAAGGTCCACGTCGTCATAGCTCACACGCTTTTTGATGCAGGAATCAAGACGCAAAGTAGTGTCTTTGCTTATGGGATGTTAGCAGGCCCTGTCCAGAGTCTCCAGGGGCAGGGTTGTCTATGCATTGCACTTCCACACCATTGAGGATAACAGAGAGCACCTGCAGTAACCGCTATTTTCAGTGAGCAGGATCATGTTTCCAGTGAATAGGCAGCAGGTATGGCCTGTGGTCCATAGAGCAGCCTCACCCCACATATGCCCCAGGGTGGGTTGGGGAAAAGATCTTGTCTCTTGCTTTGAGGTCTCTGGTCTTTACAGTTCTGGCAGAGGTCTTTGGAGCATACCGTACTCTCAACTAGGCTCCATTTTGAATCCTCTGTCAGTAGTCCAAAGATGAATCAACTAAAGGGAAGCCCATACTAGCTATTGAATACTGGCAGACAAGTATTTGAAAGCATGTTTCTAGTCAAACCCCCAGGCAGATGTACTGTACTGAGAAGGAGGTGACACTCATTCACAGGAACATCTAAGGGGAAACTTCATGGACCCCACCAAGAGGCCGCCTGGGTGGGACCCTGGCCAGACAGACAAGCTGAGTCCACACCGCCCTGCCAGGGATGAGTCCCTGGTCATCGGGTTAACAATGATGACATCCAATTGCTCTGCGACTAAATAACTGATCTAAAGAGCCAGGGAAGACACAGGGTTATGATTTTAAGAAAGGAGTGCCTTTGACAAATGGGCATTCTACGGCCCCCCTGGAGCTGTGGATTCCAGCAGGCTGTACTCTGTAATACATGTGGCATTTGAACCTGCCTTGTCGCCACTGCAAAGCAGTTGCAGGAGCTGTCGGGAGACAGCCCCAGCAAAGTCACGAGTGCATTTTGCTTTTACTGGTTTGGAGCATTATTAAGTGGGTGAGGTCGGACTGTCTGGCCTCACCTGCAGAAACACAACTTTCTGCATAATTTTATGTATGTAAAAAAGAAAACAACAAAACGAAAGGTTGTACCTTCGTCACAGATGGCATTCTGGCACATGTCCTACCCCCCCTGTCCCCGAGCCAAAAAGGTTGCACACTACCATTCTAAGGGTTTAGCTCATACTCAAGGTGAAAATATTCACTGATGACATCTGCACTGAGGTGCTGAGAACCAGAGGCAGAATGTCCATATTTAATCTCTGTAAACATATGGACCAACGCCAACGCTTGGAATTGCACTCAATGGTGTCCCAGTTTCTTTCCCTTCTTCAGAACAGCCTGTCATTGCAGGTAGTGGGCTGTGCAGTCCCCAACGTTTTTAGGTGTGTTTCGCAGCAGAGTTCTAACAGGGAGTATTCCCCTTCGCTCACAACTCTGCCCAACTGCTGGTAGTGGCATTAAGGGGACCACTGTTGCAACACACGATTCAACAGACCATTGATATGCCTGCTAGAAGTGCACGGACACCTTCATTTGAATACCCCCCACCAGGTGACAGTAAAAATTATCTGACAAACTGGCAAATGTCCCAGTCACCCCTAAGTGACAAGCCAGAGAGATTTCAAGAGACAGGTCCTGTAGGAAACTCCTTGGCCACCAGGGAACAATCCATCTCGGGCTGCACCTGGTCTCAAAATGTTTGGGACAATCCCTCTGTTCCTGGCAAGAAACATCCTCGCTTGGGCCTTCAGCTCAGGGCAACCTGCTCAGTTCAGACAGTAGCTTCCTATTTAAAGTCTCACTGACCTCCAACACCAGTACCTTTTCTATGCCCGAATCTTCATCCATAGACCCCTCAGTGGCCACCTAGCCCTCTGCCACAGAAGCAGGCACTACAGTGGGCTTAGGATCTGAACTAGGCACTACAGGAGACTCCAGTCTCTCACACACTCCATCAGGAAGAACATCAGGGCCTAGGGCCCCAAGCGCCTCTTCACCTGATGCAGTCAGAACTCTCACTCTAGCGACTGCAGTAACTATCTCAGGGGCAGGAAGGCCATTACTTAAACATGCTTCAGGAACAGAGACATAGGCCTCATTATTATACTGCCGGAAAAAATTAAATACCGGCGGCCAGAAATGGGCAATTACCGGGTCATTACGGCCTTGTCAGACCCAGTATTTGCGTATTCCTGAGCACCTGGAACAATTCTTCCCCTATTTCCATCTGAGCCCCATAGTGCTCAAAGGGAATGGCGAAGCCAGATGCACCGGCACCGTTATCAACCGTACCCGTGCATCCCACATGCTGTGCTTGCGAGTGCTGCTCAGCCCGCCAGGTCAGACAAGCAACCGGTACCTTAATTCCCGGACTGGCAAATTTATAATGAGGCCCATTGACTGCTACACAGCCCTGGGACGTTTCCCCCTCCAAATTAACTCCATCATTGCTGTTGGACAGTGATGGAAGCCATCAAATCCCCTTCACAGGCCTGTCTGGGTCTCGTAAAATCTGTTTTACGTACGTACGTACGTACGTACGTACGTACGTACACGTACACACACACACACACACACACACACACACGTAGCTTTGTTCCAATTAATGAAGACATGTTCCAAAAAGATCTGTGTATTGGCAGGAACTTGGGTCTCATCTGGGGACACTCAGATTGAATAGGGATCCTTCAGCCGCTCCTTTGCCTTCCTTGGGGCATTTCACCTGTTAAGATGCAACAACTGAGGATGGCCTCTTCATACCAGCACAGACTATTGCCGTTTAGGTTTCCTGTGGCAGGCCAGGTTTCCCTTACTATGCATAAATACATTCTCTACACTGAAAACATTTTCTGGGTATTGAAGGTGCTGGCAAATCCACTTTTAGGGGTACCATCATGCTTTTCTGTGGTGGCTGATGCATCTTGTTTTTGAGATTACTCTTCCTCTTTTTGTGTTCTCATCTTGGAAGAATAACGAGAACCTGTGACCTTGAGTTTAATTTTATCAGAAGCCTTTTCCCGTTTTGGGTGTGGACACCAGAGCTTTTTTTTCTGGATGCATGTGTTCACATAACAGAGGGTAGCGTTTGAAATCTCCATGGGTTATGGAATATCCCTGCCCACTGGATGCTGGTGTATTCTGCCTTGCAGCTCTTAAGGATATGCTCACATGCATGCAATCAAATTACACATTTCTTCAAGTGTCAACTTTATCAGTGACCCATGCATTCAGATACTTCAGGGCTAAATGTGTAAACTCAACAAAGTTTTGTCTGCCCCTTTCTGCGAGTTCTCCAAAGCTCTTCAGATATTGTTCTGGAGTCATGCAGAACCTCTCGAGAATGTTGGCCTTCTTTCTGGAATAAATGGGCCTTTCCTCAGGAGCCAACTGCATAGTGACATCAGTACCCTGCTTCGGTAAGTGGCTCATCAGGGTTGCACCCCACAATCCCTCAAAGTTCTATAACAATAGGACCTTTAATCAAACTAACCATGCACGCATCTAATTAAAAACACTAATTATACCCCTGCGAGAACACAGAATTTAGATTTTATAGTGAAAGGGTACTCTGGGTCTTGCAGACAGAGGCAATATTTCAGTAGTGTCGAGTACTTGTTAATTCTAAAAGCTTCTCCAAAATTGTTTGGAGTAACCAAGAACCAGGACAAAGGCACTGCAATTCTAATTCGAATAACTGGGCACTTAAGGTGAGCTCTGAAGTGGGCAAAGATTGGTCCAAATCTAGTACTGCCTGAAATATAGGACTACAGCATCCCAACTCTTGAGAGCCATTTCTCCTTGCACCCTGATGCTAAAACGGATATTGCGAGGGCATATGAAGATCTGAGGAGAATCATGGGAGTTTTTTTTCTCAAAGCCAATGAAATCTGTTAGAAATGTAGCCCTAGGCACCAATCCCTGGTATGATGTTGAGTGCCGACAGGCCAAAGGTGCTCTGATCAGACAGGCTAAAGCAGTGAGAGCTGAAGGGACGGCACCATTGCGTGCTGCAAGGAAGAATTATATTACAATAATCCAAGTGAAAAAATAATTTCTTCGTATTTATTGTTTATTTGTTGGGCGCACAATACAGCAGAATTGTGCATCAAGACAAGGGGAGGAAGGAAAAGTGAGGGGGATAAAACAAAAACGTTCCTAAAAGGCCTTGAAACATTCGAAATGTGCAAGTGCTATAGTATGAGAGCATGGGGAGAAGAAATAGAATGAGGGGGGGAAGGGGCTGCAACAAACAAAATGCTCTGACTAGGTCATGAGACGATTTAGAACTTGCAAGTTCTGCGACATAAAGAGGGGAGGAGGGGGAGGAATGGGAATGCAGGAGGTGGGAAGGTAAGGTACAGAATGCAAACAATTAATAAGTGCAAGAACAAGTAGGTAAACTGCATAAGGAGAACCAGACATGCAGATGGGACAAGTAGGTAAAAAGATTAGAGTCTGGAAAAGCCTTGCCTCAAAGATTGAGGGGCTACATCAGGTATGCAGACACTAAAGACTTTGGTAGGTAAGTGACTTCAGCCTGGAAAAGCCACGCCTCAGGGCTTGAGGGACTTCATCACGCGGGAAGGCAGGCAAAGCAACAAGGTCACAAAGTCAATTCGAGGTTGAAGGTAAGTCAATGCAGAGCACAGCAAAGATCCAGAGTCAATAAAAAGGTTTGAGGTAAGTGCAGTGCAAGCACAGCAAGAAGCCAATAGCCAAACGAGGGTTGAAGGTAAGTCGGTTTATAGTGATATTTTCGAATGTCATAGTTTCGAATGGCAAAGTTTTGAATTAAAATGAGTCGAAAGTTTTTAATGGGGGGTCCCTCCAAACCCTGGTTTTTTACCCCTTAACACCCATTTTAGTTAAAAAAAAAAAAATACTTTACCTACAAAAAAATGCGTTTTTTTTAGAATCTTCTGTCATTCGAAACTATGTTTTCGAAAAGATGACTGGATACCGGTAAATCAATGCAAAAGCAAGGATCCAGAAACCGCTGGTGGTTGCAGCAAGGTAATGCATAAATACAGGATGCCAGCATCAAACCAAGGGTAAGGATAAGTGAGGCGTGAAGAAAGTAGAGCAAGGAGGAGTAGTCTACACACCGCTGACTACCATACCCATATCAAAGAGCCAAGGTCAGTGGGGAGGAAAGGGAGGGAAGCACAAAGAGGCCCAGGCTGCAAGATAAATCCCAGTGAGTGAAGGAACGCAAGGGGAGATCGAATTAAGAGCAGGGACAGCAACTAAGAAGGAAAAAGGGAGGCAGCTCAGGGGAGGGGAGGGAAGGGAGAGAGCCACAGAAGAATACCAGAATGATTTGTGAGACTCACTGCTGCAGGCACTGAAAGAAATGGGAACACAAAAAGGTTCTGTGAATTTATGAGTGTAGCATGGCCCATTGAGCATAATCGCCTCCTAGGGGCCATTCCAGAAACCATGTGGGAAACCACTTTATGAATTTATAGAAGGAGAGATGACCAAAGAAATATCTATGAGAAACCTGATTGTAATAAGCCATCCTTGCGACGAACACAATCTGCTGATTCCCACCTGGTCTTGCAGAAAGGCTACCGCAATCATCGATTATATCCATCCATCTCCAGCATTGAACAACTTGCTACTGGATAATAAATACTCCCTTCCAATAAGAGCGACCATTGCATGCTCATGATTTGTGGTGCTGGCTTGTGCGAACAGATCTCGAAACCCCCTGTCCCGCTTTTGGAATTTACAGGATCAAGTTCCAGACTAAGAATCAGCCTAAAACCTCTAGCCTCCCTGCCACAGACTTTCCATCAAACAATTATGTTAGATGAAGCAAAACTAAATTATGACTGGATACTGATACCCTTCCAGACAAAAGGAATTATAGCAGAGAAGTCCGCACAAATTCACCATTACAATCTAGAGCTGGTAAATAAAAAGAAAACCTTACGTTTAAACCTTCAAAAATGGAGAAAGATCCTCATCCCAGAAAATCTGAAAAAAGCAAAACAAGCTTACCGCAACTGGAAAAAACATATGTGATGACCCTGCAACAAACAGATGCGGAAGCCACGCTAACAACTCTCAAAAGTAAGAACCTGAGAAAACTATGGAACCTGCTTAACAACAACGTCCGACATCAACAACTGATGGTCTCCAATGTGTCTGAATAGAAATGGATCTCACATTTCTCTAGCCTTTACACAGCTCGGATTCCAGAGGAAAACACTAGTTTCAAATCAATGGACCATCACTTGGGATAAACACCACTTCTTGGAGATGAACAAAAAACGTAATGCCTCTCGAGCTCCCGGACCCGACGGCCTATCCAACGCCACCCTGAAACAGCCTCCGGAGACATGGGCAAATCTAATGGACCTCCTTCTGATGCTAATCAATATATTAAAACAGATACCTGGAACAGAGCAGTGTTGATCCCGATTTACAACCAAGGAGACAGAGACGTTCCGTCCAATTTCAGATCCATTGCTCTCCTAGACCCTCTGGGAAAACTGTTTGCCACATACCTCCTTCAAAAACGTACTGCTTGGGCTAAAGAAACAAACCGTTTCGATACCCGGCAAACAGGCTTCACCCCCAATGTGGGTACAAATGTGAATCTCCTGATTCTAAATCTAATAAAGCACAAAGCCATAAGAAACAACTTCCAAGTGTATGCCGCCTTCATACACTTGCATATGGACTTCGATGCTATAAACAGAAACAAATTCTGGCAAACACTTGCAACATGGAAATGCCCTCTGGAGATCAGTGAACTTATCAAGCTACTCTATTCCAACACTTCAGTCACCATCAGACTTGCAAAAGGAGGAACCACCACAGACGAAATAAGAACTTGTAAAGGACTAAAACAAGGATGTCCCCTTGCTGCAACGTTGTATAATCTACACACCGCTGACTACCATACCCATATCAAAGTCGATATACTCAACCCACCGAAAATCAACTCCCTTCCGACTGCATACCTCATGTATGCAGATGACATTGTACTGCTGGATAAAACCCCTTCAGGACTTCAAGAAAACCTACGCATGACAGAAAAATACATGATTTTGAATGAACTCCAGATTAATGTCAAAAAACCCAAATTAATGACACTAACTAAACATCCAAGTACAAACAATCGACATAGGCTCACAAATGTCTTCTTGGATAACAATCCTTTGGGAGGTAGTTACCACCTTTATATACCTCTGAAACAGCTTGGGTGAGTTTCCTAGAAGGCAAGATTCTAATGTTAGCCAGACAAGGAGTGATGCTACACAGACGCTATGGCAAATTCTCCTTAAAACCCATCATTGCGTTCTAGCGTCAAAAGGTCATCCCCACTTTTACTTATGGGAGCGACGCAATGATTACTGCAACACAGCTAAATTGGCAAACCCTTGGAGCCTCCTTTTGGCGGAAGATCTTGAAACTCCCTAACAGCTATCCCAGGGCCAGAATACGGTTTGAAGTAGCCCTGCAATCTCTCACCTCAATTGTGCTGTGGAAGCAGATGGATCTCTTGCGTAAACTGATAAATGAAGACACAACACCGGCAATTCAAATCTTGCAAGAGATCCCGCATGCCATGAACACCTCGGTGAAGGCATGGAAAGCAGCCCTACTCCAACAAATGGCAAATGAAGACATTACCACAGAAATGCTCATTAATCGCCCCCAACATGCCAGGGTAAAGATGCAGCAAAATGATTGGACAAAAACAACAGAAGAAAAAACTAGATACAGCATGAATCTGCAATGTCTAACTGACATTCGTGCAATCAATGAACTTCTGCGATACCTGGCACTTTTTCCAGACCCAGTCATCCGCACTGCATTTAAGAACATTCGTCTAAATACATTCCCGACTAGACAAAGACTAGCCAACATTAGACAAATATCGAAGTCGGGGCAATTCTGTCGATTTTGCCTGGACAAAAACACCCCGAAACGCTGAACCATCTAATCATGATATGCCCCACCCTTGCCGCCAAGAGAGCCCTCTTTGGAGACCTATTCAAGGTAACGGCTCAGCAAGAAGAAGGTGGTTCCAGATGGACAAACATATTAAGAGGACAAGACAGGAAACCGATATATACAGTTGTTCAACTCCTCACAGATATTTTGGATCCTATAAAAGAACTAAACCCATAGACCATAACTTGAGGAAAATTCCCCTTTTTCCCCCCTCTGCTTTCTCCCTATTCTCTCTTTTGCAATATTTGATGAACTTTCTTTTGCAACATTTGATGAACTTTCCCTGCATGAGACAACAGACGAAAATCTTTAGTGGTCCATGAGATATATCGTCATGAACTCAAATGAAAAGTTTATGTAAAAACTATCATTTTAAATAAAATAATAAAGGAGATATGAGCTTTTGATAGTGGCCGTGTTAGTGATCGTTGCACTGGGCTTGCTCTGTCCACTTCAGTCTCACGGAGGGAAAAGTAGGGATCGCCCTGGAGTCTCAGAAGTTGGGCAAGGCCCCAAGCCCGGAAAGGATTCCGGCGGACTTTTTTGGCAGTCGATTTGTGTTCCTTATCACACAAGAATTTTGAATGCTGCTTTGAGTATGAATAGAGTCCCGAGTCCTGGACTCAGGCAGTCATAGTCTGCATCTTCACAAAGGGAAATAGAGGGGATCCAGCAAATTATAGGCCCTCCTCCCTTCTTGATGCTGGGCACAAAATCTTTGCTAAGGCACTCTGGGACATCTTGAGGCATGGGTACGGGAGTCTGCAGTCTTGAGCCATATCCAAGCAGGTTTTCACAGGGGAGTTAGTACTGTGGATCAGTGCTTAAGACTACGCCTCCTCTGTGATAAATACATAGCCCTGAGGGGAATGCCAATTCATGCTGTCTTTAATGACTTATGGACGGCGTTTGATAAAGTCCCAGGATCAAGGCTTTTGGCCATCCTGGCGAACATGGGCATTCCTTGTGAGCTATTGATTGCCATTAGGACTTTGCATGTGGATAATGGTTCAAGGATACGCTGGGGGTTGGTCCAAAGAAACGCTCCACCACCCTCCCCCCTCCATACCATGCAAGCACAGCAAAGCCGCCTCAACTAGCTGGCCCAACGGCACAACAACCATTTTGCCACCACCCCGAACGGTGCACCAGCACCCTACCAAGGGGCGTGTGTGCTTAGTAAAAATATTTTCTCTTGCCCGGGGACAGACACTCTCCCCGACTAGGACTGCCCACAGAGAACAATTGCATGTCCAGTCCTATCCACTACCTTGCATCTAGAAGAGGAACCACTGGTGGGGGCAGGGATAGGGAACAAACAGTTCATCTTTATGGGGGACCCGCGGGTGGAGAATCAAGCATATGTGAAGGTGATTTTCCATTATCTGGCCAAACTCTCAAGAAGCAAGGGTTCTCTGGGGCTGTAGTAACGGTTCCTTATACAGAAGATTTAGATGTCAACATAGGGGGAAAAACAGTGCGGGCACCCCTACTATTCTATGAAAGTTCCCCGTCAATTTACTGGAACGAGATTTGCTCAGCAAGCTAAACATGACAATATCCTTTACTGAGAGAGGAATTGTCTGCTCCACCCCTGGCATGTGCTCCCTCAGCAGAGCAATGCCATTATTACAAACCATGGCCAATTAAATAAAAGGTGAGGGGAGTACCAGTAAATTCCGACATGTTTGTGTACGGGATCAGGGTCTTGGCTAGAGCAGTGCCCGAGCTCACAAGGAAAGAATGGAAGGTGCCCTCTGATTTTGTGTTCCGCCCTGTAGCTGCCCCTGAGATGGTTACTGGCACAATACTGTCCTTAGATCTAGTAGGAGTGCAAGTGTCTACAGGGAGAATAGTGGCAATAGGGATTGGCATGCATGGATGAGTATGGCACACAGTGTTGTGCATTGACCCAAATATGCCATTGCATTAGTACACTAACGAAGAACTGTTAACTGATGACAACAATGATGGGGAAATTATCTTAGAAATAAGCATCCCCTGCAAAGTGATGGTACATTACAGAAAAGTACCAAGCCCTCTCATGGCTGTCGTCAGCGCACCACCTTCTTTCTATGACAGATATGCGACAAGTGCCACCTCACCTGTGGACCACCAACCCCCATGATGTGGGACTATTGAGAGACGTGACCCCTGTAAAAAATAAGTCAGGATCGATATTTCCCACGGTCAAGCAATACCCCCTGTCCAGAGAGGCAGAGGAAGTGATCCAAGAAACATTACGTGCACTACTAGAGCAAGGGATAATTGTCCCCTCAAACTCTCCATGCAATACGGCCATGTACCCCATTAAAAAAGCGAGAGGGAGATTGTGGCGTATGATACAGGAACTTTGCCCACTGAACAATATCATCCAAAAGGAATTTCCTCTTGTCCCGAATCCCGCTTCCATTTTGTGTAGCATTCCTAAACAGGCCACCCACTTCACTGTGGTCGATTTAAAGAATGGCTTTGTCTCAGTGCCCCTCGATCCAGGTTCACAGTATCTCACAGCATTTACACTGGGTGAGAGGAGGTATGAACATTGTCTACTACTCCAGGGGCACTGCGAGAGCCCCAGTACACTCAACAGGATATTGCACGAGGATCTCGGCAACATTGAAGTCCCGAGCACCATCATTCAGTACATAGATGACGACCTAGTGTGCAGTGAAAGGGAAGTTGTCAGAGGTTCTATTGTCCTCTTACAGTTACTCGCCCAAAAGGAATACAAGTTAGACAAGAAGAAATTGTAATGTATGACTGAGGTCCTGTACTTGGGCCAATTAATTTCAAAAGACAGCAAAAGAATTATACCCGACAGGGCGGCAACAGTATGCGCCTAAGCCAGGCCACACGTAGTAAAGGACATGCAGAAGTTCCCCAGAATATGCAATTACTGTAGGGAATGGATATAAGATCATGCAGCCTACACAAGGCCCCTATTGCAAGGTATAAAAGAAGCACAGAAAGACAAGACACACATAATTTGGACAGCAGAAATGCAGACAGCATTCAACAACTTAAAATAATTGATCAGCACGGCCCCAGTTCTAGCCACACCAGATTATGAGCGAGAGTTTTATCTGTTCTCGCACTCCAATGGGACCCTAATGACAGCTGTACTGACACAAAAGCCCTCCATGGGTCACAAACCTCTGGCATATTACAGCAACACACTTGATTCAGTAATGCAGGGTAACTTCGCTTGTGAACAGGCTCTTGCAGCTGCCGCCTTTGCCATCAAAAAAAGCTCAACAATTGTCATGGGGTGCTCTGTGACCCTTTACATGGAACACTCCTTATTCACCATACTTGAAAGATCAAAATCCACCCTCACCACACAAAGGGCGTCGGCCTATTAGATCATCATCTTGAGCCCCAATATTCATGTGGTAAAATGTAAATCAGTAAACCCAGCAATGTTCCTCACAGTGCCATGCACTGAGCAAAATATGCAAGAGCATGATTGTGCCACCTATGAGGGAGAATGAGATGCTATTCCTAAAGTAAGGGAAAATGCACTACAGGAAGGAGAAGTGTTCTTCGTAGATGGATCAGCATCCATTTGCCAAGAAACAGGTGAAAAACATGTTGGGGCAGCAGTAGTAAGAATGAAAGAAGAAGAATATGAAGTAATGGTTAAAAAACGCCTGCCCATGCAATAATCAGCCGAAGCTGCAGAGCTAGTAGCACTGATTGAGGCTCTCCATGTAGCGAAAGGATGTGCAGTGACAATATATTCAGATTCAGCATACGTACCCACTACGGTACATGCTGGACTATCCAGATGAAGGAGGGGGGGGAGGGGTGGTGGTTCAGGAGAGCGGATGGGTCCCCAGTACAACATGCAGAGTTACTGAATAAATTAATTGAAGCACTCGCGGAACCATCTGTTGTAGCCGTAGTTAAATGCCAGACCCATACACAATGATTTGAATTGAGAAATGCAGCTGCAGACACGGCAGAAAAAGAAGCAGCATATCTCCCTATACCTATGAGTACAGAATGCATATTAGTGAGCAAACAAGAAAAGCAAAAAGCAGCCTGTCACAACGTAATACCAACTGCACAAATAAGCTATAGAAGAGAACCCCACCGAAAGAGCAAGAATTATGCGCAAAATGATGGTGCACACAGTCGCCCACTGATCTAATGTGGAGACAGGACACAAGGAAAGTTGTTATGCCCATAGAACTACTGTCATTCGAGCAATTGCATTTCCCAGCCATACTTCAAAACAGCACATAGCAGCTGATCTCCAAGATTGGTTTATCCCAAATCTTCAGCAATACCTCAACAAAATGGTGATTGAATGCACCACGTGCCAAGTGTTTAACTCGAGCATGACCCCAAGAACACAGAGATACGCTGCCCTGCCCTGTTGCCCCCTTCCGTGGCTGCCCATTGATTATGCAGACATGGGAGAGAGATGTAATGGAACCAGATATTTGATCATGGTCGTGTGTCGCTTTTCACGATGGATGGAAGCAGGGCCCTGCGCCCACCCAGATGAAAGTGTGCAGCCAAGTTCCTCGTCAGAGAGGTATTCCCAAGATGGGGGACATGTGAAGTCATACAATCTGATAACTGAACTCATTTCGTCAATGATCTGTTCAAAGAAGTGGCGTGACTGCTAGGAATAAAACACAAAATGTGTTTGATTTACCACCCACAAGCGAACAGATTTTCGAGAAAATCGACGGCCTCCTTAAGAGTAGGTTATCAAAACTGTGTCATTCCCTAAAGAAGAACTGGGTATACTGCCTACCCTAAGCCCTCTTACAGCTGTGCACCCAGCCAAGCAAGGACCACCACCTATTCCCCCATGAAATAGTCACTGGTCAACGCATGCAAACGCCATTGTCATCAGTGAGAAGAGTGCCTGATGCACACTGAACAGCAACTGCACTAGGAGAAGAATTTAAAGAATATTTCATGCAGCTCACACGGGCAGTGAGATGCATTGCCAAACAAATTACTCACCCATTCACTAGAAACAATGAGACATACAACAACTGCAGCATCAGACACCCCAGCACAACCAATGATGCCCGGAGTGTTAGTGAATGTACAGAGCTTTGTACAAAAAAGGAACTCACCAAGATTCCATGGACCCTATGAGGTGATCTACTGTACCCCCCTTGCTGTAAAAGTAAAGGGAGTACGGTACTGGATCCGTCTCTCAGACGTTAGAAAGGCACACGATAGTGTAGCACCTGAAACATTGGATAACAATCAAATGCACGCCGCAGTACCTTAAAGGGTTACTGGAGATGAGAGATACCGGGAACGATGTAAATAATAAGAGTGACATGTAGTGCGAAATGTAAATTGATCTGTAAATAATGTTCTCTCTCTTTTTTCTCTTTCTCGCCTTGATATCTCGTCCCGTCTAAAGATTTATTAGTTTCCGCACCGTTTTATCATTTCTTTAGGTGCAACGATGATGTAGTTAACGCCACTTAATGTTAATATTCAGTAAGATAGCAGTAGGAATAAGTTAAGTGCAACTAGAGCCTACAGTTCTGACTGTGGGCTGCACTTTGTTGCTATATACTTCACAGTAACTAGGTTTGTTTTGGGCATCTATTGGGGAGTATCTTTTATCTGGTGGACCATATAAAAGAAGGGAGGGAGGGGTAAGATGGAGGGGAAATAGACATGGGTCTTTAAATTTAATAAAGATTTGTGTTTTGGGATATTTGTCGGTACAACTTCTCCTGTTGGCGACCAAGATGGGTTTAATTTGGCCTCTCAGCCGTGTCGCATCCTATGTGGCACTCGTTGGAGGAACCAATCCCCTGCCTCCTTGGTTACTAATATGTATAGATAATCTGCCACTCAAGAATTGCGCCACACTTGTTAGTTCAATATTTTCAAAAGAACATTTCTTTTTATTCCTTATTTGCCCTTTAAATTCTTGTTAACACGTGTTTCGGCTACTCAAGAGCCTTTCTCAAAACAAAACAGGGCTTGATTAGGTACATGTCATATTCTATTGGCACAATTATTATTTAGTGTTCAAAAAATGTTTGTATTCAAAAAGGTTCAGGCAAGAAAAAAAGGAAAAGAAGAAAAGAAAGAAATAGGAAAAAAGGGGGGGTTATGCAATATTAAGTCACATGTATTTTGAAAAATAAATAATGAATAATGAATAATTCACAAATGCAATACATCGCAATACAAATAGTTAAATCAAAATGTGCATCCAAATCATAATGAATACAAAACAATATAAGTGATAAAAGAACAGTAAAAGATACAAAATAATAATGGAGAATAAATAAAATAAACAGAGAAACAGAAAAAATACATTGTTTTAGAATAATTCCTCATACATAAATCCACATTTTATATTTATGGTTTCAATATTAAACACAAAATCTCATTTGTATTATTTCTATAATGATTCTATCATGTATTATAGTCTACAGTATCGTTCCCTCTAATGGGTTGTAGTAAATCTACATTCGACACACAGTGATAAATCCATATTTGAGCGCAATACATAGAACAGTAAAGATCTCTTACCCGTTAATTCCATAAGTCCCGGGTAAATCCCTATAGTAAAAATAATGCAGAAAGAAATATTTCCAATCCAATTGTTATTGGCACACAAAAATCGAATCTATTAATTCTCCAAAGGTTTTGGTTAGACTCAACCTTTCGTATGACCATGAATTCTAACCTTCCACTTGAAAGTCCATCACATCTACCTCGCCACTCCACACCTTAATTTATCAACAATTTCGGTTTGTCTTATTCGGTTTCACAGTCTCCCCGTTAGCAAAAAGCCCCCGATCAGAATAAACTCCCATATGGGTATTTGGATCGCCCGACTGCGGGCGTGCAAAAACGTCTCTTTTCCCTTTCGTTCGGGGACCCACCCTTGATGGCTTACCTGCAGCTTAGTAACAATCCGTCTCCTCGCGTCGGCCTCGAACAGAAATGAGCCGCCGCGGGGATCCACCATGCAATGTATAGCATCACCAAAGTTACGCGAATCCTCCTTCTTCTCTTTCTAACATCGTTTTACAGAGCGGCCATATTGGAAATGTTAAGAATGCACGTATCATCCATTCACTTAATCATTATTTGTATCATGATGGTGTGTCATATTTCCCATCTCCCATTCACGTATTAAAATAAATTAATATATTTCTGAACGGACATCTACCCTTTATTATAGGCCAATTTGGAAATATATATATGAAACAAATTTTTGTTGGCCCCTAGAAATTAAATTCTTGTTATTATCCAAATAGTGTTCCGACTCAGTTTGTGTCGAATGTGATTAGCCACTAACCACCCTTACATAACATTATTTCTCAATTAATCTTGATACAAATAAATGTTATTGAAAGGACTCGGCATTACAAACTACCTTTGCATATCAAATTGTTTATCATTTTTATACATTTTACATGTAAAATCAAGGTTTCAAACCATAAAGAATAACATCCATTTCAGTATCCATTTGTTTCCTTCTACCAGAAATAAAATATCATGCCCTAACAGTGTCCTTTCATTTCATGACATGTATGAGCATTATCAAATCAGAGGAAATGTCCCATCTCATTATCATGATTGAGACCAAACTCAATCGATCTAAATTTGCATATCAATCTGGCTTCCCTCTGTCTTAGTTTCTCCTCTATGTTTCCACCTCTTTTCCCCATTCGTATCTTCTGCAATCCAATAAACCTCAGAGTTTTTTTGTTTTCCATTTGATGTTGGAGCTGCCAATGTTGTGCCAGCGGTAATGTTGCATCCTGGCTTCCAATGGATGAAAAATGTTCTCTTATACGAAACCTCGTTTCCCTAATCGTGCTTCCAATATAGATCATCTTGCATGGACATATTATTGCATATATTGAGGTTTATTGGATTGCAGAAGATACGAATGGGGAAAAGAGGTGGAAACATAGAGGAGAAACTAAGACAGAGGGAAGCCAGATTGATATGCAAATTTAGATCGATTGAGTTTGGTCTCAATCATGATAATGAGATGGGACATTTCCTCTGATTTGATAATGCTCATACATGTCATGAAATGAAAGGACACTGTTAGGGCATGATATTTTATTTCTGGTAGAAGGAAACAAATGGATACTGAAATGGATGTTATTCTTTATGGTTTGAAACCTTGATTTTACATGTAAAATGTATAAAAATGATAAACAATTTGATATGCAAAGGTAGTTTGTAATGCCGAGTCCTTTCAATAACATTTATTTGTATCAAGATTAATTGAGAAATAATGTTATGTAAGGGTGGTTAGTGGCTAATCACATTCGACACAAACTGAGTCGGAACACTATTTGGATAATAACAAGAATTTAATTTCTAGGGGCCAACAAAAATTTGTTTCATATATATATTTCCAAATTGGCCTATAATAAAGGGTAGATGTCCGTTCAGAAATATATTAATTTATTTTAATACGTGAATGGGAGATGGGAAATATGACACACCATCATGATACAAATAATGATTAAGTGAATGGATGATACGTGCATTCTTAACCTTTCCAATATGGCCGCTCTGTAAAACGATGTTAGAAAGAGAAGAAGGAGGATTCGCGTAACTTTGGTGATGCTATACATTGCATGGTGGATCCCCGCGGCGGCTCATTTCTGTTCGAGGCTGACGCGAGGAGACGGATTGTTACTAAGCTGCAGGTAAGCCATCAAGGGTGGGTCCCCGAACGAAAGGGAAAAGAGACGTTTTTGCACGCCCGCAGTCGGGCGATCCAAATACCCATATGGGAGTTTATTCTGATCGGGGGCTTTTTGCTAACGGGGAGACTGTGAAACCGAATAAGACAAACCGAAATTGTTGATAAATTAAGGTGTGGAGTGGCGAGGTAGATGTGATGGACTTTCAAGTGGAAGGTTAGAATTCATGGTCATACGAAAGGTTGAGTCTAACCAAAACCTTTGGAGAATTAATAGATTCGATTTTTGTGTGCCAATAACAATTGGATTGGAAATATTTCTTTCTGCATTATTTTTACTATAGGGATTTACCCGGGACTTATGGAATTAACGGGTAAGAGATCTTTACTGTTCTATGTATTGCGCTCAAATATGGATTTATCACTGTGTGTCGAATGTAGATTTACTACAACCCATTAGAGGGAACAATACTGTAGACTATAATACATGATAGAATCATTATAGAAATAATACAAATGAGATTGTGTTTAATATTGAAACCATAAATATAAAATGTGGATTTATGTATGAGGAATTATTCTAAAACAATATATTTTTTCTGTTTCTCTGTTTGTTATTTTATTTATTCTCCATTATTATTTTGTATCTTTTACTGTTCTTTTATCACTTATATTGTTTTGTATTCATTATGATTTGGATGCACATTTTGATTTAACTATTTGTATTGCGATGTATTGCATTTGTGAATTATTCATTATTCATTATTTATTTTTCAAAATACATGTGACTTAATATTGCATAACCCCCCCCTTTTTTCCTATTTCTTTCTTTTCTTCTTTTCCTTTTTTTCTTGTCTGAACCTTTTTGAATACAAACATTTTTTGAACACTAAATAATAATTGTGCCAATAGAATATGACATGTACCTAATCAAGCCCTGTTTTGTTTTGAGAAAGGCTCTTGAGTAGCCGAAACACGTGTTAACAAGAATTTAAAGGGCAAATAAGGAATAAAAAGAAATGTTCTTTTGAAAATATTGAACTAACAAGTGTGGCGCAATTCTTGAGTGGCAGATTATCTATACATTTAAATTTAATAACCTTCCACAAGAATAAAACCAGAAAAACCTCAGAGACTGAATTATCTGTACCGAATGAGAATACATCGATTGCATTGAATGCATTGAATGTCACGCTGCCTGCATCATGTTTACAGTTTCACAAGCTACCTCACAACCTAACAATGTCTACCTCAATGCTTAATGAAATATATAATGTGCTCCACACTACATTTCCCAATATATTAAGTTCCTTCTCCCCCACTACAGATACTAACGTGAATGTAGATACTGATATTTTTCCAATTTATAGCCAGCAGTCTATAGCATTACCTACCCTCAATACCACATGTAATGGCTCCCAATCCATGTTGTGCAGTAGCTTAATGGTTCACTTGTTACCTACAAATGTACAGAGAACATTATGTAACAATGACAGATTGTGTAGACGTTTGACAGGGAAACAACAATCTCCCTTGCGCAATAGAAGGAAGAAAAGACAGGCATGTCAACACAGATACGATGCCTACCATGGTTTGGGACTAGATAAGGTAGCAGACCTTTGTCATCTTGGGCAGTCTAACAGCTGGTATTCTGATACGAGTGCCACAGGAAAACGAACGACCAATGGAAGTTGCTACGTGTGTTCCTTAATTCCGCATGCGCCTGGGGCGCCCAAGGTTTTAGTGTCTCAAGAAGCCCCCTTAGTAGAGGCTCAATGTCTCATCCACCTGGCACTATGTAGGATAAAGAGCTCCTTTCAGGAACACACTATAAACATGATGTTCCTCCCGCCAGATGAGAAGATTTGCAAAGAGGGATCGAAAGGTCCGAAATGGTTCAAAGAACCAATCCTGGCCATCGAGGGAACAAGCTTTGCGGAAAATAAACAGCAGGACTCAACCTACATGTGCAAAGCTGAGGGACTGCATGGCCTGTCAGATGAAAGGCTGGAGTTGGTGGAAAAGACACGCGCGCAAATAAGGACAGAGCATATCACAAAGCAGACATGGGTCACAACCCTTGAAAAACTGATCAAGGTCCAGCAAGAAGAGAATTACGAACTTTGTTTCTATGGGGAAGGAAAAGTGTCCATGGGTTCTAACACATGTGGCAACAGAACCCTCAACATCCCTGATCTTCGGAAAAGCACTGCTGCACTAATAGACTATTACTGAGTGAGCGGCAAAAAGGCATACTTGCACCTCCCACCATCTTGGAGGGGCTATTGTGCACTTGCAACACTACATTCTGCGCTGCTGGTGATACCTGAAGAGCACAAAGGGGGGGGCCGTGCCTCCAGGACAGCAAGGGGCACCTCTGTCAACAGAAGCACAACCCCCCATCTTTCGAATATTCCCCAAAAGGTGAGCAACGTGATCATCTGTTCCGAAGAAAGCGCACCTCGAACTACCTGTCTCAAGAGTGATCTGATCTACTCAAACAGATACCCGATGAATACAAACTTAACTCGGCAGAGACATTCTTTGCATCACTTGTGCCCAGCGTCCAAGCAAGGGCGAATGCCAAATGGTTGTAGATCGTCAGGTGGGAACACATCTAGCTGGCAAATGACACAGAGGAGGGTTTCAACGTTATCAAAGTGGATCTACGAGCACTCAAAATGACAATGCAAAAAATTGATGTGTTGGAGCTTCTCACTGCTATGGAGGGTGGTGCTGAGAACAGGACACTATCACACGTGATCGCAGCAGTTTATGAACTTGGTGTAAAAAGGAGAAAAGAAGGAGGGGTGGAAGACAATAACTGGTACAGTATGGAATTCAACTGGGAGCCCTCATAGCTTGGAACAATCATGAAGATGCCGATACCAGTCATCGTGTTCCTCCTGCTGAACTACTGTGTGTGCCAGTTAGAGCTGATATGCTGCACAAAAGCGGTTCTGAGTAGTGCGATGATGATGATGATGGTGACTATTGGTAATAGAAATAATAACAAGGTTGATACTAAGGAAGCGCAGGTACAAACTGGGGAAAGCGATGAGGCTAAATATCATATGTTGGCAATATACCAGACTAGGGATGAGGTAGACAATTACTATCATACCACAATCAAACAACCCCAAGATCTCGAAAAGTACAGGATGTGTGGGTCGACCTAGATGGGGATGGGGGATGTATTTACATGGCATGTACTCCTGAAGAATATGCTCAATGTGGGGAGAGTTTAAGAAGCGTGTGTAGAGCATGGATGCCCATAAGAGGTACCCCTGCATGGGACGAAACAGTAAGAAGGGCTGAGGAGCGTTGAAATACTGGGGGAGGGTATTTGTTACTTTAGAAGTAACGAAGGGGGAAATGTTGGGAAGGAGATGGTCCTATTCCACCCCCCTCGCCTTTCCGAGGGTAAATACATTACGAGTAGGTCAAGGGGGGGGAGAGACACCCACCCCCCAAGGCACGTCCCCTCATAATACAGAGACTTAGACGAATAACATAGTTCACACTCCCGACAGCAGACACCATTTGGTATTAAACCAGAAGCCATCTTTTTACTAAGCCCGATAAACCGTCTCTCTGTAAAACTCAGCTCTGCCATCCCCAGCACCTCCAACAGAGAGCCCAAGACATCGCCACCCCCTGCCAGCTCCACGCGAGCCTTTTTCTCACGGAAGTCCAGCCATTTAGGGTTGCAATTGTTTAGTATCGCTTCCACAGAATGTGCTCTCTGCAGAGCGTGAGACCGAAACAGGCCCCAGCACAAGTGCCCATCCATCTCCACTAAACTGCCTGTGCCCTCGCAACCCTCACCCTACCAGGTCAGAGCCCACAAGTCCCAACCCCCCAATCTCTTTCATGCTGATACACACCTGACCCCCTTGCACTGACCATTCCAGAACACCCACCGTAGACTTAATCCTGTGCGGCAATATATTCCCCCAAATGCAACACACGTCTGCTTGTATCATGAGGCACCAGGAAAGGCAGACTGTACCTCAAGCCCCTGGGGTGGGCACCTAGGAGAGGGAACTGAACTATCAAAGGAGCCCTGAATGTGTAGGTCGGCATGCCCTTATATTATTCCCTCTTTCCTAAGCACCCCCATGCATGTGATGATCAAGTGTCCACCATTATTTGTGATTTGTTAGTTCCTGTTGTTTAGCTTAGATAGCATTGTTGTGCCTCTCTGCCCTGACCTTCACTGCGAAGATGAGCTCAGCCGACCACGTACACCATGATCGACTGAGAAGCAACAACCAATGGAGTATAGGAATCCCATAAGGAGCTGGGTTTAGTATATGTTTCCAGCAAATCAACTATGCTGATGTGTTACCTATGTATGTCGTCACTTATGACACTTTGTGCCTTTTTAATGTGCTGCCTGTGTAATTTTTAGCAGAGCTTTCTCGGGCAGCAAAGTTCTTTGCTGGGATTTTTTATTATATAAATCTTGTCATCCTTGCAACTCATTTCTTCGTCTCATTCCCTGACATGGTGTGTTATCTTTATTTTTGCATTTTTATGGAGGACACGTGTGTGAGTGGGTGCCTTCAGCTTGCATGGGCATTTTGCCCCTGGCCGCACTGAGGAACAAGTGGAATCATGATGCTACTCCAGTATGCCCACTATGCAAGATCACAATAGAAAATATGGCCCACTTTGTCCTGCTCTGTTCATATTATGGAGACCTGAGGAGAAGATCTTTAAAGTCTCTCCTGATTGCATGACAGATCCGCACAGTGGCAGAGGCCTTGTCCCTATGTTTAGCAGCCAAGGATTCAGCTGAAACCTTTGCTATGGGTTGGTTCCTATGAGGGCCTGGAGAAGAACCAAATACACTGGTTGGCCTAGGGAGGCCTTTGGCCGGACTACTATTCTACACTTTTATTTTTCGCTCTAAACCTCATATAGTAGTAAAGAGGGCCCAGAGTCAGAAGAAATGTAACTAGTTGCTTGATGGAGCCTAGCCATTCTAATCGTTTATTAAATTATTTAAAGTGACTGTATACCTGCATCTGGCCTGTAACTCTCCAAATGGTCAATTTGCTTATTTTAATCCAGATCTGTTTAATCATATTTAATTGTGTTTTTTAATGATCAGCACCAGAACTATTTGATGTTGTACAGCATTTGTATTGTTATGTATCACATGATTGACTCTTATGGCAAATATTTACCGAAATAAAGTACAAACTAACAAAATAATTCAGTAGCAATGACATTAAAAAGAGATCTTTGGAAAAAGATAGAGAGTGGGGGCTTAACAGTCAATGAGGCCCTGGAATGTGGACAGGAACATTGCAAATAGCTCTCTGTCAAGATATACTTCAAGACACTGAGACAGTGATTCAACGGTGGATTAATGAGCTAAGCAACTGGGTCCTATACAAGATGCTGTTGCTGATTGTGAACCGCATGTGCCACGAAGACGCTTGGGACATTCAGGTGATGTTCAGGTCAGTCTCGTTCACAAGCAGTTCGACTTGGGGCCCAGAGCGGTTCCTTGACTTCTGGGTTGCTGGAAGGCCCTGGACAGGGCATCCAGGGGCAAGAGTAGTCCTTGTGCTGCACTCCCATAGCAGAATGTTACCAGAGAGTACCTGCAGGAAACTGCTTCTTCTACCTAGCAGGATCTTGGATCCAGTGTTCAATTAGCAGTCAAGGCCTTGGACCAAAGAGCAGCTTTGCCCAAAAAATGCCCTTGGGCTGGTTGGGGACAAGAGCTTGCATCTTGGTTGGAAGTCTCTGGTGTTCACCACTCTCACAGAGGACTTTGGAGCAGACTATGTTCCCAACCAGAATCCAGGTGAATCCTTCAGTAGTCCATAGATGAATTAACAAAAGGGAGGGTCTACCTCTGACATAGGCAAAATGTCACAGATGATTGGTTCCTTTCGATCCCTTTGTAAGGGACTGAATCCGATCAGAGATGCTGAAACCAGTGTTGTCTGCTTTCTGATGTCGTTTCCAGAGTGTTCGGCCAGCAGGAAGTGTGGATGGGCCTAAAAGTGTGCACAGCCCCAGCGAAAACGAAGATGGTCGATCCCCGTGTGATCAGTCCTCTGTCCCTTGGCTGCTCTAACATCACCCCTTTATCTTGAGAGTCTCCTGTAATCAGCACCCTATGTGGACTACCTATTGTATCCTGGCTGGCATGTCTTTGAAAGTAGAATCCTAGCAAACATCTTAAGGTGATTTCCTGTACTGGGAAGCAGATGCCAACCATTCACAGAAGCCTAAAAGGGGAAGCTTCTGGACCTTTGTCCAGAGGATGCCCGTGTGGGACCCAGGCCAGACAAACTGTATCCACATACAACAGCTACGCAGGAGTTCCTGGTCATCCGGGTGACAATTATATGACATTTTTTGTGGCTGAATAACTATGATCTGAATTGTTTTTTTGACAACCAGATGCTCAAGACAAACTGTTATGATTTTAGGAAAGTGGGTGCTTTGGCTGAAAAGGCTATTCCCGTTCCTGGAGCTGTAGGCTCCAAGAGAGTTGACTCCGGAATGCAAAGGATCTTTTAACCTGCCCTCCTGCCACTGCAAATCAGTTGCACAGGGTATTGAATGCAGACCCAGCGAAGTCACATGGATGCACTATGCTTTTACTGGCATGGATCATTGAAGGGGTGAGGTCTGATTAGCAGGCCTCACCTCCAGATATAGAACCACCTGTATTATTTTATGTATATGAAAACAGGTCAGGCCGTCCCAGCCTCACATACGTCAGTCTGTCATAAGTCTTAATGAAATAAGCAACAAAGTTGAATTTATGTCATTTGGCGATTTGTAGTAGGAACCCAGGATTAGTCCCCAAGAGGTTACTTCTTTCAATAGACCCAGCTTTTTTTTTTTATCTACATCCTTGGTACATCCTCTTAGGCTCATTATTAGACTTAATCGCAATGTAGGATATGAAAAATATATACAATTTTTAATGAAAAGGATTTTTTAGGACAGCATGAGCTAACAGATATAATGGAAATAGTCATTGAGATCGATATTCCTGTAGAAAGGTGGAAACGCTTATGCAGAATGACAAGATCACTATGGGTTTGAACTTTAAACAGATTCAATATGATGGGCAGGGTCAGCTGTCAAAGCACTTGTATGGTAGAGGCCAAGATCCTCCCTGCCAGATATAGCCCCATTGGGACAAAGAGCCTGAGTGGCTCACTGAACACATCGCACTGCCAGATGGGAAAAGCAGTTCAGAATATGGTGGCACTTTAAATACAAGATCAGGAGCAGATGTTTATACAAAATTAGGTGAGATGCCATGGTGAAAAGGGCACTTTCTAAAGAGCTGCCCGGAAAGGAGGAAGTGACTGTGGAGCAATTGTCATGCTGGCTACCGTGAGAGGTTGATTTATGAAATCTGACTAGTTCCATGCAGAGGAGCTTTTCTTCTTCTCTGCTACTAAAAAGAAGGGAAAGTCACTAGTGTAGAAGCAACACTTGGAAATGAGGTATAAGGGACGAGGGAGGATAACGAGAAAGATAGAGCAGGGCTTGAATTCAAGGGATAGAGTCCCACAGCAATGGCTGAAAGAAGGCATTCTGGCCTTGTGGCAATTTGCCAAGATAAAGGGATCATTAGAGGACAGTTTAGCGCCCGTGCTGCACAGAGGGCAACCTGCAGCAATTGTTCACATAGCCTGGAACCTTTCAGAACTGAGGGAACACATATGGAGGCGGTGTCCCAGACTTTAAAAGACACTGGATGCAGTAATCGTTTTAAGTGTAGCTGGTTTACCTGCCCTAGTGGACTGTGCAGGTGCACCTTTATACTGCAAAAATAATAGCAATGGTACAGACAAGATGAAAAACCATCAAGCAAAAATGTGTACATTCATGAATTTAGCCAACCACCCACTGCCTCTCCATCTCATCTCCTCAGCTAAAGGAAATGATGGTGGCAAAGGCACCCCAGATGAAGAGGCCTCACCATAGGAGGTACTGGCAGCAGATATTCTTAGACGGTGATGGTATTCAAAGAACTATTAAAGGCCCAAGTGGGTGTTGCTCACATGGAAGAAGGTTTATACTACCAGAGTGACATAAATGAGAGGTAAGGTGTCAAAAAACAAAGAAAGTTAAATGACTGCAGAATATAATGGAGTCACTAACACATACAATACAATATTAGAAATGAGAGCTGAAGATGATGTTGGTTGCTTTTGAAGGAACAACCTGCATTTCTGAAGCTGTGTGCCAGAGATGGCACAGAAAACACTCCCGAGTCTCAAGGGCAGTTCGAGAGTTTTTATTATAGGTTTTGAGGGCCCTAGTGTCGTCCCTCTCACTCATGGGATTCTGTCCCTAACCCAGTCATCCATAGCCCTTGTTTAGTTCTTACAAACTGTAATCCCCCTAAAGTGTCTTAAGACTAACAAGGGTTCCCTAAGTGCAGGCTTACCGACACCCTACGGGACTTCCGAACTTTCCCTATACTAGCCATGGGTTGGTGTTCTAATGGGAGTTGGGAATAGTGCCTTGCACTTAATCTGTTGGGGTTGCCCAAGATCAATCATGTCCATTCTCACCTTACCCTTCCAATCTGCCTTTTGGCTCTCACCCCATGCTCCTCCCTCCAATCCTGTCTCCACTAAGTGTTTTATTCCTACTCTCTCCCGCCTCCACCCTTTGATGCTACCTCATTGCTTACTCTGCTCTTCCTCTTTACCATAACTGCTACTCCTCCTTTGATACTACTATTCTTCCTCCCACACTTCTATGCCTACCACACTACTACCCACTCTTTCCACTACTGCACCCCCCACTCCTCCTGCCAACCGACACAGATACCCCTTCCTTCCCCTCATACCAGTCACTTCACATTCACTTCTTATACTAACATATCCTACTCACATGCGGACACTCAAACTGTAGAGCCCATTTCACTCCTAAAGTAATACCTTAACTGCTCCAACAATATTCTCCACAAGCAGCTGCTCCTTCCTCCTGCTGGTCTCCTAGTCATCGTCCACCTCTGACCTCAACGGGACAATCCACACTTCCTACTTCCTGTTCCTCCTTTAAATATCCTTACTTTCCTAGGGATTAGTTCTCTTTCCATAGCCAATATGGGCTGCTTTCCTTGCCATGTGACCTGTATGTGCACAGGGAAGCATTGAAAAGGGGCCTATGCCCCCCCCACTGGTTCCTTAAGTGGCTGCTGCGTAATGGTGGCTTGCCAAGTTCATGGTAACAGTTTGTGTTCCAAGAGCCTGTCTCCCTTCTGGTGTCAGTATTTTTTTATTTTTGTTTTGCCCCCGGTGGTTTAGTGGATGATTATGTTCACATGGTCTCCTGCCTGTTTCCCGGCAGGACAGCACCACCTCTAATTGCAGCATTTGCCTGCAGTCTCCACCTATGTCTCGCTTTTCTGTTCTTGGGGCAGCTTTGTGCTGCATTTCCTTGGTCAGTTGATGGAGGTGGAGGGTTTCTGTAGGCGCTGTCAGTTTCCCTGCTGCTTCGGTTCTCTTGTGTTTGTCAGGCTGACCCCCCCTTGCATTACTCCAGATTTGCAAAATGAAGAAAAACACTGGCGAGATGTTTGTTCAAGAGACTGGTAGGAAAGAAGGGCCTGCATGCCAGCATTCTTGAACAAGGGGAGAGCAGGTGGGACATGAATTGGGTCTCTCTCCGCTGCAGCAGCCCACCTCAGGGGTAGGGCTGGTTCTGGATGGCTCACTGATAAGCATCTCACCTGCAGCCGAGGGGGTTTCCCAACCCTTCTTGATCAGGCTTGGTCACTAACCTTGTCACAAGTGAATGAGACCAATGTTGGGGCCAGGCAAATTGTTTCATCATAGAGCAAGCGGACAGATCCTCTAAGAAGAGGCCACCTCATGGTGCAATCATTTTGATAAATTTAGAGACAGAAATGTGATTCTTAAAGATGTTTGGATTACAGGTTCAATCTATATGAAGCAGTCTCAACGAATGTACTATATCCAATTTTCAGGATTATTAAATAAGTCGTCCAAAAGGCATAGCAACAGTGGGAGTAGGTAAAAATACAACTCCAGGGTCTAGCAGTGAAGTACATGCAGTTTAACTAGTAAAACAAACTGTTTCACAAGGACTGCACGTGGATTTCTGAGAACCACACTCAAGATGCCTAGGATTAGGCAGACCGACAGGAGGCAGAGCAGAAAATAAGTGTGCCAGACACTCAAATGGAACCATCGGTGCAGTAGTATCATACATCACAGAAAAGGAAAGGAAAAAGCATAACTCCCAGCCCCTTAAGTGAAATAAAAATCAAAGCCTGATATGGGGAGTGACGGAAGAGGACAACAATGTTGAGGAATCAAAAGGAGAGGCAGGTCAAAGAACGGATGAATGCACTGAAGAGTGTCGAAATGGTGAACTACAATTGGATAACAGTGCCATACCCCTGAAGGGTTGATTTAGCGGCAGGGTAATAAATACAAAAACACCCGTCACTATTCTTAGGAAGGTTAAGCACTCAAGGACTTATAACCTGTAAAATGTGTGTCATGATGCTGCCCTCCAGAAGGGCGATATTCGTCGTTCGACACAATGGAGGCTTCATCAGTAGCGATTACTCTCTGATGCAAGCTGAGCGGAGCTACATTTGGGAATGCTCAGTGCTGAGAACATTATGCAAAATAGCTGTTCAAAGTGAGGGGCCTTACAGGGTTCATGCAGGGATAGGGGGGTCCTAAGTAGGCTAGCTTCCACAGACAGTGAACAGTGGAGGCAATTCCATGGTCGAGGCAAGGCCTCAGTGAGTAGGCAACTTGGGAGGGTGCCATTGATCACGAGCTGTTGCTCCAGGACCTTGCGGAACCCAAAAAGCACTGCCACAGAAATTGAGTCACAGATCCCCAATGCTACAGAGATTAGAAAAAAATATGCTGCAGTCAATGAGTATGCTAGACAGGAAGCTAGAGCAAGGAAACAAAATATAGGGAGCCTGTAACTGTCCAGATCCCAGTTGTTCTGCCGTCCATATCCTCTGATCAACTGTGTGAATTGCTTCAGACATTTTCATCCTCTATGGTGGGTCTGTGGGATGATGGAAAGGCCTTGCATCTTAAACGTGCCATCGCTTACCTTCAAAGTCACAGTCACCAACAGAATCAGCATGGGTGGCAGTTTTGGGAGATTTGGAATCCTGTGCATCACTACAGCAGAACGCTGCAAGGATTCATTCACTGCTTTTTAAAGGAGTCTGGTACTTATCTCTGGGAGTTGAGCAAGTCAACTATAACATGCTGAAGCAAACTATTTGCTATTGGGAACAAGTTGGTGGATCAGACACTGCCAGCCTCAGTATGGGACCGAGTGGTGAGTTAGAGCAGCCCCTCACCCTTTTGTGTGAGGGAGCCTAGCCTGGCTCCAAAGGACCTGAGTGTTCTGGCTGCTGCCTCAAGTGCCGGCCAGGAGGAAGATGGCACAGGATTCCCCAATGTCTTCCCCCTTTAAAGCAGATAATCCAACATTTTCCTCAATGCCTGTGAAGACACCAAGACAGCCTTCAACAAGGATTAAAGCCCCACAAGACTGTGGGACTGGAGCACTCAACTGAGAGCCTACAAACAATTTGCAGTAATCAACAGAGGACAATATAGTAGGGAGAGAGGAGAGAACTCTGGAGAAATAGCTGTTAATTGAACTAACAGTAGGTCAGAAAAGTTGCATCAATAAGCTGGGTATCTTCAAAACACAATAGAATGCCACAGCACAGTTTTGTACACATTTCAAGATGGTGCTGACCGCATCAGATGCCTATAAAGGTTTGCTTAAGTCCAAGCGGTTCACAGGAGAATTATACAATCAAAGCAGACTTTTAATATTGTATTATAGAAGGAATTGGAGAACCTAGGAGCCCAGGCCAATTGGGGCACTCAACAGGTTGCTTTAGGAAAAGACAATCACAAGTAAAACTACAGGGAACCCTAGGGATCCCCGAGTATAAAAGGGGCTGAGGAAAGGAAGTGTGCCTCACACACCCCAAGGAAGCAGCCATGTCCCTCAAAGCTCTCTGAAGAAGGATGGAGACTACTATTTGGATAAAGTAGTGGATGTATGGAGACCCCACTGGAAAAGATTAGGCCGTGTCTGGGGGAGCCTCTTAGTCTCCATCAGAAGATGGACTCTACTCTCTCCTTCTCCCCTAACACCTCTGACGTCTCTAAGAAGTCAAACTACCAACTTTATCACCTCAGAGGTATTCTTCCTTTCCTCTCCTTCCCCCAGAAGCTCACTGTCTCTAGAGCTCTGGTCCTCTCTAGGCTTGACTACTGTAGCAGCCTCTTTTTAAATCTGCCTGCCTCTACTCTCCGTCCTCTCCAACTCATGCAGAACAGGGCTGTGAGACTTGTCCCTGGCCTCAAGCCCAGGGATCGTATTTCTCCAGCACTGAACTCCCTTGTTGGCTCCCACTGGCTGCAGGGATCAAATTCAAGACCCTTTACATGGTCCACAAGGCCTTCTGGGGCATGGGACCAAAATACCTCCAGCTTTCACTTCAGAAGAATCTCCCTACTCAATCTCTTCGCTCTTCCACTTCCAACTCCTTGAGGGTCAATCACTTTTCCAAGAAAAGAGCTGGAGGCAGATCTCTCCATTTGGCTGGCGCCTCCTTCTGGAACAGCCTCTCTGAAACTTAAGCAGAACTATCTCAGGTTCCGGAAACTGCTCAAGACTTAACTCTGCTTTTGCCTTCTCTCCCTCTTCCCTGCTGATCTCCTGTGTCACTGCACTGGTTACCTGGCCACCCTCTGAACCTCAGGCCCAGCTCCCGCCCCCCCGGCCCCCAGTTGCACACCTGCACTGCCGCCTGGCAATCCTGCACTTGGGGCTGTATCTGTTACCCTATAGTCCCCTTACTTGCACTTCCCAATCACCTGCTGTCTGCACTTAACGCTTGCACTGCCACCTGCTGGCCACACTTCCTTTTTCTCGTTTTGTTTCTGTATTGATGATCATATGTCCTGCACTTCTCCCCATCCCCTTCCCCTGGCACTTCTCCCCCTCTGCTCTCCCTGCACATGCGCAATGTCAATGTCACTGGGCCTAGTACACTCGTTGTCTTGTTCCCACTTGTTCCCTTCCCATGCCTTGTCATGCCTTGAAACACTTGTATGTAGGCGTGCTATAAATAAAATATATCATAACCAACGGTTTGGAAGCAAACCAACCGAAATCCATACTCCCTAGAGGGAATAGGAGAGCCTGAGGCCAAGGATCATCACCAGCAATCACTTGGGAAATAGGAAGCAGGATTGACTTTGGGAAGTCTGTATCTTGGTGAGATGCTTATACAGAGGATCTGGAGAGTCCAAAGCTAGGACATTCCACCACCAACACTATAGAAGGAGAGAAATAACATTTCCAGTCTAAAAACTACCTTTAGCTGAAGCGGGCGGTGGTGGGGTGTGGCTGAAGCTCATGGAGTAAGGACGTGCCAGGGCTGAGCTCCCGTCCTGATCCTGTGTTAGATCCTGCAGATTGCTGCTGGCGAACCATTGGAATGCGGAAAAAGGTGTTTCTAAGTGGCAAAAGGATTTCCTATGTACTTATTGAAAAACTGACGAAAATCTGAGTTGTTCTCCCTGACAGCGAAGCTTGAGAAGAGGAGCCCCCGGGAGGCAAAGATGGCGGGCGGTGCTGTGGCATAGCAGCAGAGTAGAGGAGGACCCAGCCCAGAGTCTAGGTGTGTCGCGGGACAGCACAGCTGGGCGGCAGTGTGTGGCAAAAGCAAACTATTTTGCCCTTATTGCACACCCGAAAATCGGAATTATTTTCCTCAGGAACGACGCCCGAGAATAGAAGCCCCAGGGAAGCAAAGATGGCGGACAGCGTCGCAGCATAGAAACGGAGTCGAGGAGGGGCTGGCACAGTGCCGAGGTGGGTTGCGCTTGGTGTGGGCCAGTTAACTTTATCCCACATGAGACTGACGGTCCTCTACCAGTTCATACTGCGGCAGGAGTGACCGACGAGCAGAGGATCCCATGCTTGCGCTTGGAGGGGAGCGGTGCGGGGAGGTGCCCGAACACGCATTATACAGAGCAGCACTCGGGGAGCCTAGACACTGTGGAAACAGGAATGCACGACTGACATGCGAGCCAGATGAAGCTGTCCAGCCCAACACGGACAGAAGGCCGCCAGTGCAAACAGACCCAAAGAGACTGCAACGAGGCAAGCTCAACTGGCCCTGAGCCCAGCAGTGTGACCCAGGGGCTGGGAACCTCATAGGGAGCCCGGACCCGGAGCAGGTACTGAGTGGACGGCGCTACGATACAGTGGAGAGGAAGTGTGAGGGGTGAGGGGTGAGGGCTGTGGGCCCGGCGCCACGCATCACGCGGCACTCACCCTACACTGCGGAGCGGATGACACTAGTGAGAGCACACCAACACGGCCAGAGGACCGGACCCCACAACTGAACTTGAAGGGACACACATATTGTGGCCACTGCGCTCCTGGTGACGCTGCGTGCTGCGAGGGAAAAGCGGCCATAAGACAGGCGGTGAAATCGACGGCTGAAGACAACGGCCACGGACCTGGAGGACGATGACCAGGGACACAGCAAAGGTCCACGCGCCTGATCCCATAAGAAGCCCCCCGCCCCCCACGGCAGAATCATCTTTCTGGCGAGACTGATAGAACACCATGACACACGGTCGGAGATGCAGACAAACCAGTAGGTACATTTAACTACATAAACAGAGGCTGCCGATCGCCCCGGTGGTGCATGTGGGGGCACCCAGGACTGTGGGTGGATGTGCCCAGCCATGAGGAGATGTTTATAGTGATAATGTAGAAAGACAAAATGTAGAAAGTCAAAATGTCGAAAAATAAATGTAGAAAAAAAAAATCTAATTTTATTTTATGACTTTTTTATTCGAAATGGGGGGGTTCCCCCCCAACCCCCCTTCTTTTTTCTTTTTTTTTTGTTGTACCTATTTTTTTTAATTCCCGGACCCCAAAATAAATATATAATTTAAAAAAAGGGAATTTGACGTTTTTTTTTTCTACATTTATTTTTCGACATTTTGACTGACCACCGTTCTACATATCCTTGGCTCGATCATTCATCTAACTCTGATTTAAAGGGTAACCCGAATAGCACACCAGATTGAAGCGCAGTATCTCGCCCATATGTATACACTGTTGCTGAGATCCAACTGCGAGTTGTGGGCACGCTCCTGCACCGCTCGCTTCTATACTGTCCGGTTCGGGGGCGAGGCACCTCTCATCCCACCCCGCAATCACGTGGACGGATCCTTAACCCATCCTAACCAGCTCAGAGGCAGCAGATTACGCTGGGTGGAATCACTCGAGTATAAACACTACAGGGGGCTGTACCCTGAACCAGAGTAGACGGGGCAGGCAACGCCCTGTCCGTTGCATCCGAGGTCCTCATCCCGGGTTTGACACCGTCCACTGAAAAGGACGGAATTGCTGTCTGGTGGGCTTCTGCCCCAGAGCCAGGGCTGAAATTTGGAAGCAACGGGCGGCAAGGAGAAGAAGCCAGGGGAGCCCGGGCAATAAACCGCACCCAAGTCCAACCGGACTACTGCTACCACACGGGCGCACCTCACCCAGGGGCTGCCAAGCCAGTTTAACCACTGAGGTGCGCCCAGGATGCCCCCGCCAACTGCATCTGCTGCTTGGAACTGTCTTTTTGACCTGGCACCATCTGGGGCCAAAGACTACCGCCTCACAAGAACGCAAACAGCCTGCCCACACTCTCACTAAACACCTGGGCAAGTTGCAAACATACTTGGCATAAAGTTACGAGATCAAACACCCTCTGCCGTTTTCCACCCGATGGCCGCCGGCACCAGGGGAGCTAAACACGAGGATGTGCCTGCCGGGGCCCCTTCAGCCCAACTACTGATCCTAAGCTAACCAGACTACCAACAACGCGCTGGTGTGCCCTTGCCTGCCAATAAGAGAACTATCCTTGATCGCCCGGGGCCGCACTCGACATGTGCACCACACTACCTTCTCAAACCGCCCACCCGAATGAATCGCTTCTCCAGACGCCAACCACCACGCCAACAGAGCCCCGTCGCCCCACTTCCGACCCACCGAGACTCGGACCACGTCGAGGCCACGACCAACTAAGAACTTGAAGACCGCATCACCTTGCAGGTGAAAAGGCCAGCCCCGCGACCTAGCTCACACGGCAACACAATACCACACAAAGCAGAAGCCACAGGAGCGACCCGAGTGCCACACAGTGGGATGTCCTCCACAAGGAATAAATCCAAGTCGACGACAATAATGGACTCCTTCACAGCGGCCAAGTCCAAACAGCAACCACCCCAAGAGTCCAATACACAGACAGAATCACCCCCACCCGAAGACCATCCTAAGGATGCGCAGGTACTGCAGGCCATCGCTGCGCTCAGGGCGTTCATTGACACTAAAATTGACAAAGTCAAATCTTTACATTCAGTTAATGCGTCAGGATGACCGCAATCTCGCCGAAAGAGTGACCACGGTGGAAGTGAACCTACAGGACACCACAGAGACCACCTCAGATTTAAAAGCTAAGGTCCACAAACTCGGAAAACAGGTCGCAAGACTGGAGGCAAGATCAGAGGAGGCGGAATAATATACGCATATTAGGAATTCCGGAAGACATGGAAGGAACAAACCTGACCGAATATCTGGAATCCATGATACTACAGGAAATCGGAGCAGGCAAACTCTCCCTAGGATTCTCAGTGGAGAGAGCCCACAGATCTCTACAGAAGAGGCCCCCACCGGGATCGCACCCACGCCCAATGATTGCGAAAATCCTAAACTTTCGTGACAGAGAGACAATGATTAAGTTCTCAAGAGAAGGAGGCGAGATCAAACGGAACGGCTCCAAAATCGTCATATATCCTGACTAAACCCCCAATGTGCAACACGCAAGGAACTCGTTTGTGCCGGTGAAAACTAGATTGTGGAAACTCAATCTTAAATATATGCTGCTATACTCCTCACGCCTCAAGGTGCTCTATAAGGGAAAAACGGTCTTCTTGGAAACCCCAACCGCAGCCACTATGTGGTTAGAGCACAACAACCTAGCCAAGGGCAACAAACGCGCCCAAGGAACATATGGGTTAAGCACAAACCACCGATCCCACAGAACAAGCAAATGCGAAACTCGAAATCTCAACACCGAATTCGAAAGACAGCCAACCGCCGCAACAACAGATTTCGCTACCAAGACGGGAGCTCACGCAACCACACAAGATCTGCTACAGCCCACCCCACTGGAATTTGTGCCGGCCGGTTGGCAGCACTACACCCGCACCAAACGGCCTGGATAGGCCCACGAGATGCAGGAGCCCCCGAGCGTTGCCCCCTCAATGCAACTGGTGGGGGCAGTTCACAGTTGTTAAATTTTGTTAATCCATTCACTGAAATGAAAGTTAAAAAAGTTGAAATGTCTCCAGGATATGACGCAGCATCTATAGCGACGACACAAGGGCGAAGAATGGGTACTCAGGAACCAGGCGACCCAGGGGCGAAGCGCCCACACCCTGTGATCACCACACAGGGAGAGATGGGAAACAGGAAAGTAACACTGGAACTCTTCCCAAAACCATTATGGCCACACACATCAAAGTTCTAACCTGGAATGTGAGAGGGCTGGGCACCTACCTTCCTAGAAACAGGATTAAATCCTACCTACAAGGAAGAAGATCGGACTGGCCCTATTGCAGGAAACCCACCTTACAAGGGAAGCTACTGCAACACTACAAATGCACTGGGGCGGGCAGGGTTTCGGGGCTGCTTACTTCAAATATGCCAGTGGGGTGTTCACATGGATCAGCCCCCAAATCCCCTTCCAACTAACCAAGACCGGCCGGATCCAGAAGGAAGGTATGTGATACTATGGGGACATATCGAACAAACTGAAGTATGTATTGTGAACTCATACCTCCACAACAACAGCATACCAGCCCACCTAAACCTAATGTATGCCAAGGTCACACAATATAGGAATGGATTCTTCATCTGGGGGGGGGTGACACCAACTGCGTGAGCAACCCGAAGCTTGACAGGTCCACACCCCTCTTCAGTGGCCCGTCGGCACCCACCACGGCGCTGAACACCATGCTAAACCGCCTAGACCTAGTGGACGTCTGGCGAGAATTACACCCAGACGAACAAGGCTACTCCTTTTACTCATCCTGCATACCCTCCACACCAGGATCGATTACGTTTTCACTGGTAGGGAACACCTAACCCAGATTGATGTGGCACAGTACCTGGGTCGGACCACCTCCGACCACTCACCCCTAATGGTAGAATGGAGCATTGCGGGACCCAGATCCCCAATACTGACATGGAGAATGCCTACGGAAGCACTAAAAGACCCAGCGTTCAGAGATGACCTCAGAGACTCCCTAGAGAACTATATAGAAGAAAACATGGGTAGTGTCGACCACCTGAGTACAATATGGGACACCCTGAAAGTAGTAATACGGGGAGAAATCGTAGCAAAAGCCGGAGGCATCAGGAGACAATTACGAACCGACCTAGAGCAACGCGAAAAAGAAATTGAGAAGCTAGAATCTGACACCCAGGACACCCGGCGGGATGAAGATACACTCAAACAGATCAGAACTGAACGCAAGGAAGCCTGGGGAAGGCTAGCCAAATTTGACTACACCACCAGAACCAATAGGGCGGACACCGAGGCAGACAAGCCCAGCAGACTTCTAGCCTGGCTATGCAAAAAAGAATGCCCCAGGCATCCAACCACGGCCCTGAAAAGCAAAGACGGCACGCTACACTGTACTCAGCAGAGCATAAACAACACCTTCAAACAATTCTATGCCCACCTGTACTCACACAACGCCCAGGTGCCCCCTGACGAGATCTCAAACACACTAGAGAAGATAGGGCTGCCCAACATATCACCCGTACACACCCGCACACAGCGAAGCCCTAGATGCAGACATCTCCATGGAAGACATATCTGAAGCAATTAAATCCTTGGCCACGTGCAGATCCCGGGGCAGCGACGAGCTAACCTCTTTATTTTACAAGACCTACGAACCAACTCTAACCCCAATGTTGCACGAGGTCTTCCAGGAGGCATATGAACTGGGGATCCTACCAGAGAGTATGCACGAAACACTGGTGGTCCTGATGCTTAAACCTAACAAACCAGCGGACGACTGCGACTCCTATCGTCCACTCGCAATGCTTAACTATGATGTCAAAATATTGACCACGATCCTAGCCAGAAGGCTCTCCAGGTCGATAGGAGAAATAATACACACTGACCAAAACGGCTTTGTGCCAGGCCGCAACACCACTGCCAACCTTCACAGGCTTCAGCACGTTATGTCCCAGGCTGACCAAAACAGGGGCTCCTATGCCCTGCTATCCGTAGACGCTATCAAGGCTTTCGATTCCATCTACTGGGAATGGCTGATAGCAGTTCTCCGAGGCTTCCACTTCGGTGAGAAGTTTATCAGATGGGTTGAAGTGCTGTACACCATACCAAAAGCGCAAGTAAAATCTGAAAGGCTCGTTTCTACGGCGTGGGACATACAGAGGGGCACCAGGCAGCGATGCCCACTTTCCCCCATGCTCTATATACTTGGACTGGAAGCTATCGCCATCTACTTCAGAAAACAATTCTTCGATGCAGGCATACGGTTGGGTGGGGCAGACCACATAATCTCCCTATACGCAGATGATGTCCTCCTATATGTGAAGAACCCTAACCTGAAAATGTATCGACCATGCTAGAGGTCCTAGACAATTTCGCCAAGGTCTCGGGAATATGATTCAGCAGATGTAAATCTTGCCTCTTCCCACTGGCAGACCTCAGAAACAAACACATCGAAGCCCTACCTCCACTGGGTGTACAATGGCAATTCACCGCATTCCGCTACCTTGGAGTCAACATAATGCACACGCCCGAATTAATGCATGAGAATAACACCTTGGCGGCGCTGCCCCCTCTACGCAAATCAATAGGTTTTTGGTCTAAGCTGTGATGGGAAGGGCGTCCATCATAAAAATGATTGTTCTCCCCAGGTTCCTCTACGGATTCCAAAACGTACATTACTATATTAAAGCCCCCTTCTTCTGCTTACTGGAGATGATATTTAGAGACTTCCTATGGGGGTAAAGGCAGACACAAGATGGCGCTGACCTCCCGTATAGGCATGGTGGCATTCAACTCCCCGACCTGGAAAAATATTATCTGGCAGCCCAGCTCAGCTTTGTAGCCAAATGGTTGGCTGACGCCATCTCTGAAACAGCATTACTACAGCACCCAGTCGCCCCAACCCAACTAAAGAAACTCATTTGGGCACCCCAACACCTTCTGAGCGAAGCACCCCTACTGGTCACCTTGTGAAGGCAAATGTGGCAGAGGGCAAAGTCACTTCTCCACCTCAACACACATGCCCCGGATATACCGTTGCTTTCAGACCTATGTAAGACCAGCGTCGACTTGGCGACAATCAGGCACTGGGAAAGGAAGGGGGTATATATGTGGGGAGACTTATACAGTGAGGGCTCCTTCCGGGACTTCTCTTCCCTGCAATTCCGAAGATGGCATATCCAGCGGCCAATTCCTGTGGTATCAGAGGATTCGGACACTGGCACGAGCCAAATGGGATGCATGGCCTGAGGAACCCGAGGCCAACCCCTTCGTAACACTATTGTACAACTTGGGAGATGGCTGGAGACCGGTGTCCTAAATATACAGCCATTTAATGGACAGGCCTAATCCCCGCAGCCCTGACCTAAAACCTAAATGGGACAAGGATCTGGGGCGTGAAATGACCGATAAGGGATGGGAAAGAGCCCTGGCGTTCCCCAAAGAGGTATCCAAGAACTCCAGATTTAGATTAATCCAACTGAATGTGCTATACCGCACCTACCTAACTCCATATAGACTGACGAAGTTCAGCAAACAATCGCACCATAGCTGCCCCTGGTGCAGTAGAGACAAAGCAGATCTCCTACATATGTTCTGGGAATGCACCAGGGTCCAGCAGCTTTTGGCTAAGGTGGAGCAAACCTGTAGGAAGGCAGGCATGTCCAGATATGAATGGACTCCCAGTGAATGCCTCTTGGGAACTTACCCCAGACTCGCCAAAATCAAACACACTGTGAAACTTATGGACATGGCATGCATCCTAACTAAGAGGACCATCGCAATGGCATGGAAACGACCAGGTAGCCCACAATTCCAAGCATGGTATGGAGAGTTGGAGCGCTGGGTGGGAGCGGAAACTTTGGCTTGGGAGGACAGCGTCGCTGAATCCCCTGAAGATACGAGTCAGACACTAGACGCTTGGAAAGCCCTGACGTGGGCAATGTTCGACCCTTCCGAGGATGAGAAGCCTCCCTGAATGACTCACCATTGAACTTGCCAACCCAAGGGCACTTAAACAAGCTACTGCCTGAATCAGTACTGAACCCCCATGCCCATACTCCTTTCCCCTCCCTTGCCCTTTCTGCTCCACCCCCGATAACTCTCACACTCTGAACTGCTCGTCAGATCTCTCGGAGACAGTCACCGTTATTGTTAATTGTTTATGTTAATGTTGGTTTATCATTTATTTCTCACTCAAGCTATACCATGCCGCAGTTGGCAACCAATGCCAAACTGCTGTTGTACTCATAACAAATGCCAATAAAGAAATTTAAAAATAAATTAGTTGAAGCAGGGGTGGAAAATACCCATCCATCTACAAAACCCCTAGAAGACAGCTCAACTGAACACAAGCTACTATCGAGACTCAACCCAATTCAACCACAAACGCCTTAAGAGAAAATTGGAGAGACGGAAGCTGCAAGCTTTACACCAGCAACCCTCAATTGGAGAAAGAAGCTCCAAGCAAGACCCCTAGCAGGAGACACAAGTCTGCTGCCGGACAAGAACCACAGGTGAGTAAGGCAGAACTCTTAACCTACCACAGACCCTGCAGATGGGCAAAGAGATGGCCCAACTTTAAACTACCCAAGGGTGGAGAGGTGGAATACGGTGAGCTAAAAGGTGTGGAAGAGACTAATCCTACTAAAGCGAAAACCTGACTGTTTGACAGACTACGTTTTGGATTTGTGTTCTAGAATAGGGCTGGGCTTTAGAGTAGAGGTTTTAGACCTTTCCATGGGCCAGGACTTTCTTTTGGTTTAGATTAGGGTTAGCTAGGAGGCTAAAATACTTCTAGGTTTATGTTAAAACCTCTTGACTTGTGTGTTGGATTATAATAGTGTGTCCCCAGAGGGGCAGAGTCTTGTTATAAATAGTGCTTTGTTTGTGTTAAAACCAAGAGCCTGGATATGTGGACAACACTCACCAACCCCCACTGTTAGGTTATCCTGACCGATGCACCTTTTGCCAGTTGTCCCTAGTTATTTCTATTATTTCTAGCTTAAACAACTACATCCATCGAGGCATTCATCAATCTGGACCCAGTTTGCCTAATCTGACAAACACAATGTAAACCTACAAACTTACGCCCTTATATCACTTCTCGGTCTCCTACACCTGCCAAACTGAAAGGTCTGTACAAACAATGTGATATATTTTTGCGGACCCCAAAAACCACTAAATCGTTTATGAGGAAGATTGAAAATGACTTGGGGGTGAAGCAGCAGGATGTAGTTGGTCTGCAATAAAGCAATACTTTTGAAAATGTGTTATGTTTTCTCTTGCATTCAGTTGACAAATAGGTTTTCGTTCTGTGGACTATTATTGTTTCACTCTGTCTTTGACAACAATGGGAGAAGGTCTGCCAGGTTATTGCACAATCCAGTAGGTACAATATGGTTGAATTCCAGGGTTTTCGGGTGTTAACTAACCTTAGGACACCGACCATGCATCCCAAGATCTAGTTTCCTCCAACCGCTTTCTTGCTTGCCTCTACTTATTACATCTGACTTTCCCCTGCTTCCCCCTCTTTAATTACTATTTGTACACGTGCCACAAACTTGCTTTCTCCCTCCATGTTCCTTTATTCTAATAGGCTTTTTCTTTTTCCTGGTTTTTCTCAGGTCTTCATATCCTATATATTAAGATTGGTGGAAGCAGATGTTCCATGAGGGTTCTTGTTTTATCAACCAGAAGATGGGACTGATGACTTCATTTCTGGAAACTGGTTGGGTAACTCTGGTGCTGGATTTGCATTATAATGTTGTACTGGTGTTCAAACTGTTAAAATAAAGATTTATAAAAAAAATCTTGTTCAGTTGTGTTGGATGAGTGGAAAAGAAATTTCAGGGTTGGAACTGTTGGGAGGAGGGATGTTATGGGAAGCTGTATTTTATGGTATTAGAATCAGAAAGGGCAGATTACAATAGTGATGCAACTGGATGGTGGGACATGTACCCTGCTGTTAAATTGCAAACTTGGATACAAGGAAACCTCTTCTCAAATCCCAGCTATCCCTTTTCACTGATTATATTATCCTGGTGAAATCATTTTACTATTTTTGGCATGTAGGTGCGTTTCATGAGGTCCAGGTCTCTAAGAAACCACAAACATAACTGAAAGCTATGTTGGATAAAAGGAAAGTAATGTTAATAATATCTACTATACATACACTTGAGAATGTGTGGGGTCGGGGGAGGTTGGTCCTGTGGACATGGGAGGAAGCTTAAAAAGAAGTTCATGAACGAGACCCCAGGCACAGGGAGCGCAAGCAGCACACACAGAGGGTAGCGGCACAGAGATAAAGGCCGGGGACAGAGAGGCGTGGGGGGGGGGCATGACACAGAGAGGCAGTGCGAGCAGGGCAAAGAGGCCAGGTGCACAACTGGGGGAAAAGTATGAGCACGTTGTGGGAGGAAAGAGGGGAAGGATGGAGAAGGGAAGACAGGTTACCTGTTGAAGGGGCATACTCAGAACTCTTCAGCCCCTACCACCTCCCCCATTTCCCCAGTCAGCACACCACAGACAGCAACCAAAAAAAGCAACTGATCCCAGGTCCTATGCTCAGTTATAAGCCTGTTGCTCCACCCTTCCAGAATCTGCCCACATCCAGGAACACAGCAGGGGAAACTAGCTTCTGGGCGATTCCCAGGTCAGGGGAGAAGAAAATTAAATTGTAGGGTGCAGGTGGTAACAAAGGGGAGGTTAATTACAGAGTGTCAAACACGCAGGGACAATGAATGACTGGGGAATGGAGGAAGTTCTCAGAAAGGAATGCAAGGGATCAGGGGGCCAGCTAGGTGACCGGAATAGGGGGGATATTTACAGGGTGTGGGACAAGTGGCATTCTAGAGCCCACCCCTCCCAGGGGAGAACTAGTTTGTGTTGTTCGCAGGGAAGGGGTGCTGGAAATTATAGGGTGCAGGACAGATGGTAGAGATGAAAGGGGCCAGTTGGACCCACCCATGTCAGACTCCACCCACCCCTGATAGAGACAAGTGGAACTTGTATTGCAGCGCTCATGCAGGCTGGGTGCCAGGACAAGGGAGAGATGGAAATTATAGGATGAGGGGCAAGTGGGAGGAAGAGTTGAAAGGGGCCAGTCCCAGGCTGCAGCTGAGCAACAGATAGAACTGGTTCCTGGAGGGAGCATGGCTTGGGTTCTGCAACCCCCCCACACACAGTGCAGGGGACACAGAGGAAAATACATTTGGGAAAAATAAATGTCACGCAATACATTGGAAAATAAAGTCCTGCAATACACTGAAGAGAGTGTGGAAATTAAAAGTCATGTAATAAATTGAAAATGCAAAAATACAGTAAACCCACAGTAATCAGCAAAAATTCATACCTTTCTTCAACCGGTAAGGCTGCTCTAGCGAGCGTGCCAGTTAGATACAATTTGGCTTTTAAGCCCCTCTGTTTAAATTGTGCATTTATGATGCATTTTAAAGTGCGCAAGTGTTAGGACCTCTTTGCTGGTCTGTCAACTTTTACTGCTCTGCCTGGGATATTACAGCGTTGGTTTTATAACATGTGTTTGACTGGGAAGTATTTCTTTCACTTCCATTAGTTCATCTGCACGTTACCACGTGAACCACAGCACAGTGCTTGGGCGAGCAGACGCGCCTGCAGTGCACCAAAGGTGCGCTAAAAGCAAACCCGTCTGTGCCCATCCGGGTCCTGGTCGGGCCCTGGGCTGCTTCAGCTTGTTAGGAGGAGGTTCCTCTAGGTCTGCATTGTTCGCGGACTGTAACTAAAGTGGTCAAGCAGTATTCCTGCTGTCCGTAGCCTCGCCTGATGTCAGTTTCCCTCCGGGACTACTGTTTGGAACAATAAGCGACCCTGCGTCCAATGATAGGTAGATAAATAAGGCAAGTGACATGCGCGCTCCGACTACAGCGTGTCTAGCTTTCTTTTTAGTAAATGCATTTTTAGACATCCGGTTTTTTAATTAAGAACTTGAAAAGCTCACATGCCCAGGGCCCCAACGGTGTCTGTAACTTGGTTATGCTGGCGAAACCAGCGTTATGGGCGGAGATACTGAAAACTATTTGATAGGGTAATATCTACGGGGCAGCTGCCATCATCCTGGGCTCTATCTTATATTGTCCCAGTGTTCAAGTAAGGAAAAAGACAGCCCAAACAACTATCGGCTTTTGTCCATTTTGGATGGTTAAGGCAAGATCTTCCTAAGTTGTATACTAAGAGAAATCTAGCAGTGGAGACTTTAAGAAAAGATCTTGAGTAAGTCTCAGGATTTTAATGGGGTCTTTTATGTTTGCATAATATTTTTATTGTGAATTCTTTGATCCACCAGGCAGTTAGAAAATAAGCTGTATTAGTGTATTGTATTGTATATTTATATAGTGCTCTTTCCCCACTTGTATGGCCTCAATGCACTTTTTTTTCCTCGGTTGAACGCCCTTGGTGACCGTAGTCTATGTGGTTGGAAAGTTCTAGGGGAGTTTAGTTTAGTAGATGCGTGTGTGCATGTTGCCGTTCTATGACTTGGGTGGCTGGCAAGGCGCTACTAAGCAGCCCAAGAGAGGACAGACACATGGGTGGGTGCTGGTGAAGGTTAGAAATAGTTTGCTAGTGTTGAGAGAGTCTATGTGTGGCCAGCTACACCACATTTCGGGTGGTGGTGGCTGTATGCTAGTGGCAGAGGTGTTGAGGTACGTCAGATGTTTCAGTCTGGGCGGCTATGTGCGCACTAGACCTTATGTGCTTAGCTGTAGGCGTGTTCTATCATGCATGGATGCTTGGCCGTGCCTGCAGCCCATGTCCAAACTAGTGGTGTGCGAATATACGTACCTCAGTGTTGCTCCAGGTCTATACCAGGGGGGGTGGCTTTCATAATGTGGTAGGTATCCGCATATATTGAGCCAGGATGGAGGCTACACCTGGAATTCAAGAGTCCTGTATAGTGCAAGAGATGCCTACCAGTACAGTGCGAGTAAAAGGCTAAGCACAGCCAGACACTAGAGTCCTGCCCAGCGGGAGAACGGCCCACACCCAACAGTGCATATTTGGATACAGGCCTACACCTCACAGCACACTGAAGCACCAAGCACAGCCAGATATCAGAGACCTGCCCAGTGGGAGAGAGGCCCGCACTAGACAGTGCATATTTGGATACGGGCAAAGGGCAGCTAGAGTTGAGTCTTGTATGGTGAGTGGGAGGCCCACTTCCAACAATTCAATTTGGGTGCCAGGCCTTGAGAATCTGCAGCAGCAACTGTGAATCCTGTACCATTGAAGGAAGGGCCACATCATAGGCTGTGGGTTTTCAGCCTCTTGTATAGTAGGTATCCGTAATGGACAGTCACCGCAGGTTTGTTGAGGCTGGTTAGCCTGGTTTTCGGAAGTAGGTTTGTGGGGGGCCACTTATCATATTGTAATATGTCTCTCATGTGGTATGGTGGGCAGGGTCGGGGAGAGTAGGATGCGAGTGTAGCCACAGGGAAGGCTGCTGGCTTAGCTTGGGTGCTTGTTGGGTTGGAATGTTGTTGCAGGAGGGGTGTTGGTGGATCAGGAATGCCACAACGAAAGCTGCTGGCGTACCTGGAGTTCTAGTAAGGGGGCAGTGTTTCCGAGCGTTAAGTGGTGGTGTGTCAGGTGAAACCGCCGCGAGAGCTGCCGGCCCCTGAAAAATGATCGAAGCAGTGGATTTTATTAATGGTGTATTCAAGGGTGGAGTAGCTTAGGAGAGTACAGGGAAGAGCCAGGTTTTAAGGGCCTTCCTGAATTTCAGGTGGTTTTCGATCTTGCAAATGTGTAGGGCTATGGAATTCCAGATGATTGGCACTTGGACAGAGAAGGAGTCGCCGCCAAGTCTTGTTGAGTTGTGCGGTGGGATTACTAGGCGAAATGCGCTGAGAGATTTGAGGTTCCTGGATGGTCGGTAAGGGACGATTTTGTCTTGCAGGAATTCAGGGCCTGTGTTGTGGATTGCGCGATGAGTGATGCACATGGCTTTCAAGTTGGTACGCCGAGCAATAGGGAGCCAGTGGAGGACTCTAAGGGTAGGGCTGATGTGCTTCCTGGTGGATGAGAAGTCGTGCTGCCGCATTTTGGATTCTTTGGAGTTTCTGTAGTTGGGCTGCGGGGGCTCCTAGGTAGAGGCATTTTGCGTGGTCAAGGCGGGAGAGGGTGATGGAGTTGATGGACGAGAAACGGTGGGGATAGGTGAGGTAGGGGAAAATCCTCCTGATGATATGCAATTGAAAGAAACAGGTCTTGCATACACTGGTGGTGTGTTGGGTGAGGGAAAGATCTGAGTCTAGTTGGCATCCAAGATTTTTTACCACGCTAGAGGGTGCTGGTGCTTGTCCTAGTGAGTCGGGCCATGCCATTGGTTGGGGAATGAGAGATGTTTTCCCACAAAGCAGGATTTCTGTTTTCCCAGGGTTGAGGATGAGATGGTTGGTCGTCATCCAGTGATCAATATCGGAGAGGCATGATGACAAATCCGGGTGGCCGGGTCCTTTGGGATTTGGGATTTTGAGGATGATCTGGGTATCATCCGCGTAGTTGTAGCAGGTAAGGTTGTATGAACGGATGATTCTGGGGATGGGTTGTATGTAGAAATTGAAAATTAGCGGTCAGGTGGAGGCTCTTTGGGGAACCCCTTTGCAAATTGGACGTGACATGGATGCGAATTGGTCAAGGTGTAATATTTAGGACCGGTTACAGATGGAGGAGATCCACGAGAGGGCTGTGCTTGTGATTCCTAGACTTTTTAATCTGTCTAAGAGAATCATTTGATCGATGATATCGAAAGCTGCGGAGAGGTCTAGCAGGATGAGAACTGCACACCTGTCTGCGTCAGCTGTTCATTTTAGGTCATCTCAGATGGAGACTAGGGAGGCTTCTGTTCCCCTTAGTGATCGGAAACCCGATTGTGCTGGGTCTAGGAGGTTATTGGATTTAGCAATTTGTCCAAGCGGTTTGTAGGCCATACAGTCAATCAGTTTGGCGATGAAGTGCATATTGAAGATGGGTCGGTAGTTTTGGGGAAGAAGAGGGTCAAGCATCGTTTTTTTGAGGATGGGTTTGGTGTAGGATGATTTTAGGGCTTTCAGGAAAGATCCGGAGTTAAGTGAGTGGTTAAGGATTGCGCGGGTGACATTGCCTGTACAGGTGGCGGTTAGTATTTTCTTGAGCAATGTGGGTGGGCCTGGGTCTTCTGGAGAGCCCGACATGTGGCTGGCCGCTACCAGTGACAGGAATTCTTGGTGTGTGATGTGAGAGAAGGAGTCGAAAGAAGAAAGCGCTTGTGGTGGGGTGCGGGCAGGTGGGCGGTGGTGCTAGGGTTTTTAGTTTGCCGGGGATGGCGTTGTCTCTTTCTTTGGCAGCGTTGTAGAAGTGGAGCGATAGAGTGTCGCATAGGGTTTGGGAGCTTAGGTTTATCAAGCGAGAACATGAGGGTGTTTTGAATTCTGCTATGATTTTATGTAGTTCCTTACATGGGTTGCAGGCATTTAGGATTCCGGTTCCCAAAGAATGATTTCTTGCTTTTCCTGATTTCCGATCTATAGGCTCTGGTTGTCCTTGCTAGGGTGATTTTGTTTTGGGCTGAGGGGTCAGCTCTCCAGGCCCGTTCCAGAAGGTGCTTGAGAGTTTTGAGGTGTTTGAGATTGGCAGAGAACCACTTTGGCGATGGCCCACCTCTCTGGGGGGGGTGTTTTGATGGGGTGAGGGGTTTGAGGGCATTGGTAGGCCAGAGATCGGAGGCATCAATTTCCGGTGGAACTTCCACTAGGAAGAAAGGGCTGAGGGAGTTGAGGAGTGAAAGTTCAAGATCTGGGCTGACTACCACTTTGTTCCATAATGGGACGGTATCGGGTGCAGCTTGCAGAGGATGAATTGGGCGTTGGCCGCTGACCACTGTGTTGAGAAGTATGGTGAAACTGAGTGCTGGGTGATCACAGCATGAGAGTGGGCGCGGGGTTTGGGTGGCTATGTTTGTGGTGCTGAATATTGCATCGAGGGTGTGACCTCTTGTGTGGGTTGGAGTGGAAATGTGAGGTTTCAGATTGAGTGGGTCTAGAGCGTCTGTTAGTGACCTGGTCATGGGGTTTGATGGGGAGTTGAACCAGATGTTGAAATCTCTTAGGATGGTTAGAGTGGAGTGTTGGATGAGGATGGCAGCCAGCCTTTCGGCCAGCCATTCGCCAAATGTTTCTGCAAAGTTTTTGTTATAGCCCGGGGGTCTATAGATGAGTAGGAAGCTGTGTGAGGTGGATGGTGCGAGTTGGAGTTTTACCAGGAGCGATTCGTAGTCGGTGGTGCTGGTGGAGGTGTCCGTGGTTAGTATCTTGAATTGGTCTTTGTGCAATATTGCGAGCCCACCTCCCCTATGAGATCTATTCCAAACGGTGGGAAGGTCTCATGAGCGAGAGGGTTATAGTCGCCCGAGACCCAGGTTTCAGTAATGAAGAGGATGTCTGGGTTTTCTTCAGTGATGAGGCAGTAGATGTAGAGTTTGTCTTTTGAGACAGATCTAGCATTGATGAGGGTGCAGGATATTTGGAGAGACGCCATTGTGGGTGGAGGGTGGGTTTTGAATTGACGGAGAGTGTGGTCTGCCTTGGGGAGAGGCAGTTGGGGGGGGGGGGGAGAGTGGGGCGGTATAGTGTGGGTATGCTGGAGTAGTTGGGTTAGGTGTTCAGGAGGGGAAGAGAGCTAGGACTGGGTTGGGGGCAGGCGGTGAAGTTTCGCTCCTGTAATGGAGTGGCAGTGGTTGAGTACTGTGTCGGAGAGTGGGAGATGCAAGAGGGGGCATTAGGTGTATGCCGTCTCGCCCTTTCTTTGCCTTGTATGCAGTGAAGGGGGTGTGGGAGAGAGTGGGTGGTTCTCTGGTTGCGGGGGTTGTTGGCTAGAGCTTCTCTTGCTGCACTGAGTGAGGGGAAGTGGCAATTGGGCGGGGCCTATAGATGGGTGCATGGGATGCGAGTGGGCTGTGTCAGGGATTGTGTGTGACGTGAGTGTGGGTTATCTGATCAGTTTCTCCACCTTGCTGCTCTTAATTGTGCAGATCGGGATCTACTGGTAGGGGAGAGAGTTATGAGGCGGGGTAGAGAAAACAGTTGGATGTGTGGTATAGGAGATAGGGAGTGGCTGCAGAGGGTTTCAGTGGGGCTATTAGGGTGCCAGAGGGCTGTCGGATTGTGGCCGGTGAGTGACATGGTGCCTCGATGACTGTTACAGATTGAAGACTGTACGGAGTGCAAACCTAAGCAGTACAATTGAGTACAGATCTAGAGACATCCAGAACTGAGATTTCTGCACAGTGGGAGAAAGGCATATGGCCAGCAAAGCAATTCAGTGCAGGGCAAAGCAATGGAGTACAGTTCAAAACAAAGCCAGATTTGAGGCTCCTGTATAGTGGGAGAAAGGCCAATATCCAGCCGGGCAATTCAGTGCAACTGATCAGAGCTATTGAGTCCAAATCTAAGCAGTACAATTGAGTACAGTTCTAAAGGCAGCTAGAATTGAGATTCCTGCACATTGGGAGAAAGCCCTATGCCCAGCAGAGCAATTTGGTGCAAGGCTATAGTCGGTATAGCTTTATATATTATATATTGATTTCGCAATTGGCTTTGACAATTAATCAAGGAAAACTCAGGGCAAAGCTGAACAGAATGGGCATGGCGAATCACCTTCTCTATGCATGCCAACTGCTCCCTCAGGGTACAAAGGCGCAGGTACAGATTAGCAGTTCTGGGGATATGACCTCCCAGATCGAGATAAGGAAGGGTGTTAAGCAGGGATGTGTCTTGTCTCCGGTCCTGTTCAACCTTTACCTGGCTGATCTAGATGAACACCTAATTAGTAAAAAGAGAAATGTGCTCCAAAGTTAGGCAATATGAGAGTACCCTACCTGGTAATTTTTGATTTCACACATTTGGGTTGAATAAAAGTGCTATGGTCATGGTGAAATATGCAAAAGAAAATGACAAAGATCAAGTGCGACAATTCGAAAATGATTAAGTTTGGTAAAGTAAGAGCTGTTCAGAAAAGTTTAGATTTGGACGAGGGTATGATAGAAAATTTTGAATCCTATAAATATCTAGGATATGACATTAATGTAGAAAGGTAGGACCAAGTGTTAATTAAGCGCCGTCAACAAAAAGCAATATCATTGATGCTGGTGTTGAAAAACTATGTATCCAGTAATATTGGGTACAATCTGATTGGTGTTGTGACCATATATCGTCAAAAGTTGGCATCAGCAGTTACCTTTAGTTTAGTTTAGTTTAGTTTATTACTTGTATTGCGCACCAAACCCGCAGGTAGTCGGGCGCATCATAAAAGATAACTCACAGCTTAGTTGTACATGGTATACAATACAATACAATATGCACTATTACAATTTTTACAATTTACCTATATAGAGAGAATATTTATACATTATATACAAAAATGAGTATATACAAAATCTTTGCAAGCAACCATACTGAGTAGGATCTGGAATAATAGAGGGTAGGATCTAGGAGAGGAGGGCGAGCGCCAAATCACGCTTAGCCATCAGAGTCTTTGAACATTTTTATAAGGGTGTGGCGAAATTTTGTAAAGGATGGTTCTAGTCTGAGTAGGGTAGGGAATGAATTCCATAGTTGGGTGGCCTTGACCTGGAAGCTGTTGCCTCCCACTTTGGCCAATTTGAATCTGGGGGTCAGGAGGCAATTAGTATTTGACTGTCTGGTTAGTCTTGTCTCAGATTTAGTGATGATTCTGTCCATAAGATATCTGGGGGCCACTTTGTTTACACATTTATGTGTAAGGGAGGCGACTTTAAGTTTTATTTTGTCCATTGTCGACAGCCAGTTGTAGGCTCTTCTGGTGTCCGAGATTTGGTTTCTCCTGGAAATTCCGAGCGCGGCTCTAAGGGCGTTGTTTTGCAGGAGTTGGATTTTATTAGTTATTTGCTTACTGGCCCCAATATACATGGCATTGCAGTAATCAAGTCTTGATAATATAAGAGCTCTAGCAAGGGTGATGCAGCTGTCATTAGATAGGAAAGCTCTGCCCGCTCTGATTAATTTACAAGTATAGGCAGTGGCCGAGGACAACGTATTTACCTGTTTGTTAAGCGTTAAGGCAGAATCCAGATAAAAACCTAATGTTTTTACTTCCTTAGCAGTTGGAATGATGTTATTGTCGACGCTAAAGGAGGAGTAGTTTGGGCTAAGTTTCTTTAACGATATTTGTGTACCCAGGATAAGGATCTCTGTCTTGTCATCATTCAGGCATAGTCCATGAGTGGCCATCCATGCCTGGATGATGAGGTAAACCTTGTTTACCAAGGCCAAATCCTTTTCATAATCACCAGTAATAGGTAGGAGGATCTGCGTATCATCTGCATAGTTAGTGTAGGTGATACCCAGAAGATCCAAATCATCGAAAAGGGGCTTAGTGAAAATATTATACAAGGTAGGCGAGACGCATGAACCCTGGGGAACACCACACGAGATAGGGATAGGGTCAGCTGAGGCAATGGGAGAGAATACTCTCATGGTGCGATCACTGAGGAAGGATTGTATCCAAGCTGTAGCTTCTGGGGAGAAGTGTGCTGCCGAGTCCAAGTGGCTGCACAGGACCTGGTGATCGACCAGGTCGAACGCGGCTGATAAGTCCAGAAGCAGCAGGAGAGCTAGGTCGCCTCTGTCCCTGAGGTCATCAATCTGTGCCTTCAAGTCAATTAATGCAGTTTCAGTCCCGTGTTGGGGCCGGAAGCCTGATTGCCTAGATCCCAACAGGTGATTAGATTCTAAATGTTTTTGGATTTGTAGATAGGCTATTTTATCTATGATTTTCAAGAGGAATGGTACCGTGGTAATGGGTCGGTAATTTGTAGGAATTAGTGGGTCTAAAGTTTGTTTCTTTAGTAGGGGGAGCACCCAGGATTCCTTAAGGTTAGTGGGGATACTGTTGGACCTAAATGATGCGTTGATCAGTTTAGTGATAAAGGGTGATAGTTCTCTGGCTGCATCTTTTATGAGTTGGGCAGGGCACTGGTCACCTTGGCAGTTAGAGGGTTTGAGAGAGAGTATAGTCTTTTCTGTCTCGAGAATAGTAACTTTTGAAAATTTGAATCGTGTTAGTGTGTCGGAAATAGTGGGCAGGGTTGAAGTGGTAATGTTGGGCGGGTTTATTGTTAGTGAAGCTTTTTTATTCTTAATTTTTGTTTGAAGAGTAGCAACTTTGCCTGTCAGTGCTTGTTGGATATTCGAGCACCAAAGTTTGTCCTTAATGCAGTTGTCAGGTATGGGGATGGGTGCTTCGAGTTCTTTGAGGATGGCAAAGAGTTCCTTAGTACTGGAGTTAGCTTGGGCTATTCTTGAATTGTAGGATTCACGTTTGGCTAAGAGAATTTCTTTCTTGTAGAGAGCAGAGATAGCGCGCAGATTAGTTTTATTTTCTTCGGAGGGGTGAGCTTTCCATAGTGATTGGCAGGATCTTTTTTTGGTGCGTAGTGTTTTTAAGTGGGGTGTGTACCAGGAGTTGAGATGCGCCTTAGGTTTGCTTTTTCTAATTTTGAGTGGCGCGATTGTGTCCAGTGAGGTGGTCATGGTGTTATTGAAGATTTTGGTCAGGGCGTCTGGTCCCAGGTTTTCTGGGAGGGCATTAAGGGTGGGTAAGATGAGGGGGAGTAGTTTATCGCAGGTGATGTTTTTTTTGTTGCGAGTAGGGACTGATGGAGCTAGTGGTGTGGGCAGTGCAGTAGTTTTCTCAGTGTTAATAGTAAAGGTTATCAGGTGGTGGTCTGACCATATCACAGGCGAGTTGGAAGAGATAGTCACATTGCAATTATGGTCCGCTATCCAATCCAGAGTTCTTCCTTTGGAATGTGTAGGGTCTAGTACTTTTTGGGTGAGACCTTGTTCTGTAAGGATATTTGCCACAGTAGAGGCATGTGCGTCTTTTGGGTCGTTATGCCCTAAGTTAAAGTCTCCTAATACGATTACCTGGGAGGAGTTTTTTAGATTGTTTGATATGATATTAGATAAGTCATCTTGGAAGGTACCAATGGAGTTTGGAGGTCTGTATATTAGGTGGATAGTAAGAGTTTGGGTACAATTTAAGTTAAGTTTGGCTGATAGGTTCTCGCATGAATTGGTATCAAGATGTGGTATGAGTCTGATAGGTAAGTTATCTTTTGCAATAAGTGCAATTCCACCACCTCGTGCCTCAGTTCTGTCTGCTCTAAAGATAGTGTAGCCTTTAGGGATAGCTAGTGATAATGCTGGACCTGCCGCAGCGTGCAACCACGATTCAGTGACTGCTAATAGGTCTAGTTGTTCTAGCTGTATGATCTCTGATATCTCAATGGCGTGTGCCACCAGGGATCTGGCATTTATTAGAGCTCCTTTAAGAGTATGGCACGGTAGGTTGGCTAGTGCTGTAGTCTGTGTTATTTGTGTTTGGTTACCTTTGGTTTTACTAATATTGGTGACGGGTGAAATGCAGGATCTGTTGTTACTAGGTGCTAGTGTTCTGGCGAGAGGTTCATACAGTTTAGGCAGTCTTGCCCGGAGTTTGCTATTTCTGATAGGGGTTGAGCACGGTAGAGATAGCAGTAATTCTTGCATGGTTAGATTGGAAAGCCTTTCTGCATTGATCCCAGGTGGGTGTAATACTGTTGTAGAGGTGGGAGGGTAATAATTTACCAGTGTGCTTATTAACAGCGTAGTGGCTAGGACACGGATCGTACAGGTCAATGAACTCCTAGTAGTGTGCATTGTAAAAATGCTAGATGCAGTGGCCATGCAGAGCCCTGTGGCAATATCTAGGTTAGAGTCAGTACTTCAGGACCAAAATACAATGAGCTAGGGAGGCACTAGGCTGTACAGTGCCCTGTGGACACGCCTAGAGTTCAGGTAGGTGCAACAGTATAGCTGGAGGCGTTAGGTGACTTCTAGATTTACCATCAAGCAGCAGCACAAAAATGCATTATTAACATCTAGATTTGACGTACAACAGAATGACTAAGGGCAACAGCTAGATTTGGCGTCAGTCAGAATGAATATGGTACATTAGTAACATCTAAATTTGAGATAAGACAGTTGTCTACAAAGCATTGAGTCTGAGTTCAGACTTAGTGTGTTCTGTAAAGTTGCATATTGGTTCCAGACTTGACAGATGCTGGCAAGACAACGATAGGCTAAAATCAGGAATTTGATTAAAGGCAATTCAAAGGCAGATTTAGAATGTAGCAGTTCAAATAAGGTAGTATGGCATGATAAACATAACAATGTAGAAATAATAACAATATAAGCAAACATTACTTTATGGCTGGTCGGGAAGTTGTCACCCACATGTGGCGTAGTGATGCCCAGATGGTACTGTGAGATATTAATCAAGCATAGTAAATGTCATGGCTAATGACAAGTATGTGGGGCAGGGTACAATGAGCCAGCGGCTGTCTTCATCGCGGTGTGCTGTAGGTTATATGCCGGCAGGGTGGGCGGGAACGCAAAGTGCACTGTAGCAGAGGGCTCACGTGCAGTTAATGGGGAAGGGATAGTTAGCTTCTCTGTTGTGGTTCCCAATAATAATAATGGTGGCACTTGGATGTGGGATGTGACAAAGTTGGAAGATGAGTTACCATAGACTTCCTACTAGAAATGGACAGTGTTACCTTATGCAGGAGCCAGGGGGGCTGGCAATCGGCAACCTCGGCAAAACAGGCTCAAAACAGGCACTAGCCTTGCATCCGTGGGCCTTCCAGGAAGTGGGCCGGCTCTCGCCTCCGGTAGTCGATTGGTGGCGATGTAGAGCGCTTCTCCCAATCAGGTTCGCAGATGGGACGAGGCAGTGCTCTAGGGACGTCTGTGGGTCGGATCGGCCATCTTGGAGTGGTCGGATCCTCGTGGAGCCCGATGGTGGAGAGGTGCACACGGGCCGGTTGTGAAATAAAGTGGCACGGGGAAGGAGATAAAGCCCATTGGCTTACGGTGTGCAGGAGCGTTTAGATTACCACGCGGATCGCGGCAAGAGTAATCTTCTGCTGCTGCTTCCTGCCGAAATATGGTACAGCCAACTGGCTTACCTCCATATACTAGGGGAAGGCTGCTGGCTGGAGGGCGCTGCTCCTGCAGCGAGGGAGCTCCTGCTCCTCCGATGGCCCCACGAACAAGATGCAGGCTCAAAACAGGCACTAGCCTTGCATCCGTGGGCCTTCCAGGAAGTGGGCCGGCTCTCGCCTCCGGTAGTCGATTGGTGGCGATGTAGAGCGCTTCTCCCAATCAGGTTCGCAGATGGGACGAGGCAGTGCTCTAGGGACGTCTTTGCCATGGAATGTTCCTTTGCAAAATTTGAGACTTGGTGTGATGGCTTAGAAGGACAAATCTAGTGCAAAATGTTGGGCTTATCAAAAGCTACTCCTAGACAGGCAATTTGTATTGAACTTGGTTTGACTTTGCTAAGTACTATGATAAACATTAAGAGGGGTATGTTCTATCTGAATAGCCTGTATGCAGAGGCGGATACGATCCTCCTGATCAAAGAGAGAAATTAAGAATATTTTAAAGAGATTACGTGGACCCCGAATTGGGAAGATGGTCTGGGTGTGTTAAGTATGTCCTTCAAAGGATGTGTAACAGCTTGGGATTGGGTATGAAATCACAAACATGTAGGTCGGTTGAAATCTTTGCGGGACTACTCAAAACTATGCTTTTCTTATATGCACCCACAAAAATATATTTATCAATTTCCCGAATCATGTTTTCGTAGAGTTATTACGAGTATTGGACTGAATAGTTGCCGGTTTTAGCCATTACCAGATCAAGGATGAAAGTCCCATGGGAAAATAGAGGCTGTTGATGTGGAGAAAAGAACATGGAAGACATGTTAAAGCACGTATAACAGGTTGCTGCTTAAGGGGAAAACATTACTTAAGATTTGATAGATATTTGGACAAAGGATTTGATGAGGTGGAAGAAGAGCAGTTCTGGTTAGATGGCATTGTGGGGCGTAGCCTCAGAAGGGCTATTGCCAAAACACAGGTGTGGTTTGCTTTTTAGGAAGAGATTCTAAGAAAGAAACGTAGAAATGAAATAATGAAATAAGAGTTATGTCAGTGAATTTTAAATGGGACTAATGTAAAAGGAGTACGTTTTGATATTAAAACTTTGTAAAGACGTTATATGATTTAATAGATGAAATGTATGAACTAGATGTAATAATTTAAATAATGTATTGTGAAAAGTTCAATGAACTAAAACGCAATAATTAAAAAAAGTAAATGCCAGATAAAAGGTGGTTCACTGCAATGATTCTCCATTCTCTTCTGGAAGATTGTTATCCAGATTTGCTCTGTCTCAGAGACCTGATTGACCCCCTCTTCGGAGCCAGACTTTGCACAGATGCTCCCTACAAATTATAACATCCTACATCTTGACCTACCTCCTCCCCCCTTGCCCCTTCCCCCTCAAGCCCCAACACTAGGGGGAGGTTTGGCTTTGATCCATCTAGCTGCTTTACATTGTACATCAATTCCTTTTTACCACAATATACCATGTTAGCTTTATATAATCCGGCTCCATATATATCTCTCCTAACAAAACTGTTCATATTTGATTGGCCTACTGGCAAGCATCTCACTCCCTAGATCATTTTGTTTATGGTTTTGAGCAGCTGCTTGATATATATCATGTCATTTATAACATGCCTGTACACAAGTGTTTCTCGGCGCGACAAGACGAGAGGGAAGACAGAGGGAGGACAAGACAAACAATCTTACTAGACCTTGTGTCATGCAGATCGTTCAAGTGCGAGAACGTGAAGTGCAAGGGAAAAGGGGGGGTGCAAGGGAGAGGGGAGGGGAAAACAGGGCAGCAATGCTCTGAATAGGCGCAGCCAGGGAAGCATGGCTCTGGGTAGTGCAAGGAGAACAAGGGACTGTAGGGTTACAGTTACATTCCACAGGAGTGTGGTAGGCCCGGAGGCAGTGCAAGGGTAACTGATCAAGAAAGAGTCTTGTATCCAGTGAAATTCTGAGGGTAGCCAGGCAACCAGCTGGTACAGCAGACAGGTAGGTCAGGTAGGCCAGCAGGGGAGGGCGAGAGAGAAGCAGAGAAGAGGAATGTTTTGAGCTGCTTACGGAACCTCAGGTGGTCCAGCTCAAGTTTGAGATGGGCAGGGAGGCCATTCCAGAAGGAGGCACTGGCAGAGGAGAGAGATCTACCCCCCACGCTCTGCCTGGAGAAGCGTCTAACCCTTAAGGGGTTGGAGGTAGCTGAGCGAAGGGCTCGAGAAGGAAGGTATTTTGGAAGAGAGCGTTGGATGTAATATAAGGCCCGGCTCAAGAAAGCCTTGGGGGCAATGCAGAGGGTGTTGAACTGGATCCTTGCAGCCACGTGAGCCAATGGAGAGATTTCAGGGATGGCGAGATACAGTCCCTGGGCTTGAGGCCAAGGATAAGTCTTGCAGTGAGCTTCTGAGGGAAAGTGAGAAAGGGAAGAGTCCCTTTGAGGAGGTGCAGCTGCTAGTGGGACTTCTTGGCGACGTACGAGATGTGAAAAGAGAAAGAGTAGAGTCGAAGATGACACCAAGGTTTTTTGCGTCGCAGGAAGGCGAAGGAAGAAGGATGAAGGCGGTCAGCCAGAGTAAGAAAGGGAAAGCAGGGGCAGGGATCTCAATGAGAAGGATCTCGGTCTTACTGACATTAAGGCAGAGATCGATGCAGGCACACCAATCCTGAATCGTGGATAGACCGTCAGGAATGAGCGAGAGAGGAGAGGAGGCTGAGGGGAGCCTGAAGGAAAGTTGAGTGTCATCCGCATAACACAGAAAGCTAGAGATGAAGGTAGAGATCAGGTCGGCCAAAGGGGCCAAAGTAGAGGTTGAAAAACTAGGGTGAGAGGATAGAGTCCTGGGGAACGCCACAGGTAGAGAGAGGTGGCAGACAGAAAGGGACCAAGTTGGACCTGGGAGGGCCAGTCCAAGAGGAAGGAGGTCAGCCACTCCAAGGCCTGATCGGTGATGCCCAGTTTCTCACGCGAGTCGATTGATCAGGATGGCGTGGTTGACCATGTTGAAAGCAGAGGAAAGATCAAGGAGGATGAGGACAGAAGAAATGCTGGAATCAAGGTTAGAGATAAAATGTTCATGGGTGTTCAGGAGAGCAGTTTACGTGCCTCTGACAGCTCTGAAGCCAGACTGATGGTCATGGAGACAACCAACAGATTCAGTGTGGAGAGTAAGCTGGGAGATGGCCAGCTTTTCCGAGAGCTTGCACAGGAAAGGGGTGATGGAGATTGGATGATTGTTTGCCGGGCATGTAGGATCGGCACACGGCTTCTTGAGGAGAGGGTGCACAAGGGATTGCTTAACGGGAGATGGGAAGTTCCAGTGGCGAAAGAGTGATTACAGAAATCGCCAAAGGTTGGAGCAAGGGTGTCAATATGATCCTTGATGGTTCTGGAGAAGATTGGCAGCACCCATATGGACGACACTTTCATAGATCGGACTGGTCTAGAAACCTCGTCAGGTGTTGTCAGAGAGAAAAAGGAGGAGGAGAGGGTGAGATGGCCCAAGGGGGGCTGGGAAAGGAAGATAAGATAGAGGACAGGATGTCCTGAGTTTTAGCGGAGAAGTGAGAGGCCAGAGCGCTGTTCAGAGGGCTTGGGAGGGAACAGGAGCGGTAGAGACTGCAACAGGATTGCCCAGTTCCTTGCAGATTTTAAAGAGTTTGGCCGTGTCGTTAGAGGCCGCAGAGACGGGGGCTTGAATGTGTGCTCTCTTCTTGGATAGGGCAGAGAGTCTGTATTGCCTTTGGAGCAGGCAGCAGGCCAGTTTGTCAGAGGATGCGCAGACGCCCTCCACTTCCTCTTAACCACCCTGCACTTGCGTTTCAGAATGGTAAGGTCGGAATCCTACCAAGACCTGCACTTGGAGGTAGGCTTCAGCCTTATTCTCATGACAGGGCCAAGGATGTGCGTGGTGTTGGAAATAGAAAGATGCAGATTAGAAAGGGCTGTGTCAGAGTGTGAGTCAGCTGTAGGAGTAGGAGCAACAGAGAAAGTAGAGGCAAAGGCATCCACTGACACATGCTTCATGGGTCGAATGACCGAGAAGGTAGGTGGCAGTGCTGCAGGAGGGTGGGTGGGGGGGGGGGCTTTGTCTGAGGGATAGAGTTTCAGAATAGAGGAGAGTAGAAAGTGGTCAGTCCAAGAGAGAGGAGTGGTGAGAGGGGGATGTTTGAGGTGATGAGAACATCCAAAGTATGTCCAGTAGAGAGACTGTGGCCAGAGGGCAGAATGGAAAGAGAGAGTGTCGCAGAGGTTGCAGAAAAGCCCAGGAGGGATTAGAAGCATCCAGGTGGATGTTGAGTTTTCCGAGGCGGAGAAGTTGATAAGTAGAGGCTATGAGAGGAGGAGAGGTTGGCCCATTTAGAGAGGAAGAGGGTGACCTGGCCAGCTGGCTTGTAGATTGTGGCCACAGTTAGAGGCCAGGAGAGATAGAGAGCCTGCAGACCAGGCATTGAAAGGAGGAGAAGGAGGCCTGTGTAGGGATGACAGAGGCCGGGACCCACTGCGGAAAGATCAGGGCTACTTCACCTCCAGGACATTTGGTTCTAGGTTCAGGGTGGATATTGTAGCCCACATGGAGGAGTGTGTAAGAACATGTGACAGAACTGGCCGTAAACAATGTTTCGGTGAGAGCAAGGACTTCTAGGTCAGGTTCTTCGAAGAGGTGACAGATGTCAGAGGAGTGTGACAGCAGAACAAAAGTTGAGAGTAGCGATGTGGAACAGTTTGCCACATTTGAAAGACTTCCATGGAGGGATACAGTCTTGAGGTTCACCCTGCAGGGATGGTAGAGGAGCCCAAGGATGGCAGAGGAGGAAGATGAGGGTGCCAAAGAGGTGGCGGAAGGAGTAGCAGGAGAAGGGAGGAAGTTGATAAGACGTGGGAATCTCCCGTCAAAAAGGAGATTGGGCTGAGGGCCCTGAACCAAGACAGTGCCATTCTTATAGACAATAATGATGGTCTTGGTGGAGTGGAAGTGGGCCAAGAGGACCTCCCACCTAGTGCCACGGTTAATTATTGTTTTTAATTAAAATGTGTTTGGTTTGTATCTTAAACCTTACATTTTCGATTCTAATAAAATACATTTATGGTTCTACAGAATTAACTAATCATTTAGTCTTTTCCTTTAAAAACTCATCACTGTTGGGGTACTTTTCGGCTGTGATATCTTCCCAAAAATGGACCACAGTAGCGACCATTTTTCTATTGTTTCCTATCAAAATTTGGCTCCATCTTTCCTTGGGTTCCAGTTCTGAGATGGCACTTTGATTTTTGCTGCTATATATCAGCCGTTTCTGGTTAAGTGCCTCACATTCCATTAGGCTGTTGTGTATAGTTTTGATTTTCCCGGCAATTAAGCAAAATCTGCAATCTTTGTTGTCAGCTTTGTTTTGGGTCCAATTCCATAGGACTTCTCTTGTGGGGAGAAGATTCAGCCTAAGTCTTAAAACCTTATCTCGGATTCTTCTGTCCGGGAAAAGGTTGAGGTAGTGTGGAAGTTGATTAACCGCTCTTGATTCCCCTTCACATTTTAGATTAATTTTATATCGATCTTTCTGCTCTTGGGTCTCAATCCAATCAAGTCGAACAAGCTTTTTTTTTTTGCAATCTGAGGCATTCGTATCAATGTCTCCAGGGAGATTTATTTTTTCCGTACATAGCCGCATGGCTACTTCTTTCCATTTATTTAACACCATATCGTTGACTTCAAATTTTGAGCTTCGCAAGATGTCCAGGGCCGAGATATTTTCTTCTCTGTTTAATTTTCTGAACAGGTCTAATGTGTTTTCCATTCCACTATAGATTGTAGGGATTGGACTCTCAACTCATAGCGTATCCGAGTCACTGACATCGCTTTCGGCAGTCCCAAAGTTTTTCTCCAGAATATAGCCTCCAGTTGTGGCCATATAATTTGGTCCAAGTTGATCATAGTTTCTGCTCCGTATGCAAGGATTGCGGTCACCTTTTGTTTGTAGAAAGTTAGCACTGCTCTAAGAGAAAATTTGCCATATTTTCTATGTATCACAAGACCCTGTCTTGCTAGGGCTTTGGTTTTTGATTTCATATGTTGCGTCCATGGTATTTCAGTTGTTGATTGGTTAATCCAGATTCCTAGGTATTTGTAAGTCGAGACCTGTACCAATTTTTCTTTTTGCAAATAATATGCATACGTTTTTTATCCTTTTTTCTTTCTGTCAGCAACATTATTTTTGTTTTCTTTATGTTTATTGAAAGTTCATTTTGTTCCATATATTCCTGTGTTTTATTCATTGTTATTTGGAGTCCACAGTGTTTTTGCCAAAAGGATATCATCATCTGCATATATTAAGCAAGGCACTATTGTGGCGTTTAATTTTGGAGGGTTTGTGCTTGGTTCGTTTATAGCTTTTTCAAAATCTGACGTGAAAAGACTAAATAATCCTGCCGCCAAGGGGCAACCCTGCTTTAGTCCGTGCCAAGTATTGATTAGTTTTGTTACTACTCCGTCTGCTGTCATTCTTATTTGAATTCTGGTGTTGGTATACAAGAGTTTAACGGGTTCGAGTATGTCACTAGGGCATCTCCATTGCTCCAGTTTGGCCCATAGTAGGTCACGGTTAACTTTGTCATAAGCAAGGCTGAGGTCTACATATGCTACATATGTTTGTGTTTTTGTCCTCAGCGCTTCATGTTTCAGCATATTTAGGATTGTCAGATTTACATTTGTGCCAACATTGCGGACAAATCCGGTCTGTCTAACTGCCAAATGGTTTGCTTGTTTGGACCATATGTTTAGTTTTGTAAGGAGTAGATTGGCAAATATTTTCCCTAGGGGATCCAAGAGTGCTAATGGCCGGTAATTAATCGGCACCTTGGTGGAGCCTTGTTTGTATATTGGTATCAATGTGGCCAGTTGCCAGGAATCCGGTATCTTTTTAGTGCGATTGATAAGCTCGATAATCTCTCTGCAGAATCTTGCCCAGGTTTCAGGATTCTTTTTTAGTGTAGCGTTTTACATGCCATCTGGTCCAGGGGCTCTTGATGCATTCAACTTTTTAATTGTGTTGGTAAGTTCTTTGATATCATAACCGACTTTCCATCTCTTTTCGCTTGACGCAGAGTTATTATTACTCTCTGATGTTCTTTCTTGGTATAGCTCCATGAAATACTTTATCCAAGCAGATTCAGGGACGTCTACTATCATTACCTCTTCAGTGTTTTTCTTCGGTTTCAGAAGCTCCCATAGTCATCTCGTATTGTTGTTTTTGAGTGTATTCATCATCTGTTCCGCATTTTCTTGTTCCTGCATCATTTTTGCGTTCTTAAGCCAGTTCTTAAATCTTTCTTTGGCTGTGCTTATCAATCGCATTTTCGTTCGAGGGGATTCTGTTTTGGCTCTCTTTATTGCTATTTTCTTTTCATGTTTTTTTCCAGCTATTGCTTTGTTATATGTATATTTGTGTCTGGGTCAAGATTGGCCTTTCTGTTTCTCTGTTAATTGGAATAGTTTGAATATCCATCCGTAGTTAACTCTATTGGAATCTTCTAACTTCGAATTCTTGAACGTTTCAGTAAGTGTTAGTTTGTTCTGAGGGATCTTAAAGGAATGGTTCGCCCAAAAATGTTTATTTCAAAAATAGATGGGCAATATTAAAAAAAAACTATTGGCATTTTTTTTTGTTGAAGTCCCTATGTAAAATGTTGAGCAATTCAAGCTCAAAGATAGCACATGGGGGCATCCATTTTGTGAAATGGATGCCCGCCGCTGTGCTCGCTTTGGCTTGGCGGCACTAATGAAGGAAAAGCCAGCCAGCTGTAGTAAACAAAAGCTACCAATGGGTGGCTTTTCCTTCATTGGTGCTGTACGCGGAGGACGGGGACCGGGGACTACAGGCAGAAAAGTTGCAGCTGCATCTCGGTAAGTGCTATTTTTTTATAAAAATAAACACTAGCTGAGGTTTTTTTTCTAAGTTTTCCGGGCTCGGAGGAGCCTGAGAAACTCAGAAAGAAAAACCGCAGCATTTTCAAACACAACCGCGTTGTGTTTCTGCCAGCCGTGGCTATCACTTTGGGTCTCCGGTGCTCCCCCAGGAGAGCACCGGAGACCCAGAGGGAAAGCAAAGGCAGGCAGAAACACAACACGGTTGTGTTTACATGCCGCGGTGTTTCTGCCTAAATCTGCTTTCCCATTTGGGGCTCTAAGGCTCTAGGCAGAAACACAACGCGGTTGTGTTTGAAAACGCTGCGGTTTTTCTTTCTAAGTTTCTCAGGCTCAGAGGAGCCTGAGAAACTAAGAAAGAAAAACCGCAGCGTTTTCAAACACAATAACGTTGTATTCATGTTTGCGGTCGCTTCAAAAGCTACCGCAAACATAAATACAACGTTTTTAAAGCTGCGGTTTTATTTCTAAGTTTTCCGGGCGCCTCTAGCCTGGAAAACTTAGAAAAAAAAACGCTGCTAGTGCTTATTTTTAAAAAAAATAAATAGCACTTACCGAGATGCAGCTGCAGCTTTTCTGCATGTAGTCTCCGGTCCGCGTCCTCCGAGTCCCGGCACCAATGAAGGAAAAGCCACCCATTGGTAGCTATTGTTTACTACAGCTGGCTGGCTTTTCCTTCATTAGTGCCGCAAAAGCAAAAGCCAGCAGAGGCGGGCATCCATTTCACAAAATGGATGCGCCCATGTGCTTGCTTTTTCAATTTGTGAGCTTCAATTGCTCAAAATTTTACATAGGGACTTCGAAAAAAAAATGGCACTTTTTTTTATATTGCCCATCTATTTTTGAAATAAGTTTTTGGGCGAACCATTCCTTTAAGCCGATTCATTCGGGACGACACTGTGAGCTGTGGTATATTTATTCTGGGGTGCTCAGTGATGTGCATCTCCCACGTGCGCTTCAGGATCTAATGATCTCTGTGATTACTGTATACGTTCACCGCTTTAGTCAAGGATTGGGGTATTCCTTTAGTGGTATAAATGTAATCAATGATTGATTTAGTTCTTGCACGCGACCATGTATGTTCCGGTATATTCGTTTCTTTGTTAACTGCTTCCCAGCGGTCAAAATTCCTATTGCGTATCTCTGTAGACCATCTTCGTGCTTGTTGTTCTAGTGAATGTTCTTCCATTATTTCCCCTTCATCATTAAATAAATGGAGGTTGAGGTCGCCGCATACAATCATTGCCATCATTGCTAAAACTGGTCTTGGACTCAGACTAGCACCTACCCATCTGTCTCAATCTTGTGAAGTCCTTATGGCCAAATTTCAGCTAAATAACCTACAATCACTCACGATTCACCTACTATATAGACTGCCCGGCCCTCTTGGATCTTTTGAGGAAGATCTGCTTGATATCATCTCAAACAATCTCAAACCTACCTCGCAGCTACTCCTATTAGGAGACTTTAACCTAGGTTTTAATGACCAAACGGATACAAATGCAACAGATATAGTCAACATAATCAACTCACTAGGCCTTTCCCAAAAAGTCAATGATCCTACCCACCTAAAAGGTAGAATTCTGGACTGGATAGTGGACTTGAACTGTTCAGTCACTATCTCTTCCATCTTGCCATTATCGTGGACAGACCACTTTCTGGTGTCATTCCACGTATCCACTACAAGACCTACTCCATTGGCTCAGCCACTAGCGCCACCATGTTCAATTAGAAGTAAAAAAAAGTATCACTGCAGAGAAAGTCATCCCTGCAATCCTCCCTACCCTCAATGCACTGCCAGAAAATCTCGATCCAAGTACCCTAGTTCAGGAATTTAACAATATCATGCTCACCACATTGGACAAAATTGCTCCTGTCAAACTCAGAGCTTGCAAACCCATAGCCCACCTAAACAAATGGTTCACACCTCAACTTAAAGACCTCTGCATCCTAAAGAATAAAAGTGAAACTAACTGGAGACTATGCCCTTCCAGTGAGAACAAAGTTAAATTAACCTCACTTTCCTCCCATTACAAAAAGGAAATGTGCCGGGCAAAATGTAACTCCTACGATGAGCATATCGCAAACTCGAATTCCAGTATGAAAGAACTCTTTTCCATACTTAAGAAACTAGAGTTCCCAATTGCCATACCTGATGTCTGCACCAAGGACAAATCCTGGTGTACAGACATCCAACATGCTCTAGCCAACAAAATGAACACACTCCAAAATAAAATTCAACAAAAAAAAGAAGTACTGAACATACAGCACACACCTAATACCCCTTTGCCTAATGTCTCACCTCCGGCACACAATACCACCTTCCACTTTTCCAAAATGTCCACCTTGGAGGTAGAAAAAATGATCCCTGTCATTGAAGCCTTCAAATTGCAAAGGCGACATCTGCCCAGCACAACTAATAAAAGATGATGCCAGAGAACTATCCCCATTCATTACGAAACTGATAAATGCCTCTTTTGCCACAGGTACCATCCCTGCTAATCTCAAACAATCTTGGGTGCTCCCCCTCCTCAAGAAACAGTCATTAGATCCTCTCATTCCCACCAATTACCGTCCCATCACCAAGGTCCCATTTCTACTTAAAATATTTGACAAAGCTGCATATACCCAAATCCAAAAACACCTGGAACTGCATAAACTCCTAGGCAACAGACAATCTGGTTTACGGCCACTACACGGAACAGAGACAGCTTTAATCGACCTAAAGTCCCAAATAGATGAGCACAGAGATAAAGGGAGGGCAGTTCTCCTGCTCCTTCTTGATCTCTCTGCTGCATTTGATCTGGTCAATCACAAGGTCCTATGCCGACACCTTGACTCTGCTGCCCATTTCTCCACCGGAGCCATCAAATGGATTGAGTCCTTCTTGAGCGAGAGAACTATGAGAGTCTTCTCCCCTTCGGCAGCCGCTGACCCAACACCCATCCTATGCGGTGTTCCCCAAGGTTCCTGCGTCTCACCAACCCTTTATAACATTTTCACGAAGCCATTGTTTGATGATCTGGACCATCTGGGTATCACCTATACCAATTACGCAGATGATGCTCAGATTCTCCTCCCGCTTTCTGGGGATCACAGTACAGACACGGGATTAGTGAACAAAGTTTACCTTATCATCCAAGCATGGATGGCTACTCATGGCCTGTGCTTGAACGATGATAAGACCAAGCTAATCATTCTGGGTTCACAGGCCAACATTAAAAAACTTGCCCATGAATTTTCTTCTTTTAATATCGACGGGAACACCAATAAAGTCTCTAAGGAGGTAAAAACCCTTGGATTCTATTTGGACTCCACACTGTCCTTCGATAAACAGATCAAATCCCTTACCTCTTCCACAGCTTACACTTGTAAATTAACCAGAGCTGGTAAGCCTTTCCTTTCTGACAACAGTTGCCTGATCCTGGCTAGAGCCCTAATACTCTCCAGAATTGACTACTGTAATGCCTTATACAGTTGTGCCAACAAATCTACCATCCAAAAACTCCAAACATTACAGAACAATGCCCTTAGAGCATCCCTAGGCATAAATTAAAAAAAACACATTTCCTCTTTGAGACGTCAGCATAAATGGTTATCTACAGCCAACAAAATACAATTAAAGACCCTCTCCCTAACCCACAAAGCCCTCAATAACGCAGCCCCCAGCTACCTTTCAGACAAATTCCAGAGAAGAACTTCTCTTAGACCCATCAGATCTGGGACTATCAATTGTCTGACCATACCTAAATACAAGCTCAATACTATTGGTGGCAACAGTTTTACAGTAAAGGCTGCTAAACTCTGGAACTCACTACCTCAAGATCTGAGAGCTGACCAACCCTACCTACACTTCAGAAAAAATGTAATAAACCGCATCATCGCCACGGACCCTTAGTCCCCTCACCGTTGTGGACTTGCCCTCAAATGAAAGACCCTCCTACCTTGCGTTAACTGTGTATTACGGCGCTACACTCAAAGACTATGTGCAACTTAATCCTCCTGCGCACTAGTTAGCTTACTTGTGAGCCTAAAAGATATATGATGGGCTTTACTCTTCTTATATATATTTTTACACAGGGCCTATTGTCCTATATCTGTCTGTAATTACACAGGCCACTCTTATTTTTGTCTCTACTTTGTACATTGTGTATTTTTTGCAAGCATGTATATATTGTATATTGTGCTCATTTCGCAACTTTGTAAGCTTTGCATTTCCATACCACTGCACCCTTTTACTTACGAGTCTGGTGCGCTTAAATGAATAAACAAACAAACAATGAATTCTACACCTTCGTATTTCTGTGAGGTGCTATCTATCAAAGTCATTATTGAATCTATCACCATCTCCTCTTTAGTTTTTCTGGGTTTCCAGTAGACGTTTGTGATGCTTAAGTACATTTCGTTCAGGCTCGTTGGTGTAAGTATAGGCCTTTGTAGATTCGTTGTTTCAATTTTCAATATCATATTTTGGGCCCAGCCTCCTATGTTATGATATTCGATAACTTCTGATGCCAAGTCTTGTTTTATTAGCGTAATCAGGCCTGCTGACAGTCAGCCCGTTTTATTAGCAAATGCCGGATTCGTGTAGGTGAAGTAACCTTTGCATATGCGAGGATCAACCAGCCATGTCTCTTGTAGACATATGATGGTTGCTTTGTTCAGTTCTGGCTGGTCAATTTGAAATAGATATTGGTGTCCTCTTGTGTTCCACAAACATAATGTGACTGCTTTTTTATTGCTTGCTATTCATTGTTATAGTGTCACCTGTTTGTGTAACTCTCTCTGGTCCGTCTTTAAGCTGGTATCTCTCCAAAAGGGCGATGTCTCCTGTTTCCATCCTGTAGGTTCTTTCACTGTTTGATAGTGAAAATGGAGATTTTTATGATCGGCAATATGTCTCGTTCCTTCCCTGTGTGCAATACTTTCTTCATCCTCCTTACACATTACTTGTACCACTGCTAATGTCTGGATACCATCTGCTATTATCCTGCCGGTTCGTAGTGTTGGTGTCATCGGGCTTGTTGTCTTGGCCATCTTCCGCCGTCACAATAAACCCCAATGACTTGATCTCTTTGGCGCATGCCGTTATTTGTCTCTTCAGTTTTGTTGTATGGCAATATATCCATATTTTATCCAGTCTTTTCTCGTCGATGAACTCAATTAATTTGAAGTCTTTGGTAGTCAGCTTCCTCAATTTTGGTATCGCCTGGAGGAGGCATAGTGTGTTTGTTCTGTTCATGATGATTTTTGACTCTTTATCCGTTTTTCCTTCTAGTTTCAAGCAAATTATTTTTCATCTCCAATGTGGGTCAACGAATTTTGGTTGTACTAGGTGCATGCTTGCCGCAGTAGCGTCTTGCTTCTCATTCCGCTCGGATCCTTCTGAGCTAATGCAGCTGGCTTCCTGTGTTTGGTCCTCATAATCCCCAACTTGTTGAAGACAGACTGTAATATACAGAGAGCAGTTCATCATCCGATATGTCCTCACAAGATAGCTCTACTGGTGTATGTGATCCTATGAATGATTCCTCGTAACAATCTATTATGATCATTGAAGCCATGTTTGTTTGTTGTTCGGATAACATGGTTATCAGAAAGCTTTCGTTCTCAATCTCCGAGTCGTGTATCGAATAAGTAGATAGGTTCATCAACGAGTCAATGTTTCCTTGTTCTCTTTCTTCAGCTTCTGTAGTCTGGATTATTGATTTTTCAATCATCATTCCCTGCCTGAATTTCCTCTTCTGTTTTCGGTCTCGTTTCTGGTAGCGTTAACTTTGCTTGGCATCTTTAATTCTGTCTGCTTTGATTTTCTGGGAGTTTCCCTATTGCTGTGTACCAAATTTCAGAGGAAAGCTCTTGATCCTCGTTTTTTGGTTTGTTTTTTCATACCCTCTGTTCTTGCTTTGTCTGGAATATTCGATACCTGTTGGAATATGCTATAATTCTGGCCCCCTTTGAGTTGTTTCTTATTCGGATCAAGCTTTGTTTCTGTTGGCTCCGAGTTCTGGTTAAGATACTTTTCATTCGTCTTATTCCGTGTAGTATCTGATGTCAAGTCAATCAAAAGTATATTCGCTTCGGGAGTCGTGTTATCTTGTTGGGTTTTTAGCTTTCTTGCTTTGGTTATTTGAATCTTTTCCGTTTGCTTTCTGCTCTTTCAAAACTTCTTCGTGCAATTGGTTCTTCTTTTGTGTCTGTTCTCGGAGATTATTATTCGTTAAAGATGTCTTGCTAATAGTGATTAGGGCTTCTATTAGTGTGGCTTTATCCATTCGGTCTTGCCATGCTATCTCAGCCAGCCGTTGTTGCCAGATATAGCTATTTTCCGCTTCTACACTCAGCGGTTCTTGAACCTTGTATACAAGTTGCTCAAGGCTCTTTTGTTTGTCGAAGATGGAGTTTAAGATCTTTGAGTGTTCTTTAACAGTCTCCAAATGTGCTTCTTGTAGTTTTATATATGAGTCATTGTTTGCGAGGTTACGGCGATCAACATGTTTTGCAGATCTACCATTGTAGTGACCACAGATTCCTGCTGTTGGGTTGGATTTATAGTACAGGGAGAGATGGACTCTTCCATCTTGAAGAAATTTTCCTTGTCGTAAGAACTGACGTTTGACGTTGTAATCTTTTTTAATATTGTGTCTCCAATATCGGTGTTAGAAAGTGTTTTTAATTCCCTAACACTATTCTCCTTTCTGGATCCTAATTTGTTGCCTAATCTTCTATTTTTCTTATTTGTTTGTTGTAATTGCACTAGCGCTTCAATTTCTGATAGGTCCAGCGAAAGTCTTTCAAGGAGGCATGGGCTTAATGGTATAGTCTCTTTCCAATGATGTTCTGATTTTGTTGCTCTCTGGTAATATTGTTTCCATTTTTCCTTTGCCTTGATTGCTTTCTCCTTCTGGGAGAGTGGTTCAACGGCAGCTGCTCTGTTCTCATTGTCATGCATGGGCACCATTATGTTTTCATTTTTGTTTGCCTCTTCTTCTGTTTCTCTGGCGCTGATTTGTGTTTGGTCGCTCTTACTCTGTTTCTCATTTCTCCATTGTGCTTGTAGACAGTTTCCCCTTCCAACATCAGTATTTTCTGCATCATCCTCTTTATCTTGATGTTGATGTAATTTACTTGGATTGGCACCACTTGGCTTTTTTTGTATACTGGTGCTTGTTTCATCATTTATTTCCACCACTCTTATTAAGCACCAGTGTTTGTTTCACTTCACTGGTATTTCCCTGTGTGTTAATAGAGGGTACTGTCTCTTTAATGGGGAAAGTTTTTGAAGCTTCCTCCGATGCGGGGCTGTCATGCTCCACTGCTCTCGTGTTTTTTTCATTTTGTGCTCTGGTGTGTTTTTCTGACATCTTTTTTTTTTCTGAGCCTCGTCTGATGTGCCGGCACCTCCTCTGTTGTCAAGCTTCCACTGCTCTCTTTCACTCCAGGCATCACATCAGCACAGGAGAGAGGAGGAAGTGGATCTAGACTCTCCTCGCGTCCCTCCAACACCGGCTCTGACCTCACTATCCGCTTCACGGTGCCCAGGTAGCTAACAATCCACCTCGTGGGGGCTGGCCGCTCTCCGCCCGTACTCCATGCTCCGTCTCCTGTTCCCCAGGGGCCCGCAGGTAACAGGGGGGGCCTGTGCTTGTATGAGGTGTCAGGGGGGGGGCGGCGGGTGCTGGGTTGGCGATTTCTGGATTTCTTTTTGTTTCAGCAGGAGGGTCTATGGACAAACTCACGCTCTTCTCACGTTAGGCTGTCGCAATGTTTGTTTACTTTGATTTATTAAGGTGTTTGGTTTCGGCACACGGATGGATGCTTATCCACTTGTGGTCGGACCATGAGGGGGTGCCTCAGTTTTCAGCGTGGGGGTCAAAGAACTAGTCCCGCAGTCCCCCCGCGCTAAGCTGTCAATGTCTGTTTTGATTTCTATTTGGGTTCTTAGGTCCGGCAGTAGTGAAGGTTTGGTGCACTTATGCTATGTCCTTGAGGGAGAAGGGAGTGGGGGTTCAGTTGCTGAGGCAGAGTAGATTTTCTTACCTGTTCATTGAAGGCCCCCACCGCAGCACCGCTGTTCCCGCGGACTCCTGCAGACTCCACACTCTGCAGCCCGCTTCGCTGCCAGTGGGTGGTAATATCCTGTTCTCTGAGCTCCTCCTTCCAGGCAAAGACACGGTAAACAGACTCCTTACTCCTGCAGACTCCACACTCTGCTCCACACTCCGCCGTTAATGGGAGAGAAGGAGAAAGGAGAGAGAACAGAGAACATATGAAGGGTCCATAGGTCTGGAGAGGGGACGACAAAGAGGATGTCAGTGAGTCTGTCTGGAGGAAGCACTGGTGTAGGTATCAGCGATAGGGAGGCCTGGGTTGGAGACCAGGACGTCCCTCTTGAACTTCTTCCTTCCAGACTTAGTGAGAGGGATAGGGTAAAGTTAGAGAAGCTGGGAGAGACCGAGAGCACCATAGTGGGTGCGAAGGAGGTAGTTGGAGAAGGGGGTGAGAGAGGAGAGAAAGATGCACAGCCCTGTGGCACACAACTCAGAATGCGCAGAAGGAGGAGGGGGGCCAGTGTCACGACAAAGGAAGACACAGGAGGGGACCAAGTAACTCACAACAATGAACTGCACGCCTTGAGGGGGAGGGGGAGGGGGCAAATAGCTGGGAGCCTAGAGAGAACTAGCAACAATGACAGTTACCGGAATTCGAAAACACCCAGATTCGACTTTCCTAGAAGGGGGAAAAAAGGCTACGTTTTTTAGCACAACAAAATACAACACACCCAGATTCAACCTGATCAGTCACAGCAGGTCGACAGCCGCAGGCTACGTGCTACCACGAGACATCACTGGAGCGGTCCTTCGCCTGTGGTCCTAGGCCAAAGGGCTGCTAAAGAGACTGCCACGGCAGGGGGTGCCTTGGGTGGCCGATTTAAAGGGCCCACCAACCAATGGGAGCGCAGTGGTAGGGCCAACAAACAAGGAAGCAACAGGGACAAAGGGAAGAGGGAGTGGGCACACACGCATTGCGGCACAAGAATACAACTTTCACAAATGCACAACTTACTGTGCCACGGAGCACCTGTCCTCAGCCCAGCACTGGAGAAATTGTCTGAGAAGGGGTTTGGAACCTGGGTCCTCCTGGTCCAAACAGGCCCAAACAGGAATTGCCCTTTTCTTCATCTGCCCTTCACGTCAGATGCCTGGGCGAGAGACACTCTTGATCTAAGTGTTGAGAGCAGAAAGGAAGAGGCAGGGAAGATGGGTGGTGCTTAGGCCAGGTGACCTAGATCCACTTCCAACTGCTCACTAACTGCCCATTGCTGTTTTGGCACTCTCCTATCCCAAGTTGATTCTTATGGGAGATTTTAATATCTAGCCCAATGATCCTGTAGACCCACACGCGAAGAAATTAATTGCCACGTTGGCAGATATGTCTCTCGTACTTTGAAACATACGGGCAATGTTTTGGATCTGATCTTTTCTGAAAATTCATTCACCATGACTTTCAAACCACTACCTGCTTCTTGGACAGATCATTTTATCCTCCCTTTTACTATTCCCCCGCTCAATGTTCTTTCCTGCTCTTCAAAAATGTTTGCCCCTCATCGACATTGGAGTAAGGTCTGCCCCATTTCTCTGGCTAACCATCTCATGAGTAGTGCTAAGAATTTTACAGTGACAGTACTGCGAACCGGCCAATGCTCTATTTAAAGCTATGGCAAACAAGAGCACTTAAGCAGTTATGCAGTCGTCTTGAATGCAAATGGCGGATCAAATACAACCCCTCTTTCAAACACACAAGCAGTCTGTGCTGCATTACTGTAAGGCCATAAGGTTAGCAAAATCTCAATTTTATGCCAAGTGTATCTTATCAGCTTCTTGTGCTTCACGTGGACTGTTTAAAGTGGCAAAGGTACTTTCGGTTGTGCCCTTACCAAAACAGAAAATGTGTAAGATGATATTCTATTGCCAGTATTAACTCCAATGCTTTAGATTACCCTCTCCCTTTGGTCATTGGAAACAGTTTTCAGTTTGATCTGATCACTGGCTAGGTAGTTTGGCTGCCTATAAAATCGGGTTCCCCTACGGACCATAACCCTCTCCGGGTCATTCATGTGTTGCAGCCGTCAGTCAACCCTCTGTTCACTGCTGCTCTCCACTATTCCCCCACTATGGGAATGATTCTGGCAGATCTTAAACATGCGATGGTCACCCCTCTTCCGAAGAAGCTTCACCTGGATGCAAATTATTCTTTTTTTTTTATTTATTTAATACACATTTAGCAACAAGCTTTATGTATACAGCATACAAAACATACAATCCAACATTAATCTTGTTAAAATCCATACATTTCATAAAACTATGTTATACTTCATCATTTAACATTTTTCAAAGATTGCCAAAATCCTTAAGACAATAAAAAGGAAATTAAAAGTACATAGTCAGTATTGCACATTTTAAAGTCAGTATCTACATGATTTCAGTGCATTTCCAATAAAAGCCTACAATATAAAATATCAAGTTAAAATCACATCCTTTGAGAAATGCAGGCCATAACTCAGTAAGGTCATCTATGCAAATGATATTATACTGTTTTAAGTATTTCCAACGGAGCTGGGCAAGGCTTTCACAGTGTAAAAACAAGTGTTAAAGAGTCTCAAGAGTATTGGTTCCACACAGCCTACAGTACCGTCTGCTACCTGGTAACCCAAACTGGGAGCCCTGAGTCAATAAAGCAAGGCTCACATTAAATGCAAGCCTTATATATTGCCTTGCTATAGCACTGTTGGTAGTTTGGGTGACTATAAAATCGAGTTCCCCTACGGACCCGAACCCTTTCCGTGTCATTCGTGCGTTGCAGCCGAGGGTAATCCCTCTGTTCACAGCTGCTCTCCACTATTCCCTCACTATGGGAATAATTCCGACAGATCTTGCGATGGTCACCCCGCATCTGAAGAAGCTGCGCCTGGATACAGCTTTGGTTGCTAACTATTGGCCAATGTCTCCTCTTCCGTTTCTTACAAAACTTATGGAAGCAATAGTCAGTCCACAACTTTCTCGCTTTTTGGACACATGGGCACAAAATCAGTCATGATTTCAGTTCTTGGTGATCTAGCCCTGATGCAGGACCAGGAATAGGTCGGAGTTTCGATTCTCCTCGACTTCTCTGCGGCTTTCAACACGATTGACCATGGCATTCTTCTCCATCCTCTTGAAAATGTGGGCTTTTCTGGGTTTCCACTTAAATGTTTTTCTTTTTTTGCACAGGTCGTACCCAATCGGTGTCCCTTTTTCCTTTTTAATCGGGACCCCATGGATCTATCTTGTGGGGTGCCCCAGGGCTCCTCCTATCTCTGCTTTTGTTTAACCTTTATCTTCAACCTCTGGCAGAGCTCATCTTCGAACCTGGGGTCTGCTTTTACACCTACGCGGACGATATCCAGTTGCTTTTCCGTCTGAATTCACCTGTGTCAGATCCCCCCCTTTAAAATTGCAACATTGTTTTACGCAACTGGATGGCTAAGATTTGGTTGAGATTCAATGTGGAAAAGAGAGATTTTTGTGGTGGTCTCCGACATCCACAACTCGTTAGGGACTCGGTTAAGAGTCTGGGTATCGAAGTGTCACCTGGTTCCATGGAAGCTCACATTTCGGCACCGTGCATTTCTAGTTTTTTGAAGTTGAAAATTCTGAAGTAAACTTTGCCTTATTTTCCTCTGGAACTTTGGCCCAGGCTGGTGACTCCATCGATTATGGGCTACCTGGATTTCTGCAATGGAATCCATCTCAGTGAACCTGATTTTTTGATCCATTTGTAGTTACTACAAAATGAAGCAGCTTGTCTGGCACTGAGGGTTACTAGAATGTCTCACTCTTCTAGCCTTTTACAGTAGCTTCATTGGCTCCCAGTGAAAAACCGTATTAAATTCAAGTTTCTCTGTATGGCGCATCACATATTTCATAATACGGGAGCCGAATATTTGCTACCGAAGCGGACTATGTATATTCCTGCCAGGCAACTGCGGTCTGCGTCATCAAATTTGTTGATGGTTCCTAGATTCAGTAAGGCTCGAGCAGGGGGCGGCGGTCCTTATCTGTCTGTCGCCTCACTGTGGAACTCCCAGCCCCTTCAGCTTCGGGAGATTACAGATCTCCCCAGTTTTCGCAAGGCTCTCAAAACAAATTTATTTTGAGCTTTGCTGTATCTTCTGCTGTGGACTTTCTGCTATCTGGCCTTTGTTTTTTTGTCTGCTTTAGCACCTTGACACCTTCAGGCCTTCGTTAGCACTGTATACATTTCAATTACCTGACATGGTGTCCTGCTGTCATCTGTCCTGATGTCCTCCACTGGAGAAGTTCACTTTACAATACTACCGACGAGGATGAGCATTATGTCAAAAGGATAAGCAGCATTTTAGCTAAGCCAGCCAGGTCAGAGCTGATGCCCAATGCATTGTCTTGCCAAGGGAAAATTGGAGCTGGACACGTTTGTTTTGATGCCAAGAAGGAGGTGGCATTGTGCTTGAAGTATCTTCACTTAAAGTGTAATATGGGAATGAGGTCTAAAGAGAATACAAGGAGTTGAACTGCTTTTGATGCCAGTAGGGGAGAATTTGTGTTTATTGAGTTGGGACTGACTTAAAAGTAACTTTTAATCAGACACATATTAAGGAAGAGTGGCAGGAATGTTCAAGCCATAGCAACTCCAGCAAGGTTGTAAACGTCACAAGTTAAAAGTGGCTTCTGTGTTTTTAAATGAAAACTATCCATGAAATGGAACTGAAACCTGCATTAGGGAAATCAGGTGTCGGAGCATGTGATGTGGAAAGATTTCAAAGCACAGAGGCTGGGGTGTCGAATGAAGCAGCTTCATCTGATTTAGAATGACAACAAATATAATGAATTAACCTGGGAGGTGGGCAACACTGTAGAGAGTGCTGCAGCATTCAAAGAAAATCTAATTAAAGTGTTGTTACTCATGGCAACCTGTTTTTACAAGCAAGGAAACTCGGTCAATTGAACAGTTGAATTAATCAGACTTTTGTTAGATTAATGGGACCAATGGTCGTACATGGACATTTTAGTGCAGTGTAATGTTGGGGGCCATGTCCAACTCCCCTGCCCCCCCCAAAATGATTTAAGTTGAGGAAAATGTACTAAGAACACAAAGAAACTAAGAGGCCTGTCTATAGGGGGAGGGGGTAAGCAATAGGCGACAGAGGTAGTGAACGGGGTAAGGGTGTAGTGGGTTATGTGTCTTGAGAAGGCCCATGGGAGGGGGTGAACTTGTGGGGCTGTATACTCGAATAGTAAGTGATGAATGAACAATGCCATTGCCAGCCCCATCCGCGCCAGAAAGCATTGAAGCATCGCCACATTAGGATTGAGGCCTATTGTGGTCCAGGCCATGGTAAAGACAGTAGCACATCCTGACTCCCAGTACAAATGCATGTTCCCATCCCCGTTCCTAGCCCAGGCATTCGACGATAAGGCCTTCAAGCAGGATAGAGTAAGTAAGAATCTCTATTTTGGATTTAGAAAAGAGCAAAGAAAAAACATAAAAAGGTACATCAATTTTTCATACAATATCACAATTAAAAAAAAGAGTATTGACCAATCATTTAAGACAGAGGAAGATAATACATATACATATATAATTCATATACAACAAGGTTTCATAATGAGTTGATTTTAGCAATTCTAAAAATGTAAAATGGGTTACAATTATCATAATTCATATAACACGTATCTTGACATCCATGCAATTTAGACTGAATGTTACATAAGGGGGGAGGAAGCTTTAAAATTCATACATCGATCGTACCAATACTGCTCCATCTATTTTTCCATTTCACGTAGTCTCCAGGCTTTTCTAATAAATAAAGATAGGTTCCAGGCAACAATAGGCAAGGCAGCATTCAATAGATAGCATAGAGCAGGGCGGTACTGGCTAAAGCCTCTGTCCGCAATCAGCAAGTACTAGATAATTCTTCCTCAATATGAGATACGCCGGGCAAAAGAACAGAAAGTGTGCTTAGTCCTCAAATTCAGTCTGGCATTTAGGACATTTTGAATTAAGATTCCTACCTGATCTCTGAGCTAAAACCTCACCCAGTCAAATGCACTCAAATCGAGCTCTAGTAACAGGTGTCCATTGGTACTTGTAAGTAAACCAAACAAGATACTCCTTTATTGAATGTGTTGAGGTAATCATCAATTGGCTTTTCATGGGTTTCAACAGTTCCTGCGTCTCTATGATGTCAATTATCCACTCCTTGGTTGTGTGGCAGCTCATGGTATTGTCTATAAGGGATGAATTAACCATCAGATTACTTACGCTAATTTGCCCAAACATTTTCCTTATGTTTGCTAACCATCGGATTTTAACTAGACCTCTTTTACCTGACAAGTCCTTTATCATATTATTTGTGGTAGGTTCCAATGCCAATTGATCTTCTAGGAAACATAGACCTAGCTCACTACATACAGCAACATTCTGGGCTGATCATGGCAACTCTAAGATTTTTTAGGAAACAATGTTCTTCTTTCTGCAATACTCCACTGCCCTCATACCCCCAAATAAGCTTTCCCATATTTGACGGCTCCTACAGTATGTGCATTGTAGACCTTTTTTAAAATGCAAATGGGTTGCTGCTTATCTTTCATCCATTCATAAATTCCCTGATAGAATTGCTTCATAAGTGAGGCCTATTTCAAAATGTGTGTGTTCCCATTGAATTTTTCATTAAAGCGAATGCTCAAATAGTCACATGGTGTAACTCTCTTACTAATCGATCGCACCAGATTTTTGGGAATTTATAAGATTGTGTTTTCCCATGGCACACCATTACAGCAGATTTATTTGTGTTTACCTGCAAATCAAGTTCTCTCATATAAGCAGACAACTTAGTCACCCGGGCCTGCAGGGCCCATGCAGTCCGTGCAATAAGGACTGTCATCAGCATAGATTAAGGCTGGTATTAGCATATCTTCCAGTCTAGGGACAGCTGTGGTGCACTCCATCAGCTTTTCCAATAAACTATTAATATATAGAGATATGAGCAAGGGTGCCAACATGCACCCCTGTCTAACCCCCAAATTAATCAAAAACAATTTTGTACATCACCCTTCACTACCAGATTGAATGCAGTCCTCGTTATCTCTATGCAAGATGTCCAGGATATCCAATATAGCAACTGGGCAATTATATGACCTTAGCTTGTGCCATACTTTTTCTCGATTTACTTTATCGAAGGCCGTGCTCAGGTCCATAAATGCAAGGATGGGTTCTTGTTTGATGTTCAGGGAATCCCAATTGAATGGGCGACAAAATCTCCTTGTTAGTAACCCACTCTTCCAATTTACTAAGTAGACATTTCCCAAACATCTTGAAAGTGGTATTCAACAAGGATATCGTCTGGTACATCCTTTTTCAGAATAAGGACAATAATTGCCCTAAGTCATTCCTTAGGAACAATCTTTAAGCTCATTATAGCATTAAACAAGGTCGTCAAAATAGGGCCCCACATATCACTATTGTCCTAATAGTATTCCACCGGTATTCCATCGCTACCAGGTGCTTGATTGCGTTTTGCACTTTTAATGGCTTGGAGTACTTCAAATGAAAAGAAGCCCCTGCCATGTGTGTTATCCACATGTGTCATCTCTGACAGCAAGATCAGCTCCCTATAGGCCTAATACACTTTAATAAAGTGATCTACCCATTTTTGGTCTGGGATGCTTCAATCAAACCCTGTTCGCTGTTCAAGATATATCGGGCCACAATTAACTTCTTTCCAAACTTTGAGTCTCTCGCCAACTCCAACATAGGAAAGATAAAAGTGTCCATGGTCGGATGTTGCAGGCCTGTGCAATCATAAATAAATGTGAATAGCCAAGCGTGTGTAGGGCTACCCCTTTCCCTGAAGGAAGATCTCCTGGGAGCCAGGGCAGAGGACTTGAGCTACCAAAATAACCAACCCAGATTTAGGGCACTAGTGCCGCCCAAGAATAATGGTCACTCTTTTTGAACTGCCAAATGCCCAAATGTGAACTGTCAGATGCCCAAAAGCAAAGCATGTAATTTATCACAATTTGACTGATTAGTGGGGTCCTGGAGAGGCCCAAGTGAAGTTCTGGGGAAGTGGGCAGCTGCTAAGGGGGAAGCAAGACCAGGATGGCCTATGATTTGTACTATGAGGTGCACAAGGCGATGCCAACAAATGTAGGTCTTTGCCGGGAAGGGATGGCGAGGGCACTTGCGTGTCTGGGATCCGAAGAAGCACCTCTCATTTCGGAGGGCCAATTTGATCTTGAGAGTATCCACTGAGCTCATGTCCAAATACTAGGTGCACATCCGTGAGGTGTCCGTGGGGAGGGAAACATTCCTACATGGGCCGCCAATCATTTTCATAGAATCCAAGGTGGCAAGGCCGAAGACCCTGTGGAAGGGGACTGGCATAGAGTAACCACAACCAATCATCCCCCGTCCCAAAAGAAGCGTGTGATATGTACATAGAGGGTAGCCAATGAGGCTGGGAAATGAGTACCATATACTTCTGCATCACGGGTGATGACATTGCCCGTTATAATGTGCGGTTTGCATTGAAGTAACCAGTGCGCTCTGTGGCAGTCGGGATTAAATGCCCCTAATGACACGCTTTTTCCTTTCTGTATAAGAAATAAACTTTGTCATCCTTGTAAGAGTTGCACCAAGCCTTTTTCCTTAGAGGATTGTCTTTTATTTTTCCGGTTCTTAGTGGTCTGCCTTACAGTACTCAGGAATATACATGAACTTGTCAACGGCATGAAAGGAAATTTCAAACGGATTACATTGTTTTTCTTTTCTGGGTCAACTTTACCTCAAAATGTATTACAGCATGAGAGCTGTGCATTTCTGCACTGTGAATTTCGAGGAATTATAGTTGGAGGAAACTATATTCACGAAATGCATTGCTTACACTTCACTTCATCAAAAGCGGATATTCACGGGTGCACATAATGAAGGCATAATGTTTAGGCTGTGTGTTAAATACTGTCATGGGCCATTGTCTTATGGAAGTGCATTAATGTTGTGGCCCGAGAGCAATTGATGTTGTTTACAACGTATTTAAAAGAGTGCTGCACAACAGAGTATTGGAGGAATAAAACCTTGCACGCAAGGGTGCTCGTGAGCCCCAGCAAAAATGGTCGCACTTGTGTAGTCTCCAGGTTGGCCCTCTAAAATCCGGAATTAATCCCATCTTTCGACTTCACTGCCTGAGCGGCTTTACGGAAATCAGCTCAGAGAATATCCTGGGCTTTTAAGTAGCATGTTTTTATTTTGTGGAGGTCACGAATAAGCAAGGATTTAGTCTGCTACGGAGGAGCCAGGCAGAGCGCAGGGACGCCTGCCTGTGGGTAAACTGTTAGCAGCTGTGTGGCCGCCTCGTCCCTTTTGGTGCTTGGACCCGGAGCTGCCGTGTTGCCGCTCAGATGTTTCCGAGGGGGTGAAACTTTAAATTGATTCTGCCTGGCATCCTTGATACTTAACTGGACGTGTCCAATTATTGGTGGATTGATGCAGATCGTTCTGCAGCCGAAGAGCTGCGCTATACCCAACTCTGTACTGGCTGTGTCAGAGGTGGAGTAATCAAACATCCGCTAGCATCGCTGTTACTGTCATACAGACAAGGGGTGTTTTGTGGTAAACTTGCTGTGGGCTCAGTTGTGATTATAGAAATACAGCCATATCACTTTGATCTTTTAAGTTGGAGTGGCACCGACCCAGGCATGACTTACATGAGCTGTGGCTGATCTGCATTTAGTGTGTGGAAGGTTTTGGAGCGGAGTGTTTGTAACATGCGGGTAGGATCAGCAGAACATCTTTGTAACAGTACGGGCTGTCGCAGCAACTAGGGGGCATCTACTGCAGCTGGCATTTATATGCTGTCGGTCCCCTGAGGCAGTTCATAGTAACTATTGGTTATACCACTTGGCCGGGAACCATATTATCCTTGTTTGGTTTTGCTTTGGTAGTCTTGAGTGCCCCCACCTGCCAACATTCTTTTATACCACACCATCGGAGACGATTAAGGAGGGTGCTTTTTCGATATGGGGAAATCGGAAGGCATCAGTCCAAACTACAATTTTTACCGTCTTCTCATGGCAAACAAAATGCTGTGCTGGATGCACAAGCTGAGGCAGATGCGTAACCACAGTCTATACCTCACTGTGGCTCTGCAGGACATCAAAGCTACGTTTACACAGATGCAACCAAGCCTCCAGTCGTTAGAATGTAAACTTAACACTCTAAACTGAAAAGTAGATCATATGCAAGTCCTGTTAAATAAACATGGAGATAGGCTTGATGAAGCCGTAACACGTCTGTTTATAGCTGAGGATGAAGCTTTGTCGACGTCGAGAGACATGTCCCACATTAAAAAAGCAATTAAATAATTGTCGGAGAAGCAAGATGATCTCGGATCCAGACCCCAGCGGAATAACCTTAGAATTGGTGGGGTTCCTGAGAAAGCAAATTCTGGATCCATGCAACTCAAGTGGAATCTATCCTTCACGAGATCTTGGGGCGAGAGGGTTTCTCATAGTTTGTGGTGGAACAAGCACATCAAGTTCCCAGCGGGAAATCGCCTATTCCTGGTGCAATGCCATGACCAATTATAGCTAGAATGCCCAACCATAGAGACAGAGACCATGCGTTGCGCCGCTCTAAGGAGAAGGGAATGCTGATATACAAAGGAGATAGAGTGATCTTTTCCCATACTTCTCCAGTAAGGTTCAAGTCTCCAGAAGGACATTGGTTGACGTCAAGAAGAGAGTCCAGGAGAAAGGTTTAAAATATGCTATGCTTTTTCTGGCAAAGCTTTGTGTTGAAAACAATGAACAAGCGTTGCTCTTTCTGTCCCCGAAGATACTTGTGATATCCTGTACTCAAAACCAAACAACCCTAAGGCTTCAGGTAGCACGAAGAGGCCTGGGAGCTCCTCCGGAGGGGAGGGGGTGCTCCGGTTGATATAAGTGTGAGGCTCTAGCCTGGGGCAACTTTGGTCAGCGCCGCTCTGCAGTGTGGTTTAAACTTATCTGCGGGTTAGGCGGGGATGACTAGGACCCGAGTGGATCTCATGCAGCGTCACAGAAAGGGTACTGGTTGTAGAGATGGGGTTCTAAATGGCGATTTGGGGTTGCTGGTTGGGGCGTTTGATAGATTGTATGGTGGGTTTTAATATTGGTTCATTGACTTCCTGGTTGGTACTATGTTCTGTATAGATTCTGGAGTGGTTCAGAGATCGATGGGACGGCGGGGTCTATTTGTTTTAGGGATACATGACGGTAACGGGATCATTATGTTGCATTCGGCATCATGACGGGTAGACTGTCTTGGTGGTTATGAGCAATGGTTAATGGGATGAGATGTATGACGTGGAACATCCAAGGTCTTAATTGCCCTTCAAAGGCGTGGAAGGTATTGTGATACTTGCAAAGGCATCGTAGAGGATTCAGTTTTTTTTTTTTTTACACATTAACTGGTCATTTCATTGTACACGGACGACATGATGTTATACATCATAGACTCGATTGTGAACTTAGCACCTATTATGGTACTCAGAATTAACCCCAACAAATCGGTGCTGTTCCCTTTGACTGATCGAATGGTGTTATATCAAGATGGGCTGGGCTTCCACTGGCATGCAGAGAATACCCGCTATTTGGGAATTAAACTGGTACGATCTCCAAATACTATTTTTCAAACACATCATAGTAAAACATTGGTTCAGGCTAGGACCACAGTTGATAGATGGATGCATCTACCCGCTTCATTGTGCCGCAGGATTTCTCTGATTAAAATTATACTTTTACCCAGATTTATGTATATATTTCTCAAACTTTCCCCTGACGGTCCCAAGATAATTTTTCAGAGGGGTGAAATCAATCGTCTCTAGATTTATTTGGGCTGGTAAAAACTGCGAATGCAGTGGGATAAACTAATTGCTCCTCTGTGGAGAGGCAGGCTAGCACTCCCAGACTTCCAGAGAGATCACATTTTCAAATCAAAAGGGCACTTACTCCTCCAGCGTCATTGAGAGCAGTGGTACTAACTGCTCTGCAATATATTGGTAGGGCCAAAAATATGATTGTGGGCACATGTAAAGTGTGGTAATGAATGGAACACAAGTCATGCCAAGATGTGTTATACGCTCCCTTTTTACCGGTGGTACATATTCTGGGGGTCCCATTAACGGGGGAGAAGAACAAATTACTTACCCCTGGTAATGATCTTTTGGTTGGATGTTTCTCAAACGTACTCATCTTTGATACCTCCTTCCAGCGTCAGTTACCTCTGAAAATTCTCTCAGTAGAGGGTGCTGTGCTCGATGCCCGTTAACAGCCTACGTCCACTCTCGAGCACGACGCCACTGACTGTGTATATAGCATGCACTGCACCTGTTACTTCAGTTCTAGTTTTTCCCCCTCTTTCAAAAGCACAGACATTTATGAGGGCAAAACTACCAGACGGTAAAAGAGAGGTAGGTGTAATACACAGTAATTCTTCTGAGGGGCAGAATGGGAGGGGTGATGAGGAATACACGGTAGGAATATCCAATCGAAAGAACTTGACTAGGAGTGAGTAATTTGTTATTTGAATGAATTGTGTCCTTCCATGTATTCCTCATCTTTGATACACTCCTAAAGCAGTATGATGTAGGCAGTGGGAACAAGAATGTATCATTAATAACTGTGTAAAACAGCTTTCCCAAATTTTGCCTCCTGTCCCAACGCAGAGTCCAGGCAATACTATTTTGTAAATGCATGCAGAGAGGAGCAAGTGGCAACGGAACAGATGTCCTGTACTGGTACTCCCCTCTGTAAGGGGAGATGAAGTGGCCTCAACACTAGTTGAATGTGCTGTAAGACAACAGAAACAACTTTACACTCAACTGCAGCACTCTGATATGTAAAGTATAACACAGCGGGTCAAGGGTTGCTTGGTCACAGCCAATCCTAGCTTAGGACCTGCATAACCCACAAAAAGTTTGCTAGCCTGGAGATGTAAAAGCTTAAGGCCCTCTTAGGATCAAGACAATGAAGTCTCTCCTCCTCCTTCGAGGGATGGGGTGGCGGGTAAAAGGTAGGAAGCACAATTATTTGAGTTAGATGAAATTGATAACTACATTAGGTAGAAAGGGAGGCTGATTTTTTCAAAGCAACGTTTTCCTTCTGAAAGAAGGCTTACACAAACGGGCCTGTAATTCACAGATTCTGCGCACAGATGAACTCGCTGTTAGGAAAACAGTTTTGATGGCCAACATCCTTAGAGGACATGAATGTAGTGGCTAAAAATAAATAAATAAATAAATAAATAAAATAAATAAGGAGTTCAGGTCCCACACTGGTACAATGAAAGGGACTGGTCGGAACACATTAGTAAGCCCCTTCAAAAACTGGACTACAATTGGTATTTTTAAAATAGCATCCCTGCTCTGGCGAGCGCTTAAAAATAGATATCCCTGCTAGAAGGCCTCATACAGTGGCAACCTGAAGTCCCTGATGGGCCAAATCATGCAAAAAAGGACACCACCAGCGCTGTGTTGCAAGCAAAAGTATCCACATTCTTAGCTCGGCAACAGCTGCAACACTTATTCCAAAGGCAGCACTACAGACTTTGCTGCTGGTGTTCAAGTCGAAAGCAACACTTGCATTACGTCTTCCGGGAGGTCACAATCTTTACAGCTCAAGTCAGAGTCTTGATCTCTGGGTGAAGAATGTGACCTTCCTCTTGCGAGAGCAGGTCGTCTATTTGGGGAAGACAAATTGGAGGGAAGATGGAAATGTCCAGAACGTCCAGGTACCACGTCCTCATGATTCAATTTGGAGCAATCAGAATCATGGATTTCCCAAACTTCCTCAAACTCGTAATGACGTACGGAAATACAGTGACTGGGGGGCATGCGTATGGGAGTGGAAAGTAACAGTCCACTACAACCATCTCTGCCAGAGCTCCACTCTGAGGAAATAACCCTGGAGCAAAACAGGTTGCACTTCCTGTTGACACTGGACGTGAACAGATCCACTTGAGGAATTCCCCAAAGGGCGAAGATCTCTTGAAGAACTTCCTGAGCTAGCTCCCACTCGTGAGAGACTGTTCTCTGTCTGCTCAGAGCATCCACCGGAGTGTTCTCCTCTCCACCCAAGTGAACGGCCGCACAAGACATTCTTTCTTGCAGTGCCCAAAACAAGAGCTGTCTTGCCTCACTGCACAGTGGTAGTGACCAGACTACTCCTCTTTTGTTGAGGTAATGCATGGCGACTGCTGTCCGTCATTATTAGGACATTTTTCTGTGTACAGAGGGTAGAAACGCCCTTAGCGCCAGTCTGACAGCCCTCATCTCCAAAGGGTGGATGTGTAGTTTGGACTCCGATGGAGACCAATGACCGCTGATAGTCAGATCGCTAGTGGGGCTCCCCCAACCTGTGAGGCAGGCTTCCGTACCTACTGTAATCTGCAGCCATGGTTGTCAAAAAGGGTCCCCCCTTTAGCACATGCTCCTCGCAGGCCCACCACAGGAGATCCTGCGTGACCTTGTTCGGGACCTGAAGGAGGTCTGTCATCCTGGCGGAGAACTGTGATTATTGGGATCCGAGTGCCCACTGAAGGGATCTCAATGCAGGATGCCATGAGACCGAGCAACCTCAGAAAATCGAAGGCCGGTAGACATTGGGCATTCTGAAACTTCAAGACCATCTGCTGAATGTGCTGAGCCCTCACCTTGGGTGGCAAGGCTTTTCCTGAGGAAGCATCCTGGACCGCTCCAATGAACTGCAGTTTCTGAGAAGGTATCATGCAGGACTTCCTGAAATTGAGGTAGAAGACCAGTCTGTGGAGAGAGTGAAAGGTGATGCTGAGACATTCCAGGACCTGTTCGGGGGAACGGGCCCTGGTCAGCCAATCATCCAGGTAGGGGGCTAGATGTGAATCCCTCCCATCCTGAGACTTGCTGCCACTCCCGCCATTAACTTGGTGAAAACTCTTGGGGCGGAAGTGAGCCGAAATGGCAGAACCCGAAACTGAAAATGAGAATGTTAACTGCCAATGGCGAACATCGGGTGCTTCCTGTGCTTGTGATGGATAGGCACATGAAAGTAAGCATCCTGAAGGTGGGGCATGGCTAAGCAGCCATGCTGTAAGGACACGGTTCCTTTGAGCTCCTACAGATCCGAAATGATCCTGGCCTGTTACACCAGCATCAGCACGAGAGGTTTCCTGCCAGCACTATAACAGATGGAGGTAGCGGGCTAGCACAGCTGTGTGAAAACTGAAGGAGGGTGTAGTGTGGATTACCGAGCACGGGCTCACCAAGAATGAGACCCAGCCAGCGGCAGTGAAGATAAAACGTCGGACACGTGGCAGAAGCCGGTGCCCACACAAGAACAACGAAGCACAGAATAGATGCAGGAAGTAAACGAGATCCCAATAGCCCAGCTGGCCCCCACTTTTGGTCCAATGCAAACCTTTGATCTGCCATATTGAGAAGTGGATAGGAAGCAGCAATCGCCATGGTACAGGCAGTGCACTGTGTCTAGCAGGGCAGCAGTGCCCAGACCAGGAGGGAAAACAACAAGTGCGTCGGAGACCGCCGGTATGACACGGGAGGAGCCACACAAAAAGCAGTGAGGTTTGTGAAGGCAGTTGCGGCCTAGGGTACTGGTCACCCCGCAGTGCAACAGTGTGGGCGCAAATAACATTTTGCACTGTGGGAAATCCTGAGCGCACTAAGGCAAGTATGATTCTGGCATCTCTCCACTAGACTCTGTGCAACAGATCACAAGCAGTGACGGAAGCTAACTACGGCAGGAGACGATCAGTGTGTGCAAGGGCAGAAGTATGCTACGGCTCGTATGATGGAAGCAATAACTATGAAATAAGCCGCAGGAGCACTCTATACTTCGTACGATCCACATCCTTGCAGGCAAGACCCAGGAACAGGGTCTCCGAAAAACAATGCCGGAATAGACAACACAGCCCAACAACAAAGAGGCGCACACTGCCTGGCAGTGGTCACGGAGAGGGTTGACGACCGCCGGGGGAACACCGAGGGAGCTGTGGACATAGAGGTAGGGTGTGTGCAGGAGGCTGCCTCATAGGCGACAGGCTGCCTGCAGTGCTACATTGAGGGCGCAAGTAGCCTAGTGCGGCGTGAAAAAACCTGGGCGCATGGAAGTAAGGAGGTGCCTGGGGCTTGCAGCGGGTCCCAGCCCCCCCCCCCGCTGCCAGACTCTGCACACCATGAACAGGAGCAGAGGACAGGAAACTACTACGGCTGGGATATATTGTGGACAGGGTCAGATGCAGATCCCTGTCCGCGGTGGACAACAGAGGCAATAATCAAGGATAAGCTGCCAGAACATTCTGCACTTTAGTGCAATCCACATCCTTGCAGGCAAGACCCAGGAGCTGGGTCTACAGAAAGTACACGCCGGAATAGAAGCACAGCCCAACAAATAGGCGCATAAAGGGTGCGATGTAAATAGATCTCATCAAGTGGGTGACACGGGTGTCCAGAGGGCTACAAAGGGCCACTGGCAAGGTGTGTGGGCAAACATACATGAGAGCAGCAGGATGCGGTAGGACCTCAGTAGCAGGTGAAGTCTGGGCTGCAACACCAGCAACGAATTACGTGCCTACAGAAGCTCCCAAAAGACAATTGTGAACCCTGGAGGAGGGCCAGCAGCCGTAATACTCCCCAAGAGACATAAATGCGCATTGGTGTTGTTCGCAATAACTAGCCCTCTGGGGTTAGACTGCATCAGGCATTATTCTGTGGGTAATACACTGTGGGATAATAAGCCACTTCCCCACAGCTGCTCACCAGCAAGCAAGATAGTGAATGTGGCCCACTGGCAAAATACATGGTAAGCATCAGTTAAGACAGCATTGCAGCACCGGAATACAAAAGGGGGCCTTCACCCAATACCAGATGGCAATTAGAGGAACAACCTATGACAAGCACAGAACCAAAGTGAAGCGGACGCACCGGCACAGAGTTAAACAAACATGGCGTCTAAGTCGCAAAATAACAAATCTAAGCAGCCCACATTGGGCACTTTCACCAAATCCACAAACCAAACTGAGAACACCACACCAAGGACCCCAACTCCACCCACAGAGTGAGCAGACCCAGACGAAAGGGGACCAGCAAGTCCTGGACACCATAGCAGCCTTGAAGATGGCATTAGAATCCAAAATGTATGCCACAAGCCTGGATGTGAACATCCTGAGACAAGATATTCAGTCAATCGCAGAGCGCACTGGTGCTCTTGAAAAGGAAGTCACAGTACACACTGTCAGCTTTGGGGACACCTCAAGAGACAGATCGATACTGCAGCAACAAGTGAAGAATCTTGAAGGCAGAGTGGAAGACACAGAAGGACGGGCCAGGCCCAATAACGTCAGAATTATCAGTCTCCCAGAAGGGGAAGAAGCTGTGAACCCCACTAACTTTATAGAGAACATGCTGTTACACGAAATCGACCCAGGCACCCTCACACAGGGCTTCACAGTAGAAAGGGCAAAGGTCCCTGATGAGGAAACCACCACCTGGAACCCGGCCACGGCCCATTATAGCTCGGATTCTAAACTAGAAGGACAGAGAAAATATTCTTGAACACTTCCGTAAAGGCGGCACGAAACAGCGAGCATCAGCCACTATTACCGCGTACCCAGACTACACCTTGCAGGTGCAAAAGCAGTGGAGGTATTTCACATCGGTTGAAAGGAGGCTGCGCGAGGCGAACCTCAAGTACATGCTGCTATACCAGACACAGCTGAAAATAATAAACAAAGGGAGAGTCATCTTCTTTGATATCCATGAGGACGTTTACAAATGGATGGACACGGAAAATGTGCCAACTGGAGTGGTCAATCAGACAACAGATGAGGGAGGCACACGCTGAAAACCTACGTACCGTTTGCAGGGGGAAGCAACCACATTCTTTTTGCAAAACACCGAAGCGCTAATGGTTTGCGGATTGCAGGATCCAGCAGAGTAGGTCCCATCCAGGAACGTACTGCAGTGAAATTTTCTTCACCCAAGAGTGGTTTTGTTTACGCATACTAGCAATTAAGTATCCGCCTGCTGCACCCCAGACACCAGGACAAGCATCTGGGGAGTGGGGTGAGAAGCAGGGATGCCTGAGCATGAGGTATTGAGCTGGGCAATTGTGGGGTGGGGGGTAGGGGAAGTTTGGGTAGGTAGTTGGGAGTTGGTTTATAGACCCTCCCCCATGCAAGGAATGTATAATGCGTTCATTGGACTGTCTAAATATCCAGGAAAGCCAATGTAGGATGGGGGAACTTAGAATAGCCTCTTGGAACGTTAGGGGCTAAAGAGTTATATTAAACTTAACAGGATAATGACTTACCTTTGGCACCAAAAAATGGACATTGCACTCCTTCAGGAGACACATCTCAAGGAAAAAATTAACTGCTCTAGCTCGGAAGTGGAAAGGTACAACTTTGGGCTCATCATATTCTGCATATGCAGATAGGTCCTGATATGGGTGGCGCCGGCTGTGCCATTCAAAGTCCTTAAGACCTTTAAAGATGAAGAAGGGAGGATGATTAAAGTACAGGGACTGATGGAACAGAAACGTGTCTGCATTATCAACACCTATGCGCCAAACCATGACACAGCGGCCTACTTCCGTTCGTTGTATCCACAAATAAGCACATATAGAGTTAGCACATTAGTGTGGGGGGGGATTTTAGTTGCACACTGAACCTAGCACTCAGATGCTAAATCAATACACCCAGGCCCTTCAGTTAAAGCCTTGAGTACACTGCTGCATGCATTCAATTTGTCCGACATATGGAGGGCCATACACCCGCAAGACCGGGGATATTCCCATTACACAGCCCCCAATGATCTTTATACCAGACTGGACTATGTCTTCACAGGGGACGAGACTCTGGGCAAATTCAAAAAGGACGAATATAAAGCACGTATGCCATCAGATCACGCTGCCCTAGTGTTCACATGGCAGAACTCCACGCCCCGACCCCCACCCCAGGGCATGTATTCCGACTTGGAAGCTTAGATGCGAATCCCTAAGAGATCCAATGTTCCAGGAACACCTAAGAGAGGGGGTGAAGGACTATTTAAAAAATAACAGAGGAAGTGTAGAATGGGCTGGCACGCTAGGGGAAGCCTTTAAGGTAGTGATAAGGGGGACAACAATAGCCAAAGCAAAGGGAATGCAAGGCAGAATAGTAGGGAGCTACATGAGGCTGAGACAAAACTAGAAGGCATAGATTGCGCAGGTGATATGCCAAAGGATAGGGCCCAAAAGGTTACCCACCTGCAACAGGAATGTCTGGAGCACTGGGAAAGGTTAGGCAAGCGAGCTATAAAAATACGTAGAAACGGCAACACGTTGAAGGAGACAAGCCGGGGGCGCCTGATGGCCTGGCTGTACAGAAGTGAGTTTAAACGGGACATGATGCAGGACATTGCAGGCGAGCAAGGGGAGGTTTGTAGGACACAGGAAGGCATAAACATGTGCTTTCATGAGTATTACAAGGTGTTATATGGAGAGACATCAGAAACACAGGGGGCAGACAAAGACGAAGCCCTTGCGCAGATAGATCTCCCCAAACTGGACGCAGAGGCAGCAGGTAAGCTGGAGTATCCCATAACCACGGAGGAGCTAGAATCTATTCGAGGGTTGCTGACTGGTAAGGCCCCGGGGGTGGACCGGTTACTCAGTACATTTTATAAAGAGTTTATGGCAGATGTTGTACCCCCAGTGCTAGCAATGCTGAATGAAGCGCTAGAGACAGGCACGCTACCAATTTCGTTACGAGAGTCCATTATCGTCCCACTATTGTAGCCCATTAACAAGACACTAACTGGATGTTACAGACCCCTGTCGCTGCTTAATAGGGACGGGAAAATAGTGACTGCTCTACTGGTCAACAGGCTGAAGCCTGCAATATCTAAGCATATACACCAGGATCAATTGGGATATGTCGCAGACAGGAATATTACATGCAACCTGAGGTGGTTACATCATATTATCGATCATACCCATAACAGCTCAGACCTTTATGCAGTGACCTCGCTTGACGCAACCAAAGCATTTGACTCGGTTAGATGGCCATGGTTGCTGGTCTTCCTGAAGAGTTTCGGCATGGGGCCCACATAAATAAGGGTAAGCAGCCCGATGGCGAGGTCCAAGATAGGTACCCACATTTCGGACCGATGGCTTCTAGGAAAAAACATGAGGCAGGGCTGCCCTTGGTCACCTATGTTATTTATACTGGCATTGGAGCCATTAGCGGTGTACCTCAGGAAAGAATACCAAGAGGCAGGCATACCAGTATGGTGCATGGATAATTTGATTTCCCTATATGCTGATATGTTGCTATACTTACAGCACCCAGAAACCAATCTACAGTACATTTTAGATGTGCTCGAGCGCTATGCAGATCTAGTTGGTATTACGATTAATGTACAGAAATCATGCTTGTTCGCCTTTGCAGGGTATAAAGGGAAACCCCTGAACACATTGCAAGAGCTACTGGTTAAGAGGGAAGTGAATTCCTTTAAATACCTGGGAGTGGATATCTTCCATGACCCCAAGACAGAACACTTACAGAACACACTGAAAGCGGTAGATAAAATTGAGAAGCACATGACTTTTTGGGTCAGATTGCCACTCAGTGATGGGGAGTACAGTTTTGTTAAAGATGGCGGTGCTTCCGAGGCTTTTATACTACTTTCCTAATGTCCCGTACAACATACCTAAAGGCTTTTTTAAGAGACTCAACACGATGTGTCATAGCTTCCTATGGCATAACTCAAGATGCCGGACCGGATGGCACTAGCGAAATTGCAAAGGCCATACGATCAAGGAGGTATAAAAGTGACCAACTTTGGAGGCATATTTTGTGGCGTGCCAGCTGCAATTTGTCACAAATTGGCTCTCGGATGTGCAGACCCAGGATACCCGGTTGCTGCAGCCAGCATGCACCCCGTTCTTCTTGAGGGAGGTGATATGGACCGAGGCACCACAAGTCCCGAAATCCCCGCTGCTGTTGATGGTAGGTAGGACAGTGTGGCATAGGGCTTGCTGCTTTCTAGACAAAGAAGCACCCTACTCGCCCCAGATCCCATTGGTGGCTCTAAAAGTAGAGGATCCACAACTCAGACTAAACGTAAGGATGTATTGGGAATCCAAGGGAGTAGCGACGGTGAGAGACTTACTACGAGAAGGTAGACCAATGGACCTTAGTGTACTCACTTCAGAAATAGCCATGTATGGAGGACAACATAAAATATACGCTTCACTCCTTACCAAGCTAAGGCAGAAATGGGTGGGTACAGACTAGGTACTATGTGAGGACGAAAGGATAGAAACATTCTATGATAGTTCTGAAGGCGGGTATGCTGTGTCGAGAATATATGTGTTATTAATGTCAAGGCGGGCGATATGGTTCAGCAGACTAGCCACAGCTGGGAAACGGGCTTGCAGGAACAATGGACAGATGCAGCATGGGGTAGAGCACTAGTTTATCACAAAAAAAGTGTCTAGAAAGGCGAAGCTCCAGCTGATTCAGTTGTATACAACACACAGTGCATACATAACCCCGAAGAAGATAGCTAAATTTAGTAACGCAATGGAAAAGACCTGCCAAAATGCGGATTGATCAATGCGGATCTGGCACACATGTTCTGGGCTTGTAGTAAGATCAGACAATTTTGGGAAGAGATAGCCCAAGCCTTAGCCAAGGCAGGTATAACGTTAGACGCAGGATCTCCCACAGCCTGCATGCTAGGCATTTTTGTGTGACTGAAGCGGGTAAGACATGTTAGCAAGTTGGAGGATCTGGCACAGATTTTGGCAAAACGTGGGATAGCAATGGTTTGGAAAATGAACAGAGTTCCTGGGTACACCAGTGGTGGAGGGACCTCCAAAAATGGTCGCGGGCAGAAACCTCCGCTTGGAAAGAGGCGGCAAGTCAGAGCCAAGAAGAACAAAATGTAGACTTAGATTTGTGTAAGCAAATGGTGCAGGAATTGATGGCCTTGGCGCACATTGAGTCTCAAAATGGGAAAATTGCCCAGTCACATTCGGCAGATTAGCAACAATATACATGCGTAGTACAGTTCAATGTACAATGGCAGAACAATGCAGGTGTATAGGCTGGGGGGTAGGCGGGGGGTTTTGGGAGGAGAGGGAATACACATACACAATAGTTTGTATATTGTCATGCTAATTGTGCAAGTTATATAGTGGTTAAAAAAAATGTTTATAAAATACATAAAAAAGCATCCTGAAGGTCCAATGATACCAGCCAATCCTGGAGCTGGAGGGCTTGCAGGATTTGAGAAAAGAGTGACCATTTTAAACTTGTCCTTTCTGAGGAACTTGTTCAAGCATTTCAAGTCCAAAATGGGTCTGAATCCGCCCTCTTTTCTGGGGATCAAAAAATAAGGGGAGTACCACCCCTAGTTCCTCTCTGCCACATATACCAGCTCTATGGCACCTTTCTCCAGCAGGATGGAAACCTCAATCAGAAGGAACTATCTGGAACCTTGAAGGAGTGGCTCCCTGGTGGATGTTCTTGAGGCCTTTTTAAGAAAGGGAAGCAGTAGCCCTGGGCTATGCTTTGCAAAGCACAAGCATCAGAAGTAATGCCCTGCCATTCTTCCAAATGCTGATTGAGCCTGCCCCCCCAAAACAGTCTTGTGGACCAAGGCCTCAGAGGTTTTGGTGTAGTTGTGGTAGTGGCTGATGGCGAGGAGGCTGCCACGTGTGCAGTCTTTCCACCACAACCTTGTCCACCTCAAGGAAATCTTTTCTGGCCCCCTGTCCTACCGAAAGATGAATAATTTCAAAAGTGCCTACCCTTCCAACGCAGATGAGTCTGTTGTGGTTGTCTTATTGCTGCACTAAGCGATTTTGCAGCTGCTTCAACGTCAAAGGCTTCAATGTCGAAGGACCAGACCCATGACTCGATGGAATGACAGAGGAGTGAGACCTAGACCTTTCCTTGTCCTAATGCTTTGAGTCTACTCGAGGGGTTGAATGCTTTCATCCGGGGCCCAAGGGCGCACATGCTGAAACTTTGACAGACACCTTCTCGGCCTTACGAGGTGCAATGGGGTCATGCGCCTTCTTCGGCTCTTTGGTAGGGTCAGGAGAAGCCACCTTCTAAAAAATCTTTAACATTTTGTGGTAAAAATCCTCCAACTCGGGCTTAGAAGCCTACTTACCTGGAGGCAAAAGACTTAGCGTTCGGAAGAAGAATTGGAAGATGTCGAGCTGGACCTATGATGCCTTTTCTTGGTCTTCTTCCGTGAAGCAGAGGATGAAGAGTGGTTCAAAGAGACCGCAAGCGCTTCTTGAAGCGCTTCCGCAGTGGTGAACCCCCTCTCAAGCTCCTTTCATTGGAAGATCTCATCTTCGAAGGAGTCATCGATGTGGCTTAGAAGTCGGTTTTAGGAGTCGACATTTAAAAAAAGAACCATTGATACAACATCAATTAACTGAAGTAACGGGCGCAGTGCGTGATATATATATGAGGAGCTGCATTTTTTCTTTGGAGTGCTTTGGAGATGTCTGCTGCCCCGCTGGGAGTGCGGTTTTTTTCCACTCTTTCTGTTGCTATATTTACATGGAGCATTCCATGTTCTAAACCAGCAATGGGATTCATATAAAAAAAAAAATTGTGACGCGCTTCAACTTGTTTTCGCTTCTTGAGTTGATCCGCTGCCGCTGGTGGCAGACTCTCTGTATATTGGATTTGATCTCCAGCACCCACAAGATATTTGGATTTGGTTTGACCTTTCCTACAGGCTATGTGATGTGTGCCAGAGGACGCACGGATCCTGTTCTCACGGAAGGTGCGTGTCCAACTCCTGTCTTTCTCTTGTTTCTTACTTAATGGTATTGTACAGCGCAATCAATCCACACCAGTTCTTGTACCCTGCTGCCAATCTATATTGCCTTTGGTGATAGGCTGGCATGCCATGCGGGGCCACTCTAGAGCATCCTTTGTGTTCATTTATTTTGATAGCAACGTATACAACATGCAGGACACCCGGGTTGCAGCCCGGCTACTTCAGGCCAGGGACCTATTCAGTCAACAACAAGAGATACCCATGACTTTGCCCATTACTGGGGCTAAAAAAGTGATACCAACATTAGCAAGGAAGTGACTCTGTTTAAAGAGATTGAAAAGCTTTGAAAAAAGTACATTTCTAAATGGTGGGAAGAACATTCGTTACAGAATTATCTTGATATTGGCCGTGTACCCCGTGGCTTGTGCATCATGAAAACGCCTTCATTTGAGGATCAAGATCCGCGCATGCTTGAAGAATAGGGTGAAGCCAGCAAAGGCTGTTCTGCAAAGTTCCTGACTATTTTGGTGAAATATGCTAAATTGGATAGAGAAATTGCACTTCAACAACTGGAACAGGCAGAGGCTGAATTAATCAAGATTCCAAGTACAGAGGAGGGTACACAATTACGCACCGAAATAGAGGAGGGTTTACTCACGTATGAAGATGAAATCAAACAGCATAAGTACAGGAAATTCATCAGGGACAAATTAGATTATGAGACAGGTTGAATCTTTAACCTTTGCTAGACACTTTGACTCCCTTCGTAAAATTCCTGTGACACAATCGTCATTAACCCAATCTGGAGACCTGGGAGCCACCTCTTCAGAATCCGATATTTCAGCTTTGGAAAACGACGAACCTACAGTGAAGCTTAATTTTTTTAGAAGAAATGCGACTGCTGTGCCAGGATGGAAAGAATCAAAAAAGAGGCAGGGGTCGCGGCAAGGGCAGAAGTTTATAGGCAGGCAGAAAACCCGCTGAGGCCGACGTGGGAAACGGCTCAAAGGTGCACCAACAGAGCAGGTCAATGCACTTGGAGTCAAACATTAAAAACTAACGCCATGAAGCCGTGTCAAATTACCAATTTGTCTTCCCATGTGCTCACAAGGCCCCAACTCTCGCTACTCTCATTAGGCCTCAACTTTTGCCCCACTATCAATTTTAACTATGGCCAGGCGTGACTTGACCGCGATAAATTTCTTTGTAAGATCAGACTAAAAAAGTTTTTTTACATTAATGTCATAGCAGCCAAGCCTTCTACTTCACGGACTGGTTGGACGGATCTCCTTATCTCGGACATCCCTTCGCTGGTTGAGCTGGCCTGCCTGGACGATGATGATATGTTTGAACCCTCCAATTTTGATCCCATTCATTTTGATATTGACCCCAATTGGGATGTGCGCACCAAATAAAAAAACAAATCTAGATTCAATCCACAATTTTCAGTCAGGGGATGTATCTTGGCCTTCTATGATCTTTGTGTGAATGGCTTGCGGAAATTGCAGAAAAAAACCTACAAATTGCAAACAGAACATAAGTGCCTCACAACGATTGGCCATTACAGAATTACAAAATTTGCGCAACATTGTCATTAAACCGGCTGACAAAGGCTCAAATATTGTGATCCAAGATATGGTCAATTATGTGGCCAAAGCAAATCGACAACTACGCGATAGTTTGTGTTATGCTGTGTTGCCTAAGAACCCATTTCGGGAAATACAGTTTGAACTTGCATCCTTATGTGCCAAGTCGGTTGACAAAGGTCTAATCGAGGGTGATTTGGTTAAATTTCATGTTCCATCATGTTACACCATACCCACCATTTACTTTTCACCCAAGACACAAATCCCTTACCCATCCTCCTGGCAGACCCATTGTTACTTTGTGTGATTCATTATTACAGTACCTGGCACAATTTATCAATGAAACTGTATTTCCATTTGTTTCTGTTCTGCAATCCTATCTACAGGATACTAAGGATTTCCTAAAACACATCACTGATACTCCCTGGGCAGAAGGGCTTATTCTGGCAACTTGTGATGTTTCCTTATACACCTCCATTTATCACAAAGTGGGAATGACAGCATGCAAATATTTTTTGGACACTCAATTGTTGAATTACCTGGGTCACAGTCTATGATTTTGGATATGCTGTTGTTTTGTTTGACCAATAATGTTTTTTTATTTGAAGGTTCCTTTTTCCGGCAAGTAAGGGGCACTGCCATGGGCAGTACCTTTGCCCCATCGTATGCAAACTTAATGATGGGATGGTGGCAGGCAACTTTTCTATCCAATTCACTTTTGTTCAGTTTTCCTACACAAATTTCTTGGTGGCGGTATATTGATGACATTTTTATAATTTGGAAGGGCACTGAAAGCGACTGGATTTCATTTGTGAAGAGCATCAATACCAACATGGCCAAGTTAAGGTTCACTGAATGCCATAGCTATACTAAATTGTATACCTGGATGATGTCGTTATGCTGGATACGTCAGGCTTCCATACGGCATCACATTAAAAAAAACCTCTAATACAGGCCTGCCTCTACATGTTAGTAGTTGTCATCCGCCTTCATGTAAAAAAAGCATTCCTTATGGTGAATTCATTCGTTTTCGCCGGAATTGTACGGCCATTGCCCAATATAACCGCTGTTGTGCCTCGGCGGCAGCCGACTTTCTAATACAGGGCTATGACAAAAGAACAATTGCAATCGCCTATATGAGGGCACGTGGACTTTCCAGGTAGAAACTTTTGCATGCAATCAAGATTGATAAAACTAACAAGAATGATTAATCTAGACTTCTTGTTACCTTTGATAATGCTTCGAACAGTGTTTGCAAAATTGTTGAGACAATGGCGTGTTCTCATTTGGGATTAAGATCTCTACCTCTTGTTATCCCAACGTCCAACTCTGACTGAGTCATTAAGGGATAGGCTGGTGTCTAGCTTTTTCCTCCTATGAGTAAGAGCCCTTGTACCACCAATTGGCTCACCGCTTCAGTGATAGGATTTATAAAATGTTCTAAATGCAAGGCCTGTGCACATGCCATGTTGTTTAAATCATTTACACATCCTGTCATTAAACTCAATCATGTGATCAAACATTCAATGAACTGTAACACTACTTTTGTTGTGTATGTTCTTTCATGTCCTTGCATGAAGTGGTACGTCGGTAGCACCACGTCTAAACTGAAACTGAGGATCCTACAGCACTTACGTGCTATTAAAAATTAGGATCCAGCATATCCGATGGCGAAACACTTCAAACAAGAACATGATAACAATTTTCATTTACTAATGTTTTTGCAGAGGCACATGTTCCTATCCATCAGAAAGGGGGATACCGTATCTTGAAACTAAGACAATTGGAAACAAGATTTATTCTCAATTTCGATACAAAGTATCCAAATGGCCATAACGTGGATGAGGAGCTGCACACATTTTAGGAACATAATTTCCCTTTGTCGCCCCAATCGCTTACTGCTGCAGTTTTGATTACCCTCATGTTAATGTGTTTACATTTTGTTGGTATCCAGGACGACTGTCCCTGTTCTGGCCTTATGCTTATATGTTTAAATTTTGCTTCTATTTTTCTGAATTTTGGCTGTTTTTGTCTATGATTATATGGGCAACCTTTATTCTTATTGATTTTTGGTCGAATTTTGTCTGACCTTGTTTGTCTGGTTCTTCTACTGTTCACTATCTGCTTATTACATTACATAATCTTAGATCGGTGGGTGATTTCAGCATTATTTCCTTGATACAGTGTGGTACTAGAACTATACAATGGACTTTTCTGTTTTTTCACCTCAGTATGATACTGTTACTATCAATCAGCATCTACATCTGTATACATTGTCCTTCAGAAATCCAGTATCCTTTGGTCTAATCAGTATGTATGTTTCGATGTCAAATTTATAGCCGAATTGTCGTCATCTGCACTTGCATTCCATTACTTATTTAACTGGTTAGGCTCTCTTAGAGATGTTTGCTCTTTGACTTTCTGTTTGCACTAGCACTTTAGAACAATGCTAATTGCACCTTGATCCCAACTGGTAGTGTTGCCCCGAAGGTGCGAACAGTATCTGTACCTATGGTTATGCCACTATGCAAGCCACGATATGTATACTCTATATTAGAAGCTAAGTAATTACTAATACAGATACATTTTCCCATTGATTTATGTGCATATAGTCATATTTGCTGCTATCCATGTTATTGTGTCTGAATTTTATATCTCGACAAACATGTCTGCATTTGCACTTTACCGTATGTGTTTTGACCAAAAGATTTGCTTAGATGCTGTCATCTATGTCACTGGTTTTGCACTTTAACATTTGCTGGCTGACACTTTGATTGTACTTTAGTGTATACGACATGGCCATGCTAGTATTTTAACTTTGATACTGTTCTGTTTATCACTGAAATGTTTTCAGGCTATTGTGTTCAAACTGTATATTCAGAGTTCTTATATGTTTTATGGTATTTGCTTTATCTCTTGTGTCAGGACTATAAAATATGCTGATATGCTGCTACCTATGCCACTGTGTTTGCACTTTACATTTATAATTTTAATTGTGATTGCACTTGCACTTTATTTTATAGGTCAGGACCTCATCAGCATATTAACTCTGATATTATGCAGGTTATTATTTGAAGCTTGTCTCTCAGTTGTTCTTAGCTGACTGACTTCTGCATGGTGCCTGATTCCCGTTACATTTATATTGTTTGTTTCTCTCTTTTATTTAGTATAGCGCTCCAGACTCAGAGGTAAAAGGGCGCGTTGGTACAGGTTACAAAGGTACAAAGGTACAAAGATTACATATTTTATAGTATAACATTATACAATTTGTACATAGAAGACACACATTACAGTAAAGGCAGTAGCATCGGGTATAGACAGGAGGCGGATGGTAAATGCTAGGTTCTGTTCAGTAACCAGCTAATGACCCGTTTCCTAAATGAATGAAAGGACTCAATAGATTTAATGTTAAGAGGCACGGTATTCCAAAGTTGGGAGGCGAGGACCGTGAAACTGGATCCTCTAGCTCTTTTTAAGGCGAATCGGGGCACGGTTAGGCAAAGTGTGTTTGAGGATCTGGTGATTCTAACCGCAGGTTTCATGGTAAATTTATTGGTGAGATAAGGCAGTGCTAGATGGTTTAAGGCTTTGTATGTGAGGCATAGTTTTTAGGTCAATTTTTTGTTTAATGGAAAGCCATTTACATGAGATTCTGGTGGTAGTGATGTGGTCATGTCTTGGGATGTTTAATGCTGCTCGTAGCGCATTATTTTGGAGTAGCTGTAGTTTATTGACGAGTTTGGTTTGCGCCTAGGTATAGGCTGTTGCAGTAGTCCAATTTGGACTGTATAAGGGCCCTGGCCAGCGTGAGACAGCTGTTAGAGGACAAGAAATCAGTTTACCACTGTAGGCAGTGGCTGAAGCAGTCATATTAAGTTGTTTGGCAAGGTTAGTGTTGGCGTCAAGATAAAAGCCAAGGGTTTTCACACTTAACAATGGGAATAGTATTGCCATCGATGATGATACTATTATAGTTAGGGCTGAGTTTCAGAAGGTTATTGGGTGAGCCGACAAGGAGTTGTTCAGTTTTCTCATCATTCAGGCAGAGGCTATGTATGGCCATCCAAGACTGAATGATGTTAAAGATGTCATTAATCGGGATGACGTCAGCATTGTAGTTGCCTGAGAGGGTGAGGAGTATCTGTGTGTCATCAGCATAATTAGTGTAGGTGACACCCAGATGGTCCAATTTGTCAAAGAGTGGCTTTGCAAATATATTGTACAAAGTAGGCGATACACATGAGCCTTGTGGGACACCACATGCAATAGGGATGGGGTCAGCTGCCGCTACTGGTGAAAAGACTATTGTGTGCATCTATTAATTGTATTTGCTGCGACTCTGTACTATGCTCGCACCATACTGTTTATATATTGTCATCCGCTTTTCTAGCTGAAGCCTCTTTTTGGTTTTACTCATGGGTTTGATCTGCCAATAGATTTTAAATATGTAATGTGATCAGTGTGATTCTCGTGGTCAGCATTCTTGTAATTCGTTGCAATTATGGCTTTCAGTTTTCATCTTGCCTACTTTGGGAGAATTACATTCAGCCGACTTCTCTTATGTATCTCGCACATTTATATTTGTTTCCCCTCATTTTGGGCTAATTGTGCGAGTATTTGACATCCTGACTGTTTTACTTTATTTCGTTCCAAGATGTCGGCCACGTATAGCACACAGAGCAACTGACTAGGAGAGTGGATGAAATAGTAGAGGGACTACACACTATTATTTACATGGTGTATGAGTAAGGTTCCCCATACGTGAACAGACGCTCAGTGCTCTGCAAAACGCGTTGTGTCGCAGGACTCACCCTACGGCGTCCTGCTGCTGTTGTGTTTTATGTTGCCATCTTTTTCCTGGATCATTTAAATAAACTTGTATCATTTATGATGTGAGTTGCATTTTTTCTTTGGAGTCCTTTGGAGATGTCTGCTGCCCCGCGGGGAGTGCGGTTTATTTTCCTCTTTTTCTGTTGAGATATATATATGATCCATTACTCACAGTAATCGTATTTCTGATGCTTGCATCTGCTTAGATTCACATGCTGTGCATAGGCCAATATCTACTGGAAGCTGGAGAGTATTACAGTTATTGTTTTTGAAATTCGAAAAGGGACGTTGACAGGGCGTGCCAGTAATACTATCCCTAGTGTGATGTCCACTGTACCCATGGTCCTTCAAGCATCAAGGTCCCTCAGATTGATATTTTCTGACCTGAGGTAGCATGAAGCGCGAGTACAGATGTATCCAAGTAGATATGTATCAGACAAGCTCATAAGCATCCATGCGCCTTCTCTCAGAGGGGAGGAAGGGTGGGCACATGTGCATCTAAGCAGATACAAGCATCAGAAATACGATATGGTGAGTAATGTATCCCTTCTGAGACTTGGAACCTGCACTGACAATGCTTGTAATTCATTAACTCTTCTTATCGAAGTGATAGCCGCTAAGAAGGCAGTCTTGTCAGTCAGATGTTTAAGACTTGACTTGTGCATCGGCGCGAAAGGGGGTCCCATGAGTTTAGCAAGTACTACATTTAGATCCCATCCTGGCGGCGAGTTTGAAACCGGAGGGTGAAGTCTCTTTACCCCCTACATGAATGCCTTGATGACCGGCACCTTCCACCATGATACTTTATTATGGGAGTTGGTGTAGGCTGACAAGGCCGCCAGGTGGACCTTCAAAGAGTTGAATGCTAACCCTGAGTCTAGCAAGTGGAGCATGCAATTTAGAATGTGGGATGGGGTACATTCTATGGGGTTAATTTGTTTAGACTGGCACCAAATTACAAATCTCCTACACTTGTCGAAATAACAGTGTCTAGTGTTAGGCTTTTGTGCTTCCTTCAGGATATCCATACACCTCTGTGGTAGGTTAAGATGTCTGAACTCTGACCTCAGGAGCCATGCTGCCAAGTTCATTGAGTGAGGTTGAGGGTGCACTGTTAATCCCCCGCGCTAAGTGAGTAGCACGGGAGCTTGATGAGATTGCACATCGGCAGTTTGCGCAGATGGGGATACCAAGGTTGTGTTGCCCACGTAGGATCAACTAGGATGAGCGCAACTTGTTCCTTGTGGATTTCACCACCTTGTTCATGAGAGGAGTCGGTGGGGGGTGGGGGGGGTTTGGGGGAAGCATAAGCAAATTTCCCTGACCAGTTCATCAAGAGGGCGTTACACTTGGAGCCTGGCTGGGGGAACCTGGACGTGAAATCTGGGCATTAACTGTTTTCGCTTGTAGCGAACATGTCTATTGTGGGGAAATCCCATTGAGAGAAGAGTTGCTCTACGACCCTTGTGTCTAGTTGCCATTTGTTTTCCTTTGTTAGGGGATCTCTCCTCAGTGAGTCTGCCAGAGAGTTGCGTTCCCCTGGAATGTGCTGTGACGATAGGAATATTTTCCGTCTGAGTGCCCATTTCCAAATTTGTTGCGCTAGCTTGGACAGATTTGGAGAATGTGTGCCCCCCTATTTGTTGATGTAAAACATTGCTGTAGTGCTGTCGGTGAGGACTTGCACTGACTGGTTCGCTAGGTGTATTTTGAACACCTGAAGGGCCTTGAACACTGCCAGTAGTTCCAGCAGATTAATGTGGTTCTGCGCCGTACCATGAATCCACAGACCTTGTGCTGTGTGATGAAGGTAATGAGCCCCCCTCAGCCGGCAAGTGACGCATCTGTTGTGGCAATCGCTTGCACTTCTGATTCGTGGTCAGGGTTTCCCCTTTAACAGATTTTCTCTTGTCCACCAGCAAAGGTTTTGTACTAGTGTTGGCGAAACGACCACTAGATCGTCCCACTGACCGCTTGCCCGAGACCACTGTTTCGCCACACACTCCTACATGGGACGCAGGCGCGCGTGTTGTACCAGGTAAATGCAAGTTGCCATCATGCCTAGCAAACGCATAGCTCTGCGTACGCTTATGTGGCGGCCGGCGCTGGCTTGATAATGAAGAATTTACAGTACCATGTTTTGGACTCTTTCCTCTGAAAGAAAGACTAACCCCTCTTCTGAGTTTATTACAGCTCCTGTTTGGTTGTGCTTGGCACTAAGCTTGATTTTTTTCGGTTTATTTAGAAGCTCAATAGAAAGAGAAGGTTGATAGTTATTTGAATGTTTTACCTGCAAACTTGGGGAGTCTCCCCTGCAATCAGCCAGTCGTCTAGGTAAGGGTACACTGGGATTGCCTCCCTGCGCAGGTGCGCTGCCACCACCGCCAGTACCTTTGTGAATACCCTTGGTGCGGATGCTATTCCGAAGGGTAGCCCTTTGAATTGGTAGTGCTGGTTTGCCATCTTGAACCGCAAGAATCTGTGTGCTGGTAACATTTAAATATGAAAATAAGCATTTTTCATATCCAATGTTGGAATGTAATCCCCATTTTAGCAGAGGGATTAATTCTTGTAGCATGCAGAGCTTTTGTTGTTTGACATATTTGTTTGCGGGGCGTAAGTCTAATACTGGGCGCATTGTTAGATCTTTCTTTGGCACAAGGAAGTAGGTTGAATAAATACCTTTCTTTACCTGGTTGGCCGGGGCGATTTCAATGGCGTCCTTTTGGAGCAGCGTTGCGATCTCCTCGAGGAGAATGCATTGGTCTTCCCTGGAGTGAGTCTTCTGGCGCGGGGGATGGTTCTGGGGTCGCTGGATGAGCTCCACACAATCGCCCGCTACGGTGGATAGCACCTATTTCTTTGAGGTGATTCCCTCCTATGCTTGGGTGAAGTTTGAAATACACCCTCCTACTGGAGAGGCATAGGAGGGCACCTGATGCGGGTAGTCACTGTTTTGGAGGTATGGTACCATCTCTAGACGAGGAGGAGGACCTTCCCCCGGCTGCGGGATCTGCGCTGCCCTCCTCTGGTAACCTTGTGAGGGTGGCCTTGATTGTTACCCCAAGATGTTTCCTGATTCTGATTGTAGCCTGAACCCGTCTGTGAATTTTGTCCACGTGAGTGACAAAAATTACTATTGCCTCTCTGGCCAGTGGGTTTATTGGTTAGCTGGCCCAACGACTTTAGTGTATCGTATTCCTCTTTAGCAGTTTTCAAGGAATCTTCAACAGCCTTTCCCAAGAGTACGTTGGGTTCAATGGGCATATTAAGAAGTGTGGTTCATCTCTCTTGCTTGAAGCCGGACTGGCGCAGCCAAGCGTGACGCTTAATAAATGTTCACTCTGCAATAATCCTTCCCGCATTGTCAGCGGCATCCATATTACTCTAACATGCAGCTTGAAACTGCCCTGCCGTCTGCCGCCACAAGGGCCAATTGTGTCTTAAGGGGTTCAGGGGCTAATGATAACAAAGCTGAAACCTCATCCCATTTATGGCAGTTCTAACTCGCCGAAAGGCAGCCGAAGAGGCCACTTTCCTCCCCATTGTGTATAGCTTTTTACTCTCTTTGTCCGGAGGTACCTCAGAAGAGGCTAGGGGTGTTCCCGCTCTCTTCCTTGTTGTAACTACCAGAGAGTCAGGTTGAGCTGTCCCCTAATATAGAGAGGGTCTGATGGACCAAGTCGGAAGAGCTTCTCGATGTGGGGATTAACTGCCCGCATCTAGTTATGCCTTTCCAGCGAGGGTTGGATTTTCCGCTGAATAGACTGCAGGAGGGGAATTAACTGAGTGACAGCCTTTTTATCCCCCAAAATGTCTTCAACAAAGTCTCTGTCTTGTTGAGTTTCCTGCGTTTTTATTTGGAAGTTCTCAGCTGCCTTGAAAAGAATGTTGTTTAGTAGTTGCTGGTTATCTATAGGTGAATCCGCCACGGGAGGATCCTGGTTGATGGAACAGCCTATGTTATACATGTCTGGCTCTTCATCATCATCATCATCACCACCATCATAGTAAGGGTTTGCGGCCTCTTGGGTTACATAGAGGTCCGCAGTGTCAGTGTCCGGGTCATGCAGGTCAATGATTGGGGGGATTTTGCTGCAATGGAATAGTTAGGGTATCGGTATGAGACCTTTTTTTGAAGGGGGTTAAGACGCAGTGGCCGATACATGGACCTGAGAAGCAGAGGGTGGGTTGTGGGTGGGGTGGACTGAGGACTCGAAGTAATTAGTGTCTTTTTCAAAAAAAGTTTGCCATGAAGGTCATCCTTCTCATGACCCTATCAATATCCTCACGTGTCCACTGGGCAGAGCTAGGAATAGACATAGGGTCCAAAGGAAACCCCCTGATCCTGAGGAGTGATTGGGACTGGTGGTGAAGGCTGGCCTTTTTTCTTTAGGGCTGTAGACAAGGAATCCTCTTCCTGCAAGTCCTTACTCTTGTGTGGTGACCTAGCTTTATGGGACCTTTCCCTGTAAGGGGTCTTCTTCTTGTACTCCCTGCCCTTCATTAGGTCTTCTTGGACGTGTCTTTAACCAAATAGGCTAGTCGAGCCTGTATAGGGTTTTCTACCATTTTCGATGAAGAACAGCGAACATCAGCTACGGAATGATCCAAAGTCTCGTCTACTGACTTGCAACGTTCAGGAATAGATTTAGTCACGTCGTCTGTTCTGTCTTTTGACAGTAGGGTCCTGCCATGTGGCGATGGGGACCTCGGTTGCCCAGAGGACAGTGATTCTACGGACCTCTCCCTAGACGTTGTGCGTAGGCCTTTGTTCGACGAACGTGTCGAGTCTCGGCCGTGGGTTGTGTGCTTAGTGGAAGGGCGCCACTGCCTCCGGGTGTCGTCTCCGTAACAAGGCCGCCTGTCTGTCTGATGGGGTCGGGGGCCAGCGCTTGGGAATAACCAGGTTACTCACCGTAGTGACCACCTTACTCCTAGTCCATAGTCCCCTTTCCTCCATACTTATGGGACATCTCTCCGTCCTGTGGGACGGGACCGGAGCACTTTGTAAAAAGCATCCAAATTTTTCCAAAAATGTGTCCTTCCTCTCTTTCATGCGTGGGGCCCGGCACGTGGCCGTAACCCCGCCCACCTTGGCTCCGCCCCACGCATCGCCCCCCAGTCCTTTTCTTTGCCAGGTCAGAGACCCCTTACCAATAACAGAGGAACCTTATTAGAGGGGACGGCGGGCGGGTGTATGGAGGAAAGGCGACTATGGATTAGGAGTAAGGTGGTCACTACGGTGAGTAACCTGGTTATACTCCTATGTCCCATCCCCTTTCCTCCATACTTATGGGAGATTCCCAAGCACTCCTTACAGGAACTATGGGTGGATGGAAATACCCCTTACTGAAACAGGTTCTTCAGCACAGCCTGGCCGAACTGCGCGTCAGCCCTAGAGCTCATATCGAGGCAGTAATGCTTACAGAAAGCAGATGGGGAGGTCCAAGTAGCCGCTTTAGCGATGGACTCCCAGGGAACATACTTCTGAAAAGCAACCGCGGCTGCCTTGCCTCGCACCTGGTGTGCATGGATACCTTTAGGGGGTTTCAGCTTTTGGACGGTGAAAGATTCCGTGATACAGGCGGTAATCCATCTGGAAATAGATGCCGGCCTGCCCTGAGGCTTACCGAAGGTCGCAAAAGTTTGGGAAGAGCTTCGAAGCTCGGAAGTCCTGTCCAAGTAGAACTGAAGAGCTCTTCGGACATCCAGGCAGTGTAGAACCCTTTCCGCCTCCGAGGCAGTGTTCGGAAAAAAGACCGGAAGGGAAACCAACTGATTCAGATGGAATTCGGTCACTCCCTTTGGTAGGAAAGCTGGGTTTGTCCAAAGGACTACCTTGTCTTTGTGAAAGACCAAGAAAGGGTGCTCCACCGACAATGCCTGGAGCTCACTCACTCTCCTCGCTGACATAACGGCTACCAGAAAGGACACTTCCCAGGACGCGTACTTGAGGTCAACCGTAGCCATTGGCTCAAAGGGTTTATGGCACAGCGCCGTCGGGACTACATTTAGGTCCCAAGGCGGGTGCGGACTACGAACCGGAGGGTAGAGGAGTGTCAAGCCTCCAAAATGCCTCTTAACCACTGGGTTACTCAGAGAATAAGAGCATTGGTCTATAGCAAGATAAGCGGAAACCGCTGAAAGGTAAGTTCTGCATGACAGAACGTAAACATCCGACTCTGCTAGGGAGGACACGAAGGACAGCACCTTGTCAATTGTAGCCACCCTTGGATCCCACTGCTTTTCCAAACACCAACGACCGAACCTGAGCCATTTACTCCTGTATTGGGATCTGGTCGAGGGTTCCCTGGCTGCCTGGATAATACGCATGTTATCCATAGGCAAGTTAAAATGCTCTAAGACTTGAACTCGGGCACCATGCCGCCAAGCTGAGCGATTGTGGGGAGGGGTGCCACATCTGCGGTTTCCCTTGATGAAGAAGAACTGGGGTTACTAGTAACCTGATCAGCAGAAACACCGACAAGTGTTGAAGTTCTGAGAACCAAAAACTGGCCGGCCACCACGGGGCCATGAGCAGAAGGGAACAGTTCACAAAGTTCTTCAGCTTCCCAATTGCTCGATGAACTAGAGGCAGAGGCGGGAAGGCGTAAGCCCTCATGTTGTGCCATGGAATCTCGAGAGCATCCCCCAGAGAGAAGGCTCTCAGCCCCCCTCTGGAGGCATACAGAGGAAGCTTCTTGTTTACCACCGTAGCAAAGTGGTCCACCTCCGGTGTGCCCCAATGCAAGAAAATTCATGAGAGGATCTCCGCCTTCAACTCCCACTCGTAGCTGACCACTGTCCGCCGGCTGAGGGCATCCGCTGTGACATTCAACTGGCCCGGGATGTGCACCGCAAGCAGCCAGACGCCATGAAGCATGGCCCACTCCTATATCTGGATGGACAGATCAACCAAAGGTGCCCAGCCCGCAGGCAACAAAAAACTGTGCGGAAGGGTTATCCGAGCATTCCGGTCATAAACTGATCGATAAGGGTGCGCACAAGGCCGAGAAACCAGCCCTACACCGGAGGCCGATGGCGCAGCTGTAGGGGTAGCGTTCAAAATGGCCACCGCGGTCGTGGCGGGAACGGGCGCCATTTTGTCATCACCTGAGGGGAACTGCGGCACGTGAGGAAGTGAGGCAGGGGTGCCCGTCGATGGATCAGGGGTCTTAAATTTAGCCTTAACACAAGGACCCTCGGCAGAGCCGGTACTATGAGGCCTGGAATGTTTCTGCGACATACCAACCGCCAAATTAGCCTTCTCAGGAAGGACCTCGGTGTTGCCGGTAAAAGAAGAATTTCCCTTCTTTGCCCCCTCAACAGATCTGGTGTCGCCGCAAGAGCAGGAACGGTGAGAAACAACCTTCACCGATAAGGCCTTGCAAGACCCTCAGAAATGTTGGTAGCTTTAGCCTCTGTACAAGGGACCTCGGACCCAGGTCCAGTAACAGCCTTACACGCGCGGGCCTTGAACATCCGTTTGGTAGCACGAAGCCCCACCAAGGCCTCGGGCGCACCCCGGCATAAGAGCCAGTCATCCAAATACGGATACTCGTGGATACCCTGGAGACAAAGTTAGGCCGCAATCACCAACATCATCTTCGTGAAGACACGCCGAGCTGAGCCAAAAGGAAGCACTCGAAACTGGAAGTGCTCCTCTCCCAAAGAGAAGCGGAGATATCTCCTTTGTGGGTTCCAAATCAGGATATGCATGTACGCGTCCTGAAGATCCACAACGCTGAGCCAATCGCCCATCTGCAAGGAGGAGCGTATCTGGCTGGGCGTGATCATCTTGAATTCCTCTTGGGGTAGGAAAAGATTGAACTGAGAAAGGTCTAGGATGTTGCGCAGGCCAGCCTGGTTGGGTTTGGGCACCGTAAACAGCCAGGAGTAGAAGTCCTCCCCTCGCTCCCCAAGGGGAACGGGTTCCACAGCTCTGAGGTGCAGAAGTTTCTGAACCTCGGCATTGAGGAAGGGTGAGCCCGACAGTTGAAAAGGAGGGTTGAGGGGTGAGGTAGGGGGTAAAGGTAAGCGGAAACCCGCTCGAGCGACTGGCAAGACCCATCTGTCTTCTGTGATGGCCTGCCACGCCTCCCAATGAGACGCAATGCGTCCTCCCACCGGGGTCTCCTGCGAGTGCAGAAACCCCTCATTTGGCAGGCTTATCGGTGGCGGTGCCACCTAAACCTGATGAGGAGGCTGAGGAGCGGGAGGAAAACCGCGTACGCTGTTGTCTACGGCGGTTATTCACCGCAGGAGTAGCCACTCTGCGAGATTTGCGGTCGAGGAAGCCCCTAAAACCAGAGGAAGGTCGTCCTTGCGACAACAGCCTTTGAGACTTGAAGGGAGCTTTAACTAGAACAGACAATGATTTAGCCGTCTGAGTGCTATCTTTGGTTTTGGTGAGCTCTACATCAGTAGAAGAGTGAAACAGCTCCTTACCATCAAATGGAAGGTCCAGAACCTTGTCTTGCACCTCCTTCGAGAACTTAGTGGCATGCAGCCACACTTGCCACGAGTTATCAACCCCAAGCATCAGACCCCGAGCCGAGGTGTCTATGTGATGAGCCGCAGCCTCCAGGAGATCCTGGGCCAAGACCCTGGCATCGGAAAGGCCTCCTCTGAAATCCTCCAACTTCTTGACCGGAATATGCTCCTCAAACTCCGACAGCCCTCTCCACATCTGCATGTTAGCTCCCGCCAAAATCAATTCTGCATTGGCCTGCCTGAGCTGCAAGGCCGAATTGACAAAGATTTTCCTTCCTAGGGAGTCCAGGAGGTTGTCGTCCTTTCCAAAGACCTGAGTAGCCGTCGCGGAGGAGGATGCTGCAGGCCTAGATTGCAACGTAGCCGCAGCCACCACTGTGGAGGAGGGAGGCGGACAAGACGACAAGGCCACTTCTTCCGAAGAATGCAGCCTGTACCTCGCGTCAATCTTTTTATTGACAAAAAGTCCTGAGTGTGGCTTTTCCCAAACTCTTCGGACCTCGGCCAGAACATCCTTCTGCAGGAAAAGGCCAGTACGCTCCAAAGGAGACAGGGTGAACGCCCCAGAAAGCACGCCCTCCTGTGGAGCAGGTGCCTCGGGAACCGGAACATCTAAGAAATTCATCATGTTCAGTACCCGGTCATGAAAAGATCTAACAGAGCGGGGAAGGTCCTCGTTGTCCTGCTCGCCTTGAGGGTCACCCGACAGGTCAGGATCCTGCTGAACCGTGTCAGGCACTGCCTTGTCCACTGGGGACAACGGTGGCAAAGGCGGAAGAGCAGGGGCAGGCAACACGGGCAAAGGAGGCGCCGGCGGAACCACCAGAGGAACGGGTGGAGCCGGGGGCGCTGGTGGACAAAGTTCCTTAAAAAGCCCTTTGAAATACTCCCTCATGGGGTCGGTGCACATAGGCGCTTGAAATTTACCGAAAAAAGCGTCCTCAGGAGATTGCTTCGGAACCTGAGGAGGCCTCTCATGAGGTGGACAAATCCAGGGACGTAACAGAGAAGGGTGCCACGCCAGGCCCTCCGCCGACGTATCCACATGAATCAAAGGGGCCGCCCCTGCAGGCAACGAAACATTATGCGGAAGAGGCATCCGGGCGTTCCAATCATAAACGGGCCGGTAAGGATACGCACAAGTGACCTTAGGTTCTACCAAAGGACCGAACCCTACACCAGGGGCCGATGGCGTAGTTGTATCGGTAGTACCTAAAATGGCCGCCGTGGTCGTGGCGGGAACGGCTGCCATTTTGTCTTCATCTGAGGGGAACTGCGGCACGTGAGGAGGTGAGGCAGGGGTCCCCGTCGATGGATCATGGGTCTTAATTTCAGCCTTAACATAAGGAACCTCGGCAGAGCCGGTACTATGAGGCCTGGAATGTTTCTGCGACATACCAACCGCCAACTGAGCCTTCGAAGGAAGGACCTCGGCACTGCCGGTAAAAGAAGAACCTTGCTTCTTTGCCCCCTCAACAGATCTGGTATCACCACAAGAGCGGAAACGGTGAGAAACCGCTTTCGCCGACAGGGCCCTGCCCGGCCCCTCAGAACTGTTGGTAGCCTTAGCCTCTGTTCGAGGGACCTCGGGCCTAGGCCCGGTAATAGCCTTATCGGCACGGGCCTCGAATATCCGTTCGGTAAACACAAGCCCAGCCAAGGCCTCGGGGTGCAACCCCAGTCTTGTTTTTGAGGGAAGCCGAAAGAGAGGCCTCAGAGCAAGCTCCGGTACCCTGTGACTCAGCAGAACTGGGTCTACACACAGCCCCCGCAGGAGGGGCCTTGGAAGTTTCATCCGGTGTACACAGGCCCCTTACGGAGACCCTCAGAGAAAACTCTGGTAGAATTATTAGGCCCGACAGGCACCTCAGGGCGAACCCCGGTGACAGAGCGATCAACGCCCCTCCCGGCTCGAGAGGAACCCGGGAAGGTATCCCCCGGCCGGGGTGCTCTGAAAAGTAAACAACTTACTGGCTTTTCTTCTTCTCGTCGATGAACGCCTGAAAATGAGATGGAGGAGTGTGTCAGAACACCTCCTCCCACCGTTCCAACCGACGTTGAAGAGCCCGGACCGAAAGGGAGTCACAGTAAAAACAGGAGTCCCAACTGTGTTCCGGACCCAAACACTCTAAACAAAGAGGATGTGGATCCGCCCTCGCGAAGCGACGATGACACGAAGAATAGTCTGGAAAGTCTAATTTAAAAGACAGACAGACTTGAAGACGAACGCTAGCGAGAGCCAGAGAGGAAAACAGGGAAGAAAATCTTCCGAAGATGCAAGTGCGTCCGGCCCCGATCGAGCGGAGGAAAGGACTGAGGGGCGATGCGTGGGGCGGAGCCAAGGTGGGCGGGGTTACGGCCGCGTGCCGGGCCCCGCGCAGGAAAGAAAGGAAGGACAAATTTTTGGAAAAATGTGGATGCTTTTTACAAAGTGCTCCGGTCCCGTCCCACAGGACGGAGAGATGTCCCATAAGTATGGAGGAAAGGGGACGGGACGTAGGAGTAACTGAAGTATACCCATCGCTTTTGCATCGGATAACGCAGCGTTGCTGCCATTGCTGAAAGTCCCCTACACGTCCATGGTGGCCTCGACCTGCATGGCGTGGTGGGCCCAGCACTTGGTTAAACGGTCCTTTAACATCTTGTAAAGAGCTTACAGGCTCGACAGGTCCCTTCGACGTGATCCTGAGGGAGACGAAGGTTGCACATCAGGTGCTTGTCGACCCAAGGGAATTTTTTGTTGCACTTAGGGCAGATTTTGAAAGGGGTTCTATCCATAATGGAAAGACACGCAAGCTAGGCGAGAATAATATATGAAAAGGGGTGAATACATTCTGAAAAGTCCTCCCCGAGCTCTCCCTACTGTGTGGGCAGAAGTAGCCATCCAAGGCCGGACGGATCCGTCTTTGGGAGTCTTCGACGGTCGTATCTTCATCGCGGTCGGATGTTCTTGATAGTCGGTGAAGTTGAATATTAAGGATAGGAAGAGAAACTCTCTCTAATTTGTATAAATCAATGGCGGTATGCCGAAAAGGAAAACTAGCGAAATAGCGTCCGTCTACGATGGTGGAAATAAATCTGAGGGACCTTGACGCGTGAAGGACCATGGGTACAGTGGACGTCACACTAGGGATAGTATTACTTGCATGCCCTGTCGATGTCCCTTTTGGAATTTTGAAAACAACTAATACTCTGCAGCTTCCACTAAATGTCGGCCTATGCACAGCATGTGATCTAAGGAGATTCCACAAGCCTCAGAAATATATAGTCATACATATATACACACAGTCAGTGACGTTGTGCTCCAGAGTGAACGGAGGCTGTTGAGAGGCATCCAATCGACGGCGCACAGCGCCCTCTACTGAGATTTCTTTTTCCGAAGCAGCGGACGCTGAAAGGAGAAATCGAAGATGAGGAATACATGGGAGGAGACCATCTATTCGAAAGGTTACGTTCAGAGCATGGGTAAACTGGGCATCTTTCAATTCCAGGACCCCCCAAACCCCATCCTCTTACACAAGGGATACAACAGATTTTCTAAAACAAATTCACAATGCCCCCTGGAATTAAGGATATCTATTGATCAGCTTAGATGTCTCTTTGTACACTTGTATTACAAATCAATGAGGCATCAGGGCAGTACAAGGTTACCTGTCCACAAGATCGCAAAGCTATAGAGACCATTCCTATATGATTTTAGATATGTTACTGTTTTGCCTTACACAGAACTCTTATGTTTGATGGTCAGTTTTATAATCAACTATGCGGCACAGTGATGGTAACTCTGTAGCCCCAATTTATGCAAATCTATTTATGGGGGCATGGGAGGAAAATATATTTGCTTCTGATGAAATGGCTGTAGATACTAACCAGGTGATACAATGTCGAAGCTATATAGATTACCTTTTTATCCTATGGGCTGAAACAGGTGCAGATTGGCTGGAATTCTTTTTAAGACAACATGAATGTTGCAAATTTGAGATTCATAGAACAGCACAACAGAGAGGAGGTAGTATATCTGGACATTGAAATCAAAATAGTATGAGGTATAATCACTACTGAATTATACCGTAAAGAAACCAGCAGCAACTCAGTATTGCATGGTACAAGTGTGCATCCAACCAGCCTGAAAAACAGTATACCTTACAGGGAGTTCCTACGCATTAAGCGAAACTGCAGCAAAGAAGACATCTGAGAAAAACGCCAAAATAGCAGCTGCCAGGTTTCATGCTAGAGGATACTGAAAGTAGTCATCAGTAAAGCATACAACAAATGTTCTAAACAGACTAGAAGAGATGTACTGACCATAGGAAGGATGAAGAGTCTGAAGCCTCAAGAATTGACCAGCTGCATTAGGTTCATTACAACCTTCAACAAGGGAGCAAAAGAAAGATACTGGGGAAATATTGGCATCTCCTAACCAGGGACCAGGATGGCCGATCTCACATAGAATCAAATGCAAGTGTAACCTTCAGACAAACTGCATCAATACAATCAAAATTGTCACCAAGTCTATTCCAATCAGCCATCACCTCTGCATAAACAGGGTGGCTAACGGACAAACCTGTTGGCTTGTACAAATGTGCCAAATGCAAGGCCTGTCAATTTGGGGCCAACATTAAAAGTTATAACCATCCACGCACAGGACGACAAGTTAAAATCAAGAAATTGATTACATGCATGCCCAAATTCGTTGTATATGTAATCTCATGTAACTGCAAATTATGGTGCATTGGTAGCACCAAGCTTAAGGTAAAAGCCAGAATATCACATCTAAGCGCAATTAAAAATGGTTATACAACATATCCCTTGGCTAAACACTTTGATGAGGCACACAGGGGAGACATATCCTTTAAATACTTTGCCATCGACACAATATCCCACCATGAAAGGTGTGGCGATAGAGAAAGAAGACTTAGACAAGCTGAATGCAGATAGATTATTGATTACGACACGAAAACTCCCAAGAGACACAAGGATGAAGAACTATATACCTTTGTGGGAGATTAGCCAATGTATCTTTTCCTAAAAAACTCTCCACCCCTCCTATGTTTTTCAAAACGCTATATTAATCTCTATAGGTTATGTGCTATTTAACAGACGTAACAGTGAGTAACAGGTTGATTTTAAATTTATCACAATGGATTTTTATGTAGATGTTTTTGATACAATCCTATGTTCTGCAAGAGCCATATACTTTATGTGGTTTAATATTACCCTCCTAAATGGCAAGGGATTTTAGTAGAACCAGGATTTTTAATCAATAACTGATTGATTTGAATATACCTATACAGCCCTTTAACAAATGTGCATAGCTCCATATGGGATTTCCAATTAGAATGCCATTAATCCATTACAAGGGAGTTAGAAGCAGAGATCCTGCACAGAAATGCAGGCACCAGTACAACAAATAACTTCATAAGCATTATGCACTTTACAAGACAACTGTTCGATTGAACAATTAAGTATGCGATTGAAAGTAATATACTATGAACTTTACAGACCTCCACAAAGTCCTTTTCTCAATAATGAATCAATTGCCTGATCCCACAAACCAAATGCCATTTTAGTGTTACTAATCCAAATCAACAACTAAATCTCATGAACCAAAACCCCCAGTTTTTATTATAGATCATCTACTACTTTTGTGAGGGATTATGCCTTTTATGAAATGTGGTACTGTTGGAAAGACAATATCCAATTACCATAGCAGTTCGAAACCCCAAGGTTAGGTGTCCAGTTCTGAGCGAATGTAATACCATTACATTCCAGAAATGTTAGAATTAAAGTTTAAGCACTAAGCACTTTATTGAACGTCAGAATGTCCAAGATTGTCCTAAATGACAAATATCTCTGAACCCAGGTCCAAACTCATGCACTAAGCAAGAAGCACTTTATTTCAGAACATTCCGGAATTGCTGCCAGGTACTCATTCTCAATATTAAGACCTCATGGCCATTGTCGCAAACCATTTAGGACCAAGCACTATTATGGAGATTTCCTACTGCTGCTAAGCAAAAAGCACTCAAGAACGTAGCACTTTATTTCGGAATATACCAGAATTGCTGCTAGGTACTAATCTCTAACATTAAGACCTCATGGCCAACATTGCAAACTTTCTTGCAATAAGCACTGTTGGAAAGCACCAAGCACTTTATGTACCCATACCCACCTTCAAAACCCATGAAGCTGTTACAAAGTATGTAATATAATATACAATCATATTCTAAAGTAAATATTGAAAATAGCAATAAAAACTTGTCATGTTTAGATGTAAATACATGGATTGTATCCACTCAAGCACAAAGTCACACAGTTTTTAAACAACAGATATATCATCTTCACTACCAGTTTTAACACGTTCCAAAATGGCGAACTGCTTATGAAAAATACATGGGGCTGAACCAGGTCATGAACACCAAAGAGAGACTCTGTATCAGATATAAACGGGTCTTTGCAAAACTTGGTTGTACAATCTGACGAAGCTCGACGTGTTGTTGTTTGAGGTCTGTGATGTCTGCATTTACTTCAATAAAGGAATTAATAAAAGTCCTTGGGAGTTCGAGTACCTAATTGAATCCATTGGAGCCAGTCTTGCTGCTTGCAGGCAGAAGAAAATCTCTCCTGCCTGCTTCTTTTGATATATATAGTTATGCCCAACTGACTGAAGATCCATCAGAAATCATGAGCGACAAATTGGGCAATCTCCTGCAGACCTGGAAGGAGAAAGACTTGTTGGATGAGGACATTTGTTCGTATTAAATCCGAAGTTCCCTGTGATACCGACTATCTATTTTCTGGCTAAAGTTCACTAGAGTCTCATTAGACCTCCGGGCAGACCGATTGTCACACTATGCGGGGCCTTGTTAGAACATACCTCAAGATTTATAGGTGAGACTTTGGTGTCATTTGTTACCACTTTGCCTTCTTATTTAAGGGACACCAAATACTTTTTAAGCCGCATAGATGGTATTCCATGGGAATCAACTTTTTTATTAACACCACTTGATGTGGTTTCTCTCTACACGTCAATAAGACACAGTGATGGCCTTAAAGCTTGTGAACATTTCTTGCATACACCTTCTTTGAATTATCTCCAACATTCTCAGATGATTCTTGAGATGATTTCGCTTTGTCTAACAAACAATTGTTTCCTCTTTGACAGGCAGTTCTACATGCAGCTACAGGGGACTGCTATTGGTTCGACTTTTGCCCTCTCCTATGCGAATTTTCTGATGGGTTGGTGGAAAAAATGTGTGGTTTGGCATCCCAGAAACAGTAATCATACATCCAAAATTGCCCTTTGGCTAAGATATATTAATGACTTGTTTATTATCTGGGAGGGGACTAGTGCTGATTGGTTGGATTTTTTTAACATTATTAACATCAATGACCTGAATCTACAATTCACTGAGAGCCACAGCAAGACTGCTATCCCATATTTGGATATTCTTGTTACTGTGGCTCAAGGAAAATTGATTACCAGTCTATACAGAAAGCCCACTAGCTCGAACATTCCACTCCATGCCAAGAGTAACCACCCCACTTCCCTGAAATGGAGTATCCCCTGTGGGGCGTCCCTTCGCATACGAAGGAACTGTTCTAAGATTGAAACCTTCGATTGCGAATGCGCCCTCATGGCATACAAATTTAAACAGCGGGGTTACCCTAAGCAAATTTTGGAGAGAGCTTTTTTGAAAGCTAGAAATATGGACCGCTCTCAGTTACTGTTGGCAGACACCTTGGAACATACCACCACTAATATCAGTGAAACACGGCTTATTTTGACATTTGGAGCTAAAGCTCACAACATTCGACAAGTCATGCAGCGTCATTGGCATATCCTTAAATCTGACGAACATTTAAATACCATTTTGGGTGATCGCATTAACATCACTTTTCGGCGGTCCACCTCATTTAAGGATACATTAGTGCCCAGCTTTAAGAGGCCTATTAATAATGCATTGACTAATGGTTAGTTAAATACTAAACCTTGTGGCTTCCATAAATGCTCCAAATGCAAAGCATGCACGTACGCTGTTAACAAAACTTGCTACACACATCCTATTTTGGGTAGCAATATCAAGATCGCATCCAGAATCACCTGCGATACTGATTATGTGGTTTATGTTCTGACCTGTCCTTGCAACATGTGGTATGTGGGTAGTACCAAAGGCAAACTAAAATTGAGAATACTTCAGCATATTCGAGCCATTAGAAATATTGATTCTAACTATCTGATGGCTCTGCATTTCCAGACCCAACATGACAGTAAATTGGAGGGTTTCTCCTTTTTTGGAATACGAACTGTGCCTAAATCACCCAGGGGCGGTAATCAGGAGCTACAGCTGAGGCAATTGGAGACTAAGTCCATTGTGGACCTCAAGACCAAGAAACCTAGGGGTCATAATCTTGATGAAGAATTATATACCTTCTTAGGAACCTAATATTTTACATGTATATTTTATCTTCGATGAATTACTTCTGGATTTTAGGTACCCTGTGTGTTTTTTATATGACCCATTAATATCTGCCCTTGTCCTTGAGTGTTTTCTTCTGATTTCAATCATAAAGTATGTCATGTCTTGACGTATTTTTCAGGTTGATATTTCATGACATTTTTTAGTCTTTCTTGTATAATTTTGGTTTTAACATGTACAGTAGTAGGGTGAACTTTTTTATTCTAATCACTATGATGAAAATATTCTTACACAGTATGGTTGTTGGATTCCTTATACGTTTTCACTCTGTTTTTTATTCTGTCTCGCCCTAAACCTCCCTTTTTGCTTTGAAGAGGGTTATGTTACATCTTTAGAGATGCAGATACTTAATTAGCAAGGGTTACTTGGGTATGATACCTCTTGTTTAGATCTATTATAACCTATGTTTTTTATTGGGACTATCAAGCACATGTGTACCAACTTTTAGCAGCAGAAGGTTTATGAGGAAGGAAATTTGCCTTTAAAATTGGGGCATTTTAGGGTTAAAGCACTTTGCACTTTATTGTGGATTAATTAGTTGACCATTCTTCAGCCGTCCATGGATGCACGGTTTTTGTGCCATATATTCTTTCATAGAGAGCAGGGTTATTTTTAAATATTTGACACTTTATGTCATCTTACATATTTAATGATTTTTATTGATCTTTGCTTACCTCGTGTATGGTTTTATGCTTTGAAATATCAGTATATTTAGATATAGATGAGTGCATCCATGGACGTAGAACACTGCACATTATTATTGCTGTTGAATTTGCAACTCTTATCCCCTTTTATTACTCTCCCTCTTGTTTCCCTTTTCCTGGCTTCTATGCACTCTTGCACCTTGTTGGCTGCTAATGCACTATGCACTTTATACTGCCCACATACTGCTACATTTGCCTAAAATGTCCAATTTTTACCCTTGTGCATGCATGATGTAACACATGTGTTTAGGCATTTTGAGACTATAGAATTTATTGGGGCATGCCTATATGTCAAACAATTACACGTCTGAAACTCACACTGTGGGACTGTGTTGAAGGGATGGCAATATAACTGCGTGTGTGCTAATGTCCAGCGCTATTTTTTATTTTTATCTTTATTATTCTGGCGGGCATTTTCAGACTGGGCTTCTTTTTTATCCATATTAATGTTTATATTGTTTAGAGGCAAGTCCCAGTCTGTTTTGTCCCCGTAGATTGTTTACACTGTGGGAGTACCTTATATTTTTTATATTAGGTTCCTTTTATACAGCAGTGACTTCACTGACTGGTTACCTCCCGTGGTTATGATTTCCCCCCATTTTTCTCACGGGTTATATGCCGTCTCTTCTACAGTCCCTACTCTGTTGACTTTCGTGGCAGCATTTCTGATTTCAAGATATTATTCAATGTCCAGATTACTATGATGTGTACTCTATTTTGTTGTACATTAATGAATGCGTTGCCTTTGGTACACTATAACATGGCCGTCTTGTGTACAATACATTGTATTGACCTGTGCAATGGGACACACTATGCATTGTTACCATAGAGTTTGAATAACGTTTTAAGGAGTCCCTTGTCTGTGTCTCGTATAGTCCCCTGCCAGGACTCTTTATGTACTTCCAAAATTTCTCATGTACTTCAGCTGCCTGATACACTTGCCAGGACTTCCAATTTGTTAGTTTCTCTTTACATTCTAAACTGCATATACCTTCCTTGAGTCAGTTTATCTATCTGCTTTAATCTTCGTTTAAAACTTTCCCCACATCTGAATTCCATACACTCATGTTATTGGGATTCGTGTTTCAACTCTACCCGTTTGACTCGCAAACAATGTTCTTACTGTTTCTGTCCCTGGAGCTTTACAATATTCAAGCAGTGTTTGGCACAGTCGTCAAAACACCCCGGGGTCCCCACTTTTGCTTGGGCTGACACACCGGCTGTGTGCAGCGTCTTCGGTCCCTTTGCAGCATACTTCCCACTTTGGGTGTAAAAACATATCTATTTTGCATTATACTGCTGATCTAAGCACGAACACATTGAACCGTGCTTTCGCAGCCTCCAATGCCATTTTGGTTGTTTAGCTCTCTTTTCCGAGTTTGCATTCCGAACGCGGTAAAGATTCACAAAGTCACTGCTTCGGATACTCCTGAAAACATGCCCCTGCACAGGAATGCTAAATCTGCTGAACACATTGTTTGTCTTAAACTTTAGAGCCTTGAAGTACTGGCACAAACGTAGCTAATCTGTAAGTTAGGTGCCTTCCTGTCTTCCTGAGCACTCTTGCCCTTTCCACAGCTAATTGTGAATGTGCATTGAGACTATTGAAGCACAAATAAATTGATATGTTGTTCTGAAAGTCCAAGCTACTAAGTAGAAATACAGGCTGACCTTTTAGTCTAGAAACAACATAGATAAAGTAGCACAAGGAATGTTTTCTTGTGTTAGGAACACGATATACTCCTACAACCCACTCCACTCTGCTTCCCAGACAGTAAATTGTCTGCGCGATGACGCAGAGTGTTCCAGCATATGTTGCTATGGTAAAATGCCCACGTCTGTAGGTCATGAACCATCATCACGTGATGCGCTAGCACAAATTCATCATGGTATTCTAACTGTATAAAGTGCGTTCACTCTTCCATGTCTTAGCTCACTTCCTCCGTGCCTGTATGCATGCATCGATGAATATGAGATTGCTTAAGCGATAATAAACTGTTGTTTATACATTTGTTCCTCGTGATTGGTGGGTCTTCATTTCTTTGCAGTAGCCTCATATTTTTGGACCAACATGTGCGGCACTGACATCTCTCGGGCTTCTCTCGAGGCTCCGCTCCTGCTTTCCTTCAGGTAAGGGTAACACTGCCTCTTCAAGCTGCCAACTGCCGAGGAATAATCAGGCAGCTTCTAGCATCTCCACGGCACGACTTGCCTACTGAACAGCTGATCATTGTTTGAGTTCCATCTTTAAATGTCCCGCGCCAAATGGCTTTCGGAAAACAACTAGCACGCTCATTGAGCTTGAGGCTCCTTCTGCTCTGTATAATTTCCTTCATCCTCGCTGTCCCAGTACTTGGGTGGTTATGGGAATTGGGAGTCCATTGAGTTCAACTGATGCATAGTATTTGGAACGTCTCTCTCAATGATTCCGTATGACAATTCAGGAATTAGGACTGAAAAAGGTATTCTTGGAGTTTTTGCTCTTTAGATCAGGAATGGGAGGTTGGTCTGAAGGACATTGGGAAAAGGTTTCTCTACTTTCCCTAAGGAGGGGGGGGGGTGGGGGAGGGTACAGAAACATGGCAATAGGCCAATAGGTCATTAGGGTATTGTGGATCAGAAGGTCTTCATGGGCAAATCGGGGATGCCATGTCTCATCCAATGAAGTCATGACATATCCCCGGTAGTGGTTTCCTCCCATGTGATCTTCCATCAGATAGCCGCCCGAGGGTCAGGATCAGGCAGCAGCTGCTGTCCGTTGGTCAAATGGAAGATTGTCACCGCTGGGGAATCCACAAAGACTCCATTGGATTCATCACAATATCCAGTGGATAAAGGCATCTTTGCTTGCTGGTTGTTGATCACTCCAAGCATGTGTTACTCACCACTCCGAATAGGCCGAAGATGTGGAGAAAACGACCTTGCAGGTGTTGGTAGTATAGAATTCCGAATTCAGCCTTCCATCCCAGCTCCCCTGAGTAGAAGACTCAGGCTTCCTCAAAGAGGGGCTCTTTTCCACAATGTACCTCTCTGCTGTTTCAGTTAGAACAGACAGAGGTGTCAATTGAGTAAAAGAGCGGGGAGAACACACACCGCCAATACCAATGCTACAAAAGAATACCAAGATATTAGACAGTGTTGATATTATACAAGTGATTAGAACAGTTGAAATGATTGGACAACTACCTATATGGATATTGGAGTGGAGTTGCGTTTCCCCGGGATAATCTACAAACAACAACACAAATGAGTGGAATTGAACTAAATCAGTATCGGTTCCCACTTTAGCTATAGAATTGATAACAACTGACCTGAGTAAAGATAAATGAAGTAAGAGGAGTCCAGGATTCTGAAGACAACGATAGGAGAAAATAACAAACAGGGAAGTTAGTATAGGTAAGTAACCCCGAACGGCACGAGGGACGCACTAGTGCCGGGTTGGTGCAGTTCAGGAGAGCGTTCATATGCACTAAAGAGCAATCTCACAGGAAAGTCACTCAATGTCCCAGAATCCAACAGAAGACAATGTCCAGGGAAGACAATAGATATGTACCTGAGTACACGAGTATAGTTGAGTAGCTGTTGAGATGATCCGGATGTAGACAGCAAATTGATGTGCAGAGCGGCAACCAGGGAAGAACCGCAAGACACAGAAGAGAGTCGTATCCAGTAGCGTTCCGAGTCCAACAACCAGACGATCACGACAAGAATAAGGGAAGGAGACGAAGCAATCCAAAATTCAGGCAAAAGGTTAAAACCAGGAGTTCAGATAAGGATTCGTGTAGGGAGACACGAAGAGGAAACGGATGAAACCACGTGTAGCTGGTAACGCTAATTAGCAGCAACAAGCCCCTTGGAAGACGGTGGTTTTATAGTCGTAAGAGGGGCGTGGCTTGCTGTACGTCTTGCACGTACAAGACGTGTTAGGTGACCTGGAGTGCGTCGACGTTTGTACAGACGCCATGGTAGCTTGTACCTGGACCATAGAGGAGCCTGTAAAGAAGTTGTATTCTGCAAGTATGCCGGCGGTGAAGTCTGAAGTGTAACAGCATCCTCCCCCAAAGACACCGGCAACCCCCTGGCGGAATGGAAGCTCCTCAGAAGAACCGGACAATGCAAATTGGAGAGTGGCTCCCAAGTACGGTCCTCAGGCCCATATCCCTTCCAATCCACGAGGTAGAACAACGTACCCCTAGACACCCTGCAGTCCAGGATACGCGAGACCTCAAATTCCTCCTCACCATCCACCAAGATCGGCGAAGGACGAGTAGGCAGACGGGTCCAAGGGATGAAAGGCTTGATCAAGGAGACGTGAAAGACTGGATGTATGCGCCATGATCGCGGCAGAGAAAGCTCAACTGCCACAGGATTGATGACATCAGTAATGACATAGGGTCCCACAAATTTGGGCAGAAGCGAGCGTTTACCTGCAATTCGCAAATTGCGGGACGATAACCACACCTTCATGCCACTGCGATAGACTGGAGCAGGTGGTCGATGCACATCGGCATACTTCTTGGCATGATCTTGAGCTCGGAGTAAATGGCAGCGTACATCCCGATGAATCTTATCGATATCTCTGATGCAATCCTTTGCTGCAGGATTAATGGCCGGTAATACCGGATCAAGTGGAAGTGCCCTAGGATGACCACCATACAGGGCAAAAAAGGGAGAAACTCCAGTTGATGTATGCATAGAGTTATTATATGCAAATTCTGCATAAGGTAAAGAAGTAAACCAAGACTGTTGGTACTGAAGGCATAAACAGCGTAGATACTGTTCGATGGTAGCATTAGTTCTCTCAGTCTGCCCATCCGTTTGAGGATGGTAAGCCGAGGAATACCTGTCCTCAATACCCAAAGAAGCTGTAAGAGCCTTCCAGAATCGTGACGTAAATTGCGTGCCACGATCGGAAACAATAATCGAGGGTAAACCAAAGAAACGAAACACATTCGTCAAGAACAGTTTCGCCAATTCTGGAGCTGCAGGCAAACCAGAACAAGGTATGAACAATGCGTATTTCGTGAAGTAATCAACGATTACCCAAATAGTGTCATAGCCCTGAACGTCAGGAAGTTCCACAATGAAATCCATAGACAGCATCTGCCAAGGTTTGTACGGCACAGGAAGAGGTTGTAACAATCCAACTGGTTTGGCTCTAGAAGTTTTACACTGAGTGCATATGGAACAAGTCAAAATGTAATCCTTTACATCACGAACCATAGAAGGCCACCAAGCCCAACGCTTCAAGAGTTTTTTGACTTCCTGGAAGACCACTGAAGAGCTAAATCTCTAGCTTGACCTAAGGGTATATAGACACGCCCTTGAATGAATGGCATACCCTGAATGATTTCCAGTTTGAGGTCAATGATCTCTTTTGGATGTTTTGAAACCCAATCAAGGATGATTGAACGCAAAGAGGGCTGAACCAAACAACCACAAACAAGCAAAGATTATGTGACGTGGACGAAGGATGAGTCGCTTTGTTGTGCATCTGGGAAATGTATCCTTGCAACCTGCATATGGTTGGAGCACATAGCTGCAATCACTGTCTTGGTCTTGTTGGTTGTTATGGTCATTACAAAACTAATAAAGAATATATGTAAGAAAAAACACACAAGAAACGTGTCCATAAAAAAAACTGGCTCAACTGAATAAGCTATTGCAGACAGATTCCGAATACTGAACTATGTCTAGATCCATGGAATCACAGTAAGTCTCCAATAATTAAAATGCTAAGAGTACAATGATCTTAAAGGGGATATGGCCTTTAGAGGAGGAGCAATGGATTGAGGCACTGATGTCTCAGCGAGAAGCAGCAATATCCTCCAGACTTTGACTGGTACAACTAAAGCTTCTACACATGGTATTCTACTCTCGCACACTACTATTTAGATGTGGCAGAGCACAAGACCCATAATTCCTACAATGTAAAAGTGTACAAGGCACTCTTTCACATTTTATGGAAATGCCCCCAGACATGCAGATTCTGGCGCTCAGTCCTAGAAAGGTCAGCGGTGGTGGAGGGCGAGAAGGTGGCAAGAGACCCGAAGGTTGTAGTACTGGAAGTATGGGGCGAAACATCCTTCATTCGTTACGAAAAGCTATTTCTTTCCACAGCCATGATGTTGAAAATTGTGATGATGTGGGGAAACGCAGAAGCGCAAGATTCAGCAAATGGTTATCCGACGTGGAAATCAGTATGATACTGGAAGAACGCAGCTTTAACTCACGGGAATGTCCACAAAAATTCCATAAAATGTGGGGTAAATGTAAGGATGAGGGGTTGTGAATAGGGCATTGAGAGTTGCAACAGGGGGTGAGGAGGAGAAAGTTACAGCCACAATTGTCGGCATTTATATGTGGGGGTGAGGGTGGGCTTTGGGTTGTACCATGATGTTACTGTTTTCTTTTGGTTTGCAAAATACCAATACAAATTATTTAAAATAAATAATAAAAAAAAAGTACAATGATCTTCCAGGTCAAATTGGTGTATGTAATCCATCCAAGCATCTGGATTATTTCTTTAATGGGGAAAACAGTGGCTGCTGAAGAGAAATCCGGTTTTCCTTAATTTCCGACACCTCTAAAGATTGCCTTAATGCTCTACCAACTCCTGAGAAATTGTAGGTTTTTAGCTGAAAATTAGTTATATTAAATTTTAAATCAAAATAATATGGGTCCTTGGTACACAAAGTTATATAAATGATAGCTTTCTAAAAAATGTACTGCCAAAATAACACCAAATGGTTCGTAACCGGTTAGGAAAAATTGTGTGTGAAATGACCCAGGGACAAACAATATTTAGAACCTTAGAATGTTCACACACTAAGGAAGTTGATATAAAACAACATCCTCTGTTATTTCACCATTTATTAAATAATATTCATCATATTTACAAGATAATGCAAGCTGCTGTTTATCCTTTAGGCAGATTACTCATTTATAACTGGGTAATATTGACAGCAATATGCCAAATCACGGGTAACACTGTGCATAGTCACTTTTCTGAATGTTAATGGATAGTGTCCTTGCAAAGCATAAAAATAAATAATAAATCAACATTTACAAAAAGTGTCAGCTACAGGTTTAATTAGTTCTAAACAAGTAGTCAAATGTTTATATTTAGCTAAAATATGTCTGGATACATTACAGAAAAAAGTAAGTTTCTTTTGCAAAACAACTGCCAATGTCATCCAGCAAAATCCTAACAAATAACTTAGTATATGCTTTGCGTTTACTGTAACGGACCTAGGGATTACAAAATGCCCTCTCAGAGCAATGAGGTTTCTGAAAAGGTTTTTTTGTATAAGAAAAGAAAAAGAGCAGGTTGAAGTGAGTGCAGCCCAGGTGCGATTTGGACCCTTGCTTGCCTATCAGCACCCATAGCGAGGTGGGATCACTCGATGACCCCCTCCACAAAGGGCGTAACATTTTACCCAAGGTTCATATACTGCCAACGATCTCATCCCTGGCCTACCAATGACACAAATCCCCTCCCTGGGGATTGTTCCATATACCCACCCAAGCATCAAGAGGGTCATGGAGAACACTCACCCCACCCCCCAGTTTGGAATCAGCACATTACTTTGGTTTCTTACACCAGCACTAGTCATATATCCAAGGGGCTAAGAGCGATAGTCTCTTAATCAAGCCCCTTTATTCTAATTACCCCTACTACCAGGATCCCCTTTATGGCCTTGGGCAGACCCTCTACTCCCCTAGCTTATTGCCAACTAATTATAAATGTTACTACAAGTTGAAATAAATACATGTATAAAATTAACTACAACTATTCATCGACACACTGCGCCTCTAAGCCTCTATATGCATCTGTACTGCCACATCCTAGGCACCTGTGCTACAACTGCATCTAGGTGAGCTATTGCATAAGCATTTTAATTGCTGCCTCTCTGGCCCTAGTGCTTAATTGAACCTAGCTGTGCCACGGTCCACGCATTTGAATTGCTGCTTCTCTGGCCCTAGTGCTAAAATTGATCATAGCTGTGCTACTGTCTTTGCATTTGATTTGCTGTTTCTCAAGCCCTAGTGCTAAAATTGAACCCAGCTGTATGCACTTGAATTGCTGCCTCTCAGGCCCTAGTGCTGAATTGAACCCAGCTGTATGCACTTGAATTGCTGTTTCTAAGGCCTTAGCGCTAAATTGAATTTAGCTGTGCCACTGTCCACGCATTTGAACTGCTGCTTCTTTGGCCCTAGTGCTAAAATTGAACCCAGATGTATGCATTTGAATTGCTGTTTCTCAGGCCCTAATGCTAAATTGAAGCTAGTTGTGCTACTGTCTATGCATTTGAACTGCTGCCTCTCAGGCCCCACTGCAAAAACTGTACCTAGGTGTCTCACAACTGCATGTTAACTCCCAGTAGCCTCATCGCACAAATCCCATCCTGCCCACGCGTACAATGTATCTCCCGATGCTCTACACGGCTCTACTTAGATCACTACTCTACATTATGAGCACCCAATATCCTACCATGCTATTAAACTCACTTCCACATGAGTCTACACCTTATCTCCACAAACAAACTGATATGCTTACCACACCCTGCACGGTTCTTCAGAGGAATCTTAAACTACGTGCCAGACTCCCAAGGCTATACGATCCTTTAACTAAATCATCGCACAGCAAGGTCAGTACTAGCCCCCACAACAATAACTTCTCCCAGCATCCTCTTCAACTGAACAGCAGACTTTCCTGCAGGCCTGTCCTCGCCCAGAAAGACACTCATAAAACTCTGCTACCACCTTTGAAACTAGCACAACCTGGGACCAAAGGTGCACTTATAAATGCCCATTCCATGGTAGCTCACGCAACAGACATAGCTGACTTACTGCATAATGAAGACTTTGACTTCCTCGCTGTTAGTGAATCCTGGCTCCACCCAACAGCAGGCCCCGCAATCATGTTAGCCCTTCCAGATGATTACACCCTACTAAGACTCGATCGTACCACCTCTCGAGGCGGAGGTCTTGCCTTTATAGCTAAAACTAAACGCTCACTGAAGATCTCTCCACCCTTTAACGTAGGATCATGTGAATCCTTAACTGTGAAATTAACCTTATCTAATACCCAGTCTATTTCCATTCACCTCATTTACCGACTCCCCCGGCCCTCTAGGATCATTTGAAGAAGACCTTACAAACATCTTATCAAATAACCTCAAGAATTCCTCCCAAAGTATCATACTAGGAGACTTTAACCTTGGTTTTAGTGACCCGTCAGATGCCAATGCTACTATAATTAACAACACCTTAGACGAACTGGGCTTTACCCAGAAGATCACAGATCTCACTCACACCAAAGCCAGAACTATGGACTGGCTAGCAGTGCATAATTGCCCAGTCCTGGTCTAATTACTTGATTTTGTTCACCTTAGAGGTGACACCAGCGCAAATCGCCAGTATAGCCCCAGCTGTCCAGACCAGAAACAAAAAGAACATCACTCCCGAAGGCCTTGTCCCTTTGATCCTACCGACCCTGAATGCCATTCCGGATCACATAGATCCCTTCATTATGGTAGACCTTTATAACAAAGTCATGCTTTCATCTCTTGATGACATAGCTCCCCTGAAGTTGAGAAAGAGCAAACCTCGGAAACATATCAACACTTGGTTCTCTCCTCATCTTAAAGCCCTCAGACAGGAAAAGCGACGTTGTGAAAAAATTTGGAGATCACAGCCCTCAGAAAACAATAAGAACAATCTGAGTATACTATCCTCCCAATATAAAAAAGAAATTATCCTTGCCAAACAAATGTCCTATAGCGCTCGAATCGCGCAAGCAAAATCTAACACCAGAGAACTTTTCACAATAGTGAAAGAGGTAGAATCCCCTATCCAAGCACCTGACTCCTGCCTCAAGGACAAAAACTGGTGCACGGGTATACAAAACGCCTTAAGCTAACAAAATCTCCTCTCTCAAGAGATAGATAAGCATTAAAAAAGATTCCCTCCTCTCATCCACTAAACCCAGCACCTTCACCCCCAAAATGACACACCTCGCTCGGACGCACCCCCTTACGCCCATTCCCCACTTTAACTTCCACAAAGTATACACTAAAGAGGTTGAAAATGTAACTCTCACCCTCAAACCCTCGAATTGCCTCAGGGATTTATGCCCTGCACAATTGATAAAAGATGCGGCTCGTGATCTCGCACCATTTATTACCAAACTAATAAATGCGTCATTCACATCAGGCACCGTACCTAATAACTTAAAACAATCCTGGGTCCTCCCCCTTCTCAAAAATCCAAATCTAGACCCCTCCACTCCTACTAATTACCGGCCCATCACCACAGTTCCGTTCCTACTTTAAATCTTCGATAAAATATCATACCAACAAATCCAACATTACCTCGAACACTTCCACCTTCTAGGAGTCCGACAATCTGGCTTCAGGCCTCAACATGGAACTGAGACTGCACTTATAGATCTCAAGGCTCAGATTGATGAGCTGAGAGATGAGGGTAAGACTGCATTACTGCTACTTCTTGATCTCTCAGCCGATTTCAACCTGGTCGACCATGAGATCCTATGCAATCACCTACAAACGGCAGCCCATTTCTCTCATGAGGCCACCGACTGGATCCAATCTTTTCTTAACAACTGCACGATGAGAGTCTGCTCCCCATTAGCTGCGGCCTACCCAACGCCTATTAGCTGCGGCGTGCCTCAGGGATCATGCGTCTCCCCGACCTTGTACAACATTTTTACAAAGCCCCTTTTTGATGATCTAGATGGTCTGGGTATCATCGACACTAACTATGCCGATGAGACCCAGATCCTCATCCCGTTGACGGGGGATTATGATAAGGATTTGGCCTTTGTCAACAAAGTGTACCTCATCATCCAGGCATGGATGGCCTCACACGGTCTATGCCTGAATGATGACAAAACAGAACTCCTCATTCTAGGCTCCTCATCCAACCTCAACAAACTAGACCAAAACTACACCTCTCTAGTAATTGACAATAATAAGATCACTGTAGCCAAGGAGGTCAAAACCCTCGGCTTCTATCTACATTCCACACTCCCCTTCAAAAAACAAGTTAATGCTATGGCATCTGCCACATCTTACACATGCAAACTTATCAGAGCAGCCAAACCATTCCTCTCACCACCTAACTGCATCACTCTAGCCAGGGCTCTGATCCTGTCCAAGTTGGACTATTGCAACGCACTATATGTAGGTTGCAATAAATATATCACAAATAAAATTCTAATCCTACAAAATAACGCCCCAAGAGCGGCCCTTAGTATCCCGAAGAAAGACCACATTTCTGAGACTAGATGATCTGTCAACTGGCCATCTACAAAAGATAAAATCTTCCTCAAATCCGTTTCCTTGACTCACAAATTTCTCCACCAAGCAGTCCCTCAATACCTTATAACCAGATTCTCCAGACCAGCCTCATCTCGACCTTCAAGAATGGCCAACTCCAATCTCCTCCTTGTGCCCAGATTTAAACGCACGATGTCTGGAGGGAATAGCTTTCCTGTAAAAGCAGCACAATTCTGGAACTCCCTTCCAACTCGCTGTAGGGAGGACCTCCCTTACTGTCAATTCAGATCTAAGACTATCCATTGGCTCAAGAATCATGACATATAACGCCCCCTGGATGCGCTACACTACAAATGACTAATTATGTATACACTTGTTACCAACTGACCTACGCAGGTACAACACAGGATACCTACTGCATTTCTTGTATATAGGACTGTCTATTTTGCATATTTCTTGTAACCATTTGCCTCTGCGGCTTTCATTGTTTTTGGATGCTCCAGTACTGTAACCTAGCTAGACCTTATCCGTTACTGTATGTATGTAACCAAGCTTCGCAATCCTCTTGATGCCTCTGCGCCTTGTTACCCTTGGGTTAGGTGCGCAATATAAATAAAATACAAATACAACCCCTGCTCCCCCCTCCCATTTCGAAATATTAGCATTTATATACTGTGATGAATCTGGTGGAGTCATCACTGATTTCCCGGCAGGTGAACGCCCATGTGGCAGGGGACGGCAGCCGCTACCTGATCCCGACCCTGGAGGCGGCTCTACGAGGGAGGATCACATGGGAGAGACAACCTACAGGGAGATGTAATGGCTTCATGGGGTCAGACATGGTATCCCCATTTCCTCTTGTAAATAACCCTCCTATATCTAATACCCTCATGGCCTATTGTCATACATCTACTACTTCTCTATGAAGAATAAAACATTTTCCTCAGATCTATAGACCCACATTCCAACTTGGGTCTGCCTTGTGAGATTTTGAATCCACCCTCTACAATTCCATCTATCAATCACTGAGGACTCATTCACCATTTAAAACCATTAGGAATTTTTATTCAAGTTTTTCTAAACAATTGTCAAAACTGGACTTCCTTTCCCAGAATTACCAAAATACTGGGACGAGGAAGAGGATCCGAGCAATGCAGAGTGAAGGAGGTCACAAACCCAGCGAGCACACGAGTGGTTGCTCACATACACCTGTGCCCAGGAAATTTAAAAGGGAGAAGCAGAGTCTCGAAGTCGGCTACTGGCGGGAGAGAACTGCCCCTCTCTGCAAGGTTCGAGGAACAGAGAGGCGGAAACCAACATGGTGGAGCCATGCGGCTCATTAAAGAAGGAGAAAGAAGCTGCTATGCTTAAAGGACACGCTGCGGGAACGCCAGGAACCAGCAAGAGACTCCTGGGCCTTGGCAGGTGAGAGCAGCGCTTCACTTACTAGAGCGAGGAACGAAGCAGACGTGCAGAGTGGAAGCTGCGAGGGACGCAAAAACCAAGAAGAAGCAGTCGCGACAGGAAAGCAGATGGAAAAGCTTTACTGACGGACCGCGAGAGAATCAACAAGAGCCGTTGAGTCCACCAAGAGACAGCAGGGACACTTGGGCCTATCGGTGGCCACACCAAATGCAGTTAATTGCAAAGCAAGCAACTGAGATTCTGGGAGAAGGCAGACGCCCGTATTAACAGAAGTCCTGGCAGGAGAGTTCACCAGGCAATTACAGGTACGTGACCACAAGAATTCCTGGCAGGAGGGTATACCATGCAACTACAATTGTGAGAAATAGAAGTCCTGAGATGAAGCATCAGGGCTGGAAAAGGGGATTGTGTTAACCAGAAGTGAAGGAACAAAACCCAGGAAGAAAAGTATACCAGGTGAACTGAAAGACCAAATTACAAAGCCCCAACAGTTTTGTGTATCAGTGTTGGCCAAGAAAGGCACAAGAAACTGTTTGTGAAAAATCAGAGTGAAGAAGAATCCAGGGGAAAGGAACCACCCTCTGGAACAAGGACCTTTGTCTTTGAAGAAATTAATGTTTGAGCCATGTAGTAGTCTTTTATGAACACTTTTCTAACCTCCCAAGATTAAAGACATCTCCACTTTCACCTTTTTAGTTTATTTTAGTTTATTTCGTTTTAATTTAGTTTATAATGTGAGGGTCAGAATAGAACTTTGGACATAGGACAGTTTTGTTTTGGACATTCTGATGTGGACAGATTCTTAGTTTTTATTTTAGGTAGGGAAATTCCTCTTAAAGCAGGCTCAGGGAGACATTTTCCCAACCCCTTTTATTTTCAATAAAAGCCTTTAACCAAAATCATGGCTAACTTTTGTACGAGTTTCATTCCTGACTCCTCATAATACGGACGTGGCTGCAGCAGCCAGTCAGTGATTACCCAGATGCTGGGGCCCATACATCATCCCAGAGGGAATCCCGATTGTAAATTAACTCCCTTCGGGGCACAGCGCCTGTTGTGCTCTTCATGAGCCACTATGCACATTCCCCACTTTGTGTTTTTTTCACCGCCACTGGCCATGGGATCAGTACTCCTCATTGTGGTGCCCCATTAAGCTACTTAATCTCTGATGCCCCATGCCTAGCTGGAACGGTACCATCACCTATGCCTGGGTTCATTCTCTCTCTGCGGAGCCCATTGTCCAAACATCGGCCTCTTCACCTGGGCCACTCCCCTGGACTTGGATCTTCATCTCCCACCCGGACTGGACACGGGCGGGAAGCTTGCCTCCCAAGCCACGTAGTCTTGGCCCAAGACACTGTTGCGGATCTTATGATACGGCACACTCCAGTCAGGGAATCTTTCCACTGACAATGAATGCGACGCACAATAAAAACGCTTTAATTTTATTTGAACCCTGGGTTCTTGGTTTGAGTAGGCACCCAACCCGTCTCACACCCACCTTAACAAATATCCTGTTTCACAATGGACTATGAACCAGGCTGGTATGTTAACAATGAAATATTTATTAATTTTTAGAAGTCAAAGAAAATCAAGCAAATCAAAATTAGGACAGCAGCCACCACTGTGTGGCAGTATACATGCTAAAATCACCCAATACAGTTACTTCACACTCCTAACTTAAGATACATAACCTTTAATAGAAACGGCAACAAAAATACTTTTCTTCAAAAGACAGATGGCACACAGGTTAAGCACTCCCCCTGCAACACTTCCCCCAAACACCTGCTGACTTAATTCTTTGTGGATGCGAAGCAGCGGCAAGGAGTCAGAAAGAAGATGGAAAAATCAGATTTAAACTTCAGCCCACCAACCCAAGATGGGAGGCCAGAAATGAAAATGAAAACCTTGAAAAAAGAGCAAAATGGCATACTGTGACTTTACTTGTTACTTGTATCTCAGTTTACAAATGCGGTAGGATATCTATGACAGAAATTGGTGTGGCTGCACTTAAGAGACAAGGAGTTTACAGACTACTGAGCAGGGCACCAAAGCAACGTGACACAGGTAAGAAAATCGATTTTGCGAGGAAAACAATGTAGAAGAAAAAACACATGGCAGAATTGCAACTCTTATTTTACACAGGCTTTAAAATGACAACCATGTAAGAAAAGGGCCACTTATGAAGGTAATTCTTTTCCCATGGCAGGCAGGGCACCTTTGAAGTAAGTGCCTGGGCCAAACCTTTTCTGCTGGTTTCAAAGTTTCTTTTTTTTCTCTCTTTCAACAGAAAGAAAGTCTTTTTGTGAATAAATATAATGTACATTTTAGTGCAAAAACCCCATCCCCACATATTTAATCCCATTTCTGTGTGAGCACAGGCTGTAATTGTATTTCACTTTTAAACAGCATTCTCCTGATTTGTAAAAGCACAGTTTTACACATGGGTCCATTCTTCTTTTATATCAAGTTTACAAATGCGGTTTCTGCAGAACATAGTTTCACTTCAATTAACCTTCTGGTGGGCTTTTACAGATATGGTGAGTTTCTGGACACAGAGAGATATACTGCCAAGCATTTCTTTGAAATTGACATGGGAAAAAGAAACACAGCATTATTTCTTTAATTTCCTGCAGATTGAAAACAAGCTTTGTTAAGTGGAAACCAAATTCTTTGCCTTTCAAGTGATTTACCAGTACATCAGCTGTTCTGGAAATGTATTGCCTCACTTCTTGGTACTCAACAGAAATAAAACATGCCAGGGTGGGTTTCCATGAAGGGCACAACTTTGTGATGTTTTAAAATGAAATCAAGAGCAAATTGCAAAGCCGTCTTGGATGTCATGTGTGCATTTTAGGGATTCAGAAAACAGAACCGCAAATGTGGTGCCGTTCTGCATGTAGGTCATTTTCAGAAGATTTAAATGGAGGTAAAACAATGCAGAGCACTTCTTTGGCTGGCATTCTTGTGTTCAATGCTCACCACATATATTCGCCAGGGAAAGAAGCACTGCCGTTTTGTTCTGCATTATTTCCATGCGGTTTTTGTTTGAAGGGGATTTTCTGCAAGGGCCTTAAATATCCCCCACAACACCCCACTCAGAACGACTAGGCTAAGTTAGTCCCAGTCCTCAACTTCCCAACTGGGCCTGGACTTATCAGGGTCGGAGGGGGCACAGACATCAAGAACCTTATATGCCCAACCTAACTGTCCCCACTGCGGGCAGGGTCTCCACCAGGCAGCTGCTACGTCCTGGGCTGCACTGCTCATGCGGCCCGGGTTGTCAGCCTGGGCTCTACTTCAGCCAGGTAACTGCTAGCATATGCAGCCCTGTATACAAAGAGCTCCACAGGCCCTGGGGGAGGGGAGAAGGGTAGCGCTCAAAACCGTGGCCCCCACAGGGCTGATGACTGCTCATGCTGCTGTCTCCACTCTTCGATGTTGTTCTTCTCCCAACTGTTGCATTCTAATCTAATGTTTATTTCCTCCTGTTCAGTTCTCTCCCCCAAGATCAGTCGAGTGCTCTGGGTAGATGGACCAGGTAAGAATAGTATACAGCATAAAACCTATTAAAAGAATCATAAATACCTTAAATAAACTTTCTTTCTAGGTCTACTCCCAGGAAGCATGCAAACCCAACTGACCAAATTGGGCCAGGGGTTACACAAGAATAACCAAACATGGATAATGTTCCTTAAAAGAGCATGAGGGTTGATGGCTAAGCAAAAAAAGTTATAGGAATGGTTATAGAGTGCAGAGCTGGGCACACCAGGAAGTACTGTGGGTTCCTGTAATTCAAAGTTCGAATATATCGTAGTTTTTTGGCAGAGGATCTCTGCTGATCGATGTATGAGAGCCACTCACAGTTTTCAAGGATGCAAGGTTTCTAGAGCATACAGTGGCCCATATGAGCAGTCACTGAACTTGCCAATTAAAGTTGATTTCTGCCCTGTCTGCCTTGGGTTGATTTTCAGACCATTGTCATTATAGCCTCATGCCAACGGCAATGGAATGGAATGTGACACCTGCAGACAAATGAAGGACCAGTCTTGGCTATTTTGTGAGTTTCCCTGGCTGGGATTCCCAAGGAGCCCGTCTGTCTCCGATTTGCAGCGAACAAGTGCAATTTAGCTTACAGTCCAAGACTATGGTGCCCAGCTAGTGGCAGAAGCACGCTCTCCTCTACCTGTCTCTCCTTCACTCACTCACTAAGTCAGTCCCTCTACACACCCCAGGACCCCTCAGTTCTTGTGTAAAATTTTAAAATAAAAGAGTTTAAAAAAAAACAACAACCAGCATGTGGAGACAGTGTGGTGTAATTAAGATCATGACCATAATAAAAACAAGGGGAGCAGAATTGAGACTTAACAATAAGACCAAGTCTGTCAGTGAGTGAAGAAGAGACTGCGACAGAGTGTTACACTACCCGGGCACAATAGTGTTGGATGATATACTAAATTGAAAATGGAGAGAAAAGCCTTCCCTATGTAGTTCAAGGGCTCAGTTGCTTTAAACTAACCCCAAGACCTTATTTTTCGGAGAGCCTCCTTCTATTGTGTTATGGAAAAAATTGTAGTAGAAAAGAAATGGAAAACAAAATAGAAATAGAAATGTTTGTAGGCTTGTTTTCTTCTCAGAAGAGAACCTCTTGCTTGGCTTGTGGCCTCGCTTATTTACCAAGTTAGTAGCAGATTCCATGCTAGATTGTCCTTTGCGATCTACGTAAATCTGCCAGAAAGCAAAAGTTTGTGCATCATTCGGTACACATCAAGGATGTGATGGACTCTCGTTGCTGAGGTGGGTTAGTACTTCAACAAAAGCTTTTGTATTGTAAAAACAAGACACCTGCATGCTAGGTACTGATCTCATAATGATTTTATTTCACGATATCAATAAAACCATGCTACTTGCTTATTGTGTCAGCCTGCAGAACGGTATCGAGGTGACTGCAGACATGCTTAACAGAGAATTATCTGGCCTTGATCACCCTACAAACTGTGATAATCATTTAAAGTTGTACCTGTTCAAGACTATACATTAATAAGAGGAGAAAAGATCCAGCTGTACTCTAAACTATGGAATGAAAACAAAGGGAGCTGCACTCTCAAAGGATTTTTTGCAGATTTTTACGTAATCTTGAGGAGAACTCTAAATAAGCTAGTCTCCCATGTGACCTACAATAGATTCTCAATCTAAGAAATCATCTATAAAATGTTCCTGCCTCTTCTAATGACATGTTCTGTGGAAGAGGTCCTCTCGTGATGGGATCACATCCATTTATAAATGTTACTTTTTTCTGCAACTTCTATCTCCAACTATTAGTCGTTTACCTGAGGACCCAGTTGCAACTAGGTTTGCTTGGTTCATTTGTCATTGGTGCATTGTACTTTATCAAATCAATCATATATTAACAGCAAGGCTAATTATTTAATGGCTGCAGGTACAGATGCTTTTTAATGCTTCAGAGATGGTGGTGGTCCTCTGTAGTTTTTAAGGAAGTGTTCAATTCAGGAAGGCACTCAGTTTCCTGATACGGTGCGCTCACAATTTTCAGACTTTGTGACACCCGTGACTCAACCACTTACCAAGCAACAACTTCTTGATTCCTCATCAACTAATTTTTCCAAATGTATTTTGCACTGCCTTGAAATCTGGGTCACTCTGAACAACAAACATCATACATCCATGCTTAGTAAGTCTATCTCAGGGTCTGAGTATCCACGAATACGGTTACTCTCTGGAGGAGGCTGTCTGGAAGTCCACAAGGAGAGGTACTATGTTGCACTATAGCTTTGTGTATTTCAGTGTGGCCTTTGATACAGGATATAGGACTCTAACAGGTGAAGCTGTAGCTCTGGGCCCTAGATCAAGGGCCCTACAGCTGTGGATTGTCCTACATACTGAAACAGTAAATAGGCCTTGCGAACTGTGAAATCATTGGACCCCAGAAAAGTGATAAACAAATAGGCTACATCCAGAAATTATTTCAGCTCAAATGTTTCTTTTGTCGGATCATCCCAAAGCAATTTCTGGAGTCCATATCGGCTGCCTTATGTATGAAGACAGCGCCATCCTTATGGACCTTACTACTCAAGGTCTGCAGTTACAACTGCCAGCCAATGAATGTTGCCTTAACACAATGAAACCAAAAGTGATGGTCTTCTGAGCAAGGCATGGCGACCACTGTTGGTTCTGGGGTTCAGGGACATCAGACATCCTTTAAGAACCTGGTCCTTTTGATATTTTAATACATTGACATGGACGGCCCACTAAACCCTTTTTGATGAACTTAGCCAGCAGTCCAAATCTTAATACTTGGGTTGCTGAGATTTGGTATGCAATTAGGGTGTTCATCCCGGTGCCATCTTAAAAAGGCTTGTGTCAAATGTGTTTTTGTTCTTTATTAATTTGGTGATCAAGGGGGCTGATTTCTCTGGATTAATGTAGTTCTATGCCTGATGGTAGCACAAAAACACACTGTTTATCCCATGCAACACCAATTTTTCTAAGGTTCGAGTTTGGATTTTGCCAAAATTAATTACAGGTAAACATTCTTAAACTAGTGCTGTTCCTTGTGACAATGATGTACCTCGGGCAGAGAGCACTATGACAAGGAAATGACAACAAAGCTAAATGACAATGAGATTTTGTCACTCATCCTATGTGGTAAGACTTCCATTCTTTATGAATGGGACAATTGATTATTTATATAGCGCCTATACACAATGTGTTTCAAAGCGCTTCACGGCAAGGTAGGGAGCAAGGGAAAATACAATTAACATTCTTACAAGGCCTTGGGACATTCAGAATGTGAAATAACTATCCTACTAGGCCTGGCGACATTTCAGATAGTGCAAGAGCTGTGACAAAGATAAAGGAAGGGGGTAAGGGGCGGATAGGAAGTGAGACAGACAAGCGACTATCGTACTAGGCCTGACGACCTTTCAGGTAGTGCTGGAGGGGGCGGAAGAACAAGGAGCGAGGGGGAGGAAGACAGACAGCTGCTATTGTACTAGGTTAGATGACATTTCGGATAGAGTAAGTGCAATAATATAGCCAGTTGAACAGGCCAAAGGGGAAAGGGGAAAGGGGAAAGATAGTGAGAGGAGTAGAAAACTTGGAAGACTGAGTGTGGTGAAAGAAAAAGAGGCTAGCAGGGGTGGGGGGAGCAGGCAGACAGGCAAACAGGGGTCACAAAGAAAGCATGGTGGGGGTGGGGGGTGCAGCGCAAATAACAATAGGTTTGCATAAAAAACAGAGACGAGAATTGAACTAGGCTAAATGCATGAAACACAGGCCAGAATTGAATGGTAACCGGAAATAGAAGCTAGCAACGGATGCAAAAACGCAGTACAGTCAGAGGTGCCAACATAGGAGAAAAGCAAAGAAGAAAAAAAGATTGAAAAAGAGGGTAGAAGCATGTCTGGAGGAGGGAACTAACCCATACCTATGTAGCTATGTGATGAAGTCCAGATTTCTTACTACAGTGAGATATAAGCATAATTGAAGTTCAGGTGTAGGAGTCACAAAAGTCCCACAAATAGCATTCTTGTAGCAGACAGGGATCAGACAGGGGCCTTTGTTGTGGGCCTTCAGTCTTATGGCCGGCTCCCGCCTCCCGGCTGCAGTGATTGGCTTAAAAGCCATAAGCAACCAATGGGAGGGGGAGCAGGGCCAACCCAAGGCAGGACAGATTGTAAAATGTGTGTGGCCATGTTGGAAGGCCCAAAGACAATGAGGCTGGGTTGTGGGTTGCCAGGAAGTAGCACAAAAAGCAGAGAAGGTGGATGCCCACAAAAGCACTGATCCTCCAGGGTTAATCATCAACATGCACGATAATTAAGTGCAATTTTAAAGGCATTTTTGCAAAATACTGCCGGGCCACACCCGCCTAACACAAAAACACCAGGCATGCCCCAGTAATTCTGTGGGTGTTGCAGGAAGCCAGATGGGGCAGCCGGTGAGCCCCAAGCAACGATCATCAGCTTGATGCAGGGAGAAGTGGCAAGAAGAGTGAAATAATGATTTCGCCTTTATGACGCTGGCCAAGGCCAACACTAATTCAGTCCTTGCTGAACTTAGATGGAATGTCAAGTAAATGTCATCCCTCCTAGTAGAAGCAAATATGATAATTGTACTTATCTCTGACCTACCTAAACAAACAAAATCATACAATTTCTGAACCCACTGCTCTGCTTAGTAACATTAAAGGTTGGGTTAAGTCAAGTTCCAATTACCTACTTTAGAGACACTGATTTTCTTTATTTTTATAGTGTTACAACCAAATTTTGGTTTTTCACAAAGCAAGAAAAAGAAAACAGCAATAAAACATAATTGAAATATAGTACAAAATCAATATGAATTCTTAAAACATCACTACTACTTAACCTTTAAGACATAAAAGAGAAAGAGGAGAAAAAGAAAAAAGGAATTGACAAAATTTCAGGGGAATAAACCCCACCTGCTGTAGCACTCTAAGAACATTTAACGTCATGGCAATCAATCTCTCCCAAAACACTGATGAGGACAGTCAAAGGAAACAGTAAAGCGTCCCAGATGTTTTTCTCTAGCATCCCAAGTCCCCCGACAATATCTCAAGAGGTGCGCAATGGTCTGGTTTTTGGGGTCTGCACATTCTGGGATTTTTGATCTATCCTCAGAACCCCAATGGGTGAGAACTGCTCCCGTCTGAACCAGGTTCAGTCGAATAAGAAAATTCTGTCTTGCCTTGGCATCTGGGAATTTTAACAGATACTTTGGAAGGTAACCCAACTTCTTGTCATAGGGAGAAAGGGATGCTGCTGCAGACGATGCCCGCATTTTATCAATTGTCCTGATCCAATCTAATGTTAGAAAAGCCTTTCTTATTCTTCATAGGGTTTGAGACTAATGTATTTTCATCGCTGCCACAACTAATGAGCATCTCCTGTACCATCCTTTAGAGATTTTGCAGCACCCAACACTGATCCAGGTTAAGATGTACCAGGAGGTCCTCATATAGTGTGTTACCCATGGGATCAATTATTAATCTATAAAGTGAAGGCAGTTTCCAGTCCACTTGAGACTTGAGTGATCTTAGACCCAACTCATATCTCAAGCTTACTATTGGTAGGCTGTTTGGTAATTCCAGAACTTTCTTCCATATCTTCCCCTCGATTTTCTGCCAATCGAGTGTCCAGGCAAAAGGTTTCGCCTCTAAACCATATATAAGGACTGGGATGACCATGGCCATATACAACCTTACCGCTGGCAGGAGGGAAAATTTACAGTATTGTCCAACAATCCTTTGCAGTTGTGATGTCAACTGAATAGCTTTAGATGATAGCTCAATCAGGGTTTGGCCTGATGGAGGAAAGCCATACAGGGTATATCTCAGGTAGACTATCTCTACCACTGGGATAAGCTGGCCTCCCACCGTCCAGGGGAACCTTCCTCCCAGAGTCCCGATGTCTCCAAAGATAACGACTCTTGACTTCTCTGGATTCACAATCAGGTAATTTCCCTTCATGTATAAATCCAGAGTGTTCAATAGTCTTTGGAGACCCACAGGTGTCTTGTCCAGGAAGACGATATTGTTCGCATGCATAAGCCATTTGATTGCAGTCGATCCAATTTTGGCACTTGCCAGTGCTGCAGAGTCAACTTCCCTGTCCAAAATCAGCAAGATAAAAATTTAAAAGGAAGGGGGCAACCATGCAGCCCTGTCTCACCCCTCTACCCACGGTGACATATTCCGAAAGATGGCTTCTGGAATTCAATCTAATTCTCACCATGTTGCAATCATGAATAGCAGAAAGAATGTTAATGAGTGGTTTTGGGACTCCCCTTTTATCTAGCTTTGACCAAAGTCGATCTCGGTTAACCAGGTCGAACGCACTAGATAAATCAATAAAAGCGCTGTAGAGCCTCAGCACTTTCTTACCCTCCTTGTTATCACAAAGGGTAGCCAAGACTATACCATTAAGGGGTGTGGAATGTCCCCTTCAAAAGCTGGTCTGCTGTTTTGGCAGAATATTATTAGATTTGGTCCATCTCTCCAGCTTTCTTAACAATAGACTAACAAACAACTTACTTTCTACGTCTAAATGTAATTTAAAGGATTTTTCCCATCCCCCTTCTTGAAAATGGGAATAATCCTGGCAGACTTTCAAGATAGGGGGATCACTCTTTTTTCCATTATTCCCTGGAAAGGTATATACAGAATTCGGGCCCAAATTTCTGATTCCCCTTCAAAACTTGATAGATCAAGCCACTGAGGCCTGCTGCTCTTAAGGATGAGGATTTTTTAATCGACTCAAGGATGACTCTTGTAATTTTCAAAGACCATGGTCCATCGGAAATACAAAAGGCAGATTCCCTTTTGGGCTTTTGATATTTTTCACAGAAATGGCTGACAGATTCGAGTTCAGAAACGCTATTTGACCGAGTAGTTTTTTGGTCGATATTTAAGGTGTTAATTATTGCCCAGAAGTTGCAAGAAGTATTGCCTAAAACTCTGAGCATAGACTCTCCGTCATTCTGTAGATGACTCATTTGACGATGTTTAGACCCATTTTTGCAGTTGTTTTTGATGACCTTTAGTCGGTCTGAGAGAAGGGCTGTTAGGCAGAAACCTGTGCAGTTCCCTCTGGGACCACTGCAAAAGATTTAAGACTACAGGTGTTTGGCAGCAAAACCCACTTGGTAGCAGTCTGTACCACACAGATTCATTTGGTAGCTGTGGCTGAGCAGTCAGACTTCCCTCAAGAAGAGTTAGGCAGTATACAGAGTATTCACAATAGGTCACAAGAACACAGTAGAACAAGCAAACACTGACCAGAGCTTGGTGTAAAAGAGATATCATTATTTATTTAAACCACATCTAATAAAACACACAGGCACTAATATTAAGCAGTTCAAAAACACGGTCACTAAAAGATATACACTCCCTTAAAAGAATTAGACAAGTCTTAAGTAAAGCCCCACTTATTTTCAGACAGCGGTGAGCGCTTAACGCAGATGGCACTCTAATAATTCGGTTTAAAAGGGAGAGAAAGGCAGAGCATAAATTGAAACAGATCCCAACACTTTCAAAGGAACACAGCAAGAGGGGAAGGCAGTCTCAAACCATGAAGTTAGAGTTCAGAAAGCCGGATCCACTTTAAGAGGATCAGAACGAAATGTGTCCAAGGTCATAGGGTTGAAAAGTGCAAAAAAGTCTCGAAAAGGTTCCGAAAGAGTTGGACCAAAAGTTAGATGGTCAAGGCTGCCAGCCCAGTCCAGAAGGTTAAGGGATTATTATTACCTTGTAGCAATCTTTAGAAAGGGAGGCCTGGCGGACACGGTACCCTAAAGTGGTGAGAATACTCCAGCGGGGGCAGTTGTTCCTTGTAGCGGATGCAAGTCGGTGCTTCGTCCGGGGGAAGAGAGGATCTCTTCGGGGAGGAAGACAGGAGTCCGTTGCACTGCCAGGGAAGAAACCAGCCGCGGAGTTCTCAGTTAAAAAGGAGCGGTCCTTTTATTCGCGGTCCAGTGTTAAGTGGCTATCCGGTTGCCGGGGTGCTTGGCACGGGCAACTCGACCACAAGACGTCCTGGGATGCGAGGAAAAGAAGGTAAACTGGTTGTGCCCACCAGTCAGGGGAAGAAGACTCTCCAGCCGGGAGATCTTCTCTGTCGTCGGGAAGTGGTGAGTCGGTCCGCAGGGCTCCACCGGTGGTGTCGTCGTAGCAGGTCGGCTCAGCTTCTCCCTCGTCGGATTCTCAGGTCCTGTGGCGACTTCTGAAGTTCCAGTCCCAAAAGCCCTGCTTTTATGCAGCACACCCCCATTCACTCAGCCTAGCTGTCAATCAAACATGCTAAGTGTTGAGCCGGCCAGCTCACCACTTGGGCCAATCACACAAGAGTGCGACTTGAGTTACCAAGGTAACTCAGTCCAGGGTGCCTAAACCCCCTCCCATTCCCCTTGTGGTACCCAGACAGAGTGGCACCACTTTTGGAGGCTTCTGTGGAGAAGCCCGCCAAAAAGTGGAACAAAGGGCTCGACCTTTGGTTTGGAGTTACAGAGGCGAACACAAACACCATTTTAAAACCGAGTTCTGGCAAAAAATACCAACCGGTGAATTAATATTAAATAAATAAACCGGCAGTATGTTAGAGGCTATGTTAAAAAGTATTAGCCTCGAACAATGGGAAAATCCCATAGAGATATATTCACGGTTGAATATAAAAAGTAGTATCCACTGCCACCAGCCAAAACTCGACGAGGGGGGACGGGACAGCGCCCCCATTGAAAAACAGACCCAGGGCAATCGAATTGCCCCTACCAGTACGTCCACAATATGATGGTTTGTACTGGTTCCGTTAGTAATTTGGGACTAGTAAAGCCAATGGTGACTTTACATGCCCTGGGAGACAGTAGTCAGTCCCAGGGTATGGAGTCCATGGTGGGGGGTCACTATGACACCCCGGTGTTACTGCACGGAGGGTGCGGTGTAACACACATAGAAAAAAACATATGAGACCCTATGGAGTAAAAGACCCCATAGCCCATGAAACACATTAACATTCAAAGGAACACCACAAATCATGTCCTAGTGTGGGAGAAAGAGAGTCTCACTCTTGGCAGGAGAAAAAAAAACAAACTCCAGAAATCCAGCAAAGCTGCTGGGGGATTCACTAGGTTAGGAAATTCAGCCTAAACAGAGAATTCTCCCTAACAAGGGCCTTATCTGATGTTTCCCTCCTCGCAGCATCAATAAGGCTATGCAATGCATCTTGTGTTTTGTGGACCATGTTATCTCGTCGAATGTGTGTTTATGGGCTAAAATTCTATAGGATGGCATGGTCTGTGGGCGTTCAACTGCCCACAAAAAGTCATGAAAGGCATAGGGTTTGCAATTCTCCTTAAGATCAATGGCTTCCAGATCTTTGCAAACCTGATCCAAGGCATCATTTAGGTGGACTCCATCTCCTGTATTTGACCCCTGATTTTTTTGGCGTGTTGGCTACTACTGTGTCCTGCCACAATTCAATTTTTTTATTAAAGTTCCAAGTGACTATAGCCTCTAGGCGTTTATGGTCTCTCGTTCCACCCTCCTTTACTGAAAAGTGAACGCATTTTTCAATTAGGCTGGCCGTTAGGAAGATGTAGTCCAGGATATATTCGATTTGCCCATGACCGCATGTGGTTGCCGGGGGAACATCCCCCTCAATGGTGCCATTTGCAATCTTCAAATCTCAATCCGCAAAGGACAGCCACCTTCTGCCATTAGCAGTTATCGTTTTCATTTTTGGTGCGACTCCCCCGATCTGCTTGAAACACACTGAGAATTAAAATCCCCTGTAACCGGAATATGAGCCTCTGGGTAAAGCAACTTTATATGGGTCAAGATACATGAAAGAGATTCTAAAAGAATCTGCAAGCTTTGCACACGCGGGGTGCCAATAAAGATTTAGGGCTATTAATTGCTTAAAGCCATGTACCGATGGCACCGCCAGTTTTACCGCTAGGATCCCCTCTTGCTGACAGGGGATCGCTACTGCTTCTTTAAAGAACTCGGACTTGTATGACGTCAGTAGCCCACCCTTGGGTCTTTCTGTGCCCATGGTAGTTGCTGGCTGAGTTACCATTGTAAATCCCTCCAATCTGGAGAGTTAACTAACCATGTCTCCTGAAGGAGGATCAGATCATTTTCACCAAAGACCTCTGATCTCATCTTTAGATTCCTAAATGAACTGGAGCCCTGTGTGTTCCAACTCACAAATCGTATCTGTCCCACTCCCAATTTCTGGAAGACCTGCGCTATGATCTCTGGCAACATAGACCACAATGCTGTTTTGTTTGTCTTCCTCCATGGGTCTCTTGCTCATTATTTATCTGTACCTTAGTCTGTATCAACTTCCCCTTGTTAGTACCTTCATCTGCACTACCGCCCTTAACCCCCCTCCCCCACCTCTTTATGGGGCAAATATTTGTTGTTGTAAGGATCCTTACAACAGCCTTCTCCCCAACTTTGGAGGTAAACCCTGCTTCCACCAAGTGGGCTACAAGAGGGTCAGGGAACTGAACATATTCGACATATTGTGATGAAGAGGTATAGGTCTGGTATCTTTTTCAAGAGGCCCCTCTATTCAGGAATCTATGGTCTGTTTATGCTTTTGGCATGTTTACCAAAGTCTTGGAACCGCAAAGGGTGCCAGTTCATTTTGGCTAAAATCAGGATACTTGATATCAGAACAGACAATGTCCACTCGATTGTTGGCTTCTTCGATTCCTGACATGTCCGTCTTTAGTACTTGGGTTATTTTCTGTACTTTGTCTGGTTCCAGTTGGGAAGGGAGGAGACTGCTAGGAGGCTCTTCAAGGATCTTAACCCATCTACCGGAGTCTGCAATTTCTTGTGCTGTATGCAAAATATTGGAGCCATTTTAAAATTAGCCCCGCATTGGGACTGAGTTTCTTTCCCAGATTGTGTCCGTGGTAGGAAAATCGGAGCCCATTTTATTGGTTTCCCAGTGGCTGCCGTACCAATCACATCTGGACGGCCAGGAGCTAGGTCACGCTGGTTGTGACCTGAAACAGTATCTGTCTGTATGCCAATAGTGATTTTTGGCACTTTCATATCGTCTAGCACCGGCAGAGCAACTTGCTCTCTAACTCTTTTTTTGGCCTGAGTGGATCTGAGGGGCACGTTCTTGGCCTCTAGTTTGCAATTCCAGATTTCCTACCTCAGCATTAATATCTGATTTTTTTGGCGGACTACTCAATCCATTAATGAAGGTATTTGTATTAGAGTTTTTCAACTTTTTCGACTTCATGTTTTTGGTTTTCTTTGCCCATTTAACGGGTAACGGAGCTTCTTGGCCCATCTTGTTTTGTTTCTTTCACCTTGCCCTTATTCTCTGCAGAGATGATTGTGCAAGCTTTTCTTCCATGAGTCGCCCCCTTCCTTTCCTCCCTGATCAACAATGCAGGGTTCTTCTACACCATCTGTTTGATTTTCCAATGCAAGTTCGACGACATGTGCTAGATGGCAGAATTCTTCAAGGACAGACTCAGAGAGGGGAGTATCGTCTGCAATAAGGGGTGGAGGGATGTACGCCTTCATCCAATAATTTAGCTTCTGGCTCCTTGATCTTCTCTCTCTTGTGTTTGTACGTAGTTTACCAACAAGGATTTTATTTCCTTTCCATCCATCTGTAAATCTCTAAGAATGTCCTTAATTCAAGATATTTCTGCATTCTGTATAGCAATTCCTTTGGACAAAGTTGTTAAGGAGAGTGCGACCAAGGTGTTTATGGCGTTACTGAGTCCCACAATTGAAAACTTCAACTGCTCAATTTCCTTGGACATTTCCAGTAGTATTCCTGTGTATGTTTGTACATTCCCCTTCATGATTTCAAAAACCCTGACCAAAGAATTCAGGGCAAAGTTCAGACCTGCAAGAGTGAAGTTGCTTGTGCTGAGCTCTTGATTAGAACTCTCAGGTGAAGTGTAAGGTGTACCCTCATTTATTCCTTGTCTTGATGGTGCAATTGACTCCTGCCTGATGTCATCCGTTGAGTTCAGCATGGTCAGAGGGTTTATTCCATTATTAGATGGTATAGGAGAAAGACTGAAACCCTGTGAGAAGTCTAAGCCAGGAACTATGGGGCCAGTTGGTCTCATTTCCTCCATGTTTTTCAGTCTAGGTTGTAAGTGCCCCTGCAAACCAACAACAAGGGCACTCGTACTCCTATGTCTCCGCCTGTAAAAATACTGATTGATTTTCCCTTTAATGTTAGTGGCTGTCAAGGTGAAGTCTTTCCCCCACTTTCAATGTGAAATCCAATGTTGGTATCCTGTCTCCGACGCCCCCTCTAGGCCTTTGGGTGGCAGCCGAATTGTGTACTTGGGCACGTGCGAGTACCTTGTGACCCACCGGAACACTGGGTTGTAACTGCGGGCTCAACCTGTCTTCCGATCGCAAGGATTTTGAAACAAACAAGCCCTCCTATTCTGGAGCCCTTGGGTCATCCATGAGTAAACCGCTCCTTATCTGGTTAACATTTCCAAGCAAAATGATTGAATATTCACCCTTTCCCCCGGCTCACTAGAGCTTCCGATGGGAGAGGCACTTGTTTTCAGGAGGAGTGTGGTGACGTTCGTGATTCCAAAATAAGAATACAAATCCACTTAATGGCACTCTTGTGTGTGCTGTCTAAATAGCAGAGACAGTCAACGCTATTTAGAATGCACTTGTTATCCAAGCAGCTTTCAGAGAAATCCAAAGAAACAGGATGCAGTTACGTCGAGTGAAAATCACCCTGCACCTGCTCCGGACGGGATCAAAGAGGTGTTCCCCAACAGTCTCACGCCCGAGCTAATAACTTGAAATCTGTATAGCATCCATGTTCAGTGAAGGTAATGCTGCGCTTGATGCGGACGGGGTCGAAGGGATGTTCCCAACAATCACCCACTGGTGCTAAATTCACAATGAAAATGTCTCTGCTTACCAACGCGTGTTGGATCACAACAGTCCTCTTCTTGTATCTCCTCTTGTACCACCTCCCGGTGTAAATGTACTCAGTTGTGGTCGGTGTGGCTGTCTCTACCCACCTCGACAGACCACGAATGACCACTTCTGCTCCACTTCCTCTCCGCGGTGCAATGGAGATTTTATAATGACCCGAGCAGCAGTCAGGTCGCAAACTCCTCCTCACATAAAAAATTGAAAAAATACTGCCACTGCCACCACGAACAACCACTTCTGCTACACTTCCTCTCCACCAGAGACACTGATCTAAGATACTACCTCTACAGATTGCATGCAAGGATAATTCTGGGATTCATCAAAAACACTACACATGTACTCTGCGATTATCCATTGTTAGTCATTCCTAGACATAAACTGCTGAAATAATCATGGATTAAACAAAGGATCAAAACCAAGCAGGTTATTCCAATTGCTATGTTACTTGGCATTTGTATAGCGCCTTATGTATCATTGGTATGATCTCAAAGCGCTGGTAGGTTGAACGCCCTCGGGAACCGCAGTTCAAGTCAGTCGAGAGAGAGTCGTAAAGTGCATGGGTGCACCGGGTATATGTGCAGCTAGTGTGGTTGTTGCATGATAGCTGCTTCTTAGCGGTAGGTGTGGTGCTGAGGGGATCAGTTGAATGTGTTCAGTCTGGAGGGTAGACACCCAGACTGAGTTCTGGCTGCGTTAGGCCTGAGGAGACGCCTAAGTTAGCCGGTATGTGCTCAGCTAGCTATGTTTTATTAGGATGATGGGTAGTTTGATGGGTCATGTTAGTATGAGAACAGCTATACTGAATGTGTCATAGTACAGCTGTGTTCTAGTTGAATGGTGGTGTATAGGAAAGAGTAAGCGTAGTAGTGTGATATTGTGGTAATCAGTAAAGTGCATGCGACTAGGCACACAATGATGTTGGGAGTACCTTCTAGATTCAACTCTAACACAGTGACGCTAACACTATTAGGGCACACTCGATGTTGGGAATACCATCCTAATTCAATTTTAACTCAGTGACGCTAATAGGGTGCGGATAATCGTTGGACCTTGATATGTGACTGTATGATGTAATACGGTAAGACATTTTGGATAAGAGTGGTAGGGCTTTCTGGTGTGAAGTGATTGCGTCAGTCCCCACCCTTGCCACACTTGTGTTTTTTGTTGGTGCTGGTTGACGGCAGGCTACTGGCTTCTTGCTTCTCCTGCGGATACCTGCAGATACAATCTGGAGCCGTCTCGTTGGAGCCGTCCTTTGCCTTGAGGTCCTTGGCCGATGGGGCTGCACTGGCAGAGGGCTGCCCTGGGAAGGTCAGTAATGACCAGGGTAATAGTGTCTGTAGGACCAATCAGGGAGTCGTGGGTGGGTCTGAGGGAGTACACCAGGAATCGGGGAGACAGCAAGGGTTGCGGGAGGTGAGCACAGGGCCTGGGGGCTAATGGATTGGGGCAGGGGCACTGAAAAATGGTGAAATGGACAGGAGGGCATACTCACCAGGAGGATTACACAGGACAAGGGGCTTCAGATGTTGCAGTGCGTCATTAGACCTAAAGGCACACGGTCACAGACCAATCAGGGCGCCGTGGGTGGGTCGGGAGGGAGTACAACAGGAAGCTGGGAGACAGCGAGGGTTGCGGGAGGTGAACACAGGGCTTGGGGGCTAATGGATTGGGGCAGCGGCACTGAAAATTGGCACAATGGACGTCATACTCTCAAGGATGATTCCACAGGACAAGGGTCCTCAGATGTTGTGGCGGGTCGTTAGACCTAAAGGCACACGGTCACGGACCAATCAGGGTGCCGTGCCGGGTCGGGAGTATACCAGGAAGCAAGGAGACAGCAAGAGTTGCGGGAGGTGAACACAGGGCCTGGAGGCTAATGGATTGGGGCATGGGCACTGAAAATTGGTGAAATGGATGGCAATGGAGGGCATACTCACCAGGAGGATTCCATGGGACAAGTGAGTGTTAAACTCTTGCAAAGTTCATTTGCTGTGCCAGTACAATTAAATATGCCATGAGCTCTGAAAAGGGAATTGTGAGGAACCAGGAATGAGACACAGACACAGACTTAGGGTTTTGGCCATCACATTTATTGACAAAAGAAAATGGGGTTGGGAAATGCCTCTATGTCCCTACTCTAAGAGGAGTTTCCCTACCTCAAACAAAACTGTCCATCAAATATCAGAATGTCCAGGGCAAAAAGTCATGTGTCCAAAGTACTATTCTAGCCCTCACATTCTACAAATCAACTCTAAGGTGAAAGTGAAAATGTCTTTGGCCTCAAGCAGAGTACACATGTTCAAAAAGGAAATGTGTAACTACAACATAACATTTCCAGAAGGATAGAGTTACTTGTTCCAGAGGGTGGTTCCCTTCCCCTGGATTTCTCCTTACTCTATGTTCTACTTTCAAGAACATTAGTTCCCCAAGTTTCTCTTGAACAACAACACAACTGGTACATAAAACAACTTGGCTGTTAGTCTGCATCTTGGTAGGATACCTGGTGTACTTTCCTGCCAGGTTCTCACTCCTCTTCACTATGTTTAAACACAGCCTCTTGCTAGCCCTGATGTATGCTTCTCAGGACTTATTTAGATTTTTTTTTAACAGTTTTTATTATTTTTATTAACACTCCAAACATTACAAACATTTAGGACATTCGCGTATGAGATTCACATCATTATATTCACATATTATGCGTCACAGTCCTTCCCTCTCAGACCCCCTTAACTCCAGCCCCTACTTCAATGCCCCTGATTGCATACCTCCGAGTTCGTCTCCCTCATTCTTCCCACTCGTATCGTCTTCCCTAAATTCGGCCTGGGAGGGTCCCACCATCGTGGCCACCAGTTGTCTCCACGCTATCAGGGGTCCTGCTTCCTCCTCCCCTCCCCTACTGCTTGCTTCATACCAAGCTGCCGTTTCTGCTTCTGTCCATTTCAGGAATTCAGCCCACCATGTCTCTATTCTGGGTCTTTGGGCTGCTTTCCAGCCCATTGCAATTCTCCGTTTGGCAAAGATGTAGGCCAGGTCTTTCATCTTACTAATGTGCTTCAGGTTGCGTGGTCTGGCAAAACCCCCCAGCATGCATGCCCAAACTGCCTCCACCTCCAGCATAATCCCTTTTTCGGCCAGGCGTAGTTTAGCCTCGGTCCAGAATCTACCCACCTCCGGACATGCCCAAAACATGTGCATCATCCCAGCGTCCACCTCTCCGCACCTTGGGCATTTCTGTGTCACTGAACTTCCAAACCTGGCAATTTTGCTAGGGGTCATATACGCCCTGTGAGTAACATATAATTGGATCTGCAGTGGCCTCGCATTTCGGGACACCTTCTTGCGATACCTTTGAGCCCCATCCCATTGTCCGTCCTGCATAGGTTCTCCCACCTCCTCCTCCTCCCAGTCCCGTCTCAGTTGGAGCAACTCCTTGCCCACCCTTGTCATCAATAGTTCGTAAATGCGGGATATTACGTGCCCACCCTCTGAGATATCGTACATCGTCTCAATGACCGTATCGGGTTGCTCCGCTACCACTGCCTCAGGCCACCTTTCTCGCACCCGTTTGATCATTCTTGTGTATGGAATATATTGACCTTTATGTACCGCAGTGTCCTCCATTATTCTCTGGAAATCTAGTACCTCCTCTTCTTGCCATAAGTCTCCGAGGGTCGCGAGGCCCATCGGTTCCCACCATCTACGGATCCCTTTTATCATTTGCGAGTCCTCCCCGCATAGCGCCACTAGCAACACCTGCAGGGAGCAGGGGGTCGGGTTTCCCACTATGCCATGCTTTGCTCCATATTTTCCAGCCCAGTTCCAGCAATCTCGCTCTTCCTTGCATCTTTGATTTAGGCAACCACACCACTTCTCTTAGAAAAAAGGGGGCGGAATCCTTGCACAATAGCCTGGCTTCAGCCGTCTCTTCTTCGGACAACCATCTAGCCACATACTGGAGCTGTCACGCCAGGAGGTATATCTCGAAGTTCGGTAGGTTTATGCCCCCCCCACCCCTGTCACACGAGTTTTGCAACTTCCAAAGGGCCACCCTGTTCCTGGAGTTATGCCATATGAAGCCCCTGCATAAGCTGTGGAGTTTCACGAAGAAGCGTTTGGGGAGCATGTATGGGATGTTCGTGAAAAAGTAACAATCTCGGCAGGACCACCATCTTAATCAAAGCCACCCTACCCACCATGGCCAGGGGGAGCTTGGACCAGAACCCCATACTATTATTGATGCCTTCCACTGCCCTTAGCGTGCTGTATTTGTGTTCCTCCGCAGCCGTGTGGTATATGTCAATTCCCAAGTATCTAAATGTCCTGGTCTGCCAGGGTATCGGCAAGACCGGTAGGTTCCCATGAGGGGGCCCCCCTATATCTCCCCAGAGGGAACATGCTTGATTTCTTGGAGTTTATCGCTATGCCCGAGAGAGTGGCGTAGCGTTCCATCACCTCCAGAACATATTGTAGGTTTTCTTCTGGGAAGCGCAAGTATAGCAGCATGTCATCGGCGTACAATGATATCAGGTGCGGTCCTCCCTTCGTGAGGATCCCTATCTCCCCGTATTGTTGCCTGAGGCAGCTTGCCAATGGTTCTAAAGTGAAGATGTACAGCATGTCTAGTGGATCATGGTTTTGCCGAACTTCCTCAACCTCATGATGACGTGAGGAATGACAGGAACTGGAGGAAACGGGAGTGAAAACTCCCAGTCCACTACAAACGCATCTCTCAAATTCCCTGGAGAAGAACAGGTTGCACTTCCTGTTGACACTGGACGCAAACAGATCCACTTTGTTGAAGATCTCTTGAAGGACTTCCTGAGCTAGTTCGCAGTGGTGGGAGACACTGCTGTGACTGCTCAGAGGGTTCGCCATAGTGTTCTCTCTGACAAGGTGAACGCCAATGAGAGAGATCCCTTCCTGCAGTGCCCAACACCAGAGCTGCATTGCCTCTCTGCACAGTGGTAGTGACCCTAGACCTCCCTATGGCCACTGTGTTGATCCGTCATTATCAGAACATTTTTCCCCCATACAGAAGGAGGAAAAGCCATCAGCTCTAGTCTGAGTGCCCTGAGCTCCAAAAGGTTGATGTGTAGTTTGGACTCCAATAGAGACCAAAGACCACTGATCATCAGACTGTAGGCGTGGGCTCCCCAACCTGTTAGGGAAGAGTCTGTAACTACCAGTATCTCCGGCCATGGTTTCCATAAAGGTTCCGCTTTCAGGATGGGTGTCTTCATCAGACTCAGCCATTTCAAAAATAGAAGACATTGACTTAAATAAGTATTTCTTCGGGAGAGGTTTAAACACCTTCACTGGTTTTGTCGACTGCTTCGACATCAAGGAACCCGACCCATGACCCGATGGAGTGACAGAGGAACGAGGCCTAGAACTTTCCTCGTCTTGAGGCTTCGAGTCTACTCGAGAGGTGAAGGTTTTTATCCCGGGCTCGAGGGCGTGCAAGCAGAAACCTTGACGGACACCTTTTCAGCCTTACGAGGTGCAATGGGGTCATGGGCCTTCTTCGGGTCTTTGGAAGGGGCAGGAGAATCAGTCTTCTCAAATATCTAAAATCTGGAGGCAAAACTCCTCCCACTCGGCCTTAGATGCCGACTTACCTCGGCAAGATGCTATGCATTCGGGAAAGGAGTCCAAGGACATCGAACTGGATCTATGCAGCTTTTTCTTGGCCTTCTTAGGAGAAGCCAAGGATGACGAGTGGCGCAACCCACTTTGAGACCGCGTTTCATGGAGCGCTTCTGTGGTGGTGAATCCTCCCTCGGGCTCCTTTCATCAGAAGATCTTTTCTTCGAAGGAGTCGTCGACAGGGCTTTAGATGAGGGTCTAACCGAAGCAAGTTTCCCCTTCCTCTCTTTTAGCGTCTTTCCTGTCATGCACCGACATGAACCGAAGTCTTCAGTCTTGTGCTCGAGCCTGAGAGAGCAGAGACAAACATGGTGTGGGTCAGTGATCGAATTCTTAGCCCCACAATACGTGCATTTCTTGAATCCAGTTTTTGGAGTCGATATTTTCAAACAACTGTTGAAACGCCAATTGAGTGAACCAATCCGAAGCGAACTGTGCAGCGGAAAGACAGAACTGAAGTAAAGGGCACAGTGCATGCTATATATACAGATGGTGACGTCGTACTAGAGGATGGATGGAGGCTGTCGAGGGGCACGAGTCGACGACAAAGCACAGCATCCTCTACTGGGAAAGCACATTTTCCGCAGCAGCTGCTGCTAGAAGTAGATATCAAAGATGAGGAATATGTGGGAGGACACAATCCATTTGAATGAGGGAAGTAGTGTCTACTCTGTGTGTACTAGGGCTTGCCATCAAAGTGGGATCCAGTGGGTGCACTCTGCTAAGAGATATGGAAAATGGTGGTTTTGTTTAAAGGACAACTTTTGAACATAGCGGAATCCTGGGCTTAGCAATACAAAGTTCAAATTAAATGTGGTACAAATTAGATTATTCCGCACTGGATTGATCCAAGTGGAAGTTTGGATCTATGCTAGTGCTCGCACTTAGCCAGTCATGGAGTGATAAATGAATAAAAGAAGCTAAGCGATTCTTGTTTTTTGTGAAACCAAGCCAAGCTTTATTTCCATGGTATCTGTACAGTACTAGAAACCAGAGGCATACAAAAACCATAAACTATTCAGAGGATACACACATTTAGTCAGACTCTTCCGTTATAAACACTAATTTCTCTATCTGGTAAATCACTTTGATAAGAAGCACTGAACAGAGGTGACATCAAACAATACAAAATACTTCATAGGTACAGAAACCATGATAAAGGAACAAGGGGAAGACAGTACAAGACAAGACAGCAGTTACATAGTGATCCAAGGGTGTTCCTGGTGCACTAGGTTATGATGATGATGGGAGTGAAGGGATCAGGCAGACAGTATTTGAAGAAGGGGATTTATAAGTTAAGGGGTTGCAAGTCTGAGCAGTGATATTTGAGCCTTAGTGATTGGATGGAAAAGGCAGGTGTTCAGAGTTAAAACATCTGTGCAAACGTTCAAGATCAAGACCATGGACTAATCTGAACCCCAGTGTGAATTAGAATGAGCTGTAAAAATAAGCGAGCCTTACTGAAGGGGAGGTGGTTAGAGGTAGGTGAATTTAGAAAGGTTAAACAGTGTTCAGGGAGGAAATGTGGGACTTATTTAGTGTAGATATTAAGAGCAAAGTAGGTCCAGAAGGTTTTCTTTCATAAGCGCACAGCTTTCAGAGGATCAGCACTTTAATCAGAGTCTTAGAGTGTAAAGGGAGGTGGTAAACATCTTGCCAATGATGCTCAGATGATGGTGAGCAAGAAAATAAAGGTGGAGAATCCCATTCTGTGGACAAAATTAAATAACATGTTACAGGCTGGCAGAAAACAAATACATTTGGCAGGGAAAGCTATAGAATGGTTTTGTTGTGCGCTGGAAGGGAGGTAACAATGTTCATGTTCACAGGTGTAAGCATTAGGCACTGGAGGCCCATTCACAAAATATCAATCTTGCAACAGGATTGTTAATTAGGCAAAAGGGAGTTAATTTGAGAAATCCAAGGTTGGAGAGGAGAAAACCAGATATTTGGTTACAAGTTAATGCAGCAAATGATCTCTGCCAAATTCCCGACAGTCCATATACAAAATCGTTAGAAGGGGAAGAGAGGAATAAGCACTATGTGAATTTGAGAAGGATTGCATGCTGAAGAACTGAACAAATAGTCTTAGAAAATTAAGTGAGTTGGATGGTCTAAAGCTGAGTAAGGCAATTTGTAAGTGAGAAGCTGATTACAGCCCTTAACAGTCAGAAGAAACCAGACAGCTGTGCAGGCATGGTACTGGTCATGCATGTTTTGTTTGTTTTTACAACAGAATCCATCAAGCAATTACCAGTCTCAACATGAGATATGATAGTTCTCACAAGTTTGATATGGCGGAATAAATTATGCAAGTACTTGTACTGCTGCCCTAGGTCATGACCAAACACACACCTAGGATACCCATGGTCAGCTGGCAAGTGTTCGATGAGTCAATGACATTATTAACACATCTAAGAAAGTCTTTGTTAGCATCTGAAGCAGGAAGAGATTACACAGAACTGACAATAGAAAAAGAATTTTATTAAGGAGGTATTGTTTAGAAGGTTTGCATTCTTACTGGTGATGCACAGAGGGTACGGTGCGGAGCAAGGGCAAGAAGGAAGGTTGTGTCTGTATCGTCCACTGGTTTCATGGTAAATATTTCGAAATCAAGACAACATTTGAATCCTCCTTTGACCAGGCTCAACTTATAGGGAATTTGGAGTTGGATATACTAGGACCATCAATATCAGAATAGAGACTTGTTGAGCAAATCAGTGCGTGCAGCACAGATACTCCATCAGTCTTTTCTATGTTTATCATTATTGAGTTCATAGGTGTTAATACAAATTATGACAATTAAATGGTTTGAGGTGACTAGTTATCCTTCTCAATTCAGTAATATACACAGATCATGGAGAAAGGCCAGTTGTAGCCCATTTTGAACAAAAAAAGCAAGTCATTTCCCAGTGTTAAATGTCAGATCATGAGTAAATTTGTATTTAAGAACAATTCAGTGTCTCAAATTCACTAATTGCATGTGACTGGACTTGTACATACATGGATTCCTCAAGGGAAAGCATTCTGTAAGCTAACAATACCTGTATGTGCGATTCCTCTGGTTCACAGAGGCTGTTCTAACAGGACTCTGTTGCTGTGCAGCAGCCATATTACGTGTGGGACTGGCAACATAGTCATTTGGTACCACTGGAGGTCGGACTGGCTCAAGTGTGCGATAAGGAGAGTGGCGCCTATGAAGAAAAGGAAATACAACCCAATTACCAACTTGTGTTTTTCAATTTCAACAAGGATCCAAATCAGATAAGAAAAAACTCCTTGTGTATATGTTTCTAGGCAGGGATTAAAAAATATGTATAAGAAAAATCTCACCAGTTTCCATTTGGTGATGGAAGGCATCAAACTGAGAACCTCCTTAAAATCCAAACTTGTTGGTAACATTGCCACTTTGTACCAAGACTGCAAACCAATGCCTTTGCCCTACATTTTTTAGATTTGCCAGAGGAGCACATTCAGCACACTTGCATACATATATTTGTATGCAAACAAATGGAGACATGTACACAGACATACACACAAACACACATTAACATTTATACAAACATGTTATATGAGACAATGAGGAAAGGGCTAATCAAGTTGTACATACCTCATAACCTACTAAGGAGAATTCCAAGTGAGCAGTGTGCCTCACCTTCTGAAAAAGAATGTAGCTTTCTTTTTTATGTCTAGTATTTTTTTCAGAGCTCGGCATGAGAGAGGTCACTGCTAGAATCTCTCCCTTATGCCACTTCCTTGCCTTAATGGGTCTCTGTCAATCAGACTCTACTCTTAGTGGAGCGTTGTGCCTGCCAGACCTTCAGAATTGGAGGACATCTCTACCTACATAGTGGTGATTTTTTCACTGGTATTCAGAATTTCTCCACTCAGTTCCCCAGGGAAACTGATGCTGGATAGCCACTTTCTGCACTATTCATCTATCTGCATATGAGGCCAAGATACATTTCCACCATGGAGGCTATTAGGCATCTTAAACACACTGTAGACTGAACTCATAAATGACCAGATTTTTTTCTACCTGGGACGAACTGCAATTTACCTATGAATGTTGGTTAATAATTCTCTTTTGCCATCGACCTTCATGAAATATCTGCAGGTCTTCCCTGATCCAGTTCCGACATTGCTCAAGCATGCTATAGCATCCCCAAACCTGATAACTGCAAGCTACACCTGCTATGTCAGATCAAGCCTTGCATTCCTAAAACTGTTCTGCAGACTTCACTGTAGGCTTCATTCTTGTCCAGGCAGGAACCAAGAAAGTAAGAGATTGCTTAAGTTAACAGTTCCTCACTTGCACCCATGAGGGCAGTGCTTATGCTGCAGCCCGATTAATGTCAGGTTTTATGTGCTTTGGAAAAATTGACATCTGGGCGGGTTTTAGGTCCTCTAGAAAGAAGCAGACATATGTATGACAAAAAAACAATTCCACAATTGCTGGAAAAAGCTTATGTCATTACAAACTTTTAAAAGCTTTCCAGAATCTAGAAAAAATATTCAAGACATTCATTTTTTACAAGTATATTTGAGGAGGCCATGATAATGTAAGTCCAAATGCAAAATGTTGCCCTTGTTGTAAAAAGACCTTCCTGAAATCTTCATGTACATCACCAAGGAAAACCAAACTGTCAAACTTTACCATGTCAAGAGCCACATTAATAAAAGAGCTGCAGGACTGTGGCTGAAGGGTCTTGCTTACTATTTCATTAGCAGATTGATTTAGAGATTCAAAAACATTTCATGAAACCGCGTAAACCAGAAATCCTACAACCATTTTGATGTGACGAGACTCAGTGCAGATCTAAACATCTTTATCCTCTGTATATGAGAAAGTTTGGCAGCACTTTGGCAGTGTTGTAGGATGTCGTGGCTCTAATTTATCAATTTATTTATTGGTTATTTATATGGTGCTTATACAACAAGACAGTGTTTCAAAGCGCCAAACCGAGGAGAAGGCACTTGAAGGGCTATCATTTTCTGTGCCATGCAGCATTATGACACCATCAGTCACCCACATGCGGCAGCACTTGAAGGGCCAAGAGGTCCATGCCGAGTCTCCAGCATGCTGGGAGCTAGAGCACTTAAACAGCCTATGAGATGGCTCGTTCTCTTTGTTCCAGATTGGTCCATGGGCCCTGGTGCTCACCACGAGCCTGTCCAAGTTTACTCACATCATCCACTTTGACGATAGGTTTTCTGGACATTTTGAGGAGGGCCTCGGGGGGGAAGGGGGTTTAAGGATCACCAGGGTCCCAGGACTTTTCATTTCAAAATGTGTATACTAGATGACGGAAAATGTGGTAAATATGTTTAGGTATAGTTGGATCTTATGCTACTTATGCTAGGTGTGAGCAGAGACTCTGTATGTGCCAGTGAATTTACCACGGGAGCACTCACTGTTCTGTACTTTTTAGGAGCATGGGAAGTCTACGATCATTCACAATACATTTCCCCAGGACAGTTTACAGGACATGGAGGTGTGGTTGGTCAGCATCTTTACACTTTAGAATTTTTGTTTCACCGGGTGTCCAGGTATACTTTTACTAGCAGCACTGGCACTCTTTTAGATGTGCTAGATGTGGGTTTAGTTAATTTTATAAATTTATTTTTTGCATGAAATGGCTCCAAAAATATAACTTATCCTATCTCCACCTGGGCCAGCCCTTCACTTATGAAGAACTCTTTCTTGAGCACAGCCGGAAAAGACAACCTGTTGCAAGAGTCTTTGAAAGCATGTCGGAGGCCTCAGTAGATAAAAAATGTAGGCAAGTTTAATGTCAACATACCAGGTAGATTAACAGGCGAGAAGTGTCGAGAAACGTTCAGAAGTGACCTTCCTGAACCATCTTGTTAGTAGTCTGTGATGTGAAATATGAGATACTTAAGATTTTGGTGAACTCAAAAGTGGAGCGGGCTGTATAAATAGTTCTGCAGAGTAATGTCGTTGAAAATCTGTGGAACTTCAAACCTTTGTAGTCTCCTCCTTGCAAAAAGATTGGTGGGTGGGTGAAGCAACACATTGTTGACTTTCCTGGTCTATCAGCCAATATCATGTTTACTACAGACTATATGTTGTAATGTTAACTCAAAAGATTGCTCTTGATTATCCAATTTTTCCGATCTGCTTGTAGGGTTATACAACATGATGAGCTGTCCTATATTTATTTTTCTGTATTGTTACTATTTGTTCTCCATTAAGCAAATTTGGAAGGGTTCTGTCTGCTGTTGCATGTTCCAGGTGCAATATTAGAGAGGTGCATCACAGTGAATTTGGAGGACCCTCCGAACCTACCATTCTGCAGCAGTGTGAATTAAAGGCACTCTGGATTCTGGGAAAAAAGGCCTCTAAGGTTCAAGAAATCTGACCAAATTTGTAGCTTCTCATTTACGAGTATTGAATTGAAGATTAAATATAGACTGTTATGAAGACATCAATATATGGTATGCTGGAATATCCTAGGTCTGACGGGACCTAATGAACCCCGAATGATCGTGAGGGATAAGATATTATAAGTCACGCACTGTAGTGACTAACATACTTAGTCGTTAGTCCCCTTTCCACCATACTGCATGGGCATCCCTTTCAAGGGATGAGAGACGGAACCTTTTTCACCAGAAAAAACCTTCTTACCCTTTGAAATTTAGACTCGCGCAGGGGTGCGGCACTGGGAGCATGCGCTGCCCTGACTCCGCCCTCCGGCGCCACACCTCAGTCCCCATAGACGTGTCGACAATAGATTAACATTGCCTAATGACACCAGTTTTGTTAGGGGGGAGGATGGTGGGACGTATGGAGGAAAGGGAACTAAGGAATAAGAGTATGTTAGTCACTATGGTGAGTAACCTCTAAAGCAGCATCCAAACAGTAGTGCTTGCAGAAAGCCAAAGGGGTGGGCCATGTGGCCGCCCTGCTTATGACTTGCCAGGTGACATGCCGCTGGAATGCGATGGCCGTTGCCTTGGCTCTGACCGCGTGGGCATGTATGTTGGCAGGCAGTGGCTTATGCTGCCCCTCATAAGCTTCTTCGATGGCCGAGACCATCCAATGGGCTATGGAGGCCTGCCTTGGAGGCCTAATATCCCGGTCTAGATCCGTCGAAGGTGACGAAGTGTGTCTGACTTGCGGAAGCCCTTGGTCCTGTCCAAGTAGAAATACAGGGCACGCCTGAGATCCAGGCAATGCAGAACTCTGTGCCTCGTCTTTGGGCTCAGTAAAAAATGTAGGCAGCACTATCTGTCTCGGGAGGATAGCTCAGGGGCAACGTGCTCGCCTTGTAAGCAAGACGACATGGAGAAACACAGGTTCGATCCCCGGGTCCACACTTAGAAACCTCTGGGTATTAAGCGCATTATAAATATCATATCTCTTCATTCATATGGAACACGGAAGGCACCTTAGGTAGGAATGCTGAGTGCGTCCGCAGGACTACTTTATCTCTGTGAAACGTAGTATAGAGCTCTGAGGCGACCAGCGTCTGGATTTCGCTTATCCTGCGAGCCGAGGTGAGGCCAACTAGCAAGGCCATCTTAATGGTGAATAGCCTAATGTCCGCGGACTTCACTGGCTCAAGTGGTTTGTGCACCAGGGCACCCAACACTAAATTGAGGTCCCACACAGGGTGTGCCTCTTGATGGGCGGGTAGAGTCTGGCGAGCCCCGTTAGATGCTTCTTGACAATGGGGTTGGAAGTGGAGAAGACCTCTTCCTCTGAGTTTCTGTAGGCCACAATGTCTGCCAAGTAAGTGCGGCAAGTGTCTACCTGCACGCCCGAGTGGGCGAGGTGCGCTGAGATGGAGAGCACATTGTCCAATGTACATGCAAGAGGGTTGATATACATAGAGTCTTCGCAGTGACAGAACCTGGTCCACTTGCTCTTATACTGGGCCCTGGTAGTTCTGCTCCTAGTGCCCTGAATGAGCTCTAGATTAGCCTGAGGCAGGCTGAGGTGTCCTAGCGTGACCTTCTCAGAAACCACGCTGTGAGGGTTAGTTTCTGTGGCCCTGCTGCACCAAAAGATGTGCTGGGCCCGTCAGAAGGTGAATGGGAGGTCTCTCCGAGAGGCTGAGCAGCTCCGACAACCATGGCCTGGCTGGCTACCACAGAGCTATCAGAATGATGCTCAGCTGGCGAGACTCCTTGATCTTGTATATCACCCTGTGTATCAGCGGCGTGGGCGGGAAGGCGTATGCTGTCATGCCGTTCCACTGAATCTGAAAGGCGTCGACCAGGAGGCAAACTGTTGGCACTTCCTGTTGTGCCAGTAGGGAAAGAGGTCGCCATCTCCTGTAGATCTCCTGCAGAACAAGGTCGTTTAGCTGCCACTCGTAATTGTCCGCTCACAGTCTGCTGAGCCGGTCTGCCTCCAGGTTGGATTCTCCCAGAAGGTGGACGGCCCTGAGGTAGATGTTCTCCAGGGCCCATTCCCACATGCTAACAGGCAGTCTGCAAAGCGGAGGGGACCTGGTGCCTCCCTGCTTGTTGACATAGAACATACTGGTCGAGTTGTCTGTCTGAATGAGGACGACCTTGCCCTCGATAACGGGAAGGAAGGCTGAGTGCTAGCCAGATAGCCTTCAGTTCCAGCCAATTGATGTGGTACTCCTGCTGGGTCCAGGTGGAATGGACGCAATGGTTGTCCAGGGTGGCATCCAATCCCTCAAGAGAGGAGTCTGTAGTGATGGTGACCTGCGGGTAGGTTGTCGGAAGGGCTTGCCTGTCTGCAGGGTGCAGTTCCAGGACCACCATGTGAGGTTTGAGTGAAGAGAAGAAGGAACGATGATCATCTCCACCTGAGAGCCCCGTTCCTGGTTCCATGAAGCCACGAAGTGCAGCTGTATCCTCCTCATCCTGAATCTCGTGTGGGGAACAGCCAATAGTACAGCTGCCATGAGACCCAGACGGTGTTGGCAACACCAGGCCGTTGTCACTCCTCTGCCGATGAAGTGCGCAGTGGCCCTCCTGATGGCCATGATCTTGTCTTCTGTGGGGAAAACTCTTGGAGCCTGTGTCCCAGATGAGCCTCAAGAAGGTCAAAGTCTGCAGAGGCTGCATCTGCAACTTCTTGTGATTGAGTGAAAAACCCAGATCATGAAGTGTGTGTTCATGAGGGAGTGAGAGGTGCGGTGCACCGCTTCAAGAGATGAAGCCCTGACGAGCCAGTCGTCGAAATACAGATAGATGTGGTGTCCCTGAGCCCCGAGGAGGGCCGGCACTATATGCATTATCCTGGTAAAGACCCTGAGGGCAGAGTTGAGGCCAAAGGGAAGCACCTTGTATTGGAAATGGTAGCCCATGATCCTGAATCGTAGGAAAGAACAATGAGGTTGCCAAATCGGGATTTGTAAGTACGCATCCTTCAGATTGAGGGAGCACAACCAATCTCCCTTGCACAATGTCTCCGCTATCAAAGCTGGTGTAACCATCTTGAATTTTTGTAGAGGTAGGGAGAGATTGAGGGTGGAAAGGTCCAGCACAATTCTCAGGCCTGCCTCGTTCTTTTTCTGAATGGCGAAAATCCTGGAGTAAAAGCCCAAGCCTCGCTGGGAGGCTGGGACTTCTTCCACTGCCTGGCTCTCGATGAGCGACCGGATCTCCGCCAAAAGTATTGCTGTCCCAACCTGTGGGAGTGGAGGAGAAGCGGGAGGAGAGGGTGCGATATGTGGATACTAAAGAGAGGATCCAGGGGTCGGCACAATTCTGGCGCCAGAACTGTGCATGGAGAGCAATCCTGCCCACCACTGGAGACACATGGACCCGGAGGGGCGTTTCATACCTTCTTTCCCTCTGAGGCTGTTGCGGAGGAGGAGGAGGATTGGAAAAAGCCCTTACCGCCCTTTTTGTTGTTTGTGCCGATGTTGGGTCGGCGAACGGTCAGGCTGCCTGGACCTCCACTCTTCGAAGCTGCGGAACCCTCCGTATGTACGCCCCTTGTCCAAGCAGTGCTGTGACTGGATGTACGTTTTGGGCATGGTCTTTGTAAGAATGGATAAAACTTGGCGGTTTGAGAGCAGATTTTCTTTTTGTCCAGCTCCTCGTCCGTGGTGGAGTGGAAGAGGTCACCCCCTTCGAACGGAATGTCTAATATGCGTTCCTGGACATCCGGGTTGAATTCTGTAGCTCAAAGTGAGGCAGTTCTTCTCATGTCCGGGGCAATGCTGATGGCCCAGCCAGAGGTGTCAATGTGGGCCACAGTGGACTCCAGGAGGTCTTGTGCCATTATCTTGGCCTCTGCCAGTCCCGTCTTGAATCACGATTGGCTCTGCGCCGGAAGCTCAGGGAGGAAATCAGCAGTTTCCAACCAAAGCCTCTGGTTAATGGCTGCCAGCATGGCATCCGTGTTGGCTTGATGAAGATGCAGGGACGCCTTGGAATACAGCTTCTTCCCGTACGCCTCCAAGATGGTCTCCTCCTCGTCTAGCAGCACCGCAGAGGAAGAGGCCGAGTACGACTGATGTTCGGAGTATAGTGATGCCGTAGCAATCACCGAGGAGTGCGGCTGAGGGTTTGTTTGTTTTATTGATTTATAAAGGGTGCCACACCCTGGGGTATCTCGGCGCATTATAAGACAGCTTAGAATCACGGTAAATACATAAATAGTAGGGGCAGAACAAATGAGTACATAAGGTATGAACATACACACGCAAATGAGGGTTAAGGCAAAGGTAGGTTCAAGGCAGTACGAAAAATCAGTAGGAAAGATAAGGTTAGACTTTACAGAAGTCAAGGGATAGGTGCATTTTCAAGAGAAGGCGAGGTAGATGGATTCTAGTACTTTAAACGACCGGGTGGGTCGTGTCGTTCATGGATAGCCATTTTTTGGTGTTGGACCTGAAGCTTTGGAAGGTCTGGTCAATGCGCAGATAAAGGGGGAGAGCATTCCAAGCTTGGGCTGCTTGAACAGGGAAGCTATTGCTGCCAGCTTTTTTCAGGTTGAAGGGTGGAACCGATATGCAGAAGACATTGACTGACCTCGTCAGTCTAGATGAGGTTGTCATGGTGATTTTATCTTTTAAGTACTGCAGTGAAGCATTATTGGGGCATTTATGCGTAATGTAAACTAACTTGTAGTAGATCCTGTCCTTAATGGAGAGCCACTTTTGGTTCCTCCTAGTTTCAGAGATGTGATCTCTCCTTGGGATGCTCAAGACTGTTCTGAGAACATTATTTTGTAAGGTTTGGAATTTATTCAGTACTTGTTTATTTGCTCCTGCATGAAGAGCGTTGCAGTGATCAAGTTTTGACAAAATTATAGCTCTCGCTAGTATGATGCACCTGTTAGTGGAAAGGTAAGGTTTACAAGCATGTGCGAGCTTATATGTGTAGGCAGTGGCCGAGGCCATCACATTGACTTGTTTTCTGAGGTTTAAGGTGGAATCTATGTAGAAGCCTAGAGTTTAAGTTTCCTTGGCAGTTTTAATGATGCTACCATCTATGTTAAAGGATGAATACTGCATGTTTAGTTTGTTCATGTTGTTAGGGGCACCTAGGATTAGTATTTCGGTCTTCTCATCATTCAGACAGAGGCTGTGGGCTGCCATCCATGCCTGAATGATGAGGTATATATTGTTTAGTAAGGCAAGGTCCAAGTCATAGTTTCCGGATAGAGGTATGAGTATCTGGGTGTCATCTGCATAATTCGTGTAGACACCCAAATGATCCAGTTTGTCAAATAGAGGCTTAGTAAATACATTGTACACAGTTGGACACACATGAACCTTGTGGCACTCCACATGTAATGGGGACTGGGTCCGCAGCGGCGGAAGGCGAGAAGACTAATCAAACTATTACTTAGAAAGGATCTGATCCAGTCTGCAGCCTCTAGTGAAAAGTTTGCCGCTGATGACAAGTGTTCGCAGAGTATGTTATGGTCAACCAGATCAAAGGTGGCTGAGAAGTCTAACAAGAGGGGTAGTGCACATTGTCCATTAGCTTTCAGTTGATCGGTTTGCATTTTCGGATCGATTAAAGCATTTTACGTTCAGTGGAAAGGTCTAAAGTCCAATTGTCTAAGCCCGAGTAGATTATTAGCCTCTATGTAATGCTGGATTTGCATGTATGCCGCTTTATCAATTATTTTAAGTTAAAACAGTACAGTAGTTATGGGCCTGTAATTGGTTGGAATAGTGTGGTCAAGTGTAGCTTTCTTTAGAAAGGGTAGAACCCAAGCGTCTTTAAGGTTTGTAGGTACCTGGCACATCCTAAAAGAGGCGTTTATTAATTTTGTGATAAATGGGGCAAGGTCTCTGTCTGCTCTTTAATTATTTGTGCCGAACATATGTCGCCTTGGCATCTCGAGGGTTTCAGGGAGGCAATGATTTTTTCGACCTCTGACATGGTAACTTAGGCAAATTTGAATTTTTGGAGCATATTCAAGGCTAGGTTGTTTCTGTGGGTTCTGGGCTATCTCTGAACTACCAAGGTTAAGCCGTTTAGTTGCCATTTTGTTTTGTAAGGTAGACATTTCATTGGCGAGAGCACTTTGAATGTTCGTGCACCATTCTTTGTTTTTTGGGTAGGAGTCGTCACAGACTATGGGTCCCTCAGTATTACAAATAGTTCCTTTGTACTGGAACTGGCATTTTGAATCCTTTCATTAAAGGTTTGTTTGGTCCTGATAATCACGGCTTTGTAGTAAGCAGATATTTCGATTACTTTGTCTTCGTTTTCTTTTGAAGGGAGATTCTTCCATTTAACTTCCATTTTTCTTTTTTCTAACCTGAGAGCCTTCAACTGAGGGGTAAACCAGGTGTTGAGGTGAGCTTTAGGCCTGCTGTTTTGAAGTTTGAGTGGGGCAATAGAGTCTAAGGCGTGGGTCATGGTGTTGTTAAATAAGTCTATCAGTTCTTCCGGGTCTTGCGATTTAGTAGAATTCAAGGACAGGATCAGGATGGGCATCAACTTATCCACAGTGATATTATGTTTATTTCTGGTTAGAAGGGGTGGGACGAAGGTTTAGGTTTAATAGCTGGCCGGTTAACTCAAGTAGTAAAGATAATGAGAGGATGTCAGTCCATGTCTGGGGTTCAATGACCGTGATGGAGGTGACAGTTGTGGACGGCCAACCAGTCTAGTATTCTTCCTTTGTCATGAGTGGGTTGGCTGATTCTTTGCGCGTAGTCTAGTTCGGTTAGTGAGTCCCCAAGTAGTTTAGCTGCATGATCGTTGGGGTCTGAGAATCCCAAGTTAAAATCGCCTAACACTAGGATTTGTGAAGTATTTGGTATTGTCTGAGAATATGGTGATGATGTCATCCTCAAAGGTCCCGATAGGGCCAGGAGGTCTGTATACTAGGTGGATGGTTAGGGTACTAGTTTTGGAGGTGGCTAATTTGACTGTGAGAAGTTCACAGGACTTGACTGAGGGGGCGGTAGTTACTCTAAGTGCTAGGCTAGTCTTTGCGATGAAGGCGACCCCTCCACCTTGGTTCTCTGTCAGCTCTTAAAAAGGTGTAGGAGTCAAGAATGGCCAGGAGGAGGAAAGGCCCTGCGGCAGCATGGAGCCTGGTCTCCGAGATCGCCAGTAAGTCTAGTTCTCTTTTATTGATAATATTGGCTATATGTATTGCATGTGCGATGATGGATCTGGCGTTTATTAAAGCGCCTTTGATGAAAGGGGTTGTGGCCTGAGGTGGACTCAGAGTCTTTGTCTAGGTTCAGAGTAGATTTATTTGGCTGTGGTATTTTAGTTATAAGGTGCTGTGATCTCGGAACAATTGAAGCATAGTTGTTAGGGCATGCGGGTATACTTACTTTCTTATGGTGTATATCCGCTGACAATGCATCTCTGGTAAATATGGAGCCTAGTCTTTGTTTTCTAATGTCACTGCAGCAAGGTTGGTTAGCCGTTGGTTTAGTAGCGCATAGCTTGGTCCCTTGGCTAGTGGTAGGGTGAGATGTGTGACTAGAAGGTCTGATTTGGTTGGTGTGGTAGTTACTGGGTCTGGGTATTAAGTTTGGTAGGAATAAGGTTGGTTTAACCATATGCACGTGAGAACTTTGTTTTAAAGGTTGAAGACATTTTGTGGGTTTAATCTCCATGCTGGATTCATACTTGCTGGCTGAGGGTAGTTGAGCACTATGGCATAGAGGAGACACGAGATTAAAAGAAGCCAGTGACCTGCAGTATAGAGCTTGGTGGGGAACATACTATATTCGGAGCAGTCACAGGTGGACCACGGCTAATTATCTGAAATGCACTTGTTAGACAGTCTTGGTACGAGGCATGAGCTGTTAAGAGTTGTGGTAGGTCGTTGTCAACCTTACCAGTGTCGGTTAAGCGAGTACAAGGTGTAGGTCATTGAGTCAAGGTTATAATTGCTCCAGGGCTATGAGGGACGGCGGACGCTGGGTTCACTGTAAGGGGTTCGCTAATGTTAACAAAGCAGATGCAAATTGCACAACATGTATAAATAGTAGTTGCAATACTTGAAAAAGCAGGAGCGGCAGTTCTGATCACAATAAGGTATTCGCTAATATGAACAAAAACAGTTGCAGGTTGCATAAAGTATATAAATAACAGTTACAGCATTTGATATGGCAAAGGCGTCAGTACTAGTCACTATAAGGGATTCGCTAATGTAAACAAAACAGTTAATGATTGCGCGAAATTCATAGGTAGCAATTGCGGCACTTAATAGGGCAAAAACGTCAATTATAGTCATATAACAGATCAAATGGTGTGGTCTTGTAGGAGCAGCTTGAGGTGGCAATGTCAATCCCTCACTTAATATATGGGGCCTTAAATAACATCGTTCGGTCGTAGTAAATGAGTAGGTTCATCAACTGGTCATAAGGTGCAGGCTGGCTGTCAAAGGTGATCTAGAGGTCAGTGGAAGCAGGATAAGCCCTGCAATGACTAGCCATTGTAAAACGTAGATATAAGCGTGCAGAAGACAAGAAGGTATGGACCGTTTGAACCGCAGTCGGTTGGGCCAGTAAAAGGCAAGGAAAGGGGGCGGTGGCTCACGGTAGACACCGGCTATAGGTGAAGGATAGTAGGAGACAGCATGAGTAGTGCGCATAATAGAACAATGAAAATTATCATCAGTCGAACTGTATTAATAGTACATGTGGTCAGGGTGGGCCGATAGCAAGAGTGTATCCCCCTCCATCTGCCTGTACTTGGCGTCCAGGCGTCGATTGACTGGCTGGACCGAGTAGGGCTTGAGCCAGCCCTTCTTGGACAATGCAACAACGTCCTTCTGCATCGGGATCCCCGTTCTTGCTGCAGGACGTAGCTTGAGGACTTCGGCGAGGACACCCTCTGGTGGTTGCTCGATCTCGGCTTGAGGAAGGCCCAAGTACTCTGCCAGCTCTGCAAGACGTTAGTGGAAGGCCTTGGCTCACTACAGTGTGTCAGGATCCTCCTCCTCATCTGTGTCCACCTTACCTGAGGGTCCGGTTGGTCCGGTACCAGTGGAGGGGCTCTGGGAGGCGAAGGCTGGGGTGTGGAGACCGGAGCGGAAGGCTGCAGGGGAGGCTGGTACAGAACCGCATGCACAATCGGTTGGGGGGCCACAGCGGGTGATGGAGGCTGAACAGGGAGCAGGGGTGCCTGTACTGGGGCCTGCAGTGCTGGAGCTACCGGTGAGAGCACGTCCCTGAGGATGACCCCCACCCGCGGAGATTTAATGAGCCCGAGGAACCTTTCAAAGAATCTGTCCTCACAGGCCGAAGGGGGTGGCAGGCGATATTGACAGGGTAGCGGGCGGCTGCTGCAGCAGTTGCACACCCTGCCAATACAGACGCAGCGGAAACCTGCCTTGTGGAAAGGAAGGGTAAGCTGTAGGCCATGAAGCTGTCCCACCTTGACAAACGTTCCTCCACCTGCTCCCTGTCTTGGTGCGGTATCAGGCAATTGTCAGAAATGTCTGGCACGGCGGCCATTTTGTCGAGCTGCCTTCCACGTGCCTGCGTCGGGTTGCTTGGCTCACTGGGCCCAGACCCATCCAGGACTCTTGAGTGTGGATCATGAGGCCTACCCTGCTCCTCAGGCCGAGGCCTGGTAGGCGTTTCACCCTCGGCAGATCTGCCGGTAGAACTGCATAAAGGCACCCCCTCGAACTTGTTGCCGGTACTAGGGCGTGGCCCCTCAGCAACGAGCTGGTAAAATAACCTTCCGGTCCCTCAACACTGTCACCGGGAGCATCAAATAACCCCTCGGCCTGCTGGCCAGTAGCTGATATGGCCTTGGTACTCATGCTGGTATGAGGACCTGAGCGGTCCCTCCCGTGCAGGCGAGTCCTTGGGAAGGCGTCTCCCTTGGGGGATGCACTGCAAAAGAGCGGCCCTACCTTGGGCTTGGATCGTTGATAGACGAAGTCCTTTAGGTCTTCTGGAGGGGATCTCTGGAAGAGCTCCCTCCACCTGGCTAGTCTGTTCTTCAGAGACCTTGAGGAGAGAGTGTAGCACGTGGTACACGCTTGCCAGCCGTGGTCTGGGCAGAGGCAATGTAGGCAGAGGGCTTGGGGGTCTTTAGTTGGAAAGAGCCCGTCGCAGGATGGGCACCTGCTGAACCCAGTAGAAGTCGACATGCGCCGGGGAGGAGCACAATGCCTGAGAACCGAGTACCTGAATGATAAAAAGACAAAAAGACAGAAGAAAAGAAGTATCCGCACGTGGAATAACATGGCCGAAGCCAAACCCAGGAGCACTGGTGAATTCGGCCCGTTCCAGTCGATGCGAAAAAGGGGATTGGGGTGTGGCGCCGGAGGGCAGAGTCAGGGCAGCGCATGCACCCAGGTCTGCACCACTGCGCTCCTCTGAATTTAAAGGGGAAGAAGGTTTTTTCTAGTGAAAAAGGTTCAGTCTCCCATCCCTTGGAAGTGACACCCATGCAGTATGGAGGAAAGGGGACGGGACACAAGAGTACCGGTAGTATGCCCACTAGTCTAGTCGCCAGGATCTTTAGTATAGATCTTGCTATCAGTGTTGATCAGCGCTACTGGGCGGTATGAGCTACACTGCATCGGGTGTCTGCTTCAGAAACACCACTACTTTAGCTTGGTCCATGGACTCCGTAATACTACCACTCTCCTCAAATGAATCGTAGAGACATAAGTGTGGGGCAAGGATATTTTGGTTTTTGTAGAAAGCAGCAGTGAAGCCGTCTGGGCCCAGAGCTTTATGTGGGGGAGATTCCTATGGCCACACGGTTTTCTTACTCTGTAATGTCCCCTTCTAGCGCCTCCCTTTGTGCCGCTAACAATGAAGATAGCTCCACCGCACTCGGGTATTCTTTCTGGGACCCTCCATCAGTTTATCCGAGGCATAGAGAGCATCATAAAAGCTCTCAAAGCACCAGATAATTCCCTCAGTTTCTACTGTCTTCCCCCTCTCCATTCCAAATTTTCAGGATTGTCAGGGCCGCTCCCCTCTGTCTCAGCTGTCTAGCTAGTAGTTTACCCGCTCTGTCCCCCCACCCCCCACCCCCCACATAGAATTTCTGCTTTGCATACAAGAGGCTCTTCTACGCTCTCTTGGCCCTCAGCACGTCCAGCTGTCCGCTAACCGCCCTATAATATTTCAGTGTGGCTTAAGTTGGGCAGTTTCCCATTTTAGGCATGATGTTTTTAAGCTGAGATTCTAAGTCCTATTCCAGTTTTCTGGTTTGCTTGTCTCTGGGAACCCTGAGAAACATCAGCTTACCCCTGATTTCCGCCTTAAAGGTGTCCCCACCAGTTCCCTGTAGAAGTGACAGACATGGCGTTGTCCCAAAAGTACATCTGAATTATTTCCCCCACCATTGCCGCCAAGGAGGAATCCGCCAGGATCCATACAGGCAGAGACTATTGCCAGAGTTCCTTTCGGGTGTGCTGCATGGCAACCGTCGCGCCCAAGGGAGCATGGATAGTGCAATTGTGTCCAGGGCCGCCTCCCGAACTCGCCCCATTAAATGAGCGGACATCCAGATGTAGTCCATGCGGTACAGTGTTCTGTGGACATGTAAGTAGTATGTATGCCCTGCTCCTGCGCCCCTGCATGTGCACCTCAAGAAATGGTCCACTTTATGCCATTTTTCTGGGGAATTCAATCCCCTGATAGTATATGTGAGAACCTTCAAGGCTTCCTTAAAACCACCTGTCTCCCTCCTCCACCCCCTAGGGCTTTACCTCCTTATCCCCCACCTGTTGCCGAACGAGAATCGACCATCCCCTTTGTGTGTTGAAGACAATGCACAACTTTGGTCTCCCCCAGCCCCCTTTCCTCCGCTTTGCCCCTGTCATTCCATCACTGTCATCTCGACTGCGTGTACGGCAGTCCCCTCTCCCTTCCCCCCGACCAGCCCCAGCCCCATCCCCTTTCCATCCAGCCAATAACCCAGGCCGGTCCATGGGTCCTAGTGACAACATCGGGGAAAAACCCAGACCATGTACCGGATAAACACCAGAGTAGGAGAACTGCACAGATCGGTCAATAGCCCTTCTCCATAAGATTCCAAGACCACAAACACACTCCCCTATGCTACTTCCCTGCCACATTTCCCCGGTAATTCTCCCCCCCCGCAAACCACCCCCATCTTATTCTCTGCTTTATTCCGCTAGGGTCCCCAGGTTACTGGCCCGTCCTCTCCCATCTCCACGCGCCAATAGTCCTCATAGCCCCTGCAGCCGACTGCTGGTTCCTCTCCTCATCGTTACCCCTCCTGCGGCTAATCCTTGGTTTCACTCCAGCCTCTTGGTGCGCGGGCCGCTTGTTTCAATTTGCCAACATTGTCCACTCCCACCGCCACCTCTTCTGGGCGCCAAGGCCTGCGTCATATGGAAAAGAGGTCCCCCCCACAGCACCCGGGCGAGAAAACACCTAGCCCTTCCTCACTCGACATCATTCTGTATTGTCTCCCTTTCCATGTAAACAGCAAGACAAATGGAAGTCCACTTGTACCAGATTTTCTCTTGATTAAGGATTTTGACTACTGGTCCCATTACTTTCCTCTTAATCAATGTTGATTGTGCCAAGTCCTGGTACCGTTGGACCTCTGCCCCGTGAATCGTGCGGAAGGCGGCTGTGCGGGCAGCTGCCAGGACCTTTTCTTTTTGCAAATAGGATGCAAAAGCGGCCTTGACATCCCTCGGATGGGCCCCCCGATCCCTTCTCACTGGGCCCACGCTGTGAATTATGTTGAGACGGACCCTATCCGGCAGAACCTCAAGGAGCAGATCTGCAAAGAAGGACTGAGCTGTCATTCTGAGGTCTCTGTCCATGGTCTCCTCCGGGGCATTTGTAAGGCCTATATTTGAGCACCTAGACCTGTTTGAGGTCTTCGCACTCAAGCTCTTGGTTGTGTGATACCAGGGCAAGTTGTTCTAGTGCTTTGTCGGTTTTCCTAGAGTCCTCTACTAGTTCTTCGAGAGCCCACTCATTTGTGTTCACGCGTTCCCATAGCTTGCAAATGTCTCCCTTTTTTGTCTTGCACCTTTGAAGTCAGATTTTAGGGAGGTGAACTGATCTTGTAAACACTCTGATATCCTAGACTGGATGTCAGCTAGGCCTGCACCGGATCTTCCCTGTTAACTGCCACTGGGCTCGTCAATATAGCAGACCTGCCTCCTACTGCGACCTCGTTCGGTGGTAGCGTGGGCCTCAGGGTTTTCTGTTTGTCGAGCTGCCAGCACATGTCTAGCGTGCCCTCTGCCGCTTGGGGGCTGTCATTGAGTAAGCTGGAGCTTCCCTATTCCTTCCTTTGCTCTTATTTTTAGACATGTGCCATGCTTTAAGGTGCTCCTCTAGCCCACCAATGCTTGGGTTCGCTGCCCCAAAGCTTCGCTACCTTGATGGCCACAGTGGCCCAGTCTTCCTTCAGGCCCAAACACAGGACTCCTCACTGTGGGTCATGCAGAGCCAACACTCTTGGCCTCCTTGCAGTGGTTATGGGTCACTGCGGACCGTAGGCCCCTTTTTCGCTCAACACCGGGGGTTCACTTTTCACGTCCAACCACCAGTGTCGCCCGTCCCCTGGGAGGGCAGGGGGGGCACCTCCCAGCCTGTGAGCGCTCCTTGGTCTCTAGCAATTTCTCCTAGTCTCCACCTTATGGCCGCAGGGCTGGGAAGCAATGATTAACCGGGAGTGAGGGCCCCTTCTCACGAATACCTCTACCTGCTTGACTTGACCCCGCCACTCCACACCTCTCCAAGGTGCCAACTCGCGATGGAACCCTTCCGCTCTCCATCCTGGGCTCCCTATTTTCCTTCACTTACTTACTCTGTAGCAGGCCATGCAATTCGCGCCTGGGTGACGCCTCTTCACCTCAATCGCTGCATTGTTTCCTTATGCCCCCCTTCGGGGCTGTCACCACAATGTCGCTGTAGCAGGAGGGGGTGCACAGCCTCACCATGCACTTCCTGCTGCCTGAGGGCTTCCCAGAACTTCAGCCCACACAGTGGCCTGTCACCGGCCCCTCTGGCTGTCCCTCTCCCTTGTTGCTCTTCCCAGTGTCAGGCGGAGCAGGGGCCAGGGGGGCTTTCATCCGGGGATACCCCATCCGAATCTTCTCCCGGCCCCCAAGGTACTTATGCCCGTTACGCCGCACTCTGCATCCCGTTCCGACGAGGGCTGATCTGTGTGTCATCCGGGGGGGGGCAGTGCTGATTACTGCGTCTGCTGCTCTGTTCCAGTTTCTCAGCCACTTCCCAACTGCAGTGTCGCTGCACCGAGGTCCTTCCGCTCGCGCCCTTGGCCCGCTTTCCACATTCCCAAACACTTGTGTATAGGTGCGTTACAAATGCCAAATGCCATATCATACCCAGTTGCCACGGGGGGGGAAGGGGCGGAGGTCCGGTCACGGGAGGGAGTGGCAGAGGGGTGGAATTGCATTTTGCAAAATGTCACCTTTTGTGACGGGATGGCAATGAGCCGTAACTAGCACATCCTTCCCCACCCGGTGGCCATGTTGGAATCTGGAATATCCTGAGGCAGGGTGCCACTGTCCCAAATTAACAAGTCCCTTCATGGAATGCAAAACACTCTCCATCAAATTAGGTGTATCAAAGTGTATCAAAGTTAACTGGCGATGCCAGGGATAATATAGTATGGACATGTCTGCCGACAAAGGAAGCATTTGAACTATTTGCTTTGGGGTTTTAAGGCCTATAATAGAATTGTGGATGTTTGTGGGTAAATTAAGTGATCAAGGCTGACTGGGTCTCAGCATAAGGGTAGGCACCTACACTTATTTCTTAGCAGAGAGGACCAAGACTATCTTTCATGAGTGTTACACTTCAAAATAGAGGGAGAGGCTTCAAAGATTAGTAAAGTAGTACAAAAGGGGGGAGAATGAAAGATAATTTACTGAAATACCAGTTGACACACTGTAGAATCATACACAAATCCTTCATTTAATTTTGTTGTTGCTATCCTACATTGCTATTTAATTTGCTAAAATCAGGACAGTAGGTTAGGACGCTTAATTTAAGAATTACCAGCCATCTAGATTCGATTTTTAGTCCTTTTATACTCTTTGCATTTTTTGCATTTTTTATTGAAATACATTATTCTTAGCCTTATTTTATTGCAATCCCTCTATTTTTAACAAATGTAAATGTGTGTGTTCAGATGCTTTTCGTGCCTTATAAAACTATTAGTGTTCTCCCGATCCTTTGCACCAAGAACAGTTCCTGCACATTTGTAGTCCTTGCGCTCATTTAAATTATCAGGCGCATCAGGACTAGCAAGTCTGTGCAAATCTGCGTAGGACATTTGATTCCTAGGACTCCGGATATCTGTGAGCGAGCAAACCTTTATTTTGCTACCTGCCCTTCTTCATGGACTTCCAAGACCTGCTTGCATCACAAAAGCAGGCGCAGAAAACTTATTGAAACGTACAGCCTTATGTATGTTAATGATATGACAAACCACATAGGGACACTGCAAGCACCTCACTTGGGATTAGTAAGCACACAGTGTAAACCCCAAGTTAGCACTACGTTGAAAAAGAGCAGCCTAGAACCCGACACTACAGTTCAAACAATTTATAGCTTGGGTGCACTTGAGAATGACACTCTTGCAAGATTCAGTCCCAATATCCCTCTGGTTAATTTTTCTGCCGCCCCCCCCCCCCCCAAAACTGCTTGAACCACTTGCTCACCTAGTTCCAACCTACACCTAAATGGAAATATAAAAAAGTGAATAAGAGGAGGATGCCACATCCTCAATAACCCACACTCTCTGGAGAATCACGCTGTGAACATCTGCGATTATATTCAAGAACAGCACATTGATATAATGTGTGTTACTGAAACATGGTTGAAGGACTCCGGCGGCCCCAACACTGAACTAGCCACCCCAGAAGGCTACAAATTATTTGGCCAAAAAAAGAGAAACTAACAAAAGTGGACAAAACTTTACTGCACAATTTCAGGGATATTTGGAAAAAACGAACTGTTTACATCCTAGAAAGTCAGGCTTTAGGCTAAATCATGGACTTACAGATTAATATGCTGAACATGGTGGATCAAAGCAAGTCAGGGCTGCTGATGTGATTAAATTTACAAACAAACAAAGGGGGAGGAGGTTGCCATCCTAGCAAGACAGGAACTCTTCCTTTTTCAGGCTCAAGTTAAATGTGAAGGATGTGAAATAATGCTTCTCAAAACAACCCGTAGCCCCAATCACTGTGTTAACCTCATCTTGTTATATGGCCCTCCCCAGGATTCCCCTACCTTTCTGGAGTAAATTGTTAATATCCTTCCCCCATTAAGTATACCAAATGCTGCTACTATGATTCTTGTTTTTAATAGATGGCTGGATAATGATTTAGACGTTGAGGGAAAACTACTTAAACAAGCATTCCCGACTCTTGGCTTTACGATTCATAATAGTGAACCAACCCATAGTAAGGGTAATATTCTGGACTGGGTGGTATCCAAAGTAATGCAAATCGGTACCTTGACAACTAAGCCATGTATCTGGTCAGACCACCACTCAGTGAATTTCTCCCAATGCTGTGCAATGGGCCTATTCAGAAAAAGAATGAGTTAAGACAAGTCAACAGCAGAAATTATAACAAAATCTGTGTTGAAGATCTTGTAACCTGCATGGCCAAGGTCATGGGTTCTACTTCAGACACTGATTCTCCTTGTGCAGTCGCAGCTAATTATGACTCAACTCTACGGGACTTAATAGAGCAAGTAACCCACATGAAATTGAAAATGGTGAGAGAACACATTAATAACCAAAATTGGTACATCACTGCTCTAATCAGTAGGAGGCTGGAGAAAAGGAAGGCTGAATGCGCTTGGGAACAAGATAAATCAGTGGAAAACAAGGTTATTTGCAAAGCTCTGGAGAAACTTTTAAAAGCGAAATACAAGAGGAAAAGAAGAGTTTCTTTAACACTCAAATCGAAAATCAGAAAATACAAAACTGTTGGATATTTTGGAGGAAATGAAAAAAGCCCCAAGCACAACTGAGCTCATTCGTCCAACTAAAGCCAATTGCATCAATGTCCAAAAGGCCTTTGCGGATAAAATTAAATTGTCCCATCTGAAAATCGCAGATGAAAGGACTCTATACGGAATTCCGGACGTGCTAATAAACACCCACAAATCAACAGGTAACAGAAACTAGAACTCCATTTTACACACATCTCTGTGGATACTATGATGTCCACACTCAGGAAGATGCGCCTTACAGCACGTGTATGTGATACCGTTCCTGCTAAAATCATTCTCAACAATGTTGAGCTATTTAGTCCATTCTTTACCCGCTTTGTCAACGCCACCTTCTCTCATGGGACAGTCACCGATTATATGAAAAAATGTGGTTGTTACTCCTCTAATAACAAAATCACAGTCAAGACCCCAAGGAATATGGAAATTTGAGACCAATAAATAGTGTCCCTTTTTTATTAAAGATAGTGGGCAAAACTTTACTGCACAATTTCAGGGATATTTGGAAAAAACAAACTGTTTACATCCAAGAAAGTCAGGCTTTAGGCTAAATCATGGACTTACAGATTAATATGCTGAACATAGTGGATCAAAGCAAGTCAGGGCTGCTGATGTGATTAAATTTACCTGCAGCCTTTGACTTGGTGGACCACGAGACTTCTTGCCATCATCTCTGACTCAGGACAGTGTTCAGAAGACACTATCTCATGGATCACCTACATCGCCTGTCTGTTTCCATTTCCTTCCCACTCTTCCCCCTGGCTGCCTTATCTATGTCTTAGCTCGTACACTATCTGAAATGTCGCCAGACCGAGTACGATAGTTAATTTCACATTCGTATTGTTCATGGCCTGTAAGAATGTAATTGTATGTTCCCTCCCTTGCCTTGAAGTGCTTTGAAACACATTGTGTGTATAGGCGCTATATAAATGAACTATCATATCATATATCAAATCCTTCCTGAGGTAGAGGAAATCTAAAATTATTTGGGGGGAAATCTACTTCAGAGGCAGAAGTTATCATATGTGGTGTGCCCCAAGGTGCATGCATTTCACCTGCTCTCTTTAACCTTTATATCCGCTCTCTATGTGACCTACCTGAAGAGCTAGGGACACAGTTTACCAACTACGCAGACGACAACTCATTATAGAGTTCAGTGGAGACTATACAAAGTATAAAGAGAAAATCACAAATATCTATGGGGCAATCCAATCTTGGATGTCTACAAACTGGCGTTGCCTTAGGAGCTCTAAAACCGAGCTGCCTATCTTTGTTTCACAACAAGCAAGAGCCAAATTAAAACACAGTATGCAGGCTTCCTCATCGATGGTCACCATGTTAAGTTATAAGAAAAAGTCAAAACCTTTGGTTTTGTTTCTGACTTCAACCTCGGAACTGATGCCCGAGTGGATATCTTGATTAAGAGAACTCAGTACCATCTAAGGCTGCTAAGGTTAGTCAGGGCATATGTTTCTAATACAAATTAGAGACTCTGGTAAGGGCAATTATAATTTCCCAGATCGATTACTGTAGTGCACTGTTGAGTGGAGCTAGCCAAAACTATTTGAAAACTCCAAATTCTACAGAATGACACCAGTTTGAATTATAAAAAAACATTCCTAAAAAAACCCACATATCTACCCATAGAAGGGAATTGCACTGGTTTCCAGTGGCAGCCGAGGATTGTTTGAAGATTATTACAATGATCCACAAATGTTTGTATGGGTCAGCTCCATCATACGTATGAGAATGTTTTCTTCATCATCAAATTAACCCAGTCCACAAGATTGAGTAACACCATGTATCTGAATTGCCCATGACACAGGTGTGCTAGAGGGAACAGCCGCTCCTTTCTTATTCAAGCATCCTTGGCATGGAACAAATTACTTGTGTCTATGCGGAAGGAAGGAAATCTGACAACATTTCGGAAACGTCTGAAGTCACTACTGTTTAACTGATTACTGCTGAGCTGATTTTACCCTCTTTGGTTGTCTTGTCTTATGTGCACCCTGATGCCTGCAGGTTACTGCGCGTTATAAACATAAAAATAAGGAACTGTTTTCAACAATCTTATGTAAAACATTTTTTTAAAGAAACTAGCAAGGGAAATGGACAACAGAGAAATAACTACTTGGACACAAGCCAACCAACTGAAACTGAAGCAAACATTTGGGATAGCAGCTCAGTATGCCCAGAAAAAGCTCAGCAAACTAATACTAGGACCTCGGAAAAGACTGACATGTCTGTCAATTGAAAGGAGCTTGTTCTAACCGAGTAGAATCCTACCACCCACATTGTGACGCAGGGTTTGAAATTACTGCGACCTACTTAGATCCTGCCTGTAGCTTATAGGGGCCTGGTTTGCTTGCCACCAAAAGCTACCTGGGGCTACTTTTGAATCCCTAGACCAACTAGTGACATACATAGCAACATAAATGACTAACTGTCGGTTTGGATATGTGTATAAGGGATCATAAGGACACATCTAGAAGACTTTTAAAGCTTTATGGGTCATCTACAATGGCAAAAGGTTGGATTTGCGGCCCATTAATTTCTATCACCTTGTTCTACAAAAGTTGTTCCTTGCGACTTAAGAAGCCAGCTACGTAGGCGCTGCTGTTAGCTCCTATTCATAAGAGCTTCATTTCAATCCCTTTGAAAGCATCTATGACATATGCAAGAGGGCAGGTAAACAGAGCGGAAAGGCAGACAAATCTTAACACCATAGCTAATGTCTTTCTTGGAAGGCCCTTAATAGAGGACCTAAAGGCAATCCTGAACTTGTGCAAATATAGAACCAGGGTACATTTTCTGATCATCCCTTCACCCTGCAAGCACCCAACTGGATCACCCAGCAGGGAGGGAAATAACTGCAACCCAACTGATATGGACTGCGGTTTGGCCCAGAATATTTATATTCTGGTACATGTGCACCATGTGCGACACACTGTCAGTACCTTACGATAGGCACTCCAATATCATGAAGGATCTTATGATCATCCAGTGTGTATAATGAAGACGCAGAGATGGCAGTGCTGTCTGAAAGTAATACTTGTGCTGTAGATGGACCTTTGAAAAATGGGATAGGGAAGGTCAGCAGTTTCCATGGGTGTATTCACCACCTGCTGATTCCTCCTAGGACTTTAGAGCATGTAAAGTCCTTGAGGCCCCAAAGCAAAAGATCTATTTTTTCAGGTTCTAGGCGAATATGAGGACCAAAGGCAAACAAAGTTTCGGCATGCTCAAACTGAAAGCCACCTGTTCAACCCTGGAGTTTTTGACCGATAGCTGCTCTAAAACACTAGCAGAGTAATAAAAGGCAAACTTGCTTAACGTTTTCTGAATTTCTCTTCTGTAAAGGCTGCTTCCATATCAAGAGAAACAGTCAGTACAAACAGAGGAACCCTGGAATCTGGCAGAATACCCCTTCAAGGCAACCCACAGTCAAAGGACTATCATTAAAGGAGGTAGAAAAGGCTGGTTGGTATCGAAAGGAGGTAGAAAAGGCTGGTTGGTATCAAATTAGTCAAAGGATGAGACTACCTGAGACACTACGATTTCTTTGCCTCTCTATATTTGGCAAAAGAGATAAAGGCCAAGAAGGCTACTGCAATACACCAAAACATGAGGGTAAGATCCAACCGGTAAGAATGGAGTGAGGAATTTGGCTACAAAAGGTAAAGTGCCTACCACATGCTAGAGCGAACCAGGATAATGAGAAGACATTCCTCATTCCACTGGATTGATGTGTTGCCCCCATTACTGTGTTAAATTATACATTATGTGTGCATAAGGTATGTCCTTCACATCAGAAACACTATTCAACACCCAACAATTTATGTTCTACCTAAAAGCAGGCATTTTAATGGTCCTCAAGTCACCTTTCTCATTATAAATATAACAGATTCTATCAAGAAGGGTCAATCTGGACAAAATCAAGGCATTTCAGAGAAACGCAACTTCTGCTAGTGCCACCGATACATGGTCATCGAAAAATAGTAACCCCGCCTCCCCAAATGGCAAACAGAACCACTGGTGAAAAGGTAGGACTGGGGAAAAAGACACAAAAGCAACAAAAAGGGTATTTGCTTAGGAGCCAGAAGTCATACCTGAATACACATTTGTCATGGGATGGCGAACAGCCTGGAGGAAGGAGAATGATTGGAGGTGGAGGAGGAAAGGTTCATGACATGGATAAATCACAGTATTAAGAACCCTCTAAATAATGGCTGGGACATGTTCCTCATTGAAAGCAGACAATACAGAAAAGGAAACCTATCCCCAAAAGGCAAGGAATGTTAGGCAATCTGGAAAGTTACAAGGGCAAGAAAGCAATATGCGAGAGCTAGAGCTTGAATGAGAGAGCGAGAGAGAGAGAGCAGGAGAGAGAACAGGAGAGCGAGCGAGCGAGCGAAAGCTACACTGCCCTGGAGGGCCTACAAACATGTGACCAAACGAATTCTTGAATATTTGCAAGATTCTCAATAATAAGGTTGGATCACCAAGAAGAGTTTTGAACACTTCAATCAAGCAATAGATAACATGGGTTTGAGAAACATATGGAGTAAGGAATTTGAAGCCATCAACCACAGAAAAGTAGGTATAAGTCTGAGTCAAGGAAGGGAGTACTGGGCTGGGGAACAAACAATTACAGCCATAAGGATCTGACCCCATCTCAATATATTGTCTATTATTTTGTTAAGTCTCTTCCAGCAAGGCAAAGAATATATCTGAATGGTAACTGGACCAGTGCTACACAAAGTTAATTTTAGGCATGTGCATAGGGCAATAGCAGGAGAGGGGCACAAACGGCCAACAGTGTTGCCAAAAAAAATCATCAAATCCTACTGAAGTGAACAAGATAGAGGAGGATAAATATTTGCACCAGCCCTGTATGCAGGTTGAGAATAAAGAATCTTGCGATTCTACGAACATAGTGCTCTTAGTAGAAGAGAACAGTGTTAACGGAATATCAGAGCCAAAACCATTGGAATTCCTCTTCCTATGGCAATGGGCCAGACAATCCAACAAAATATTTTTTAACATCAAGACAAGGAAATCTATTAATAGTTTACATAAATAAACCCTTCTTATGTCGATGTAACTGTCGAGGCACTTTGAGTCCAGATTTCACACCAACAAGGTTGATCCTATTCATAGGTACAGCACAGTGGATTCACATATCCTTGTAGGCAAGAATTGAATTGCATGCAGGGCAAATCTTCTGGAACAATGTCCTGAAGCATGTTTTTCTGGAAATAAAAGTACTAAATGTTTAAGCATACAAACCCAACTACAGCATACACAGATGACAAATAAAGAAAAAAGCAGCAAATGCTGTCTTTCTGAAATCAAGGCAGCGATAAGACATTGATAGGGATGTATTTGGTGAGCAGGGACAGTATGTGCTTATCTGAAAACGATAGTGTCCTTCCCTGTATAATTACAAGATAGCATCCATTTGTGTGTGCTGATATTGAAGAATTAACCTGAAACCTAGACCACAAATCCGGTACGTGAATGATAATCAAAAATGCTTTCTTTTTACAGTAGAGTTATAGAGATTTGTACTGGTTTATGTACCTTCCTATTCTAAGTTAAACTACAGCCACTTTGTATGCATGGCATGCTAAAGTCATGGTATTATGCAGAAAAAAAAACCAAGGGTTGCAGATTTATGGTGGCTCTTTCAAAGCAAGCATGCACCACATGTTACCTCATTACAATTCTTGAATTATCTGCATGTACAATATGTGGCATTCAAGATGTAAAAAAAAACAAACACTGTAAATTGCAAAATTGTGCCAATATTAGAACTCCACACTTTGGTCTCACTGCAATATTTTTTTTTTTTTAACACAAGGAGCATAATGCTTGAACTCTAGAAACAATATGAGGAGGATGGAACTCTTTCTATATATTACAAACAGTATAGCTACCAAATACTAATTGTAACAAGCTCTGGCCATGAATAGAAAAAAATCTCTAATAGAAAATTTATTAAACTCTGCTTTAAACCACATTATAATGTTACTCGCTATACCTGCCGTATCATGCACTGATCTAGCACTCTCATTCTGTGCTTGTTCTGCAAGTCTTTCTATCTGGTTAGGAGCAGTTTTGTCAGGTATACGTTTGCTAATGCCACCCCCAGATGCTGCTAACATCTGCGTGACTAGAAAAACAATATCTTCGCAGAGGGATTTAAATGCAAAACCAGACAATAATAAAAAAGGAAACCAATAAATGGAAATTGGTAAACTGCACCAATACTATAAACAGGCATTTTTTTTAATTCTACAATGATCACTTCCAGTATATTTTTAGTCCTAATAATATTATACGTATCTTACTCGAGCAAAGCACATTATAAAAAACCATAGAAATTTTCTAAAATGATATCATTCCAATATGGTCAGTCTGGTACACACCTATTGTACTCGTTCAAAATAACCCTATAAAGAAGGGGGGAGGGGCAAGACCATTGAGGTGGACAGCTATCTTTTTAAGAGCATTTTGGGAAAATATAAATAGCAAAGGTCTCTATATTTGCCAAATAGGTGTATGTTTGAACTAAAAAACCCAAAACATAACATGCTTTTAACATAAAAAACTATGTATACAGATTTGGATTACTACTATACTGAAAAACGCAGGTAGACCCTACGCTCTGGACCAGGGTATTATCACACCAGACTCTGGACCAGGGTATTATCATACCAGAGGAAACTGAAAAAGCATCCAGAGGACACTATTCAAATATTATGTATCCAAATTAGTTATTTCACTTGATACGAAATTTACAAAAATGAGTCAATCATGTATAAATCAACACTCTAAAATACATTTAAGTTGCAGGAAGAACAGAATTTTAAAAACATTGCAGATAACAGACGAGGACGTACTTTTCACAAGTGCCACTTCAGATTATTATAATCCTCTCATGCTGTAGACTGACAAGATTATTGGTAGCGGCACTACCAAGTGGGAGTGCACAATGATTTCTCCCTACTTGAGACCTGTGTTAGTACCACAGACAGTCCACTGCAGACAGATCCCGTCGTGTCCACAAAATTAGAGGCTGACTATTCGGCATAATATTTAGGATTCCCTGATGAAGACGTTGATTCAATAATTCCAATATGTCGAAACCGGTCGGAAACCAAAGATTGTTGGAGACAAAATCAAATGAATTTTGTAAAAATTATTAACCAGATTCACTCCAATATTTGATTACATGTTCTTAAATTACTGCAATATTATGAAATTCGTATCAAAATTCTTTCATGTTGTCACCTGAATGCCCTTTTTACATATAGATTAAACCTTTGTGTAGGCATTTTTGTATGCGTATGTCCATATGAGAATGTATGTTGATGAATGATTGAATTGCTCACTGCAGAAATGAGTGTGGTTATCTGCAATGCTTTTAAAATGCTGTTCTTCCTGCAACTTAAATGTGTTTTAGTGTTGATTTATACATGACTGACTCATTTTTGTAAATATTGTATCAAGTGGAATAAATCATTTTGATACATAATATTTTAATAGAGTCCTCCGGATGCTTTTTCAGTTTCCTCTACAGATTTGGATAGCCTTAGTATTTCAATGTGAGGATAGACTGGTTGTTACATTAGGCACTCCATTGACACCTGTAGGCCATCCAAACAGACAGTTTCCTTTATTTGTGCAGAAATTGTAGACAGGTCGCAGGCTAAAGATGGCTATGCACAAACTTCGTTCTCAACCCACAGACCTCTTAAGACAATTATATGCATGTCTCTCTCTACATATAAAACTTGAACAATGAAATAATTGCTGGGTAACTTTTCAACATACTCACCCAATAGTTCCTTTGCCAGACATGGGTGGGCTGGGAGGTTTCTGTGTAGGAGGTGTGGTACGGGGAAGCCCACCTATTTTCATACTCTGTGTACTGACCTATTCAAAAATAAGATGGAAAAGGGAGGAAAGAGGCAAAAACAACACTTATAAGATTAGGCTTCTGTACAAATAACCCATAAAGAGAAACACACTGTATACCTTTGGAAATCCATTATATTGGACTAACGAAGGTTGTTCAGAGAGAAATCGATATAAATAGAAAATACTGTGATAAAGACCATGCACATGATATACAGATTCTGATCCTTCACTAAAGTCAGGAGCTGTTTAAAACAACATAAAAGAGCACATATAGTATTGTAGATCTGTGTGCTGACACACAATTCTTTATAACATTCATACGCAGAACATCTAAGCAAAATGTTCTTTTACAAACGTTTAACAAAGTTGGGGCATGACATCTGTAAATTCTTTTTACATTTTATGGGCATACTTCATTTGAGAGCATCTTGTATGCAGGCGATAGTCTGAACTTCAATTCACTTATTTACTTTGAAGCGTAAGTTACTGTTCTTTGACTTTGAATGTATACTAGCACTTCCTAAGAGAAGGTTCACACCAGCATTTAAATAATAGAGAAGTCTAGATGGGCAGCACATTACTGTACACAGGGACGTCATTCGGGGGTCGCCAGAGGTCGCAAGAGCGACCTCTGCTGATTGGCTGGCGACCTCTGTCATTGCGACCTCTGCATTTCCGCCAATCAGAGAATGCAGGGGGCGTGGCCACAGCTATCATGCACGGTGCCGCGTGTGCCTGGGTTGCTCCATTTTATGTTTTGTCCACTCTCCCCCTCACAGCAGCATGTGTGGTTCACTGGTTCTCCTGTCCTCGTGGCTTACAACACGGTAAAGTGAGTGAGCAGGTCGGGGGTGAGTGTGTCCAGTTCTGCGTGGGGGTTGCAGGTAGGTCCTCCTCATTGTGTGTGCTGGTTACAGGCCACTACGGCTGCGGCCTGGAAGGGCCGTGGCACCGGCTGACATCAGCTGACATCAGGCACGTGAAGGGACTGGAGAAAGCCATCCGCACCTGCAGTGTTTTTTTTTTATAGCATGAGTTGTTTTTTGTTATCCTGTCGGACTGGACATGTAAGCGAAGGAGGCTCAGCTTCTATGGCTAGACCCTCGAAGGATCTTTGTCCCATGAGGTGGGGTGCGCACAGGGTTGGGTAAGTGGAGATAAACACCCTTCCTTACACAATCGCAGATGATGGCTTGTACATCACTCCCCTTCCGAAACATATGGGTTTCGCTGGCCGAAGTGCGACAGCAGCCTAAACTGAGCGTGTACGTTCCACTTTCAGCTCCCCAGTGACGACTTGTGTGATTTTATGCCCCCCACTCTGTATCCCGACCTCTTTTGTTAATATTCAGTCACTAATACGCCAGTGTTTTTGCTTCGCTCAACATTCTCGTCAAAGCTTCTGTCTGGAAAGGTAAACGCCATTTAAAAGGTTAATAACAAAAGAGTTGCTTCAATTGTAAATGGGGAAGGGCACGTTTGAAACGAGAGCTCAACTCTTTACAACTAGGTGTGTGACGGAGAATCTCTCAAGTGCATGTAAGGAATGCCATTTTCCAAGGTGAGCACTATTACTGCATTTACGTTCATCATGGCAGAAATATTTGCCTTGCCCAAGGGTTCGTAAAGTAATGCAGATGGGTACGTATGGGGACGGGATAAGCATTAGGTTTCCAGCGCTCCCTTCTTCATTAGCATATCGCACAGAAGTCCACAACAAAGGCTATCTCAAATTTAAGAAAGCCCCAAAAACGTCACTGATGAATACGACCATCCCTTAATTGGCGGACAGTTTCCCATCGACCCCTCATCAGATAATTCATGGCACTTCATGTCTGTACTTCCTTCCTCTTGTAATGTTGCTGGTAACTGAGACACAGTGGTGTAACTAGACTAACATTTCAGAGGGGGCAAACCTTTCAAATGTTGGGAGACGGGCTACCTTCGAAGACTGTGGGGAAGGGGCACACTTGTGTGAGTGCATCTAACTTCTTTACACATCCTAATGAGGCTATTCCAATGGTGCAATGACCATTGGGCGTTATCGTGATGGAGGTTGGTATTTGCATGTCAGGGGAGTGATTGGAAAGGTAGTGGGTGACAGGAGACAACTCATTCTCATAGCAGTTCTTAAGTGTATGGTTTCAGACGTGAAGGAGAGTTGCGGCCCGAGGTCCCCTTGATATCCCTGTGGTCTCCCTGGTTACCCCTAAAAAAAATGTTGACATTTTTTTTCTTTTTTAAATGGAAGCTCCTGGGCTGTGGCCTGCACCACGTGGCTTTGTTTCTGGAGTGGCTGGCTTTCTTGTTCAGGCCTCTTCAAAAACAGGGGGTTCCACAAGTGCAGCGACCCTAAATAAGAAAGAATAGGAATAACAAATTGTCTTTCTGGAATTCTATACAATAATTGCTAGACTCATTAAAGGTTTATTTTAGGCACACTTCAGGGGGTGTCACTGATTTTAGTTTGTTCTTAAATACCTCAAATTCACAATGCAGACAAAAACTATATGTATTTTGCTTTTTGTAAGTTGCAGTTATAGCATGTTTTTTTTCTGCTGTTGTCTCTGTTACAATCATCACAAGACATTCCATCTCGGTGTCCTCTGTAACTTGATAAAATCCTTGTGTCTAAAAGCTTGAGTACAGTGTAGAAATGTTTGACCATATCACATTAAGTGGCCCTTGATTTAATTCTGCCACAATGAATGCTTTGTTGTAATGTGGCTATCTTTCCTATCTCCATGGCATGTTGTTCAGGATGTCTGTTTGCATGTATGAGGTAGCGAGTGCCCCGAGTACGGGATGCTGTGTGAGTGTGCTGCTTTCCCTGCACTACTTTAAATTCTTTAATACACAGTTATGAACCCTCCCAATGTATGTATTTGCCAACCTCTCAAGCCTGAAAAGTAGATGCACGCCGGCTTGACATGTGGCCAACTTTGTATCACACCTGCATATGAACTGGCCTGCTGTTAAATCTGTTACCAGTTTATTGGTATACACTACAGAGTGTAATTTGCTTTGACTGAGAATATTCAGGCATGTAATTTCTCATTTTACTATAACTGGTAAGATAGCTATAACTGGTAAAATAGCTTTAACTGGTAAGATAGCTATAGCTGGTAAGATAGCTATAGCTAGTAAGATTGTGTGTGTGCGTGCGAGTGTGCGCGTGTGCGCGCGTGCGTGTGTGTGTGTTCTGCATGTTGCAGGTTTGAATCCCGGCAAGGCCAACTCAATCTTCATCCTTCTGAGGTCTATAAATGAGTACCAACACGTTGGGGTATATTGTATGTATATTTGTTCTATATAAAGCACTTAAGCGTAAGTGCTATAAAATAACATCATCATTTGGCCTTGGACGTCTGCTTGCCCTCACAGTAATTTGGTAATAATATTAACGATACATATGGTGATTCATTCTTGAAACATTACAGTGATATAGTAACCATATGTATCGTAGTGTACTTGGGAACAATGCTATGTGAAGCCACTCCCTGTTTTGTCAAGGTGCGAATGGTTGTGTTCCATCGCTTCCCGTGATGTCACTTTGGGGGTGGGGTCAAATGACATCACTTCCTGTGTTGTCATCAGAGGTCTAGGGTGATGTGATGTCACTTCCGCTACCCCTGGCATTTTGGTGAAATGACGTCCCTGACTGTACAGAACAGAAAATTGAACTAATGTATATAATTCAAACACAAACATACTACATTACTGCATACATAACTCATACATACACCTTTCCAATATGTCATACATTAAATTCATAATGACTTTGGTTGTATGCTTTACTGGAAAGTAACAGCCAGTGTTTTAAACTGGGGTGGTGGCCGTTAATACCTGGTACAGGTCACAAAACTCATGATCACGGCATTAGAATCCTAGCACGAAGTCCAGGGAACTAATGGCCTTGATTTGTGAGAAAAGTGTGCCATTCAGAGAAGACGATCAATGTTCTTTCTCAAAAGAAAACGACTGAAGAAAGGTGGTGGAGCCGGTCTGGCATTTTAATTGAGACCATCCAGAGACAAATGTGGTGGAGGAGCAGGGAACGGTAAATGTGGCCATTGTAGGAGGGGACAGTGGAAGCGGTTGGAGTGGGCAGAGTAGCCAACCATGCTGTGTGTAATGCGACTATGTGCCAATAAGGTAATGCCCGTTATCTGCGAAAATATTGCAGATTGCCCAATTAGTTGGTCACTGAAGTGGAGTTCTAATAGGTCTAATTTATATATTTTTGTCGGCCTCCCACAGACCTAGCGGTTCTCTGTATGTGTACTTGTCTTTAATTGATGCATAACTCATTAAGAAAAACTGGAGTAGAAACAGAACACCAAAACTGCACAAATGACTTCGGAGGAGAACATTGGGAAACCTGCGACAGATAAACTTAGGTGTCCGGACATTTCATCGAAAAAAATTTGTCGACAGGACATTTGGTCGACGTAATTTTGGTCGAATTTTTTCTTTTATTTATATATATATATTTTTAAGGTTGTAGTTTAGGGAAAAAAAGGGGGTGAGGGGGGACCCCCCTCAAAAAAAAGGGGTAAAAATAAAAAAAATAAAAAATTCGACCCTTTGGTTTTCGACCAAATTGGTTCGACCATTTGTCCAGTCGACCAATTTTTTTCGATCAAATGTCTGGTAACCATATACTTAATGTAGTCCTTGAACAAACAGAAAAAACAAATACCCCAACTTTGAAACCGACTAGGAAAAAAAGTCATCAAATTAAACTCTAACGTAGAATCTGTATATTTTCACCAGAGACTCATAAAAACAGTAAATGTAACTAACTTTAGTTTCAGAAAAAAAACAAAAACACTTCCCAAAAGGGAGAATATCATTTCCCCTCCTTCCCTTTTGAAATCTGCTGTGCAAAAGCAGTGATTTCAGAATATTGGACTCTCGGCTTGTTCATTACGGAGAAACACAGATTTATTTTATTTTCAGGGTTTTGAAAATCACTACAAATGCTGCTAGTAGCACCTTTAGAGTGTTTTGCAAAGAGGGTTTACAATGGAATTCTGCAAACACATGGGCAGCAGGTGAATGGTTTCAGAAAATATGCTTCTGCTTCTTTAAAGTACAAACCTAGTTGGTTGATGATCGTGATTGATAATGGATAGTCAATCATAACAGTAAGTGATGAGCCAACTGGCCTTATTATTTCTGAATATACCCTGAATAGAGGTGGTGCTGATATGGTGGGCTTCCATAATGGGGGCAGGTAAAGTAATGCACATATTGAAGAGTCAACCAAAAGGAGGATTCATGTAGAGCCCCACTTTTGATGTGGTGGATCCAGATAAGAAAAGTCCAAGTTTGATTTGGAGAAAACGGTTGCTCCAGAAAGAGACAAACAAGGATAGGATGGGCCATTCCATTTCCGACAAGTGATGACAAGTTGGTCGATCAGCAGCTATTGAGGGTGATCTTTTCAAACGAGCATGCAGACTTTGCCTTGGCCACATGCATGAATTTACTCTAGAAAATAGTTCCTTTTAATAATCTCCTTCAACATTACCAACTTTGGAAACCTTCAGGCTGATGGCAAGAAGACCAGAAACTATATATTACAGCTTTCAATTTACAATGCAAGTGGATTACATTTATGTGTCTTTTCAGTGCCGCTACCCTGCCCCCCACGACCCCCCTTTCCTTTAGGAGGCCAGCCGTGCCCTGCCTTCAGTATTCTTATTTAGTTAGCCTGTAAGGGCCGTATCTTTATGCCCACCCAGAGCTGAGCCAGGGATAGAAGGTACAGGATATGTAAATGAGCATATGGACTAAAGGTGCAGGAAGCAAGGTCTTGTAATGGAACCCTGGTGTACTACCATCCCATCCAGGGTTCTACATTCTTTATCAGTTGTTGTGCGGGCGGCTGAGGTCTGTTTGCAGCAATAAACACATGGTTCCTTACCATGTCCTGCGTGGACATCCTCACTTCACTGACAACGAGGTGGCGTACCGAGGAAACTGACCTCCATTAGAACTGTACACATGCATTTTCTGTAATTGTCACACCTTTCGTGCCCCCCCCAGCCACATGACAGGCGCTCGTTCCATCTCCCATTACAGCCGAGGATGTGTTCGTCTCTTTGCTGTCATCGGACCCCAACAAAGGCAAGTCCCTTTCCCATTCAACTTAAAGGGAGGCACGGAGGAGCATCAGCCCTAAAGTGAGCCGCGAGCGCAGCTTGACTCCACATGCTCAGTGCAGACAGTGTGGTCCGAGGAAAGGATCCTGCAACGTCATTTGCGTGGCGGCCATCTTAGGTCACATAGCAACCCGACTCACAGATCCCCCGCACCAGGACTATCAAAAGGGAATATCCGGCTACGCCACCCTTGCAAACAAGGGATTACAGTGCAACCGAGGAGAAGAAGGCTAGCAGCGCCAGCCCTGCAATTAAAATGAGCAAGTAACCAAGCGCAACTCCCCAAAGTACTTTCAGGTTGTGCAAGGAACAATAGAACTGGGGTGTTGCAACATCTCTCCATTTAGCATATATTATGAGAGGTCTGGGCGAGGCATTACCATGCAACAAATCAGTGCCAGGCCGCCATCTGTATTTCTGGCAAACCCAGGCAAACCCCCAGTATTATGGGACCTCTGGATTGACGCCTTTAAAGTGTACCAGAGGGTAGCTGGTGTTACTAAGTACGCTGATGATGAAAAGGAAGCTGCACTCTTGAACTGTTTGGGAACTCGGGGCCTCAGAGTATTTAGATATTTGCCTGGTGAAATGTACGTATCCCTGGTTGAGGGAAGGAGAGACAATAGTGAGTATGTATGAGACTGCATTGAGAAAGTTGGAAGGGCGTTTTGGTAAAAGGCCTAATGTGATATTGGAGAGGTACCATTTCTTTTCAACGGCTTAAGGTGACAGTGAGTCAATTGACTCGTATGTCACAGCATTATGCACTCTCATCTCGACCCGCAAGTTCACTGGCGTACTAGAAGAGTACATAAGGGACCAGGTGATGATGAATAACAAGTAATGCCAATGTAAGGGAAAGACTATGGATTGACAAGGACCCTGCTCTACACCAGGTAATTGAAATTGCCAGAGCCATTGAAGAAACTTAAGTCAGTGTGCAGGCAGCAACAGAAAAAAACCACAACAACTAGACTGGTTAAGGCGAGCATATGCAAGCCGTCATACCAAGGAGAAACAGCGGAGAGACAAAGGGGAGAGTTGACATAGGAGAGAATCACTCGAACAAGAGTAATCTAGGACCGTGAGGTCCTGTGGGCAGACAATCTTGCAGCTGATTTTCATGGACGGGCCACTCCACTGAAGCCAAGGAGTGTCCCGCCTGGAATGTGGAGTGTAGGGGATGCAATTCCAGAGGATATTTCGCCAGGATGTCCAGAACAAACGGTGAAGAAAGAAAAACTGAGAATGGTGGAAGCTGATAGAGGTGTGGCTGGACTGGTAGGGTACGTAAGTGAAGGAGCACACGAAGGAGTGTTATTGCATGTGGGAAGTGCAGCTAAGAAAGGGTCATGGGATGTACTCACTATAAATGGTGTACAAATTGAAATGTTAGTCGATTCTGGGTCCCCATACACCAGGATATCTACGGAATTATACACAAAATGTTATGGAAAGGCATTAGCTACACTTGAACCTGCTGCCATCAGCCCCTGTGCGTATGGACAAGTACCCACGAAGGTTCTAGGATATGAATGGGCACAAATAGAATTCAAGGGCGGCGCTACTGAAGGGAAGCTATACATAGCACACATGGGTGATTGTGTCCTAGGTAGGGATGAGCAAGCTGCCCTAGAATTAGAAATGCAACCAGACAAAGCAATTCCTGTTCTGTGTGTGGAGTAGGGAGAACAAATGCGGACAGAAGGAGGTATGACAGATGAATATTTGAAGAATACACTTCTGACCGTTTTTTCTGATAAGTTGGGTGCTTTTTTCCCATAAAATAGTGTTGCGAGGGGCATTGCCCAAGGCCCACAAGGTCAGGAGGGTACCAGTGTTAGCCAGAGAAGGACTAAAGAACGAACTAGCTAAACTCATTGAGGCAGGAATAATAGAGGCGATCGAGTCCTTCGAGTGGTTGTCACCAGTAGTTTTAACACGCAAGGCAGATGGTGGTCTCAGGATATGCATCGACCATACAGAACTAAGTGCCAATATATGGGTGGACCACCATACTTTGCTCAACATCAATGAGCATTTAGTAACTGTGGGACAGGCAGCGTGGTTTTCCACGTTTTACTTGTCTTCCGCTTAGAATCAGATACATTTGCATGAGGAGTCTTGAACCCTTACTTCCTTTGTCACGCCTTTTGGGTCATACAGATTTTGCTGCATGCAGTTTGGTTTGGCATCTGCCTCTGTGTTTCAACGGTTGATGCAGACGCTATTCTGGGAGGTACAAGGTGTAAGCTACTTCCAAGATGACTTTTTTCTATGGGGCAAACATCGGAAAGAAAATGATGGAAGCATAATTCAAGTGATACAAGTGTTGCCAAAAAGTAGTCTGCCAAATTATCCAAGTGCCATGTTGGTGTTCCCAGCATCAGTTATCTGGGTCATACGTTGGACACAAGGGGCACAAGGCCAAAAGAAGAGTTAGTCAAGGTGATGAGTGAGGCACGCTCTCCGGCAGACAAAGAGCAACTCAGATCTTTCCTGGGTATGACCGAATATTATGTAAAGTTCATTCCATCTTACGTGGAATAGACTGTGTGCATGTGCGAGTTATTGAAAAATAACATCAGGTTTGAATGGTCTGAGCGTTGCCAACAGGAATTTGTGTCAAATTGAAGGAGGATGTGGATGGTGCTCTGTCGCTGGGTTCATTCAACCCGAGGATCAAAACAGTACTTACAGTGGACGCTAATGAGGATGTATTGGGGCAGTCTTGGAGCAGTGGCAGGACAGCAAGTTCCGGCCCACTGTGTTTGCATCTAGAGTACTCAGCGACGCTGAGAAGTGTTATGCAGTAATTGAGAGAGAAACATTGGCAGTCACTTGGGCATATTAGCATTTTAGGACACAAACCCCTTACGTATGGGTTAACGACTAAAGGCATGAGATCTGTGTCGCAGAGAATAGCGAGATGGATGGCAGATGTGCAGGAATTTCATTTTAGAGTGGACCACATTCCCAAGTCGAGGAATGTGGTAGTTGATTGATTGTTCCGTTTGCCGGTGGATTGTTACGAGTTTGAGGAGTGTGGATACAGCACCCAGGTAGCATGGGCACTTCCAACCATAGACAAGTGCGAGAAGGAGTGTGCCAAGGATTCGGCATTAGCATGTATTAAGGAAGGTTTGAGAGTCGGTTGGAACGATTTGAACAGCAAGGAGGAGGAAAAGGCCTATGTGCATATTTTGCCTTCTGCAGCCGTTATTGCGACTGCTTTTAATGCAACATTTACTGACTGTCTCAGACAACCACAGCTCCGATAGATCTGCTTCAACTTGGTACCTTAGGGAATTTAAAGAGAAGACTCTTCGACCTCCAGAGGTAGGCAAGGCACTCTTCTTGCCTAGTTTACAGGAAAAGGGCTGCCTCTTTGCCTCTTCTGCCTGTGTTACTGCCACCAGTATAATCTGTCTTTGCTTCCAGACTGCTTCTCACTCAGCTGCAACAGTCTCAGCATTACAGACGGTTGACTTCATCTTCTTACAAGCACCCAGCTACCTTCCCCAGCTTTATTCACACCTTCTTGGTTCCAGTAGCTAACCCAAAGCTGTATTGCCACTCTTCCAGCTTTAGAGAACCTTGTCACACTTGTATCGGGACACTGGATCTTTAAACAACTTCAAAGTACAGGTAGTTAGATTTCAATAGGGTGGATTTCACTGTAGAAAGGACTTGGCCTGGGCAATGTTTGTTTTCTCTTTACTTCAGCAACTTCTACAATTAATCAAATACTTGTTCCGAGTGTTACAAGGTTCAAGCTTCACAAAAGAAAGACTTTGATGGAGATTTTCAACGGTAAGGAACTGTAAGGACTGCATTCTCTTTCGTAATTGTCCTTACAGGACCTCTTTTTGTTGTAATATCCCTTGTAACAGAGTGTGAAAGTCAGTTTAAACTTTCCGAGTGATTCAACAAAGCATTCCCCCCTTCTGAATTGGAGACACGCAACCACTCCGGTATGGTTATAAAGTTCAACAATGGAAATGAAGAGCTTTTTCATTTACGCCGAGCACTCCAACTTACTTTAGATGCATGCATGATACGCTTCCTTTGTTCGTAGGACTTTTCACAACAACAAACAACTTCCATTCACTTCAACCATTACGTGAGTGATAATGGAGCTGGTAACAGTTACTGGCAAGAGCTTTTCAGTGAAACTGAATACGGAGCTTCACTCACCAGCTCCAGAAACAATGCTGTTGTGGGCTGCTTCAACTTCCTGACTTTTTTTCCTTATACTACTACTTCAGGCACTCTTGCGATCCGCACCCCTCTGCAGCATGCGTGTCTCCGATCCGCCTCGACCACGGGGAGTCTCCTTCACTACTCAATCCCACAGCTTGCTTCTGCACACGTGCCTCGGGTTGCAGCACGATTTTGGCTCTGCAATTACAGCTATTAGGTGCACCTGGAAGGACCTTCAAAACCCTCCACTTCTCTCTCAGTGCAGCCACAGCCAGGCAGAGTTTGTGAACAAAGGACCAACTCAGAACCTGCAGGTGAAATCTGCTCTTCTCTCACCCCAGTGTCCCATAAGTGATCACGCTTCCTCTTGAACTACCAGCCTTGTGCTATTCTCCGTCTGCTACCACTACCAGCCTTCCAGCTTCTGCTCCTCCCTCTTGCTCCTTCCTGGTATAGCCTTTTTTTGCCTCTCAGGTGGGACAATTAAATCCAGGTGCAGGCCCTTTGTGTTAAATGCCTGGCCTTGGCATAGGCTGTTAGGCCAATTTGCCTGTCCTACACTTCTACATGCCTCCTGAGCCCTCTTTTTCGTGTTAGTCCCTGTGGTATTCTGGGAGATGAACTTGGGTTTTCCACTTCTTCAGGATGGCAAAAAGCCATCACAAAGGAGGGATTACGGGGAAAGTTAAAAAAAGGGGTTACTCGCAGTCTGATTCCCCACCATATGATCTCCCTGAAGTATAACACCCAAAGGGTCGGCCTGCCTTTCATTGGCCACATGAGGAGGGTCCGAAACCAGGTTCCTCAGGGGAATTCCATCAGATTCCACACAGGAGTTCCTGTAAATGTTTATGTTGTTCTGTCAGTTCCATTTCGAGATTATGTTACAGGACACCCAATTGATTAGTCCTATGAGCTCTCATTGAAATGAGCTCCCACCTTAAAACCGCCTTAAGTGTATCCCATGTAGTATTTGCAGACATTTGCTCTGGAGGATTAGAGTGAGAATATTTCATATCTTTCTCTGATTTGTTGAACCTGAGAATTTAATTGTGAACACTCCCAACTCCACACACTTCTCTAAGGCAATAAATCATTCCAATTTGCAACTTTATTTCATCTGCAGCCATGAAAGTGTAATAACACATAAAACAGCAGTGGAGTATACATGCCAACATGGAATCATAGACTGAGGAATTACAACAAATCTAATATATAAACATCAATTAAAACGTTGATTGCATGCCAGGCACAAAATGTTCAAACAATTCATCCACACAATCACGTCAGTTCCAAAAGCTAAGGAATTTAAGATACTTCAATTCATCAATGTGCATTAAAAAAGCACTAATTACACAATATGTTAAGACTATCTACCAATACACAAAAGCTTGTTAAACCAGAGTAACAAAAGTGCAAAGTAACAGGGTCTATACTATGATGCCATGACGCTTCAATGCACCAAGGAGGCCCCCCCCATGAGGATTAGACAATAACAAGGACCATCTACGATACAACCCCTCAAGCTGAGTTGTCGGGGGGAGTTCACCTCTATAAAATTCCCTAGCAAAGTAAGAGCATTGCTTCTAACTGCCCACAATCTATGCCGGAGCATACTGCAAAACGGGTGCAAAAGGGTGCTGTGAGTTCACTCGAGGGACAGTGAATCGATGCACGGAACACTCTGCTGTTGAAAGATTTACGAAGCAGTAAGCATGATATTGGATATATCAAAGATGAGGAATACGTGGGAGGTACAGCCAATAGAACTAACATTACCATAGTAGTATATAGCTGGAGGTGAGAAAAGAATTTACTTCCGATTTACGCTATGAAGAACAGCTTTGCTAAACTCAGATTCCCGACCCGATACAGAATTAAGGCAGTAATGTTTTGTAAAGGTGTGCAGTGAAGACCAGGCTGCATCACTGCAAATGTCCTGCACTGGCACGCCTCTTTGTGAAACCAAAAAAGTAGCTACTCTAGTGGAATGAGCTCTAAGACTGACGGGGACTTCTTTGCCAGCCAGAATGTAACACTCTAATGCACAAGAGAATCCATCGAGACAATGTCTTTTAATTAGCAGCATGTCCCAGTTTAGGACCTTTATGGCCCACAAAGAGCTGATCATCGTGCCTAACCTTGGCAAGCCTGCTGCTGAAAAAGATCAGCACGCTTTTGGGGTCTAAACGATGAAGCCTCTTCATCCTTGGACAGATGCAGAGATGGATAAAAAAAAATGGCAAAACAATATTTTGCGCCAGATTAAACTCTGACACCACCTTAGGCAGAAATGAAGGTCGAACCCTAACTTTATCCTTATAGAAGCTAGTAAACGATTGCTTGGAAGACAAGGCTTGAAGCTCACTCACCCTACAAGCTCAGGTGATCGCTGTCAGAAAGACAGTCTTCAAAGTCAGCATCCTAAGTGGACACAAATGAAGACACTCAATTTAGATTGCAGTTCCCATTGGTCGCACTGGCGAGGGGAGATGGGCAGCTCAGGGCAACCATTCGGATATACTGGGAGTCAGTGGGGTTGGTCACCATGGGAGATATCTGGCAGGATGGGACCATCTTGGAGTTCGAAGAATTAGAGGCAGGGTCGGGACTGCACAGGGGTCAATATATGACATATCACAGGATAGTGCAGGAGATCCGGAATAGGTGGCCCGAAACTACCCTGGCCGATGAACCGGATGCCCCGGTGGAGATACTATATGACACATCGGAGGGCGGGCACGAGGTCTCTAGGTTGTATGAGATGTTGATGATGAAGGCTGGGAGCGATTTAGGGCACTTGAGACTGGAATGGGAAACGGAGATGGGGGCCCCGATGACAGATGGGTTGTGGGAGCGAGCCCTTGGGTATCATAAAAAAGTATCGAGAAATGCCAGGTTCAAGCAAATACAGCTTTATATAACGCACAGAGCATACCTGACCCCTTTGAGAATATCCAAATTTCGGGGTGTTGGACGCCAGGCGTGCCCCAAGTGCGACGAGGAGAATGCAGACATGATACACATGTTTTGGGCGTGCCCAGTAATTGCAAGCTATTGGGGCGAAGTGGCGCAGAAGCTGGCAGGAAAGGGTGTTACACTCAAAGTGGATTCAGCTTGGGCCTGCTTACTGGGGGGATATCCCAGAGCGCGTAAACTTAGACATGTCGATAAATTGAAAGATCTGGCTTATGTGCTTGCTAAACGTAGGATTGCCATGGGTTGGAAGGAGTGTCATAAACCACGAACGGAGGTCTGGTGGAGGGATCTCCAAAAATGGGCGGAGGCCGAGACGGCTGTGTGGCGAGATGCCAGTATCGCAGGGGCGGACGAGGAAATGTGCTCTCTTGCGGCATGGAAACTGTTGATAGCTGAACTGTTTGGAACGGGGTTAGCTTCAATTGACTCTGAGAGTGCTGACGCCCCCTCGCCCACAGCGGATACCAATGGCGAACACCATACAGGCTCATAGGGGGGAGGGATGGGGATTGCAGTGTTGTTTGTTGTTAAACGTGTTTATTTATGTTCAAGTTGCAATGTTGTGTGGTTTATATATATAAAATAAAATATATTTTAAAAAAAAGACACTCAATTTAGGGCTAAACCTTTTGATGGGAGCTCCTTTTAAGGCCCCAAACCGGAAAAATAAAAGTAACCGGCGGAAAGATGTTAGTCAGTCCCTTCAGGAACTGGATGACAATAGGAATTTTAAATAAGAGCCTTGTTCAGGCAAGCGTTTGACAATGGAAAGCGCGACCAGATAGCCCTTTGCAATGGAAATCTGCAGCCCTTGATGGGCTAGATACAACAAGAAGAACAAGTTACTTTCTTACTTGGTAACGTTCTTTCGATGGGATGTTCCGACAACATATTCCACTTCTATGACAGTAATCACCACAGCTGTGCTGCTTCGGAAAATATTCGGTGTCTGCGTCCTGCGTCAATGTACTCCCCTTCGAGGACCTCCTCCGACGGCACTGGGTGTTATAAGTAGGACACACGACGCCCGTAGCCTCAGTTGTAGTTTTTTCCCCCAGAACGTGTGGCACCAATCGTCTGCCAGAATGACTACAGAAAGCCTTGCAGAAACGTAAGCTGCAATCGCATAAGAAATTCTGTAGAGGGGTAGGCTGGGAGGGTTCGATGTGGAATATGTCGTCGGAACATCCCATCGAAGGAACGTTACCAGGTAAGAAAGTAACTTGTTCTTTCAGGGGATTGGTTCTTCCGATGTATTCCACATCTATGACAGACTCCCAAAGCTGTACCAACGTATGGAGGTGGGAAAAGAATTTAGAATTTTAGAATGCCCAATCAAATTGCAGAATAGAGGACTGCCTTACCAAAGGCCAAATCTTGCCTATGGATATAATCCAGGGAGTAGTGTTTGACAAAAGTATGGACAGAGGCCCATGTGGCTGCTTCACAAATGTTACGAATGGGACCAGCCCTCTACAGAGCAGTAGAGGCAGCCACACCCCTAGTAGAATGGACCCGTAAGCCTACCGGAGGGTCCTTACCCGCCAAACGGTAACATTCAGAGATTGTCAAGATAATCCATATAGACAAAGTCTGCTTAGTAACAGCTTGTCCCAAACGCCTTCCATCGTATCCTACAAAGAGCTGATCGTCCACTCTGACCCAGGACATGCGCGAGATGTAGAAACTTAAAGCTCTCCTAGGATCAAACCTATGGAGCCTCTCCTCTTCCTTACCAGGATGCGGAGGAGGATAGAATGCCAGAAGAATTACCTTCTGGCTCAAATTAAATTCCGACACAACCTTCTGAAGAAAAGAAGGATGAACCCTAAGGACAACCCTGTCCTTATGGAACACCGTGAAAGGTGGCTTAGCGGATAGTGCCTGCAACTCACTCACTCTGCGAGCGGAAGTAACCGCAACTAAAAATACAGTTTTAAAGGTCAACAATCTCAAAGAACAAGAATGTAAAGGATCAAAACGGAGCTCCCATTAGGAATTTTAGAACCAGGTTCAAATCCCAACTGGGCACCTGGAAAGGGGACAGTGGGAACACATTAGTGAGCCCTTTCAGAAACTGAGAAATCAAAGGAATCTTAAAATAAGAACACTCCTCAGACGAGCGCTTAAATATTGACAGCGCCGCCAGGTAACCTTTAATGGTAGCCACTTGCAGGCTCTTGGGGGCTAACTAAAGCAAAAAAGACAGAACCACAGGAATGGCACATGAAAAAGGATCCACATTCTTAACCCTGCACCAGCCGCAGAACTTTCTCCAACGGCAATGGTACAGGGACTTTGTTGCATGCCTTCTGGCCGAAAGCAACATCTCCATCACATCTTCAGGGAGGTCCCAATCCTTATACCTCAACCTTCCAGAAGCCAGGCATGAAGGTTGAGAGACTTGACCTCTGATGGAGAACCTGGCTCCCCTCCTGTAAGAGCAGATCGTCTCGGTAGAGAAGATGGCGTGGAGGGCAGATGGACATGTCAAGAAGGTCTGGTACCAGGTTCTTCTGGCCCATGCCGGAGCAATGAGGATCATTCGGGAACCGAACCTCCATAACCTCTGCAGGACTTGCGGAATGACGGGGACTGGAGGAAACACGTACAGCAGTGGGAAGGACCACTCCACTATGAACGCGTCCCCTAAGGCTCCTCTTGGAGGAAATTCCTGCATGCAAAATCTCTTGCACTTCCGGTTGACACTGGTGGCGAAGAGATCCACTTGTGGGGTCCCCCAAAGGGCGAAGATCTCCAGGAGAATCTCCTGAGCCAGCTCCCACTCGTGAGAGATCGTACTCTGCCTGCTCAGAGCGTCCGCCGCCTAGTTTTCGTCTCCGGCCGGATGAACCGCCCACCTGGTGCCTTCCTGCTTGCCGCTCTTTTTCACCACTTAGCAAGCCCCGCCCACCTGATGCCTTCCTGCTTGCTTCTCTGTTTCCCTACTTAAGGAGCCCTCCAGCTTCTTTTCCTTTGCAGATGGGGAGCAGGTGCAAATTAATCTAGGTCACCTGGTCTAAGCACCACCCACCTTCTTAGCCCTGCCTCTTCCTTCCTGCTCTTAACTATTAGATCAAGGGTGTCTCTCGCCCGGGAGTCTGAAGTGAAGGGCAGATGAAAAAAAGGGCAATTCCTGTTTGGACCTGTTCGGAACATGAGGACCCTGGGCCCGACCCTCCTGCTCAGACAGCAGCTGAGCATGTACCAACATGTGTTACCCCCTCTGTCCCCACCGGCCATCCCCACTCCCTCTGGTCCCCCTGTGATGTTCCCTTGCGCCCCCCCTCTCGCACCCAGGTGTTGCCTGTTTTGCTCTATTCTTCTACTCTGCTCCCCCTAAACCTGCTCCAGCCTACTTCTGCAGGAGTCTGTCCTGATACATTCTGGTTTCACCATCACCGTCTTGTGGCCAATGCGGGATTTGACTTTTATGTACTTCATTCATTCACGGTGCGTCACTCTTTCTCAACTCTCATACTGGACTTCCTTTGCATTTTGTACTCCTGGTGGCCTGGAATCATGCTGTTCCCATCTTCATCTTGTATCCTGGCTTGCAACATTATGTGTTACTACTGACTTCTGCAATTGTATTCGCTCTCCACTCTTGCTTCTCCACTCTTTATGACTGCTTCCTCTCTGTTCTCTCCTCGTTTCCCTTTCTCTTTTTTCCTATTTCCTACCCTCGTCCCCTTAGTTTCTTCTTTGCACTTACTCTATCAGAATTGTCCCTGGACCTAATATGATAGCAACCTCGTCTGTTTCCTCCACCCTGCCATTACTGTTTTTTTCCTCCCCACAACCCCTCCAGCACTATCTGAAATGTCGTCAGGCCTAGTACGATAGTCGCTTGTTTTGTTCCTCCCCTCCCTTTCTGCACCCCTCTCCCTCACCTTTTGTTTTTCTCCGGCTCCACCAGAAATGTCATCTGGCCTAGTACGGTAGTCGCCTGTCTGTTTCCATTTCCTTCCCACTCTCCCCCTCCCTTCCTTATCTATGTTTGCACTATCTGAAATGTCGTCAGGCCGAGTATGATAGTTAATTTCACATCCTTACTGTTCATGGCCTGTAAGAATGTCATTGTATTTTCCCTTTTCCCTCCCTTGCCTTGAAGCGCTTTGAAACACATTGTTTATAGGCGCTATATAAATAAACTATCATATCATAACTGCAGAGATCGAGATTTCCTGCTGGATGGCCCAGAACCAGAGCTGCATCGCCTCTCTGCACAGAGGGAGAGACCCTGTCCCCCCCCCTTTTTGTTGAGGTAGTGCATGGCCACTGTATTGTCTGTCAGAATCAGGACATTCTTTCCCCGCACAGACGGCAGAAAAGCCTTCAGGGCTAGCCTGACAGCCCTCAGCTCCAACAGATTGATATGGAGTCTGGACTCCGACGGAGACCAACGACCGATGACCATCAACTCGTTGCCATGAGCTCCCCATCCCGTGAGGGATGCGTCCGTCACGATCGTCACCTCAGACCAGTGTAGCCAAAATGGAGCCTCCATCAGATTGCCTTTAACGGTACCACAGAAGATCCTGGGCAACCGAGGGCGACACCTGAACGTGGTCCGACATCCTGCCGGAGGCTTGCGACCACTGCAGCTTGAGAGCCCACTGCAGAGATCTCATCCGCAGCCTGGCCTCTGGCACCAGAAGAATGCAGGATGCCAGGAGGCCGAGCAACCTCAAGAACTCGAACGCCGGGAGACTCTAGGCACATTGAAACATGTCCACCATCTGCAGAATGTGGGGAGCCCTCACCTGGTGAGGCGAATACTGTCCCAGAGATGTGTCTAGCACTGCTCCGATGTACTGGAGCCGCTGGGTAGGTGTCAAGTGGGACTTCTTTAAGTTGAGGGAGAAGCCCAGCCTGTAAAGGGAGTGGCAGGTGACGGACCGATGATCCAGGACTTGCTCGAAAGAGTGCGCCCTGATCAACCACTCATCCAGGTAGGGGTAGACGTGAATTCCCCCTTTCCTGGGATACACTGTCACCACCACCATGAGCTTGGTGAAGAGCCTCGGGGCGGAGGTCAATCTGAATGGCAGGACCCGAAACTGAAAGTTCGAGTCGCCAACCGCGAACCTCAGGTACGTCTTGTGCTTGGGATGAATCGGCACATGAAAGTAAGCGTCCTTGAGGTCGAGAGACACCAACCAGTCTCGAAGTTGAAGGGCCTGGAGGACTTGAGAAAGAGTAACCATCTTGAACTTGCCCTTCCTGGGGAGCTTGTTCAAACCACACAAGTCCATGATGGGTCTCAATCCCCAGTCTTTTTTTCGGGATAAAAAAATATGGGGAATACTATCCCTTGTTCCTCTCCACTACAGGCACCAGTTCTACAGCGCCTTTCTCCAGCAGGGATTTAATTTCCTGCGCAAGGAGCGGATCCGGACTCTTCAAAGAGAGATTCCCTGGTGGATTGTCGTGAGGCCTCTGCCGGAAAGGAAGACAGTAGCTGTGGGCCATGATCTCCAGAACCCACACATCTGAAGTAATGGCACGCCATTCTACAAGATGCTGCGCCAGCCTGGCCCCAACCGGCGACCATGGGACATGGCCTCATGACACACGGAGTTGGCTGCCTTCAAAGCCATACCCCTGAAGAAAATACTTTCTTCGCCCAACCGTCAAAACATTTGTCGTCCCTATCAGGAGGGATGGTAGGGTATGACGCCTGCTTTGCTGGAGCCTTAGCCGCCTGCACCACCAAACTCTCCGGAGTGGGGTGCAAAGTCATGTAGCCGGAATCGCCACTGGCTGGACGGTATTTTTTCGGCAACGGCTTATTCACTGCCGGGAGACTCTCCGGAGCAGTCCAAGCCGCCGCCACCCTTTTTTGCAAGGCCCTATGAAATGGCAATACCGGGTCAGTTGGTGGACCTTGGTCCAAGATATCTGTCAGGTCATCCTGCAGAAAATCCACTGGTGGCGCAGACCACCGCAAGTACTCCATCACCCTCGACATGAGACACCAGTATGAAGACTCAGCGAGTGTGACCGGCTCAGGCCTACCGAACTCAACCTCCGGAGAGGTGTCCAGACCACTGGCGTCATGCAAAAACGGACGCAGGTCTTCCATCTGGCTATGACCAGACAATAGTTTGTCCGGAACCTCATCCGGAACCAAACCATCAGACCCTTTCATCCACCTCAGAGATGTAATCCAGAGGCTGGAATAAATCCCTGGATGAGGGCACAGAAAAAGGTTCAAATACAGGCCTCACCGACTTCTTCAGGGCTTTCCTCCAAGTTTCCACCGATGCACAGGGTACCTCCGGTAAAGCCTCCACAAAAGGCGTGGAGGGAATCGGATTCTAGCGTGGCGCCGACGGCTTCGACACAGGCCTCGAGGCCGGAGCCCTGAGCGTGTCCTTCGACGGCATCGTGCCGATGGCGTCTATGGCTTCCTCGGAGGCAGAGCCTCGAGAGAGTCCCTCGACGGGACATGGCGCCGATGGCGTCGACGTCTTCTTAGAAGACCTCACAGGTTCCGACGGTCTCGATGGCGTCCCTCGAATAGTCGGTCGAAAGCCCAGCGGATTTCGAAGTTTCGGGGTTTGGAAACCCTACCTACTGATAGCTTCTTCCGCTCCCGCAAGGCCTTCGACGTCAAAGACTGGCAATCACAGTCATCGGTAGCGTGGTCCTCACCGAGGCACCAGAGGCAGACGTTGTGCGGGTCCGTAAGCGACATCTTGGAACTGCAGTCCCGACACTTCTTGAAACCCGACCGCGGGGTAGAAGAAGACGAAGATATATCTTCACAAACACCAAGTTCGAAGAACCGATAGAAACAGAAGAACCGAGGTGCGCCGAGATCTCCGAAGCGAACACGTTCAGGGAAAAAACGGAACTGAGGCTACGTGCGTCGTGCGTCCTACTTATAACATCCAGTGAAGTCGGCAGTCGGAGGAGGTCCTCGGAGGGGCGTATCGACATAGAAAATTTTCCGAAGCAGCACAGCTGTGGTGATTACTGTCATAGATGTGGAATACGTCGGAGGAACCAATCCCCTCAAATTATAACGAGATGATGTGTCACAAGTAAAAAAGTGTTCACATTTCTGTCTCTACAGTCTCTACACCAGCTGCAAAATTTGTTCCAACGGCAGTGGTATAGAGTATCAGTTGCTGGCCTCATGGCCGAAAGCAACACCTCCATTACGTCTTCCGGGAGGTCCCAATCGCCGTATCTCATCCTCTCAGAAACCACTACGCCGCACTGGGAGGAGAGGGCAGGAGCCTTCTCTCCCCTCCGACCTGCACCCCAGATGAGAGATGATCACACTGACGCCTAAATTCAGCTAACTCGGCAGGGTGAGAGCCTGCATCTTATTTCTGTGATTGCGCCTCTACATTAATGCCAGTGCGCACACATCCGCTCAAAAATATTTTATTGTGCATTTTGGGGCCCAGATCCTGCCCAGGCACTTTCACGGCAATCGGCAGCCATTGCCTTCAACGCGGTTAATGGCCGCCCCCTCGGTCACAGCTGATACGCTCGGACGACGAACAACCACAGCAGCCACGGACTTGGATTGGCCGCAGCACCCTACACCGCCCCCCAGCTTCACCGACAGGCGTAAGCCAAAGGGCCTGTCTGCTCCTGTCCGCGACAGTAGGCAGTGCTTGAACGGCTCTCCTATAAGTACTTTTCGCCTGCCGCCAGCCTAACGCAACATTCTGATCAGTATACTGGCATACACTTGTTTACAGTACCGCGCTCTGTTTCCCTAACCAACTTTCACAACCCCTGTAAAGTGCTACCGCCCACTGTTACTGATCACAGCGCATTAAGGTTAATGCTCTTCTATTGCATTATGTACCCACCGCTCATAACCTATTATGAGACTACATAGCGCTCAGCCTACATCGCTGACTCTCTGCCAGCTCCGTATGATGAACACTTCACAGCAGCCGGCTCTGTAGCACACGCCGTTCACCCCTCCACTGGTGTACCGTTTACCTTATCAGAACTAGTCCAACTTGGCAGCCTACTGTTATTGTTTATGCCGTGTGCCCATCTGAATCAGGCCCACGTGTTAGCCTACTGTTATTGTTTATGCAGTGTGGCCCATCTGAATCAGTCTTACGTGACAGCCTACTGTTATTGCCTCACTATTGGTCCGCCATTTCTGCAGTGTGCCACATTGAAATCAATCCTAAGTGGGCACATCCTACCTCCACATCCAAGGGCACCCATCACACCCCGCCGAGTTCATGGCGGTCCTTTTTAGACCCACTAGTCCTAGCCGCGTTACCTCCCCTACTCATTACTGACCGACCCTGCACCATGTCCCCTGCCCCCGAAGCCCATAAACAAGAACACCTGCACAGCCAGCTACTCAGTCCACTAGAATGGATCCAACGATATGCTGCACCCCCCAATCCTTGGAACCCTTGCCCACTGAAGGCCAGAAACTTGAGACTTGCTCTCGGTTCCTACCACCTAGAACTTCAAACTCTAAACACCCCCTTCATTCCTGTCCCCACCAACCACAAGTCAGCAAAGAAAAACCATCCAGCACAGCTGATCACCCGTTGATCAGAGGTGCCCTCATCAATGCTCGGTCACTGTTCGGTCACACGCTTGACATTGCAGACCTTATTTCCGCAAACAACCTCCACTTTCTGGCCATTACCGAAACCTGGCTGCATCGGGCAGCAGGTCCAGCCCTATCCTTGGCCATCCCTGACGGCTCCTCAATATTAAGGAACAACAGAAGCACACGTAAAGGAGGAGTAGCAGCCTTCATCGCTAAAACATCCCTCGGCCTCAGAGCAACCCCTTCGCCCAACCTCCAATCTGCTGAACATCCCCGAGTAAAACTCCAACTCACTGCAGCACAAACCATCCTCCTACACCTCATCTACAGACCTCCAGGGCCCATCTTCTCTTTTGAGGAAGAGATCTCCGACCTCTCGACTAATGATACCAAATTAGGTTTACAAATCATCCTCCTCTGGAATTTAAACCTAAGCCTTGGCGATCCGAATGATGCTAATGCATTATCCTTGGAAAGCACGATCACTCAACTAGGATTCAAGCACAGGATCACAACCCCAACACACAACAAAGAACTCTGGTCTGGCTATCACATCACAATTGCTCCATCTCCATCCTTCACAATGAACCCACTGACTGGTCAGACCACCATGTCGTCACCTTCCCAATCCAAGGGTAGGGGCAGCCAAACATTGCACCGGCTACTATCCCACAAACCCTCACCAGAAACAACCGCAATATCACCCTGCAAAACCTTCGCCCCCTAATCCAAAACATCCTTGACCCTGCAAACTTCTCCAACCTAGATGTGGATAAACTTGCAGACCTCTACAATAAAACACTTGAATTAGCAGTTGATTTCATCGCACCCATCAAACTCACTAAAGCCAGACCAGAAGCCCACTTGAACCTGGAGAAAAAGAGCCCAACTCGGCCAATAAAGCATTACTCACGGCAGCGGCCTCCATCTACAAAACCTCCATCATTAGGGCAAAAAGAGAAACTTATGACAACTGAATCGAGAATGGCAAATCAAAAACAAAAGAGCTCTTCACTACCTCAGAGAACTCGAGTCCCCCCCCCACACCTACAGACACCTGCGTGAAAGGCGCAGACTGGTGTGAGAGAATACAAAAAGCATTAGCAGACAAAATCACTATGCTACAGTCTAAAATCAAACTAAAAAAAGACCAACCTAGCCACAAAATGCAAACTCCTCTCTATCTCCTTCCAGATACAAAGGGGACTCTGGCCCAGCTCCCATCATTCAGGAAGGCGCCAATGATCTGGCCCCTTTCATAACAGCCCTCATCAACACTTCCTTCAAAACCAGCTCAGTGCCCAGCAGCCTCAAGGAGGCGTGGGTCATGCCCCTTCTAAAAAAAAAAAAAAAACTAACATAGACCCCAACAACCCCACCAACTATAGGCCAATCACTACGGTACCCTACATTCTTAAGATCTTAGACAGGGTGGCGTACCACCAAATCCAGAAGCACCTGGAAGAGAACAACCTCTTGGGTCTCAGACAATCGGGCTTCAGACCAAGGCATGTAACGGAGACCGCACTTCTGGACTTAAAAATCCAGATGAACGAGGCGAAGGACAAAAGGCAAGCTTGCCATTCTCCTCCTACTTGACCTTTCGGCTGCCTTCGGCCTCGTCGACCATCAAATCCTCACAGAACATCTGATGACGTCAGCTGCTTTCTCCAGCCAGGCGACTGCCTGAGTCCAATCCTTCCTAGCCAACCAAACCACCTGAGTCTTGTCTACGGGTGCCTCAGCCCGCCCCATCCTTTGTGGCGTCCCTCAAGGCTCGTGCGTCTCGCCGACCTTATACAATATCTTCACTAAGTTATTGTTTGACCGCCTAGATAACCTGGGTGTCACATACACAAACTATGCGGACAATACCCAGGTTCTCATCACCTTATCAGGCTGCTATGAAGAGGATTCCCTACGGATTAACAACCTCTACCTGGAGATCCAAGCTTGGATGGCAGAACATGGCTTATGCCTCAACGACGAGAAAACTGAGCTCCTTCTCGTCGGGTCCCAACCACGGCTAAACAAATTGGACCCCTGCTACACCTCCTTCAATACACATGGTAACCCAATTCCAGTCTCCAAAGAAATCAAAACCCTAGGGGTTTACCTGGATTCCACACTCTCGCTCAAAAAACAAGTAAACGCCACAGCATCCTCCACAGCCTACACAAACAAGCTTATCAATGCCTGCAAAGCCTTCCTCTCACCGTCCAGCTGCATGACCCTAGCAAGAGCACTAGTGCTCTCTAAAATTGACTATTGCAACACGCTCTTCCTTGGCACCTCAGAACGCAACCTGAACAAATTGCAAGTGTTGCAGAATAATGCCCTTAGAGCCGCCTTGAGTATCCCGCGACACCCCCCCCCCCCCCCCATCTCCAGCTTTAGACAAATTACTCACTGGCTCCCGGTACGAGACATAATCTCCCTTAGAACCCTAGTGATCGTCCACAAATGCCTCTCTAGCGATGCCCCCAAGTACCTGTCAGACAAGTTCAATAGAAACAGCTCAGACAGACCAACCAGAACGCCATACTCTCACTGCTTATCCATACCTAAATTCTCCCTAAAAAAAGCATGCTGCTCCAGCTTCCCTGTACTAGCCGCCAAACAGTGGAACGCTATCCCAGTCAACCTCAGTGCAGAACCCTCTCTCTGGACCTTCAGGGAAAAAACGAAGGCCTGGCTGTCCAAGAGGACTTCCACCACGGTATCACACTCGAACCTTCTGCCCAAACCTCATTTTTTTGCTGATGCGCTTGACCACTTTGTAACCTGGTCAGTCGCACTTATTCTTTTTTATTTTATATGTTCTGTATGTATGTATGTATGATATGTTGTAACTTGCTCTAAGTCTCTGGCGCTTATTTACCTCAGGGTTCGGCGCGCGGCATAAATAAATAAACTAAACAAGGCATGAATGTTCAGAGTTCTGATTTCTGGGTGGAGAATGTGACCTCCTGAATGAGCATGTCTGCTCTTTGAGGAAGACTAATTGAAAGGCAGAAACGCGTCCGCCCGAGCTCCTCTCTGAGAAATTCCCTGAATCAGAGCAGTTTGCACTTCCTGTTGAAACTAGGCGCGAACAGAGCTACTTGAGGGGTTAACCAAAGGGCGCAGATCTCTAGTAAGACTTTCTGAGCCAACTCCCACTCATGAGAGACGGTGCTCTGCTTGCTTAGAGCATCCGCCGGCGTGTTTTCTTCTCCGGCTAGGTGAAGAGCCGATAGAGATTCCTTCTTGCAGTGCCAAAAAACAGAGCTGCATTGCCTCTCTACACAGTGGTATTGACCCTACACCGTCTCTATTGTTGAGGTACTGCAAGCCACTTTGTTGTCCGTCATTATCAGGTCGTTCTTCCACCCGCACAGAGGGCAGAAAGGCCATCAGCGTCAGTTTCATTACCCCCAGCTCTAAAAGGTTGATATGTAGTCTGGACTCCGATGGAGACCAATGACCTCTGAGCTCTCCAACCTGTGAGGAGAGCGTCCAAAACTACCGTTATCTCTAGCCATTGTTGCCAAAAAGGGTTCTCCCTTCGTCACATTCTCCTTGAATGCCCACCACAGGAAATCTTGTGCGATCTTGCTCGGGACCTGAAGAAGGTCCATCACCTTGCCAGAGAACTGACCTTTGGGATCTGAGAGCCAACTAAAGGGATCTCATTCTCAGACAGGCCACTGGCAGCAGGAACATGCAGAATGCCATGAGACAGAGCAACTTCAGAAAAGCAAAGGCTGGTAGATGTTGGGCATTTTGAAACTTCATGACCATCTGCAGAATTTGTTGAGCACTCACCTTGGGTGTCAAAGTTTTCACAGAGGAAGCATCCAGAACTGCTCCAATAAATTGAAGCTTTTGGGAAGGTATAATGTGGGACTTCTTGAAATTGAGAGAGAAGCCCGGATTGTGGAGGGACAGCAGGTGAAGTTGAGATGTTCCAGAACTTTTTCAGGAGAACGAGCCCTGATCACCCAATTGCCCAGGTAGAGGTAGATGTAAATCCATCCCCTCCTCCCTAGACTTGCTGCAACTACTGCCATCAATTTGGTGAAGACCCTTGTGGGGAAGGCGAGTCGAATGTCAGAACCCGAAATTAAAAATAAGAACTGCCAATGGCGAACCTCAGGAACTTGCTGTGCTTGGAATGTATGGGCCCATGCAAGTAACCATCCTGAAGATCAAGTGACAGCATCCAATCCTGCAGCTGAAGGGCCTGGATGATTTGCAAAAGAGTTACCATCTTGAATGTGTCCCTCCTGAGGAACTTGTTCAAGGATCCCAAGTACAACATGGGTCGTAGTCCTCTGTCCTTTTTGGGAACCAGGAAGTAAGGGGAATACCATCCTTGGTTCCTCGCTGCTGCAGGTACCAATTCTAATTAACCCTTTTCTAACAGGGTGATGATCTCCTGTAAGAGGAGAGAAGCAGGTCTGGATCCTTCAAGGAGTGACTGCCTGGCAGAGAATTCAGAGGCGTTTTCAAGAATCGGAGGCAGTAACCATGCTTCGCCATTCTTCCAAATACTGCGTCAGTCTGCCTCCCACCAGTGTTGTGGACTAAGGCCTCAAAGAGGTGTTAGTGTTGCGGCTTCTGCAGAAGGTGCAGAGGTTTAGGCGGCTCTACCTCCACGTCCTAGTGAACCATGAGGCAGTCTCCTCTATCCTCTTTAAGAGAATTGTCCCCTATTTTAAAGGAGGAACAGAATCAAAAGGTCCAACCCTCTCCAACTGTTAAAGGCTGAATGTGTCTGCTGCGGTTGGTGAACGGCAGCACTCAATGATTTTGCAGCTGCTTTGGAAGTTTGCAACATTTCCAGACTTTCATCGGCCTTCGGAACAAGCAGCTGAGAGCCATCAAAGGGCATGTCCAATAATCTTGCCTGCAGGGGCAAAGTCTGACCTGCGTAGCCACGCAAACCTTCTGGTCACAAAACCTGCCACCGTTGCACGACTGATACAATCCAAGGTCTCCAAACCACATTGCAGAGATTGGCACATAGCATCCTTACCATCCTACTCAATGTTGAGGAAGCCTTCTGTTATGAATCGGAGGGGATTCCCCCAGAAAACCTGGCTACGGACCCCTGTCATGTGGCCAGGAAAAGGTAGATGCTTCCTGATCCTGACCCTGGGTGTGTTCTGTGGGAGGGTCAGATTGGGGAGGGAAGAGTAGGTGGTGGAGAAAACCAGGACAGGAAAACTGGGATAACTCCCTTAATAATTTCCTTAGAGATCCTACAATCCTGATGGCCTATTGCAGAATTGAACCATGTGAACAAAGAAATAATCAGAACATTGGAGACTTCAAGTCCCACATTGTTCCAAGTACTGGGACGACGGTGTAAGAAAGAGGCACTAAACTGCAATATACAGTCTAGTGGTTCTAATGGCCCACAACTGAGCAGGACATTTGAATATATAAAAACCCTCAGGTACAGGCCATAAGAACAATTGGGTGGAGTTTCAGAGACCACCCATTGCAGTTGCAGTAGAAGCAGAAGTGAAAGAAGGAGGGAGCCGCCATTTGTGAAACAGGCATCGCTCCCGAGAGGGTTTCCTCGGTTAATAACATATTGCAGAGGTCGCGCAGCGGGAGAAGGCATTGCAGGAAGTTTCCCTCCTGGAGAGAGAGGCTCTCCTGCTGGCGTGGGGTGACCCGGTGGTAGGCAAGCACTGGTGTGCACTAGGAGTGAAGAAACTCCTTTCCTGTTCGGCGCGGGCTGTAGGAACCAAGAAACAGCCTGCCGTACAGACAGAGTCAAAAGAAGCAGAGAGCATTGGCAGCGGTTCGCACGGATGCATGTGCATAAGCTGGCGAGTGTACCAGTGAAGAGTAATGCCAGCATGCTCCATATGCAACCACTGACAATTAAGTTATTTTGAAAACCAAACTAATATAAAGAAAGCAGAATATGAACTTTGTGAAGTGGCAAGAAGAGAAAGATTACAATCTTTGTTCTAAAAGTCAGCACCTTCCCCAAAAGAAATTAGCAAAACGAAAGCCAGCTAATTAAAAACACCAATGCCCAAGTATAGAAGGGGCAATACTTTACACAGTTTATAAATCATGTTGGCTTAATGACAAGAGAATATTGTTGCAGGAAGATTATAACTGTTGTTGCCAGAATAAGAAAGAGGCAACAGTTGAGCAAGATAACAACACGCATTGCCCAAGCCAAACAGAAGTATGTATAAGAAAGAAACATTATCAGCCTTTTGTTGATCTGCAATTGAGAAAACAGAACTAACAGGAGAGGGCCCCTCCTGGTCTAAAGTGTTCAGGAGGAGATGAGCATAACCTGCATTGCTTGTGGCAAAATCAATAGTGGAACAAACAGCACCAATGTGTAATATGTTTTCCTAAAGGAAGTTGTGAAAGTCGATGTGGCTGAAAGTTAAAGACTTTCTTCCAGATTTGAAGTAGACCTTACCACAGAGTATGTGCATTAGTGTTAGGGGTTTTTATCCTGGCAGGCCAGCACACCAGGACATGGACTGTTTAGTGGTAGTCCTGGCAGGTAAATGGACCCGCAAGAAATCATTGATGTTCTGCATTGTGGTTGAAGGATTTGTAATGGGTTATTTATAACACGCTTAATACCCAGAGGTGTCTAAGCGCGGCCCCTGGGATCGAACTTGTGTTGCTCTGCGTCTTGCTTCTAAGGCGAGTGCGTTACCCCGGAGCTATCCTCCCGAGACCGCTTTGCAAAGAAGTGGCAAAGTCACTAAAGTGTTTCTTGAATTGGTGAGGGATCACCCTGACAAACGTGGCTGTTGATACAGAAGAATTGTTGAAGTGTTTGTGTTGAACCTTTGCTACAAATGGAAAGACAAGCAGCCTCATTACGAGTTAGGTGGCAAGTGGTCAAATTGGCCGTAACTGAGTTACCGCCAATTTTACTACTATGCCAAATTATGAGGTTGGGTTTTGAGTGGAGGATTTACCTCCAGGAAAACCCTGGGAGGTAAATCTTCCCACGCAACACTGAAAAATCAGCAGAATTTATGAAATTACTGCAGCGGTAATTCCGCAAAAAAGCCACATTGGGTCCAATGGACCCAAAATAAATGGGGAAGTACACTGTCACCACCACTTGTAATGAGGCAGAAATTCCACCTTATTAAGTGGTGGTAACAATAATTCGTTGGGGCAATTTCTTTGGTGGATTTACTGTCAAATTTCCGCCTAACTCGTAATGAGTGTCAACGACATGTCGTCTAATTGAACTATTGGTTGAAGTCCAAGTGGAAGACTTTTGGAGCTAGAAGAACTTTATAATCGGAACTTGGTTACAAAACAGAACTTTCCTATGTTTAACTTTTGATTGAAAATCCTGCTTTGAATCTGGGGAAGGGGAACTAACCCACGTTACAAGGATATACCGTTATCAGGTTTATGTTGGCTATAACTGTTATTTCTATTATCTTTGCCATATATTCCATTTATGAGTTTGATGTATGTATATGTGTGAGGAACAGATTGCTTTTGGTGAGGAGTCCGAAGACTATCGAGATCGATTGCGTCGCTTCTTTGACTTATGCGAAGGTGATGACTATGAGTATCGTGAAGTCGACCAAGAGCCCTTGAAATGTTTGCGCTTTCTAGTTCTGTGAGGTGAAATCTCTTGGGTTGTGGAAGGGGATTTGGACAAGGTGCCTACCTAGTGCGAGTATCCCCTTCCTCTCCTTCAAAGCTTTCACAGTCATCAACTGGCATGAGCCGCAGTCATTGACCTTATGGCCTACTCCCAAACACTCGAGGCATATTCGGTGTGGATCTGTGATGGACATCTTTGATCCAAAATCTGACCACCTCTTAAACCCGGCCTTCGGGGTAGACATCTAAAAAAACTCAATAACTAAGTCGATAAATGGCATGCTGCTATGCAGAAAAACAGAACTGAAGCAACGTGCGCGGTGCATGATACTTATACCAGTATCAATGTCACAGCCGACAGCTGGATGGAAGATGCCAAGGGAACGCGAGTTGAAGATGTACAGCACCCTCTGTTGTTGAAAAGGAATATATCGGATACATCAAAGGTGAGGAATACGTGGGAGGACACAAACCATTAGAAGTCTGATTACGATTTTGTTTATAAACCAGCAGAATACAGTTGGCACAAGGACGCACCCCCTGTCTCATCCCTTGCTCAATAGAAATTGGTGCCGTCAAATCTCCTGCTAGGTTCCATCTAGCTCTAGCAGTATTGTCCTTGTAGACCCTGGACTCCCCATGAAAGCTGCAGAGGATATTAAGATCTTGTAAAGCCCAAATTTGGGACTGCTGCAAAGGCGCACTTCAGGTCGCTAAGTACAGCGTACATGAGCATCTTCCATAGGTGGTGTACTTTGAAACTAGCATCTGGAGCCGAAAGGCCTGGCATATTGTACTTCAGCCTGGCTGAATTCTGGCATGGAGGTGACTAATAATATTCTGTCCTCGTGCCCAGTCCTCCAGGTGTGCTAACAATGCCCTGGCAAAAATGTTCTCAGAGGCACCTAGAAGGGAAATTGGCCTATAATTCCTAGGGACAATCCCACCCCCTTTTTTATACAGTGGAACAATTATGGCCTTAGTCCAAAATTCTGGTATCATGCCCAATTCAATTATTGCATTAATTAATATGCAGCAGAGTACAGGTACCCATATATCGGGGGCCTTTTAAATAGATTAACAGGAACCATATTGGGGCCAGGAGCCTTACCAGGTTTCTTCAGTACCAGCACTAGCTTAATTCCCGACAAGGAGAGGCTCGGGGGTGGAGAACTGTAGCGTGGCTTACCATCTCGTCACTACACGGAAGCCCTGGGTGGCCATGCGAACAGCCTGACTGAGTGAGGGTTGCGGAGAAGAACGGAGCGTCGGACGGTTGGAGAGGACAGAGTGAGGGGCAAAGGAGCAGCAGGGCTTGCTGCATATTTGCTTGAATATATAAATTAGCTTACTTCCTCACCTTGGCCTCCTCATGTTGTATGTGCACACTACAAGAATCTTTTAGACCCTGAGATGCTATCTCATTAGGTGCCGTCCACGTACCCTCCATTTGGACCAGCAAAAATTCTGAAACCCTCCCTCCCCCCAAATCCACACCTTAACCCCAATCATTGGAGCCATAAACCTTCAACAAAACCATAGTCATTCATCCTGCCACAGCAGCCCATTCCCATTAAGACCAAGACACAGTTCAGGTGTGAGGATAGAATGGTAGTCCATTCCCAGCTTCTAGTCTTACATAGGAGCAGGTTATCTTTCCCAGATGTCATATCTTGTTCCACCCCTTCTAATTCAAGTCATAGCAACTTTACTCCTTCACGAGAGGTCGTAATACGCATCTGAAGCCTTTCTGATGTAAATAGGAGACCAAACTAGGCGATATGTAATGTCTCACCTCTTGAGTTCAGTCACCACCGGATTTCATTGCTTGTCGTTTTTGGAGAGTGCTCGCTTACAAATCTAAGAATAATTGAACCTCTTTTCGGTTAACTCTGATGGGATCTCCTCTTCTTGCCGCCATTAAAATGTTCTCCTTCTGTATATACGAGGAAAGAGACGCTAATACATCTCTTGGTCTACCAATCGGATAAAGTCCCTTTGGGCCAGTGTGGTGTACCCTATCAATGTGAGGTAGCATTGCTCAAAATTGCACTTAAAAAAAAAAAAAGAATGCTAGATTTCAGATCTGCATGTACAATATCTTCAGATAGGTTCCTAATCCTTGTGTTAGAGCTTTGAGAACAATTTTCAAGGTCCTCTGCTTGAATTTCCAAGTTACAAGTTACGTAAATGTTCCAAAAGTTCATAGCTTCCTCGTTATCTGTCCTATCCCCTTATTGTACAAATCTGCTGCTTTGATCTCGGTGATTGAATGCATTAGATCTGTTTTAAGGGAGTGAAATTTTGGTTGGAAAAAATGCCAGACACTATTTTTGAAAGGCACCTAATCCCAGTCTGATCTTCCTTAGACATGCAACCACTACTATTGGGAGAGGGATCATTCTCTGTGGCTGCCATAGTCCTGCCTGAAGGGGCCCTAAGGGTAAGTTATTTCTATGAAGTGAAGGAGGGGGACCCATTTACCCATAGGCATTTGGTGCTCGCAATGCAAATCAGTACTTAAGTTAATGAGAAATCTCATTATCTCATTTCAGAAGGAGCTACAAACCCAGCATGGGGTAAAGGAGTGAATTGTCCCCTCAAAGTATGCCTTTCTCACACTTTTGCTTCTATGGTGCACTCCCCAGTATAGTAATTACTGCACTTTCCAGATCTGTGGCAGAGCATCGACAAAGTAAAAGTTATGTAAAATTATCAGCAGGTTCACATAATTGTGCCCCATGCTTCATGCTACTCCATCATCAAAAGATCTTTAGGAAGTTCACTGTCCCACTGTTGAGTGTGAAAAAGCTCCAGAACACGGTTATGCTTCCCACAGGTACACTGCATCAGTTGGTCACAGCCACAAAGCGTTCAGCTGGAAAGCCAAGCGACATCAAAGCCTGCAGCACAGAGCATCATCAGTGCCGGCCACACTCAGGGTAAATGCCTCGCACAGGGGACCCTTTGTCGGGCACCATCTCTAAGGCACTCTCCACTACTCTCTGTCTGGAATACAGCCCTCGCCATCCAAATACCTCTATGAATGGCTCTCCACCCCCAGATGCTGCAGCATAGCTACTCTGCACCGGAGCGAGTCAGGGGGCTTTGATGATTTGAGAGCCTGTCGCACCGCCTCTCAATGGCTATGGGGATGCACAGACCTGCCAGACCACCCCTCGATGATCCAGAGCCCAGATCTGGTCCTCCCCATAGGTCTCTCGTCACCAGAGGCGCAGGCCTTAATGCACTGGTATGCTGTGGGGGATTAAGGGGCCACTTGATATAAAGCAACAAGATGGCGGGGGGACATTCCATTGTCGCCAACGGTGAAATGTCAGCCACACTGTGTGTGTCGAACGGTGCCGCCAGGAGGAACTCAGCAGCTCACATCCTCCCTGGCCCGGGCGCCATCTTGAATCCCAGTCTCCTCCTCAACTTCCTTTCTAAAGGGTGTTTTCTGCTCCTTGCTATGGGGCTCCCCAGTGGGTCCAAATAAAGTCACAAAGTGACAGGCACCTGCTCTATCCCAGTCTCCTCCTCCTCGAGACAGCAAACAGCAATCAAACGTACATGGACAAGCTCTTATTTTTTTAGTTCATGATAAAAGTCCTAAGGCCACTATATGTAGGTGGGCTTTAATAAATAGTGTCCGTTTAATCAGGGATCTTGGACATGTACTATTTTACCGGTTAAATGGAAATATATGGATGAGAAGATTAGAGTAGCAAGAACAGTCAGAATAATTAGATCCAAATTAGGAATGTTAATAGAAGAGATGAACTAATGCAAGGGTTCATTGTCCCGTCTCCTCTCACACTGAGGGAATATTGAGCTGTTGGGTGGTTGTAGGGATAATGTGGGGACACCGAATCAGGTGTTTGGAGCTAGACTGAACACCCCATTCAAGAAATATGCATGTCTCTCTTGGTAGGGAGTTACATGTTTAAGGCTGAGGGACTCTGTTACAGGAAGCGTAAGCAAATTGAGCAAAGTATGTGAAACGAATAACGTGTTAAGGAAATTAATTGGAATTAATGAAGTGGAGAAGGATATCATCAAAGGGCTGACGCAAAGTTTATATTTTAGAAAAGAAAAATGGGGAGATTGCTATTTTGTGCCATCTCTGTTTATTATTTCTGCTACTTTGGACATTCAAATGTTTTGCTGTGGTAGGTTTAGGGATTCTTCTGGCTCTAATCGTCGAAAAACTGATAGTCTTATTGGATTTAATGGTCTTATCTGTAACATTGATTTTATGGATTTTTTTGTGATGGCAACGTCATCTCTCTTCTATGTTGTATCTACTAAAGGGAACTGTTAGGTTCTGAAATATTTAATTTAAAAATGTTAAAACACTGAAGTAATTAGCCGAACCTCTTTGGCAATCAAACAGACCTATAGATTTTTTTTTTTTTAAAATAGTCAAAAGAAAGTGCCCTTATGTTGGCTCCTGGGGGAGGGGCATATTTCTCTATGGTGCAATGACTCCTGGTAAAAGTATTGACAATGAACAACAAAAGCTCGAGCGCGTTTGACTTTCTTGCAGTTATCTGTGCAATTTTCTAGTGGATGATGCATCAGAATATCGGACAAATTCAAAAGGAACCTTTTTCAATAAAGGAACAACAACCTTAATTCCATTCACTAAATATCATGACGGCTGTGATGACATTACAATGTGCCCTCCTGCGATATGGAATATAATGAAATAAGTTCACCCTAACAAAATGCTCTTGCATTAGCTATTACACTCCATTCGTTATTCCATTGGTTTCTTGTCATTTACAAAAAAATATATATTTTGTCTGTTGCCTGCATTATGCAATTGGTCACAATAACATCATCTTGTGAGCCCAATGGGGATTTTTTTCCCATAAACATTTTGAAGTACTTCAATGTTAATGCAGGGCTTTGAATGAAGTGCGCAGGAATTAAATCATGTTATATGCTACTTATAAATGTAGTTGAAGCAAGATACGAAAGTGAGTTTTGAGGGTTTTCCCCACCTTTCCACAGTGGCATCTTCTGAACTTTGTGTCTGTAGACATCGACTGGTGGTTTATGTTGGTAAAGAGGAGGAAAGGTTGTAAAACCAAAACAAACAAATACAAATATAACTGTCCTTCCACTGAGGTAGAGCCAAAATAGCCAACACAAAAGGGTTTTGAAGTGTGAACCATCATGCTATTTATTAGGCTTCTTTAAGGTGGAATTGTTACAAGCCTTCAACTTCTTTCAGGACGGAAGAGTGTGAATAGTATGCGACCAATCGTATGATTGATTTGTGATTAAATTGATCATAATGTTTAGGGGCAAATGTATTCCTTTTTCGAACAGCAAGATTGGCAAAGATCTCAAGTCAATGTATCAGATTAGCTAATGCAACGTTCATCTTGAATGTAGTTCTCAGCTGATAGAAGAAAAGCAGGGTAAAGGAAAGTATGATAGAAAGGGAGAAAACGAAAGGCTGCGATAAGAGAAAGCGAGATAAAGAAAGAAAACACACTGGTTGGATTCAATTAACTCAGCAAAGGGAGAGAAGAAAAAAATGGATAGCTGGGGAAAGGGAAAAAATGAATACTTAGTAGAGGGAATGAAAGCCAAAAAAAAAAAGAGGATGAAGGCAAAAAGGAACAACAAAAGACGAAGAAAAGCAAGAACAATGGAAGGGTGGAAAGAATAAAACAGGGACAGGAGGAAGGAGAGAATGTAATAAGGAAGAAAAAGATGGAATAAAAGGATGTACAGAAAGAAAGAAGGAACAAAGGAAAGGTAGATGGAGAGATGGAACCAATTAAAGAAGGTAGGAGAAACAAAAAAGACTAAATGATTGGAAAAGGTAAAGAAAAGAAAAAAGCAAAGAAAGTAAGAAACAGATAGCTGAAAGAAATTAATGAAGGAAGGCTGGAGGGAAGAAAAGGTAGCATGAAAGATAGAATTAATTAATGAAGGATTAAATGACAGAAAAAAGTAAGTAAAGGAGGAAATGGAAAAATGGACGGAGGAAAGAGATGAAAAATAAAGTAAACAGATAGAAAAGAAGACAATCAGAAAAGAAATGAAAGTACAAAAGAAAGATATAAAATACAGAAAAAGGAAGAATGGTGGCAAGCAGGAAGCAGGGTCAACATGGCATTGTAAAACGGCCTCAACATACTACTTGTGTATTTCTCACTGCACTACAGAGTTTAAAAGTGGTTCCTATAGTCAAGTAAACAAATATGTTGTAAGGCCTGTCATTAGCACCCATTGATGTAGAAAGGGTCCTGCGATGATCAGTTGAACCTATAAATGGAACACTGCAACTGTATCCATGACACCATTTCGGGGAGCGGGTAAAATGGCAGGTCCCAGAGGTCAACCGGATGAGAACATTTTGCATGTTATAAACATTTATATTACAAGTCTGTTATTGTTCTCCAAGGTGCCACTGGCAAATACTGTAATGTTTTAAAATATAAAATATTGATTCATGGCAGTTCCCCTTTAATATGACAAAGCATTTCATCTGCATTAGCTGGAATGCAAATGGGTCTTAATGAACAGATAGATCTACCAATGGATTTAAATGTATTAGGGGGACACATTGAGATAAAGCATGCCATCCGGGGACACATTTGTACCATAGGGATACAAAGATAGCAGGTGTACAGGGGGTTGCTATGCCTTTGGGGCCACACAGTTCCATGCCCTGGGTGGGGGTATTTTAATATATAATCCATATAAAGAACTGGACTGCCTGGGAAATTGGGTATTGGCAACACATGTATAAGCTTCCAGGGAATATCAAGTAAAATGGGTAGCTGGACAAATACAATTATAAATATGGGTGAATTTAATTTTGCTCCAGATCCTCTGCTGTATGCATCTTGACTTTCAACTGCACGTCATAAACTCCAAACACAGGGCTCAATAGAATATATGAAATAGGCTATGAATTTGGTTGACCCCTAGCAGATTAAATAACCAATTAAACATTCTTTTTTCACTCCCCTACCAAACAATATCAATCTCTAGAGCCCCAGCTCTATATCAAATTATTCTGGTATATGCATCCCAGATCCCACTATAGTTAACACCAAATAGAAATGTACTGTATTGTGGGCCTTGCGTTTGTCACAGGTACACTTCTAATTGTAAATACATAACCAGGAACTTATTTAATGGATGAAAAACTTGAAATTGTGACACAACTGTTAGCCTGATAACATGGAACTATTTGAAGCTGTATGCGTGGAGTTTCATTTCATAATGTTCAATAATAAAGTCTAAATAAAAATTCAGATTGGGCCATCCTTTCACAGAAACTTAAAGTAAGGTATTAGAAGAACATAGACTGAAAATCAGATACCAAGAAGGGGACAACAGATAATTAGTAGCGGCATGATCTGTTATTAGCGCTAATTTTAGGTTGCCACTGAGTGTATGGTAGATAGTGAATAAAGTCATATATATGAGCGATCAAATAAAATAGGGAAATCCCCTGCACTTTAAGTGCAATCTAATGTATCTGCAATTATCAACAACCAGGGAAAATTAGTCAAGGATGTGATGTTGACCGTACAGACACTATTATTTATTCTAAGTTTTACACAGAGAATATATGGGCAAATTAATGAATTGTAGATTTTCTGTAGTTCCTTCCTTCGATGCCCCCAACACTGTTGGATATACCATGAGAGAGCTATTTGAAGTAGAGTTTACATCACAAGAAACAGATCAGTAGGCTCAATGCTTGTCTTCTGGAAGGGATGCTGCAGATTACAATTCCAGTTTACCAAAGGTTTTGAAATAGTCTTTGTGGGGAAGCCATTGGATAAAGTTTTATATACTGGCCAAACACGGATAGTTCCTGACTTGTGGCATTTTTCTATTATATGTATGTTCTTAACAAACAGCAATAACAACGGAGTTCAGATCATCATACTGGCCTACTGCAATAATAAATGCCGACTGGTTTAAATCTTACAAAATGCCTGCAGCTTGCTTGATGGAGTTTATGAGTGGGTTACTGCATGAAAGCCAGCAAAGGTGTATTGCTGAAAGAATCCCTCCATCAAACTTATACTCTGCAGCAGCAATTCTAGATCAGGAAGTTCAATCATAATCTGGGTGGCCTTGATACTGCTGGGTGGAGGAAAACGGTGATCTGGTAAGCTAAGAGTTCCTGTAATTGGTCATGGCTAAAATGAAAATTCCAGACTGTTATTTTCATGCTGCAGAAGTACTTTACTAGGTTAATCTTATTTAAATCCAACAATGTTCTTACTTTTAGAGCCATTTGCAACACAGTGGATTAACTCTATGAATACTGTGTAAGACTTTTAACTAATGTGATATTTTTACCACTAATCCTGCTGCAACCATGTAACCTAAAGCTTGGTGATATATGGTGGTGTGCTATCTGGATATCGGTTGAACAAACAAGAAATGTAAGTCATGAACTGGACTATAACCAATTATAAAAGGCTCCATAAGAACTAATGCAACATGCCTATGAGGTTCAACTCGATCAAGAGCCAAGGCAGATAGGTACCCTTAATATTGGCACAATGAGCGCATCCCTTTTGATAAAAATATTTAAGGATAATTCATTGATATAAATGGCCAATTGCCAGGATATCCCTGCATGTTTTGGCGTTGCCAGTCTTTTTAGAATGTTCACAATTAAAGAGCATTAATTAGGCCTCCTGTTATAGTGGATAGAAGAAATTAAGACGGGCCAATTATGCAAGATTTGAAAGCATATAATAGGACAGCACTGCTTGGCCAGATTTTGAACACCGTTCACGATAAAGTAGCAACAATAAAGTAACACTATCTAATATCTGGATTCAGAAATATTATTGGCACACCTGGGGTAGGGGAGCACACAAGACTTGTTCCATATATACGAAAACTGGGATAATTTCTCTGATACGTAATCATGGTTCAATTCCACGAAAGGTGTAGATTTTGGTTTGGTCTACAAACTATGATAAAGAGAAATTAGCCTGGGCCTTCCCAGCTTTTGAAGAAGATCATGTACTACATCAGTGGGGACTAGCAAGCATAGGATAGGGTACGTCAGTTCGAAGGAGAATTTTTTTTAATCATTTGATCCAGTTATGCATAAATGCAGTGCCTTCCAGGGCACTGGTTTCTATATTTACAGCTACCTCCAATCCACAGATCTTACACATAAAAATGGATCATCAGATCTTAGAAATAGTTTTCCATGAAACAATACTGGATTTGCATGGACTAGGGGAGGTCTATCATACTAGTGCCAAGCTATTTTCACTCACCAGGTAACAGAGGATCAGTTCATTGCACACTGGTAGCAGGCATTTTCAGCTACATGTATATCAAAAGTGCTGGAGTTACATTTTAGTCTGAAGGCAACACATTACATGCACATTGCATTCAAGCATACATTGAAATCTTATAAAGTGCTTTATGGGCTGTATCTTATGCAGGGTATAATAAACCAATAATAATAATAATAATTGTGATGTTTTTTATTACCCACAGTGTGTGATGCTCATTTATCGACCTTGGAAGGATGAAAGGCTGAGTTTGGCCCTGCCGGGATTCGAACCTGCGTCAGCAGGCTCTGCATGATGTGAATGTCAGCGCTCTCTCGCTGTGCCATCTGACCGGTCAGGCCCATGTCAACAAAGCAAATGTTTTCCGAATGTCCAATCTTGCTCAGTTCCTGGAACAATATTGTATCCAAATAGAATGTAATATTGAGATATGAGACAGTATGCAGACAATGGATATGTTTTGGGGAAGGATACAAGTAAATTCAAGTGAGTTTCCTTATTGCTAATGCAACACTTGTGGATGGAATTTGATAGCGTGAGGGTGGAGAAAGATCACACTCCCAACTAGTTCAAGAACGAAGAGAAGTTTTTGTAGGGATATCACTGTGTAGTATTATTATGTAAATTAAATCACACAACATTTTCAGGAAATGAGGTGCACCAATCTAATATCCATGTACATCGAGATATTTTATGAGATTAAGGTAAAGTGTGACTTTTGTACATATTGCTAAGAATGTAAATATTTAATTGTATGGATGCCATCTTTGTATATAAAGCGGAATGCATGTATGTGTGTATGTGTGTATGTTTGTCCGGCTATACAAATCCACGCTGTTGAACCCAAGTCTAACACATTTTGCGTGGATTCCTCATTTGTCTGGGCAAGATCGTAGTATATGTTTGGATGCAAAAAACAAACTACGTATGCTCACCCCGATTCACTACAGTAGGTACTAGAAGGAGGCAACATTTGGAAAAGTGTCAGAAGCAAAATGTTCGATGTGTTAGTTATTCCTTTGAAATGTATTTCTACTGCATACAGTTCAAAAGTGTTTATTAAAGCATTAAAATAAAATAAAATGTTTCAGAGCAACATTTCAATCTTTAGCAACCTCCAAAGATATAAATCACATGTAATCTGCAGCGCTTCCCTTTATCCCCTCCCATCTTCCTGCCAATTGTGCCTCAGTCTTGAAATCGTCTCCCTCAACTGCGTCCCTCTGGGCCCAAGTATAACTGTATAACCTGTGGCTTAGAGGTCAGGGCTGGGAATTTGCGGTCGTATTCCAGTAAGAGTGCCCAGACTGCTTTGAATTGGTGGAGGTTTCACTCCTTTGCAGCTGAAACCCTCTCTGCAACCAAAATGTCCCAAACTTTAATCCACCAGTGCCTCAGGTTCAGGCCTTCTGCCGATTTCCAACAGCGGACGGTAGAGATACGCGCTGACAGCAGCAAGTGGGTCATTCATTTCGCTTACTTCCCTGATTTCGGATAAATCCCTTTTCAAGGCCCCCTGAGCAGCAGAGTCTTTGGGCATAGCAGGAGATGGCTGCCAGTAATCCCGCGAATCACCTGTATAATGTTCTCCCAGAAGGTCTGTATTATGGGGCAATCCCACCACATGTGGAAATATGAACCTTGTGTCCCACAATTTCGCCAACAGGTGGTGGAGACTGCGGCCTGGAAGTGGTGGATCTGCACTGGCGGATAATACCACCGGAATAGCAGTTTCAATGCGCATTTGTTGTTAGTCACACATTTGGATGAGGCTCGGCTTCTAGCCCACATCTCCCCCCATGCCTCGTCATCAAGCTGGAGGCCAAGGTCACTTTCCCAAGCGGCCATGTAGTCTAGGCGACGGGGTGGATAGGAGGTCCTCCTGCAACAGTCTGTATAATTTTGTGATCCCCCCTTATACATGTGCTTCCCTAATGTTAAGTTCTAATGGGCTTAGGGGTCTTGTGGCTTTCTCCCTTATTTCGGGGGGTGTAATCCTGTGGTGGAGCTGGGTGTATGCGAACCTGTCCTCCTCAGAAAGTTTAAATTCTTTTTTACAATCTTCATAAGTTCGTGGATGGCCCTCTGAATAGAGTTGCCCCAAGGTGCTTAGGCCTCCCTCTTTCCATCTATTAAACAGTGCCGGCGGGATGCCAGGTGTGAAGGCTGGATTGCCAAAAACAGGATTATGAGGATCCACCCCCTGGCAATCTTTTTCCCCCGGAGAACCCTGTCCCATACCCGCAGGGTGACTTTTGTCGACGATAATAGGTGGGGCCATTGCTTGCGCAGCGCATGAGGAATTAAGGGCAAAAAGCAGAAAGGCAGGACACATTGTGCTTGTTCCATTTCCAACCATCTCGGGCCGGGGTCATCACCGACCATGTGAGCAAGTGGGACAGTTGGGCGGCTTCAGCATATTTCAATAGATTTGGGTGCCCCAGACCCCCCCGACCCAGATCTTCCCATCATCACCCTCTTAGGGATCCTAGGCCTCTTCCCCCGCCAAATGAACCCCAACAGTTTGCAATGGAGTCTTTCTGTTACGGGTTTGCAGACTTCTATAGGGCGGTATGAGCAGTGGTATAGCAACCGGGGGAGGAGGTTCATCTTGATGGCATCAATCAGTGAGATGTCTTGCTTTGCCCATCTTTCCAGGTCCTGCACTAATGCCTTAATCAGAGGAGGGAAATTAGCCCCGTAGAGATCTCTCGTCGAAGCTGTCAAGTGGACCCCTAGATAGGCTATGGCAGTCGTACTCCAGCAGATCGGGCAGATAGCCCAGACTCCCCGTAACTCTTGTGCGGACAGACCCACGCCCAGTGCCTCCGATTTCCCAAAATTGATTGCAAAGCCAGCGACCTGCCCAAAGGCATGGAGTTCCCGTAAGGCCGCCTGTAGGGCGGGAACGATGTTGGTAATAGATATCAGTACACCGTCAGCATACATTAAGATCTTATGGGGGGAGTTTCGAATTACTGGGGCCTGAATTGCGTTATTCCCACGTAGATGTTGGGCCAAGGGCTCCATTATGAGTGCAAAGAGGAGGGGTGATAATGTGCAACCCTGACACGTGCCACAGGAGAGGGGATTGGGGGAGAGCGTTCTCAGTTGATTTGTAGTGAGGTGCTTGGAGAGCAATAATTGCCAGCTATCGCTTTTCTAAACTGTGGACCGAAGGCGAACGCCCTCCAAAGCCAAGTGCAGGAAGGACCAGTCCAGCCTGTCAAACGCTTTTGTAGTGTCCAAAGCCAGGAGGGCCAATGTCTCCTCATTATGCGCGGCCAGTTCAATTAAATTGAGAACCCGCCTGAGGTCGTCCCCTGTTTTCCTGCCCAGGATGAAGCCCGTCTGGCCTGAATCAGTCGGGGTAGAAGAGGGGCTAAGCGGTTCACTATCACCTTAGAGTAGATGGTAGCATCGATATTCATCAGTGCAATTGGCCTGTATGAGGCACAATCTTTAGGGTCCTTCCCTGGTTTAAAAACCAGAATCGCGTTGGAGTTGAGCATTGAGGGCGTTACATTCACCACCTCCCGGAATTAAAGAGGGATGTTAAGGGGGCCAGCAGATGACCACTAAACAGTTTGTAAAATCTAGGTGAAAAACCATCAGGGCACGGGGTGCTGGACTTCAGGGTTTTGATTACTACCGCCACTCCCTCCTGTCGCATCAGCGCTTCCAGGGCCTCCTTGTTAAAGCATTTTTTAAGAAAATAAAAAAGAAATACATTTTTTTGATCACACCACTCCAAATATGGGAAATGGCAAGGTTACAGCTTAAGTTCATTCACAAGAAGAGAGCCCAACCAATCAATCCTTTCTTGGACACTTTCTCAAATGTGCTTGATGCCATTGAGTGACTGAAACATACCGCACAAAAACCGAACATCACTTGCAAAAGCTACATCTGATGCAAAGTGAAAATCAATAACAATTGCTTCTTAAACACAACAAACAGCGGCACAACTTGCCGATCAGAGGACAAGAGTAACTTTCTCCAGAGCAAATCAGATGCCAGAGTAAACTGAAGCAAGACTTGCTGACATGAGGACAACAAGTGCAACATCCTCCAGGGCACATGAGACACCACTCGATCAGGACACGGGCAAAGCCAGATACCCATGCTAGTATATTATATATGTATGCATATTTATCTATGAATTTGCACATTATTGGACAGTTAATTTTTTAAGGTTTTATTAAAAGAAATGTGCTGGTGGCTCTACAAGCATTAGCTACCCTTTTCTTAATGAAATTTAAAAGAACAGGCATAAATGGCTGGATGGGTCGGCAGTCGCTGATAGCATGGGTTATGAAAACTGGTTGTATACAACTACTTCCCCAATTGGTTATCTGTCTGAGGAACCACAAAGAGCTTACAGGATTCCTATGATTGCAAACTAGTAATATGAAGGAAACAGGCCCTGAATTAGGGAAACAAATCAGTAAATGCAGTATCTGGGAGAAAGGCCCTTAGGACGCTGAAGTGGTAGGATTTGCAAGACAAGAACTACATGAAAACGTAAGTCATGGAAAGTGGTCTGGACAGACCATCCCTGCAATTGGTAAGACTAACCAATATGTTAATACACCCCCACAGATGTGGAACATGACAGCTCTAATGTTATGGAGCATTTGTATAGCGCCTTTTACCATTGGCATGATTCCAAAGCGATGTTGGTTGAACACCCTTGGAGACCGCAGTGCAGGTCAGTAGAGAGTAATGTAGTAAAAACGTGCTTGGGAGCACTTGGTATGTGTGCAGCCAGTGTGCAATAGGTGGTGTGTAGCTGCATGCTAGTTCTAGGAGTGATGAAGTGGTTGTGTAATATCAGTAAGAGGTGTGAAGTAAGACCAATGGAATTGGGTAACTGCATTCTGGTGGTACTCGTGTTTGAGACTGACATGTGTGCAGCTAGCCGATTTTGAGGTGTATAGCTGTGTTCTAAAATCTGTTGAGGTGAACCTGGAGGTGTGCAAGTATGTGTGCAGCTAGTCTGAATGAATCAAGGGGTGTAGCTGCATTCTATTGTTTGTTGGTGCAGACGCAAGTGTTAGCATAGTGGTGTGTTTGAGTGTCTGCGTGTTTTCCATGGGGGACCTTGTTCCTGTTGAGCTTCCAGTGCCTGTCGAGGTGGTGGTATCTCCCAGTTTCTTGTTGGGTCAGATTACTATGGCAAAGACGGACAGGTGTTGACAGGCAGATCTGTCCCAAAACTCATGTTACTGTATAGGCGCTTGGGACGTCCTAAATCGGCAGTTCTCCTACATGGAATGCCAGAGAGGTAGTTCTACTAGCACAATCCCAGATAGTTGTGATTAGCAAAGATTAAGTGCTAGAACGATTCTTGCTATAGAATTCTTTGCAGGGGTTTCCAGATGTGTAGAATTAGCAAGCAAGGGCATTTCCTGTACTTCTATCGTAGTGCATATTTGCAGAGCAATCAATAAGTTAATACGTGATATTACTGCTTGGGTAGCTAGTTGTGCTAGATTGATTACCGGTAGGTAGTTTTGCTATAAACCTTCACTAGTAGGTGTGATTAGAAGACTAGCTGCTAGATGCACCCCCCCACACCTCCGGTATCTAGTTCTGCTCTTGGATTTCCAAGTGCGTCGGATTAGCAAGCATGTTCCTTCTTGGACTGAATGCGTAGTGCATAATTGCATAGCCTTGATCAAGCTCATGCGTGTTATTGGTGCTTGTCTTGCAAATCTAGCACAATCGGCGGCCCAGATTAATGGCGATAGATAACTCTAGGCCTCAGAGCATACAGAATTCCTGCAGATGAGGTGAAGAATGAATTCCCTCAAGTACATGGGTGCCGCTACTATTCGGGTTTCAAGTCTGGGCAAAGGCGCCAGGTACTGGGAGTAGATATCATCACACCTGAGGGTCTATGATCAGCAGGGGATCACGCCAGGTGTCGGTCGTCGTGGTTGGTTGGGTGATTCACTGCATCCACTTATGTATCTGTAGGCGAAGAGCCAGATTTTGATTGTCTTTCGGAAAGCCTGGTAGTCTTCGCTGTGTCTAATGTGTGGAGGCAGTGCAGTGAGTTCCACAAAGCTGGTGCCAGGTTTGAGTAGGCTGACCCTGCGATCCTGGCTGAATTGGAGGTGGGCACCAGGCAGTGCTTGACCAAATGGTGCGAGTCGGGTGTTAAGGCGTAATCTTTTCTTGTAGGAATTTGGGGCCTGCTTTGTGCACCAACCAGTGGGTAATGCATAGGAATTCGAAGGGTGCGGAGAGACAATGAGATGTGGTCACGTGTCCCAAACCAAGAAGCAGTCTGGCAGCCGAGTTGTGTACTCTTTGGAGTTTAACTGGTAGGCCGGGGGAACCAAGGTAGAGGGAGTTTGCATAGTGAAGTCTGGACATGGCAATGGACATAATTGTAGCCAGTCTTTTAGGGTAGGTAAGGTAAGGGAAGATACGCTTCAGGAGCCTAAGGTGGAAATGACAGGCTTTTCATATAATGTTGATGTGGCAAGATAGAGTTGGGCCCATGTCCATTGTGCAGCCACGGTTTTTGACAGTGGTGGTGGTGGTGGTGGCAGCTGGGGGGGAGGCGCAGTGAGGGTGGCCTGGGAGTCGGGTGGGGGAATAGAGCAGATTTGCTGCACATCATGATCTCCTGGGATCAGAAGGACATGGATTGTCATAATCCAGCTGTCAATGTCTGAGCGACATGCTGCTAGGTCAGGGCTGGGGGTAGGTGGCCGATTCAGGATTCTCAGGATGATTTGAGTGTCATCTGCATAGTTATAGTAAGTGAGGTTGTGCGAGCAGATGATCCTGGGCAGAAGCGCCAAGTAAAAGTTGAAGAGAAGGGGCAAGAGGCAGGCGCCTTGGGGTACTCCAGTGTTTACTTTGTTTGCAGCAGAGAGACAAGGGGGGAGATGGGTGATTTGCTGTCTATTAGAGACGAATGAGGTGATAAAGGAGAGCACTGAATCACGTATTCCTAAAGAGTGAAGTCTGTCAAGGAAGATCATGTGGCTGATGGTGTCAAACGCTGCTGAGAGGTCAAGAAGAATAAGAGCTGCGCATCCATTCCAAAGATTGTGTGCGGGTTCTCTTACGTACTGCACCAGGCAAACTCACTGCCTCTACATGTGTTGAACAATATACGGTTATTATTTGATCAGGTTTTAGGCACCAGACCAAGTCTTTTTGTGATCAGTCTGCCATCTTGGAAATCACCTCCCCTTTCCCGTTACTGCAAGACACTGGCTGGGATGGAGACAGCTTGCATGCTTCCCAAGCATGTGCAACTGATGCTGGTAAATCCTTTCAAAGCCTCTAATCATTCTGAATATGAAAAGAATGCACATTTGATGAACCTGCAACGTTGTACCACTCAATATTATTAACTCTGCTGGTAAACAATGGATTGTTAAGACTATCAATTAACGTGCGGAAATGCTGCAGGTAACAGTAAAATGGCAGCATTGAATCTACGAGACCTCGAGGCTCGGAGAAAATTTATTTGGGCATTTGAAGTGAGTTATTCTCTTACACAGAAACTTTGCCAAAAGTGTGCCTTTTAAAGGTTTCTTGTTCACAAAGCTCAAATGGAGACAACCATTTTAATTTTTTTTCTTAGTGGCTTTGGATCTGGCTAGTGGGAAATTCAGGCTCTAGATTCCTTGTGTGACTGTACATATAGGATGGGGACTCAATAAGGATCCTCCCCATTCCAAACCTGGACTCATCAACCCATAGCTCGGGGAGGCACATGGCCCCTTTGGTCAACCCACTAGATATCCACAGAGTAAGGCAGGGCACTTGGTCACACCACAAAGACATCCACATGCCAGAAGACCTATCCGGCTTATTACAGTACATCAGAACATTCTCCATAAGGCACTCAATACCATGGGTATATGCAGTATCAATCAATAAACTTGAAATAATAATTCCAAAAACACTGGACAACCCAAGTTAAATTAGGTCAACTTATGTCCAAAACCAGGGGCGTGGCTACAAAGCCATGTGAAAGGACGTGTTCCCGGAGGAGCTCCCATCCGTCCGACATGGATCCGTAGAATAGAGTGCATTTACATGTGCCTGTGGTGGATAGAAAAGCAGGCACATGCATGCGAACCTAACCAGACCAACGCAGAGGCATCTTTTGCCCGCGATGCACGAGGGAGAAGAAGCTTGGACACAGCAAAAGTGAGGAGGATCGCTCCACAGTGAAACAAGATGGCGGACGTGACAATGACAAAGGGACTCTAACAGCCCCGACGCCACTGAGCTACAAGGCACACGGCACCTGAATTCGGATGCGCGTCGAGTTCGGAGCGGAGACTGGAACATCCCCAGACTGGCAACGGAGGGCGGGCACCTAAAGTAGAAGGACAGCGTGATGCCCACAATCCACGGACAATAGCAGTGGAATCGTGCCGCCTGACCTCCCCATTGCGGGTTCTAAGGCGAGCAGCATCAAGCTGCAGCTGCAGCCGCGAAACACATGGAAAGTCTCCCCGCCCGGGTGGAGCGAATGTGCTACTGTAGCAAGTTCCTGACGCGGCGTGAGCTACATTGTCACAGCATTCGAAGAACCTCGCAGAGGAAACGACACACGAGCCGCCCATTGCAGTAACCAAAGCCAGGCAAGCCTGCAGTGTTTGCAAGCGGCCGCCCCCACTGGATTATAGGGGAGTGCTTGGCCCCCCGAGGAAAGTGTCAGCCTCAAGGAAAGCAGCACGAGGTGAGATGGCCCCTCCAACCTAACCAGCGTGACGGTTCGTCACAGTCCGCCCAGTCACCCCGTTGAGCCCACTGGCCCGGCGCAAGTCCTCAGACGGCAAAAGACACAAGGACGCCTGACACACCCAGAACTTTTCTTGGCAGCCCTCTCGCCCCCGCTGGGAACAGCACACGCAGGGGGGTGCGGGGGTAGCCTGCGAGCCCTTCAGGAGAGTGGGCACGGGAGTGCTCTGACACTAACGAGGGGAACCCTGTGGGGTGCCTGCCCCTCCGCCCCAAACTCAACGGCCGAGACATCCGGCAGCGCAAGATTGGGTGTTTAAAAATACATCAAACCCAGGGATCCAATAAATACATGGTATCAGACGGCCTCCATGGCCAAGGGGCGTGAAGGAAACATCTGAGGCAAGACTGCAGGCTAGATGGCCTTGGGGCTCACAGAGCACCGGAATGAGAGAGTGTTGGGTCAGTGGGCGTGCAGGACCACCGGCTATTGAATGGAATATAGTGGGGCTGGGGGAGCGACACTGCGTGAGCGCAGGTACGTGGGAGGACACAGCCCATTCTAGGTGTGGGGCGAGCATTAAGGACACATCTGAACACAGCTGAAACGGCCCCGGACAGGCCAGGAGTGGCCTGGCGCCACGCAGACTTTTGCATGAGGGGAGGCGCTGCTGGCCCATGTCTGAACAGCATTGCATGATGTCCAACAAAACTGTCAGACCCAAAAGCAAACAGCCCACACTGGTGGCCTATGCCAAGACGCCTACAGGTGCACAAGGTGGTAAAAGCAAGGACTCTACCGCCGCAGTGGCGGAAACACCGGGCACGATCCAGGAAGTGCTGGCAGCGATTGCAGACTTGAGAATTGCCTGGGAGACCAAACTGGGCCTGGCAATGAACGAATTGAAAGTGGGTCTGGACCTTAAAATCGGAGCGGTCCAGGAGGAAGTCAATCTGTTGAGACAGGATGTGCGCACGCTTGCGCAGCGCACCGGAAACCTGGAAAAGGAGATGGCTCCGAATACGGTGGCATGCGCCGCCCACGGATCGGAACTTCATGCCCTCGTGCAACGTGTGGGCAACCTGGAGAACAGGGCGGAGGAGGTGGAAGGGTGCGCCAGACGCAATAACATTCGTATTGTTGGCCTGCCGGAAGGAATAGAGGGGCCTAACCCAACGGAATATGTAGAATCCATGCTTCTGCAGGAAATAACTGGCGGAGCACTGACCCAGGGGTTTGCTGTTGAGAGGGCGCAAAGGGCCTTGACAAGGAGACCGCCCCCGGGGGCACCCCCGCGGCCGCTGATCGCAAAGATCTTGAACTATCGGGATCGGGAAAAGATACTGGAATTCTTCCGGGAGGGGGGAACGCTAGAAAGGGGGCCGGCGAAAATCACGGCGTACCCGGACTACACTTTGCACGTACAGCACAGCAGGATGAACTTCAGGGCGGTGAAAAGGAGGTTGAGAGGGGCCGGTCACCGATATATGTTGCTCTACCCGGCCAAATTGAAAGTGTTCTACAAGAACAAAACTCTGTTCTTCGAGACGCCGGAGGATGCCATGGACTGGCTGGATACGCAGGGTCGCCCTCAAGAACCGGACATCCAGACGGGAACTGTAGAAGATAAGTAGCACGAAGCTGGGTCATCCCTGGTGATTTGACACAGGACATTGGGACTAGAATTTAGTATTAAATAAAGCTTGCGGGGAGTGTGTTGCAGCAAATACGTGCTGGCAAGACACTTGTATATAGTGTTAAATAAAGCTTGTGGGGAATATGTTGCAGTAAATATGCGCTGGCAGGATCCGTAGGATGCAACTATCCTATTCGGGCGGGTGGGAGCTCATGGGGGACAATCTTTGAACCCCTTAGAAGAACACTTAGTTAGGTCACTGTTAGACCGGTGACGCCCCGCGGGGTCCTTGTCCTCGGCTCCGAGATAGGACCAGACGTGGGTGGGCCTGAGATCCAGGGATGGAGCTGGGCATTTGTTGGGGTTGGGCGGGGAGGGGAAGGGTTGTGTGCAGTGGGGTAGAATTTTGGGAAGGGGGGGTTGTTGAGGGTGGGAGGGCTAAGAGTCGGACAACGGGTCATCAGGGAAGACATCGGAGGGGAGAGTGGAGGGGGAGTACATCGAGCAGATGGCGTCGGGTAATCTCAGAGTGGCGACCTGGAATGTGCGGGGCCTCAATAGTTTTCTAAAACGCAACAAAGTGACAATGTATTTAAAGAGGATAAGCATTGACATAGCCTTGCTACAAGAGACCTCCCTCACCAAGGAGAAGCTGGAGGTGGTCAGAAGAAAATAGAAAGGTAATGTCATAGGTGCCACATACTCGGCATATGCAAGAGGGGTGATCACTTGGGTGGCACCGCACGTGCCGTTTCAGTTGCTCAGCTCGACAATAGACCCAGAGGGCAGAATGGTGGTGGTGGCGGGCATCCTGGAAAATAGGAAGGTGAACATTATAAATCTGTATGCCCCTAACCATGATACAGCGGCATATTTTAGGTCCCTATACAGTAAAATTAGCCCCCTGGTGGGTGGCGCGATGGTGTGGGGAGGGGATTTCAATTGCACCCTGTACCCCAGGATTTATAGGTCAGATGACAAATCAGGAAAGCCAGCGCCAGCAGCTAAAGCATTGAGGACACTATTGACAGACCTCGGTCTGGAGGATGTGTGGAGAAGGCTACACCCAATGGATAGGCAGTATTCGCACTATGCAGCGCCACATGACCTGCACACAAGGTTGGATTACGTGTTTGCTGCTGCAGAGATAGCGGGAGAAATGGTGGGGGCCGAATACAAAGCCAGGGTATTATCCGACCATTCGCCCTTGGTCGTAGAGTGGCAACATCAACCCCCCCAGAGCGCGTATCTGAAGGTGGCTATCGAGGAATACTTTGAAATCAACACGGGCAGTGTACGCTCTCTGGGAACAGTATGGGAGGCATTCAAGGTGGTGGTGCGGGGGGGGTAGCCATATCAAAATCTAAGGGGCTCCAAGGGGGTATTGAACGGGAACTGCTGGAAACAGAAAGAGAGCTGGAGGGCCTTACTCGAAGTGAGGGGACCGCCCGAGAGAACAGCGCTAAGATAAAAGACTTCGCTTGTAATGAACTCTGGGATAGATTATGCAAATTAAATTATAAGAAATTTACAGAGAGGTTACATGCAGGAGGGGATAAGCCAGGTAGACTACTGGCCTGGCTATACAAAAATGAGACCCCCCCCGTTCGGTGATCAGAGAGGTCAGGGATGCGGGAGGCCGAATTTATAACACCCGGGAGGGGGCAAACGGGGAGTTCCTCAAGTACTACAGACGATTATATGAGGATACAGGAGAGGATATGAGCCAGGAAATACTGGCAACAATAGAGGAAGTGGGCTGCCCACCTTGGATGACCTAAAACGCGCAGACTTAGACGCCCCCATTAACGCGGACGAACTGGAAGCGGTGATCCAACACCGCCCTACATGTAAAGCGCCCGGGTCGGATGGGTTACCCAGCGAATTTTATAAAACATACAAGCACGAGCTACTCCAGCCGCTGCTGGCCATGTTTAATGAAGTCTATGAGCGGGGGGAACTGCCGGCGTCCCTCCGCGAGGCAGTGATCGTCTCGCTCCTGAAACCAGGTAAGCCGGACATGGAATGCTGGTCCTACAGGCCCTTGTCCATGCTTAATCAGGATAGCAAAATACTCAAGGCAGTGCTAGCCAACAGGCTAAAGAGGGTAATCGGCAAGGTGATACACCCAGACCAAACGGGTTATGTCCCCGGCAGAAATATCACAGATAACCACAGGAGGCTGCACCTCAAATCAATTAAGGAAGACTCGGGCGAGATGGCTATCGTGTCGCTTGACGCGGTGAAAGCCTTTGATTCAGTGCGGTGGTCGTGGTTGAAAGCGACCCTGAAAGGATACGGAATGGGACCAGGATATACTAGATGGGTCCAGTTGCTATACAGTTCCCTGATTGCGAGAGTTAAAACTGGACCCACAATCTCAGACAAATGGCAACTCAGCAGGGGGACCGGACAGGGTTGCCCCTGGTCACCCATGTTACACATCCTGGCATTAGAGCCGCTAGCAATATGCCTGCGGCAACAATACGGGGAGGTGGGGATTAGCACGACAGGGGGCACACACCTGATATCACTGTATGCAGATGATATGCTTCTCTACCTGCGCTATCCGGAAGAAAACCTGCAATATGTGCTGGAGGTGATGGATCGTTATGCCACCCTCTCGGGCATATCGGTGAACACCGGGAAGTCTAGCTTGTTCCCCTTGGGAAGGTATAGTAGCACCCCATCGGCGAGGCTACCCGTCCTGCAAATACCCTGGCAGACCGTGACATTCAAGTATCTGGGTGTGAATATAAGATAGAGATAGAGCACAAACATAATACAGAGAAAGCGATTGAAGGTATTAGGAATAGCATGGCGTTCTGGTCTAGGTTACCCCTGGCCATGATGGGGAGAGTGGCTCTGCTCAAAATGGTCGTTCTGCCCAGACTCTTGCACTTTTTTGTGAACGTCCCATACTTGATCCCCAGAAGCTTCTTCATGAGACTCCATGGCATGTGCAGGGGCTTCATGTGGGACAACTCCAGGAATAGGGTGGCCCTGTGGAAGCTACAGAACACTTGTGATAAGGGGGGCATAAACCTGCCAAACTTTGAATTGTATTACTTGGCGGGACAGCTGTTGTATGTGGCCAGGTGGTTGTCTGCGGAGGACTCGGCGGAAGCCAGGCTTTTGCAGGGTGACTCAGCCCCATACTTTCTAAAAGAGACAGTGTGGATGTATAAAACTAAGATGGCAGGGAGGGGGAGGCTATTGGAGTTGGGCTGGGAAGTTTGGCGCAGAGCATGGAAAACGGTGGGCGACCCAGACCCGCTCTCTCAGCAAGTCCCGCTAGTGGCTCTATGCGGGGATGACCCCCAATTGTTCGAAGCGGTTCGCAGATACTGGGAACCGGTGGGTTTAGCCACCCTCGGAGATATATGGCAGGAAGGGGCGGTATTGGAATTTCAGAGGTTGCAGGAGGAGACAGGGGTGCATAGTGGCCAATACATTACATATATCAGGCTCTTGAAACGGGTAAGGGGGAGGTGGCCTGAGACGGCACTGGCGGAAGAACCTGATGCCACCCTGGAAATGATGTATGATGTCTCAGAGGGTGGACATTAAATATCTAGGATATATGAGCTCTTAAGAGCAACGGCAGAGAGGGAGCTACTCCAGCTTAGGCATGATTAGGAGGAGGAGATAGGAGAATCCATGACAGATGGACAATGGGATAGAGCTCAGAGGTACCACAAAAAGGTGTCCTGGAATGTGAGACTCCAGCAGATCCAGCTGTATGTCACCCACAGAGCCTACCTGACCCCTGCAAGAATAGCCAGGTTTGGAGGCTCAGCCATACAGAAATGCCCCAGGTGCAGAGAGGAGGCGGCAGGGTTGCTGCACATGTTCTGGGCTTGCCCAGAGTTGCATAGATTCTGGGAAGAAATAAAGATGAAAATGGCCGGTGGGGTTGTGGTGCTGGATGTGGGGTTTGCTAGGGCATGCATGCTTGGGAATTTCCCCAGGCCACGTAATTTAAAGCATATTAGCAAAATGAAGGACCTGGCATATGTCCTGGCCAAGCGCAGGATTGCAATGTGTTGGAAGGCGGCCCATAGGCCTAGAGTGGAGACATGGTGGGTGGACCTCCTGTGATGGGCAGAAGCGGAAACTGCGGTCTGGTTTGAAGCTGCCACCCGGGGGGCGGGGGGGAGAAGAGGAAGTGGGTCCCCTGATGGCCTGTAGGCAACTGGTGACCTCAATGGCTACCCCTCACCAGGTCAGTCATGAAACAGAAGACTCAGATGAGTCAACAAGTGCTGAGATTCCCGTAAATACTCATGTAGATGACACCGATGAAACGGCTCGAGTTTGTGGGGAGGGAGGGGGGTGGACGGGAAATGTATAATGTGTTGGTTTGACATTGATTATGAACGTCCTAAAAACTGTAATGTTTGGCGTGTTGTTTAAAATAATAAAAATTGTTTTAAAAAAAAACGACGCATACCATTTAGCACCTACTAGCCTTGTGGGTAGACACCTACATGACACATTCCAACTACACACTGACAACATCCAACTAGCGTTCAAGACAAATGAAAATCAACCAAAGAAAAACAAATTACATTTTCTGACCGCAGTACAAAAATGGAAAGTAGCCAACAGCCTAAGTGTTAATACTGGGACAATCTCCATGTCCTTTTTGATGCATTACTGATAGTTACTACTCTGGTATTCAAATTATATTTTAAAAGTACCTCCAAGCTCTCAATTATTTGCTATGTCCCTCTTTAAATATATGCAGATCCATCAATACACTGGTTTTAACACTGTTGTTGGTTAGGGACATTTTGCTGTACAGCTCCTCATTATTGTGGTTTATGAAATACTGCACTATTCTTTCTGATGGGCTTCGCCAGAACACTTCACTTACAGTTATTGCAAAAACGCAATGCTCCACAAGCTCTACAACTATGGTTACTATGAAGTTGTACTAATTACCAATGTCCACTCTTTTCCTCCTAAGTGTGCTCATCTATCAAAGTTTAAATCTGTTCTATTCATTTCACAATTCTTCGTTTTTGTTGAATGTTATATGCATAAATGGCAAAAGCAACTCAAGCTAATTTTAGTCTAGGGCAGAAAGCCCGTTTGGGACTACATTTGCAATGATTCAACAGGGAGGTCAAATTTGTCTCTTGCCATGACCAAAGTCATAATGAATATCGCAGAGCTCTCAATTTGGACAGAATGGTCCTCATCACCTGAAGCCAATAGCCCCACCTATGTGCCTCACGTCACTAAACCCAAAATTCTCTTTAGTGAACCTGCCCTCACTTAGAGGTCATGCATGTATGCTTTCAAAGGGTCTGGCTTACCCTCTTAGAACCTACTTCAGTTTTCTCTTTGTGCTCCCTGCATTTATCGTTCCAAACAATTCTTGGCTCTGTCACTTCTGACAAGTTTACTTGGCAGACCCAGATTATTTCCCTAAGGATTGGCAGGTGACAGCTAAACTAGGTTAACTGAAAATCAAGCTTTCATGCCACTAAGGCACAACTGCGCACATCTCTGGTCCATCACACAACCTTCCACTGACTAAATCAATTACCACCCGCAAAGTCCTAGAAAATGCCAACACTGATAAAGGGGCTCCTAGGCAAGATATACCTTGCAAGCCTATTTGTGTGATCCAGTCCTCAATGGTGGATGCCCCACATACCACTGGGAGGGGTTTAGCTCTGCGGGTTACATACTCTGTCTCTACTCTATGGTTTTCATCCTGCTATCATGGACAGATCTACTCTGGTAATGTTAGTTGGGGACCTATGGATAGGAAAATACAAAAGGCTTTGGATGGAATGGGATGCCCAGGAGCTTCATCTGAGGGGTCTGCATCACAGAGCCGGTGGCAACCCCGACCCCCCAGAGTCACTGCAGTCCCATCCCTCAGACTCCAGTTTGCGACTTAACACTACAACACTGAACCAAATAGAGATGTTCAAAGCTTGCCAAATGGTTTGAGATTGGATCCGATATGTACAGACAAAGTCATGTGTATCAATCGCATTTCTGTATCAGAAACCTAGCTGGCTAGCATCCAAACACTATAATAAAATATCTGAAGTGGTTTAATTTTCTTTCTTTCAGATCAGCATTCTGTCTGAGGCATTGCCAACGGCTGCATATGCACTACCACTAAAATCCCAAACTATCTTACAAGCCTTTTTCCTGCTGAACCCGCCAGAAACGTCCATTAAACAGTGATTCATGGTTTATTTAAAATCTTTGACACAGTTGGCCTAGCCAAGTGAGGAAGAGTCGGCACTGCTGTGGTCTCACCTTGACTAGGGCTCTAACTTCGGCTTCCCAACTTGAACAAAATGTTAATCTTGGGTAAATCACTATGTCCCATCATTATCTGGCAAATGTTTTCCTTTGCCCATGAAAAATATAATGTCTTCGGTGCATATTACTGGGCATCTATTACCTCTCTCCACATGTTGAAGTTGTTTGGTTGAAGTAGACTACCCTTTCTATTGTTTACTTATTAGGAGCAGGTGTGGAGCCATTCAAAGTGAGCACTGTCACTAAAGCAGGTGGTAGCTAGCCTTCCTGTCATTTGTTTATTTGATTAAACATATCTTAATTGAGTTTCCCATGCCAGGCAAGTGGTCATTGCTACCCTGTTATCCAGTGTATTACAAGTATGAGGTATTTCCCACAGCGTGTGATAATCTCCACAAGCTACGTTTTACCTGCCTCTCACCCTTACCGTTTTCCTTTCTTCCACGAACCAAGGTGTGGTTATCAAGGCACAATACGCCACTTTCCACACAAGCCATGTTGCTTTAAGCCCACTATTGTGATGATCGCTGGAGTATAAAACCTTCTAAACATAATATTTGGTCAGACTGTTTGCATCCTCACCGTACCCCCATAAGTAGAGCAAAAGCAAACAAAATTGTGAATTTCATGTAACCCCCATCTAGTTTGCACATTCTGAAATAAGCCACCCAAAAGCGTGAAATGAACCACAAAACGTAACTAGTACCTGCATACATCCTATGAAAACTTAACTATTGCAACAACCTGCATATAGGCTTTCCAAACAACCTAATCAAACAACTCTGGCAACTCCAAAATAAGAAGCCAGACCCATATGTCGCCTGAAAAACATGACAGTTCACCATCAATAAAACTGTGTATATTACTGTGGAGCTGGGACAAAAATAATCCAATTGAAAACACTTTGCATCACCCACAAATGTCATTGAAAAATGGGCTCAATGTACCTTCCTAAAACACTTCGCCACCACAAACCACAGACGCAGAGTCATCCACAGGAAAAAGACTGGAAACAACAAACAAGAAAAATAAGAACTGAGAACAGATCACTTACAAGGAACAAAAGTGGAATCAGATTTCAATAACACTTTGGTCCAAGGATGATGTACAAAACATAAATCCTCAGAAGAGACCTTAAAGAGAACCTTGTTAAAAAAAAAAAAAAGACCTTCATGGAGAAGTGACTGATGAAACGGCTAGTGCCCGCAAGAGTACAGGGATGAGGAGAGGCTAAACCGCCTACTCATACCACACTCCTCCTAAAAAAACAGCAGTGATCCAAATCATAAAAGTACGACAGTCGCAGCCCAGAGATGCACCTCCTCTGCCTTTTGGGGTAACCAGGGCTGAGGACAGGGTAAACTCTCGGGAGGGGTGTGAAGTGATCAGAGTAGCAACCCACATAGCAGTAGTGGAAAGACTCCAAAATGAAAGAATGTCTATGTGGGCCAACGTAGAGGCTCCACCAATCTCCACAGTCCAGATATATATATATATATTTATTAGGTAAACAATCAAGAATGCAACAGCTAACTAGAAACACAAGCAAAAACACACCCCTTTGGCGAAAATGCAGACCTTGTAGAGAATAGAACTCTGGGTACTTGAGCAGGGGTGATCAGATAAGCAATTGCAGCAATGCCACTTAAAATGCTATGGTCCTTTCAAGAAAAGATGCAAAAAGGGCAGTTAAATGTTACTATGATCTCAGAAAGTGAACAGAGAGAAAGGGCCTCTTCACAAAACCGTATTCTTGTCTTTGGGGGCTCAACAGCATTGAGCCAGGCCCCTAGGAGGTTCCAGGTGGTGATTTAGCATTGGGGTGGTGAGCTGATCGACTGGGTCGGTGAGTTGAGTCCAACACGAGATACAGTCCAAACCTCAATGGCATGAAGAAGCATGGGACAGGCAGGCAATGTACAAGTCGGTGGATCTAACAAGCGGTTCAATGTGAAATTCAGGGTCTAGAGCTTCTCCTTGAGTTCTGGTTTGCTGGCAGGCCCCTTCCTGGGTATCCGGGGACAAGTTTACGTCCTTCTGTTGCACTCCCACTCCAGGGAGCTTGTCTGGCACCTATAGAGGATTCTTCACTTCAAATGAGCAGGAGTCTGCACCCAGTGCAGACAGGAACCGAGGCCTTAGTGCACAAAGTTCACCCCCACTGGCCCCAGCGGATGGTTGGGGACAGAACTCTTCTCTGCCTTGGATGCATCTTTCTCCACTCCTATGGCACAGTTATTTGGAATGGGCTGTACTCACAACAGATGTCCTCTTCTTGTTATCTATGAAAGAAATCACGAAAGAAGTGGGAGGGCCCCTTCCTTATAAAAAGGTAAAGGTTACATGGGATGGAAAGAAGACAGTATGCTGTAAAGGTGTCCACGTTCCCTTTCGATGTTAACAAGTGACCAATGCCTTCTTACATAATGCCCACAATGCAGTGTTCTGTAAGAAATGGAGGGAAAGAAGGAACAACTCCTCAGAAAAACAAGATGGTGGAACTCTTATCAGATCCACTTCCCCTCTCTGGCTGCTCTAACTCCACCCCCTCCCAGGCCTACAACTTCAAAGGCTCTTTTGGTGTGCAACCAGTTAGTGTGAGGCAAGCCTTTACTGTGCGAGTGACCCCGAGAGCCCCTTTGAAAGCAAAGTTCACAGAAGATTCTTTCCCTGAGGGGAAGTCTGAGCTTCCTAGAAGGGATCAAAGAAGGGCAGCATTCCTGGCTACTTTCTCTCTGGAACTAGTACAGACAGCATGGCGGCCATTAATGCATATTGGCCTCACATAGATGGTCTGGGCTCACATGGCGGACATGTGTATGCTATCAAATTGGTGTGGCGTTAACAACAGTGTGCTCTTATTGGTCACTGTACCATAACAATGTAAAGATTATTTGTAGAGTTTACCCTGCTACTGTACCGCACCACTGCAAGTCATTAAACTACAAAACTGCAAAGATACGCACTTGAATATTTGCCAGGAATGTGGTCCTTTAGCCAAAGTAGAATGGAAAATGTGTACCCGGTGTTCCTGCCCTTTTTTTGTACTGTTTCCATTTACTGTGCGCACGGTTTTGATCTAAATGTTATTTGCAAAAGATGCATTTATAAATCACAGCAACTAAATACAAAACACTACAGCTATCCGACTGGAGACTCATCCATCTGAACAAAAGTCTTACTGTACAAACCTAATAGTGGGCGAAAATCAATTCATGTGGCCAACCTACTGGCAAAATCTAAGACAGCCAGCCTCATAGGCATGTCGGCAAGGTGCTGCACTGGAGACCATGTGACGCTACTAAACCTATTCCAGGTTTCTCTGCCCCAGTACACAGAGGGTGCATTATATCTTGAAAGCGTTGTAGGACTCACTGACACCAGTAATCATGCAGATCACATGCATCTCCCAGTTAACCATGGCAGCGATTGATGACTCCACCAAGCCTAAGAGTCAATACCATCCACCACAATGACCAACCATTTAACGAAAGGTCAACGCTGGGACTTGGAACGCAAACCAGGCTGAAGGCCATCAAACAAAAATAGCCCTTAGTACTGGTAACCTCACCCACTCTCCCTCAAGCAGCCCTAGCTATAGAGTTGCAATCCATGAGTGGGCGCACTGATGTACTATACTTGTCTCATAGTTGGTCCCTGGCTCAATTCTGACAAGGGCATTCACACAACACAAACATCTAACTCAGTCTTGGACCCAGACACCTGTGTGCCTGTATGCCTACATTCTAAAGAGACCCTCCATCTTTAGGACCAATCATATGCCTCAGCATAAACTACCCAAGAAGTATAGTAAGTACACACTCGCACCCAACAACCTCACTCTCCTAGACTTCCCCACCATTAGACAGAGCAGATGCTACCCGACAGGAAGCAAGTCTATCATGCCGAGATTCCACCCTGGAACATAAGCATCACCACGCGTTTCTGAAGAAGCATGTTAATATGCTTTTGAACTGCACAGAATCACAACCGTAGTAGTTTCAAAGTGCATATCCTTGTAAAGTGGCAAATTGTTCCATGCATGGGGAAACCAGACCCTAATCTGCTGGAAGAGAATGACTATAAGGGAAGGTGGAGGGTGGGAAAAGGGGTTTCAGATGGATGGGGAAATTCAGCAGGTGGATCTGACGCAGAGTGCAGTTTGTTCGATCTGCAAGATGCAATCAATTTAGCAACTGCCCCCCCTTCTCCCGACCTTTCCCACCTCCTGCAATCACATCACCTTTATTACAGGACACAAAGCGCCAAGAGGTGATGCAAACGGGCTTAATAACAGAAGTGAAGTAAAGCAGGGGAAAGTTAGAGATGCCTTAAAGACGAGCAACTGCAAACAGGTTGGACAAAAGTTTCTCACGAAGATGCAGATATTGGACTTTTCAAAAAATATATCAGAATGTGCAACGAGTTTATGAAACGCAGACTTGATAGTTTCCAATTTCACACAAATTGATTTATTTGCATTAATAGTCTGTTCTGAATTGGAAGCTCAAAGCCAAAGCAAGTATGTGTCTTTTTTTAAAATTAAGCCTATACCTAGCTGCCAATACGCAACTATCGGCAAGTCGAATTGCTTTATAGAGCTACTAAGAGCTACTAGTGAAACAAGAATTGGCAATGCCAACAGTTTTAGCTATTGTGTCGTCACGTAAAAGCCATTTGCCATGCAGTGCCATTGTGTTATTAACTGGCTATCGACGCTAGCAGCTGCAAAATGGTGCGAGTAACTGGGCATATAACAGCAGTGCCTTGCAAATGCCTAATACTTCTACACAAGCCAAAACCGTTGGCTTTGCCAATGCTTGTTTTTAACAGGACTTCAGTATAGGGCACACAGTGCTTATAAAGAAAGTGGCTGAAGACAGACCTGGCTAAGACATTTTTATTACACCAGTAGCCCATTTACAGCTCCAAATTAAGTCAAACTCTCAGAAGATTGCTTTAAAAAACACTGGCAGGCACTGAGCGCAAAGTTTGATGCTAAGACTCTATAAAGTTTGCTCAAAGGGATCCCAAGAGGACGTGTTTTGGGCTGGGAGGAGCAGGACCTCGGTGGGAAAGGCCATAGGGATTAGCATGGCCATGGGCAGTCAATGGGTGGGCAAATAACCAAACATCTACAAGCTTTGTGTCTCTTCTCATACTCCTTTTCTCTCTTAATGTAATGCAATAGTCTCAGGCTTAAAGCACCACCTAATCGTCACAACTTAAAAATTAGAGACAAATGGAGTGATGGTCAATAAGACTTATTTGGAAATTGCAGCAGGTGTTCACTCACGTGCTGTCCATCTTCTTACGAGGCACTTCATACGCACGCACGCAAATAGGCTGAATTGTTTTCTGTACGCTCCTGCTGTACACACCCAAGCAAACAGCCTCAAATACGTTAATTGTTAATTATCAGTGAAAACCATATAACCGGATTTCTCTTTTTGTCTACTAGGTCTACCTTTAAAATTCTAAGCATGCGGCCGACTTAATGATGGACAGCTTTCCAGTCGTACATCCTTCCTACGCTTTGGGAGCGGGATCGATGAGGTAATTCAAGTCAGCAGCCTTCATCCTTGAACTCGGCTGTCATCTGGAAGCTGCTAAACTGCTAAGTACTTGTTCAGCCACGCTTTGTTTCCAACATCATGTTAATGAGCTGAACACAGGAGAACGTCTACCTGCTAGAATCGGGTCGTTTTTCTTGCCACTGTCAACTCTCTTATGTGACACACACGTCTGAAAAGAAGTTTGAGCATCGTTAGCTTTGACGATGTAAATCCATCAAGATGCCTCCACATGGGGGATGTTTGAGTGAGGAATCTGTTGTGAAAAAAGCGTGTTACCGTCATTTCCTCAAGATAACCAACTACACAGCTATCAAAAGCACAACTCCAGTTTGTAATTAACAGAACATGCTGCATAGCAAGCTAGTGCATACCCAATGCCTTCAACATAGAATGAATGGCAGGCTGCAGCTCAAGCCCGCAATTTCCCAGCCTGTATTTGGTCAGAAGAAAACGGTTATAAAATAAGGGCGCCCTAAATCAATGAGTTAACCTTTCTAGTGCAGTCAGTGCTGGAAATGGAAACAATAACCCCTGCATTTGGGACACATGGGACGAAAGAGGTGATGTGGTGGAGCAATGAGTGTGGCGTTGCCCCTTTAAGGGACGCGCACATGGCGGCGGGACGCGCACATGGCGGCGTGACGTTGCACGCCGCCGCGTGCATTATAAATAAAGGGGGCGTTCCCGGCCGCGACAGTGCGACCGGGAAGCCCGAGTAGAGCAGACGTGTCTGTGTCCGTCTGTTGGTGCTTGGGGGCTTACGGGCATCGCTAGTGGGGGTCCTCACAGACTCCCAACAGTGGCGACGAGGTCGGTGCAATGCCTGGGCCCAGCGGTGAAAGTTGCTTCAATTTTTCTTCCTGAAACGGAGATCTTTGAGGAGTTTCGTTTCATGCCGTAGGCCGTGCAGAAACCACGCAGCAGGCAGCCATCTTGTATTTTGGGCCGTGGACACTCACAGAGCTCCGGTTCGGCCTGTGAGAGGCATCTAGGTCCAATTTTTGGAAAAACTGTTTGCAGGCAGTTATACCTGCACATCTATGCCCAGATTTTGGATTTCATTTTATTTCTGGGCCTCCTACGTCGAGTGAAGGCGAGGTGAAGGGGTGAGATGACTAGGCCTGCTTAGCCCAAAACCTCCCTGGCTCAATTTTTGGAACATCGTGCCTGCTCACAGCACTGCTGCAGCTGAGGACTTCCACCTTCATCATCCTCTTTATCATCATACCTGTGGGTGTGGAATTCCACAACTCATCTTCATCATCACCACCAGGTTTGGACTTGTGTTGCCTGGGTGTGCCAGGACTGGTGGCAAGTGGTTCCCAGGAGGGGACTGAAGTGTGGTGGTGGGAGTGAGTTGCGGCCCCCAAAAGCCAAGCTGGGGGTGCCTGTGTGCTCTATCCCATGAATGTGCCTGGACGGTGAGCAGCCTGCACACCTACAGCAACCTCAAGTGCAGCCACAACTTCAGGCGCCCCCTCAAGCCCTGCAGTTACCTCAAGTTCCACCAGGGGCGCAACCAGCTGTGCAACAGCCCCCTCCAGCGATGGCACAAATGCGGGCCCCGGCGGCCCTGCAGCCCATCCTTGAGTTTGATGTCTCGGGCCTACCATCCAGCCTGGGGCCCAGATGGAAAAGGTGGGTGGACCGTCTAGATATGTACTTTAGAGCAACTATGGAAACAGACGATGACAGCAAGCTTGCCACCATGCTGTATGCGGCTGGACCTGTGGTGCAGGACATTTTTAAATCTCTCTACACAGCTGGCGGCACCTATGCGGCTGCATAGACTGCTCTTCAGGCTCATTTTCTGCCCCTCGCCAATGCTGACTATGAGACGTTCGTGATGTTGTCGGCTCGGCAGAAGGAGGAGGAGACGTTAGACACCTTTTATGGCCGCCTCAAACGCCAATCCATCGCATGTGCATGGGGTGATGCGGATGACTTGATCCGAACTATGCTCATTCAGGCATGCTCATCTGGCAAACTGAGACGGCAGGTGATGAAAGAGCCAGGTATCACACTCGCTCGCATTCTCGAGCTAGGACGCTGCCATGAGGTGTCCGAAGCCCGGGCGTCCAGGATGGAGGCTGGCTCATGCCCAGTGAAGACTGAGGAGGTATTTGCCATGTGGCGGGGTGGCAGAGGTGTCAAAAGACCTGGATCTGGCCTCCGTGACAGGGGCGGAAGAGCCGGTGAGTCATGCCAGAAGTGTGGATATGACTTACCCCACCCTGCTGAATGTCCTGCCGCTGGAAGAACTTGTGGATGGTGTGGCCTCGCGGATCACTATTCCCGGGTGTGTAAGGCAGCCCGACCTGTGATGGAGCCCAGAGGCTCGGTTCGGTCCAGGTTCCTTTGTCAAAGTCGTCCCCCGAATGTGGCCCAGGTTGACCAGGGCGAAGAGGGTGCCCCAGCGGAAGAGGAGGAGGAAGAAAACATCTTCGTGTCGAGTATGGGGGTCCTCAAATCAAAGAACAGACGCCAGCCGAGGTGTGTGGTGGAGGTTAACAAGTCACCGGTCCCAATACTCGTAGACACGGGTGCCTCGGTCAATGTGATGGCCCGTGGACATTATGATGCTATGGACACACCTCCCAGGTTGGTCAGCCCGAAGGCTCGCATCTTTGCTTTTGGGGGCTCGGAACCTATTCCGCTCGACGGTGCCTTTGTAGCGAAAGTGGAACATGATGGCTCGCAAATTACTGCCCACTTATACGTCACGCCAGTGAGTAACAACACTCTCCTGAGTTGTGCTGCAGCTGAGGCCCTCGGCATTGTCAGCTTTGCTTATTCCGGATCTCTCAAAGACATCAACGATCTTTTGACAAGTATTCCACCCTGTTCCATGGAATTGGACAAATGACTGGTGACCCGGTGAGGCTTCACATCGACGAGTCGGTCCAGCCCATAGCCCTGAAGCATCGGAGGGTGCCTTTTCATCTTCGGGAGCAGGTGGACAAAGAGTTGGACAATCTCGTGAACTTAGACATCATCGAGAAGGTGGAGGGTCCGACTCCGTGGGTGTCCCCAATTGTTGTGGCAAGAAAGCCTAAGCAGCTTGACTCCGTCCGCTTATGTGTCGACATGAGGCTACCCAACAAGGCCATCAAGCGGGAGAGACCTCTTACCCCAACCATCGACGACATTGTTGCAGAGGTGCAGGGTGCTCGGTTTTTCTCCAAATTGGACCTCCGGGCCAGCTACCATCAGGTCGTCCTACACCCGGAGTCGAGATATATAACCACGTTCACCACCCACCGTGGACTCTACCGCTTTAAGAGACTCCGTTTTGCCGTGTCATCGGCGGAAGAGGTGTTTCAGAACATCATTCGAGGAACCCATGCTGACCTGGAGGGCGTCCTAAACATTAGCAATGACATCCTAGTGTTTGCCAGAACTGAGGTGGATCACCTGCGCAAGCTGGCAAGGACTTTTGAATGGCTACAATCGCTCGGCCTCACGCTCCACAGGGAGAAATGTGAATTCCTGCGCCCATCCATTGAATTCTTCGGTTTTGTCTTCAAGGAGGGAGGGGTGTCCCCAGATCCAAGAAAGGTTCAGGACAATAAGAAGGCCCAACCGCCCGAGTCGATGTCTGATGTGAGGAGTTTCCTTGGCATGGTAACCTATTGTGGACGTTTCATTCAGAACCTGGCCTCAAGATCTGAGCCCCTGAGGGCCCGTACAAAGAAGGATACCACCTGGCAGTGGGGCCTCCTCGAGCAGGCGGCCTTTGACAATATCAAAGCGCACTCACGGCGGAGGATACCATGGCGTTCTTCGACCCCTCCTTGCCCTCAGAAATCATCGTGGCTGCCAGCCCGTTTGGCGTGGGGGCCGTGTTGACACAGGTCGACCGGGAGGGTGGTGACCGCCCGGTGGTATACACCAGCAAAGCGCTGTCCGACACCGAACAGCGGTACTCACAAATTGAACGTGAGGCCTTGGCCATGCTTTGGGGCTGCCGGCACTTCAGACTATGTTCTGGGCCACCCAGTGGCTGTCGTAACGGACCACAAGCCCCTGCTTCCCATTCTGGTGGGGTCCTCATCCAAACTACCGTCAAGGATGGAGTGATGGATGTTCGCCCTCCTGGAATACGGGGTCACTCTCGTATATCTGCCAGGGGTGAACAATGCAGCGGACTATTTGTCCAGGCATCCAGGCATGACCGGGGGGCCGGAACAGGACACATGTGCCGAGGAGGCAGACAACCACATTCGCATGGTGGTGGAGGCGGCTACCCCCAATGCCATACCACTCGATCTGGAGGCAGCGGGAGCGGGTGACGAGTGCTTCCAAATCTTGAAACACGCTATGCCACAGGGCTCATGGAAGACGGTGCTGGAGTCCCTGGCCGGGCGCACACAAGATGCCAAGATAGGGCTGGAGCAACTGTGTAAGGTGCGGGAGGAGTTGTCATTCTCCGCTTCCGGTCTCCTGCTGAGAGGCGATCGCATAGTCGTGCCCCAATCCAAGATCAAGGAAGTGATCACTCTGGCCCACCATGGACACCAAGGCGCAGCGAAGACCAAGGCCCGGCTGCGCCTCAAGGTGTGGTTCCCGGAGTTGGAGCGAAAGGTTGATGATTTTGTTGCTGCCTGTGTCTGGTGTCAGGCGGCGTCCCCTCTGCAAAGAGCCGGCGATTGAGGTCATGCCCCGGGGCACGAGGCCCTGGGAAGTGATGCAAGCGGACTTTGGATCCATCACGCTGGGCACCCACTTCCTAGTCATCGTGGATGAGTACTCTTGACATCCACAGGTAGAGTTTGTGGACTCAGTGGCCTTTGAGCATGTGGTGGTGGCCGTCGAGAAGGTGTTCGCTGCCCACGGATTCCCCCACACCCTGTGCTCCGACAACGGGGCGCCGTTCCAAAGCGAGCGGTTCTCGGAGCTGATGGAGGGGTGCGGGGTACAACACAGTAAAATCACCCCCCTCTGGCCGCGGGCGAATGGAGAGGCCGAGAGACTGATGAGGACTCTAAACAAGACCTTCAGGATAGCCCAGGGCCAGGGACAATGTCTGCAGCGGGCCCTTTACCAGTTCTTGCGTGTGTATCGCACTACCCCCCCATGCGTCCACAGGAGTGGCGCCGGCTGAGGCCCTGTTCAAATGGTGCCCTTTCCCCCCCCTCCTGAGGGCTGCTGCCGGAGGTGGGGGAGGAGCAGCCCAGGGTCATTGACGACCGGCAGGTGGCGATTGATCGCCGGCTGCGGATCGAACAGGAGAATGCCAGGAGAGGACTCCGCCCGCAGAGACTGGAGCCGGGAGATGAGGTGCTTATCAGGAACAGACACCCCCATGGAAAGCTCTCTCTCCCCTACGAACCCGAGCCACTTGATGTGGTGGCCGTCACTCGGAATGTAAGCTTCTTTAAGAAGCTAGGGGACACCAGAACTGAGCCTCACTCGGAATGTAAGCTTCTTTAAGAAGCTAGGGGACACCAGAACTGAGCCTCCCCTCGAAGCAGACCTGATGGAAGTGCCCGACGATGGGGGAGGCCAACCCTCCATGCCCGCGTCCCCCACCCGGGGAGGGCCACCGGATGGACTACCCAGCGATAATGTGTTGAGACATGTTCATGAGTGGCCCGTAGGCCGATAACGTTATGTAAGGGGATCCAGAGTGGCTGTGAATAAAGGGGTGTGTGGGGAATTTGACGTTGATGTTGAAATGTTATTTAGTGATTACGTAGACTAGTAAAGTATTGTTGTTTGTCCTCATGGAAAAGGAGGAGTGTGGCATTGCCCCTTTAAGGGATGCGCACGCGGCGGCGTGACGTTGCACGCCACTGTGTGCATTATAAAGGGGGCGTTCCCGGCCGCGAAAGTGCGACCGGGAAGCCAGAGCAGACGTGTCTGTTGGTGCTTGGGGGGCTTACGGGAAACGCGAGTGGGGGTCCTCATAGACTCCCAACAATGAGTATTGTCCTGGAAGGCCAGTGATAAACTTGTAAAAAGTTTTTAAAAACAAGGTAAAATAAAATATCACTGCCTTATAGAGATTGGAAACGTGTGCAAATCGCACAATCTGATAAAGTAACTGCTGAACAAAAAAATTATAATTTCAGCGATTTTTTTTTATTGTGTGACAGTTCAACAAACGTTTCACACAAAAAACAATTTAAAATAAACAAATCCGACATTAAAACATAATTCTTTACACATAATTGTACGTTCCAATTGTAATCAAGGAACGACAAAACCAGGGGGCGCTGTTGCGCACATCGCTGGATGGCAGCTCATGTGTGAGCTTTGATGGTAATCCCGGGCTCCGGACAAAATAACTGCTGAAAATCAACCCGGATCTGTGCCATACTGGACAGAGGCGTATAAAGTGTCCGGGAACCTTCGGTCCACAAATTGTGGCAAACGCACCGGCAGAACCCGAGTTATGACTGACGAAAAATCGCGGCCTACAAAGGTCTCTGTGACTGGCAACGCCACACTCACTCGGACACCTACAATCGGACACCTACAATCGGGAGTGGGGCAGGAGATACACTGTGCATGTGGCTCCGGTGGCTGTAAATGATCCATTGATCGACCCGATCCAAGTACATTGGTCCACTCGGCAGCTGTGAGTTGCGTCAGAAGAGAGGGACGGTGATCCGCGCCTGCTCGCACTGCAAGGAACGCTTCCCGCAGATACTGTGAAGGAGAGGCCAGCAGCGGAGGGGCTCAGCAGAGCTCCATTAGCCCCCAGTCATCCACATCACCGCAGACTGGCATCATATGAAGGCGGCTCATGCCAGTGTGAAGGTTCAGCGAACCGCAGTGAAGAAATAAACCCGTCTCCCGACCTCCCCGCATGGCCCCGGGCATACACAGATACGTGACAAGTTGGAAACACGGTAGGAGGGTTAGGGGGACGAGACGCTCCGATCCGCACAGAGGAACCACCGGCCCTGGGTATTAGAGGAGCGTAGAATACTGGACTCCTGCTGTCGAACAATGGACATTACTCTGCTGAGCTAATAAAGCGACACCAGAAAGAACCCGTAATTGAACACGGACCAAGTGCCACCGCAAGCTCTGACATTCGAACTATTGGCAAGAGCAAGCTCTGACAAGCGAGGGAGTGAAAACACAGAAAAGCCGACCGCAGGACGGCCCTATTGAAATACAGGTGGACATGCCACAGACATGCACGCACCCGAAGCTCTACACTGGTGCACCGCAATGGATGGGTGCACAGACCTGCCTACTCATACCATAAAATCTCCATGGCGGAATTATCTGCAGCACCGCGGAATATCCATAACGTAGGAGATTAAACATTTGCGGCAGGAGGCGGTGGATGTTTCAGCATAGACGCGGATGATTAGCCCAGCACCGACAAGGCATCGAACAGACTACTCCTTTTAGTTACACTTTTAAGACAGGGTAAACTCTGGAGCATGAGCCAAAAACAATGTGTCGGCTAGAAGGGGTTAAAAGGCTGATCCACGGCACACAACGGGAAAGCCCTATCAAGGGACAGACGGATAACACAAGGGAATTTTTCAGAGAAGAGGGGTAATCAACACAAGCCGGTCCCGGGCAGAAAAACCAGGCTGAGCACCAAGGTAATATAGAACAACTGCCCTGCACCGACATCAGTGGGGTGCTATTGGTTCGGTGCCATATCATGCACACTGAGTATACTGTGCAGAAGGAACAAAACTGAGCACCTGGGACAGCAGCGGAATATGTCCTAGCAACGAAGAGGAGAAATTATAAACACATTCAAGCAACTAGTGCTAGCGGCCAGGGTGGTGCCGAAGGTCGCGTAGACTGATTAGGACAAACAACAAGAGGACACTGGCACCTCTGGCCTGATGGCATCCGGCAAATTTACCGAGCAGACTGGGGGAACTTGCCAAACCCCCCCCCCCCGAATAAAAGGCATATGTTCCATGTAGCTCTGGGATACTGGTCCACCATAACTATGCACAGCACCAACATGTGACCCCACTGTATAATGCCTAAGGGGGCGACCTTTAAGAATAGCAGGGCCATGGACAAGTTTACCAACCCAAACGCCAAGGCTGACAGCTTGAGCAACAAGGGCACCACTAACCCAGAAGCAACACCACCAAGTGTTTTCTCCCCCCACATGGATCTACAAGGTGTATTTACCTCGATGCAGCAGGGATTTACTCCCATAAATGACCGATTGGACAGCATCAACATTAATGTGACAACAATAAGAGCCCAGCTGGAAAAGGCCACACAGAACCACAGAGGCCGAAACAAGAATTGGGATGGCGGAAGATGTAATAGAAGCATTCCAAAATACAGTGATAAACATGGCCAAAGATCTGGGCACCGTCAAATTGAAATGTGAAGATTTAGAGGCGAGATCTCGTTGAAACAACATCTGTATCATAAGGGGACCCGAGAACGCCTTGAAGGGGCCTATGGAACGCACCGTCGAGTAACTACTCAAGAACCTATTGGGAGACCCTGGTTGGTCCTCGATGTTCGTCTTCAGACGAGCACACAGATCACTGAAGACGGAGCCCAAGCGAGGTGCTTTTCCCCGCCTGATCATAGCACGACTCATGAACTATAGGGACCGAGACATGGTTCTGAGAGCAGCAAGGGAGAAACAAGAACAAAGGATTGGGTCCAGCGTAATTCGGATTTTCCCAAACTACACCCTGGATGTTCAGCAGGAGAGGCGTACATTTATCGGAGTGAAGAAGCTACTGAGGGAACGCAAAATACCATACGCGATGTTGTACCCGGCCAGGCTATGCATTCAATATAAGAATAAAACATACTTCTTTACATTCCCTGAAGAAGCCACTACCTTTGTCGAAGCCAACATCCCGCTACCTGATAAGCAACCGCCAGAGGAGGAAGGAAATTGAATGTAAGGTAACAATAACACCGGACGACACATTGAATTGGCTACTCAAGCTGACTATACCTGCAATTATATAGCGTTTGATGTACTAGATAGGAACATGGATTGGGTATGCATCGCCTAGACCACAGAGAAGAACCCTAGACACATGAATAGTAAGAATCATCATGATGGGTCGGAACAGACTATGGGCCGCACTGCACAAGGGGAAATGTGGGAAAGGGCAGCTGAGTGGTTATCATATAGCTGTGATAACCCCTCCCTTTCCCCCCGCCCCACCTTGCTGGTAACTGGGTGCTCTCTGCTCCAATTATAACAGGGACTTAAAATAGATCCATAAATTGTATGAGGTTTAAAGAAAAATGTTGCAAGTAGATGGGGGCACCCAATACAGAGGCGACCACCCTATGCACAAAGTGAATCATAATGAGTGTTAGTAACGTTTAGTTAACAGTTTGGTAAGAACTTAGGTTGACTTAGGTTAAACAGTGTGCACCGGACCCCAGAAGCAGCACACCCTGTCATGATCTCTGCTTCCAAAAGATCAGGACTTGCCCGACTCCCTTGGAAGCAGACCCATAACCCCGGTTCCGAGTGCCAGCCAGTCCCAATTGGGACCTTTTGGACCCTGTCCTGGCGCCAGTGGCACCAGGCTCATAAAGATGCCCAGTCCCAGCGCTGGAAGCGCCGGGCTCATAATGCTTGGGTGGACTTACCTGCAGCAGACCATGCTGCTTACTTACCTGCCAGTTGAACCCCTGATCCTCTTCTGTTTGGGACTACTTTTCCTGTTGGGTGGGGCAGGAGCCACTCCCTAGGTTCAGAACACTGGAACTCTTCTGGAAAGCAGGAACTCTTTTCTTACCTAGGCGTGGCTGTGGAAGGAGACACCTAAGCACTACAGGAGGCTATTTAAACCACACCCGATGGATGAATCTTGCTTTGCGTTATTCTGCATTCTCTGCAGCAGAACGCTCATCGTGTCTTCTGCTTCTGATCCTGGGCCTAAGGGAACAAAGGCTTACCATCCTGGAATCCAGTCTTCAGCAGCACCTGTAAAGACAAAGAAAGAACAGGTTAGCACTACGGTCTTCAGTGGCAGCGCATCTCTTACCTGGTCCATCGGCTGTCACCAACGCCTCGCGCTGCATTCCGGCATCTGAAAGACAAAGGCTTACCTACTCTTCGCATGCTCCGGAGGTCTTCGCACTGCATTCCGGCATCTGAAAGACAAAAGCTTACCAGCTCTTCGCACGCTCCGGAGGCCTTCGGCGCTGCATCCCGCATCTGAAAGACAAAAGAAGGTGCGTTTAAAGACATTGGGCAACTTTATTACTCACGTGCCATTACTCCTTCCCACGCCGAATCCAGTGGGTATTCCAGCACCCTTCAGCTTCTCTAAAGCTCCGAACTTGTACCTGCAAGATAAAAGGGACAGTTAGTGCGCATCGTGAAGCAGGCTACAAGCGCTTACTTACGTGCTTCCAGGCGCTTCTATTCCTCACGTGGGTTCGATCCTCAACTCTCATCAGCCCGCCATCCGCCATCGCCGGAACCCTGCAAAACAAGAGATATCATTACAAAAGACTTTTAAGACATTTGAAGTGCCCAGAACTTACCATTCGTGCAGTTACCGACGGACAGCAGTCCTCTGAGGTCAAGAGGCCTGCACCGTTATCCAGTGAAGAAACTGGTTACGGCACCCTGCCCCGAGGCAGATGGAGAGCTCGGCGTTCACTTACCTAAGGTGAGGGCGTTAACCTTTGGGGTTCTACAGGAGAAGAGAAAGGGAAGAGGAGAGAGGCACCCGATTACCCCAGTTCATTAATCCCATATTTTCTATCTGCAGACATCTTACTCTTCGAGTCAGACATACAGTGCACAGAGGTCCAGCCCAAAGAGCCAGCCGTGTGTTACACATCACCTTTGAAGATACGGCATTCACCCAGTCAAGACCGGCGCCTCTGCGGGAATCAGGTGAGCGTTACAGAACGCAAAGCCTACCGCAAAACTCCCACCCAGGCGCTATGGAAACCTCGGATACCGACCAGCTAGCCCAGTTGCTTGGGGAACTAAGAGCAGAAGTGCATGCAGCCCGTCAGGAAACGAATGCTCTAAGAAGGGAACTGATTATTTCCAAGGAGCGAACAGACGATCTGGCTAGACAATTGCTACAGTCACAAGCCGGACAAACTCCGTTACCCGCATCAGGGGCAAATCTTCCTTCAACATCCTCTACGAACCCAGTGCAGATCAACCTACCTGGGAATGTACCTCTGGCTCCGCCCGAACGATTTTCTGGTGACCCAAAGAGGTTTGCAGTATTTATTAATCAGTGCCGTTTGCACTTCTTATGCCGGCCAGCAGCCTTTCCAACTGATCAAGCTAAGGTAGCTTTCGTGCTTTCGTACCTTAGTGGCAATGCGGCAGACTGGTCGATCCCTCTAGTTAATCAAGATGATCCGGTTCTCCATGATTTTCAAGCTTTTCAGCTCAGTATGGAAAAACTGTTTGCAAGACATTCACAGGGGCAGGCCTTGGACATGGAGCTCCTTTCATTGCGACAGGGTAATCAAGACCTTTTGGCTTATATTGCGTCTTTCAACAGACTGATAGTGGAAACTCGATGGCCTGAGGACAAAAGGATTACGCTGTTTTATAGAGGTCTACGTGGAGAGCTCAAAGATGTGTTAGCCCAAGTAGTGAATCCCCCGCAAGACTGTTCGGACTATATTGACTTAGTCGTTCAAATTGACCACAGACTGCAGAACAGGAAGGCCGATCGTTCCAAGTTTGATGCTCGAGTATTTTCCCTACCACCAACTCCTACCAAAGGAGTAGACTCCGGGGAACCCATGCAAATAGGGGGCCTGAAAGGACCACTAACACAAAAGGAGCGGGAAAGGAGAAAACAGCTGCAATTATGCCTCTATTGCGGAAACTCGGGGCACTTTCTTCAAGACTGTCCGGTGAAACCAGCCAAGAAGGCAGTAGGAGCTGCAGTTACCAGGGTCACAAACTCTGAGCAGGGAAACGACCTCGCCCGAAAAGAATAGAGGTCCTCTTGCCGAGCGTTAAAACCAGTTCCGTGACCTCGCATTTCGTGATACCTATGGTCCTCATTAGCCCTGAACATCCGGATCGATTACATGCGATTGAAGCTTACGTCGACAGCGGTGCCATCAGCAATTATGTGGATCATGAAATGGTTTTGAGGATGAATCTGACTCTTTGTCCAAAGGCTGTAAAGGACGTCATTACTACGGTGGATGGTACGGAGATAGCCTCCGGACCAGTAACGCATACCACCCAAGAAGTGACGCTAGTAAGTCAAGATGGACACCATGAGAAGATCGTGTTCGATGTGATCAAGGCCCCTCAGTTCCAGATTATTCTAGGAATTCCTTGGTTAGAGAAGCACAATCCTCTGATCGATTGGCGAGCAAGAAGGGTTCAGTTTCCAGAATGGGTCTCTACTTGTCACCCTCGACCTGGTGTTGCACTGGCAGCAATTTCCTCGGAGGCTCCCCAGTTACCTCCTGAATACCTAGAATTCCAAGATGTTTTCCGGAAGGATCAGGATAACTCTCTACCTGCTCATAGGTCTTATGACTGCCAGATAGACCTGATACCTGGATCTACTCCTCCTTGTAGTAGAATTTATGCCCTCACCGAGCCTGAGAATCTTCACCTCCGACAATACTTGGATAAATACCTAGCGAATGGGTTTATTCGTCCGTCCAAGTCCCCTGCTTCCTCAGCTTTGTTCTTCGTTCCAAAAAAAGAAGGGGACCTTAGAACTTGTATAGATTATCGCGCCCTGAACCAGATCACCGTTAAGAATAGATATCCGTTACCTTTGATCCCTGAACTCCTGGACCAAGTCAGAAAAGCATGCATATATACAAAGCTGGATCTTAGAGGAGCCTACCACTTGGTACGAGTAAAAGAGGGCGATGAATGGAAGACGGCCTTCCGCACCAAGTATGGGCTATTTGAATATCAGGTCATGCCCTTCGGACTTTGCAATGGCCCGGCCGCCTTTCAATATTTTATGAACGATGTCCTCAGAGAGCTCATAGATGTGTGTGTTGTTGTTTACATTGACAACATCCTCGTTTATTCTTCATCGGAAACTGAACATCGGAAACACGTGAAAATGGTCCTCGAGAGATTGCGTCAACACAAACTTTTCGCTAAGTTGGAAAAATGTGTTTTCAACGTGACTGAAGTTGAATTCTTGGGATTCATATTATCACCTAGCGGAGTGCGTATGGATTCAAAGAAGGTCGATGCAATTCTGAAATGGCCATCGCCATCCTCCGTAAAAGGTGTTCAAAGCATGTTAGGCTTCGCTAACTTTTACCGCAGGTTTATCCCCAAATTCTCTCGAATAGTCCAGCCCATCACCGCCTTGTTAAAGAAAAACAAACGTTTTGAATGGTCTACCGAGGCGGAACAAGCTTTCCAGAATTTGAAGACTAGATTTATCTCTGCACCGATCTTAAAACATCCTCGCCCAGAACTCCCCTACATCGTTGAAACTGATGCTTCGAGCCTTGCCATGGGGGCAGTTCTATCACAAAAGGACCCAGTAACCAATCAGTTGCATCCCGTGGCATTTTGGTCACGCAAATTCTCGCCTCCTGAAATCAATTACACTATTACTGATAAGGAACTTCTAGCTATCAAGTCCGCCTTTAAGGCTTGGCGGCATTATCTTCTGGGGGCCCGACACACCGTTACTGTGATTACAGATCACCGAAACCTGCAATTTTTGAAAACCGCAAAAGCTCAATCCTCTAGGCAACTCCGTTGGGCACTATTCTTTGCCGAGTTTGACTTCATAATTACCTATCGACCTGGTACAAAAAACGGTAAAGCTGATGCCCTTTCTCGGATGGGAGTGGAAGAACATTTGATCAATCCTAAACCTGTACCTATCATTCCCGAAAAAGAATTCAAGGTGTAATCGCCACACAATCCATAGAGGAAGTTAAGGATAAAGCCAGGCTACTGGTAACTCCAGCAGACATACAGAATTGGCATCTGCAGGGAAAGGACTTTACGGTGAAGGACAACCTATTATATTTCCAAGAACGGTTATACCTGCCCAGCACAGATTTACAGAAAAAGGTAATCTCTTGTTATCACGATTCTTTAATGGAAGGACATCCCGGTATGACCAAGACCTCGGAAAAGATCAAGCGCTACTTCTGGTGGCCGTCTTGGAAAAAAGATATCAGAGACTTTATAATGTCCTGTGGAGTATGCGCCCAAAACAAGAGTCAAAAGGAAAAACCAGCCGGCCTCTTACGCCCTATTGACATCCCGCCTCGCCCTTGGCATACGCTTTCTATGGACTTCATCACCGATCTACCTCCATGCTCCGGATACAATACGATCCTAGTAATCGTGGACCTATTCTCCAAGATGGCGCATTTCATTCCACTCAAAGGCTTACCCAACAGCAGCAACTCTGGCCCGAGAATTTCTCGAAAACATCGTCCGACTGCACGGTTTTCCTTCAGTTCTAATTTCGGATCGAGGTAGTCAATTTATTTCTCATTTTTGGCGAAGTTGCTGTCGGTCGGCTCAAATTGATGTGAGACTTTCGACCAGCCACCACCCTCAAACCGACGGACAAACCGAGAGGACCAATCAAACTCTGGAACAGTATTTGCGCAGCATGCTACAACAAACTGAAAAAACTTAGAAAGATATCCTTTGGATAGCCGAATATGCCTACAATAACTCTGTCCACTCGGGAACTGGGAAGACCCCGTTTTTTCTTTTATACGGTAGTCACCCTCGAACCTCGGAGTTGGATCCACTCCAAGATCTTGGAACACCAGCAGTAGACCACCTGCATTCTACAATCACCCAAGCCTTTAAGGAAGCCGTTTCTCACCTTCAAAGGGCTAAAGAACAATACAAGAAAGGAGCAGACCAACATCGGAAGGAAGCCCCCCAATATCAAGTAGGAGATCAAGTCTGGTTATCCACCAAATATCTACCTCTAAAAGGGCCACGCACATTCAACCCAAGATACCTTGGTCCCTATTCCATCACTACCATAGTAAATCCAGAAGCGGTCAAGTTGGACTTGCCCCCTCACATGAAGATACATCCGGTCTTCCACGTCTCTCTATTAAAACTCGTGCAACCTCAAACCCGACTAACTACATCTCCAAAACCTATTCTAGTTGATGGAGAACTCGAGTTTGAAGTCAAAAGCATCCTGGATTCCAAGATCTCCAAATCTAAACTATTTTACCTGATTGACTGGAAAGGCTACGGTCCCCAAGAAAGATCCTGGGAACCTGCAGAATATGTCCACGCGCCTCGTCTAATCAAAAGATTTCATCGAACATTTCCTAACAAGCCCAAACCCCCGGAGAAGCCCGGTTTGGGAGGGGCCTTGAGGGGGGGTGCTGTCATGATCTCTGCTTCCAAAAGATCAGGACTTGCCCGACTCCCTTGGAAGCAGACCCATAACCCCGGTTCCGAGTGCCAGCCAGTCCCAATTGGGACCTTTTGGACCCTGTCCTGGCGCCAGTGGCCCCAGGCTCAAAGATGCCCAGTCCCAGCGCTGGAAGCGCCGGGCTCATAATGCTTGGGTGGACTTACCTGCAGCAGACCATGCTGCTTACTTACCTGCCAGTTGAACCCCTGATCCTCTTCTGTTTGGGACTACTTTTCCTGTTGGGTGGGGCAGGAGCCACTCCCTAGGTTCAGAACACTGGAACTCTTCTGGAAAGCAGGAACTCTTTTCTTACCTAGGCGTGGCTGTGGAAGGAGACACTTAAGCACTACAGGAGGCTATTTAAACCACACCCGATGGATGAATCTTGCTTTGCGTTATTCTGCATTCTCTGCAGCAGAACGCTCATCGTGTCTTCTGCTTCTGATCCTGGGCCTAAGGGAACAAAGGCTTACCATCCTGGAATCCAGTCTTCAGCAGCACCTGTAAAGACAAAGAAAGAACAGGTTAGCACTACGGTCTTCAGTGGCAGCGCATCTCTTACCTGGTCCATCGGCTGTCACCAACGCCTCGCGCTGCATTCCGGCATCTGAAAGACAAAGGCTTACCTACTCTTCGCATGCTCCGGAGGTCTTCGCACTGCATTCCGGCATCTGAAAGACAAAAGCTTACCAGCTCTTCGCACGCTCCGGAGGCCTTCGGCGCTGCATCCCGCATCTGAAAGACAAAAGAAGGTGCGTTTAAAGACATTGGGCAACTTTATTACTCACGTGCCATTACTCCTTCCCACGCCGAATCCAGTGGGTATTCCAGCACCCTTCAGCTTCTCTAAAGCTCCGAACTTGTAACTGCAAGATAAAAGGGACAGTTAGTGCGCATCGTGAAGCAGGCTACAAGCGCTTACTTACGTGCTTCCAGGCGCTTCTATTCCTCACGCGGGTTCGATCCTCAACTCTCATCAGCCTGCCATCCGCCATCGCCGGAACCCTGCAAAACAAGAGATATCATTACAAAAGACTTTTAAGACATTTGAAGTGCTCAGAACTTACCGTTCGTGCAGTTAACGAAGGACAGCAGTCCTCTGAGGTCAAGAGGCCTGCACCCTTATCCAGTGAAGAAACTGGTTACGGCACCCTCCCCGAGGCAGATGGAGAGCTCTGCGTTCACTTACCTAAGGTGAGGGCGTTAACCTTTGGGGTTCTACAGGAGAAGAGAAAGGGTAGAGGAGAGAGGCAACCAATAACCCCAGTTCATTAATCCCATATTTTCTATCTGCAGACATCTTACTCTTCGAGTCAGACATACAGTGCACAGAGGTCCAGCCCAAAGAGCCAGCCGTGTGTTACACATCACCTTTGAAGATACGGCATTCACCCAGTCAGGACCGGCGCCTCTGCGGGAATCAGGTGAGCGTTACACACACCCCCCCCCCAAATGCGAGTACATAGTTTACATGGGGTAGGGATGGGTGGGGGAGGGGGGTTGTTCACTGGGCAATGCATAGTTGAAGTTTGGGGTACTATGAGGGTGGGGGAGGAGGTTGGCAAAGGAAGTTGGGTTGAAAAAGTTGAAAAAATGCACATGCCAATAGCAACATATTACCATCCTAAAAGACTGCGAGAAGCTATTATGGTGAAACAAGAATGCATAAACGACAACGGTTGATACAGGTGTGAAAGGAATAAAATTACTTAGCTGGAATGTGAGAGGCCTAGGTGCACCTGTGAAGATGAGGAAAGTGATGGCATATGTCGACGGACAAGGCGCCCAGATATTATTCCTACAGGAAACACACTTAGTGGACCACCAGGCCCGCAAGTTTGCCCCGGGGTGGGGTAAACATTGTTATTACACCTCCTACTCCTCAAGAGCCAGGGGTACCATTATATCAATGGATAAATCACTCCTGTTCACTCATTACGTCACAGAAAGTGACACCTGTGGTAGATATGTGGTGGTGCATGGGACAATGGGCGGTGTGGAAACACTTATGATCAATGTATATGGCCCTAATCTAGATGACCAAGAGTATTACTCTACCGCCCAAGTAATATGTGGTGGAGATTTTAACATCATTTTGGATGTGAACTCAAGACAGGACGTCAACCACTCCCAGATCGCCAACAAATGCAGCGCGGGTGATACATGCACACTGCACAGATCTGCCATTGAGGGATGTCTGGCATACAATGCACAAAACCGACAGGGCCTTCACTTTATGCTCATCGGTCCACGAAATGCACTCTTGAATAGATCTGTGGATGGTTTCCCAAACGGTGATGGGCTGGGTGTCAGAAGCCACGATACTCACTCCACAGTATCCCTTTCGTTAGAAATCCCAGAAGGATCTCCACAAAAAGCGCTATGGAGGTTCAAGGCAACAGCACTGCTAGATCCAATCTTTAAAACTAGTATGCCACAGCATGTTAACTAGTTCTTCGAAAACAATAAGGGATCGGTAACAACAATCTGTGCTGTGGCAAACATTCAAGGTCTATATACGAGGGATCGCTATGTCTACTGAATTTGGGGTAATTAGAGACATAGGGAGGGAACTAAGAAGAAAGAGGAAACACTGGGCAGACTACAGGCAGAGTACGCACATAATGATTTGATATGATAGTTATACACAATGTGTTTCAAATCGTTTCAAGGCAAGAGAGGGAACAAGGGAGGGAAACGAGGGAAAATACAATGACATTCTTAACAGTAAGGATGTGAAACAAGTAAGGGGAGGGGGGGGAGGAGACAGACAAGGTTGTTATCATACTAGGTCCAGGGACAATTCTGATAGAGTAAGTGCATAGAAGAAAGTAAGGGGAGGAGATAGGAAAAGGGAGGAGGAGAGAACAGAGTAAGCAGTCAAAAAGAAGCAAGAGGGGAGAGCGAATACAATTGCAGAAGTCAGTAACACATAATGTTGCAAGCCAGGATACAAGATGAAGATGTGAACAGCATGATTCAGGGCCGCCATGAGTACAAGATGCAAAGGAAGCCCAGCATGGGAGTTTAGAAAGGGTGACCACAGTGAATCAATGAAGTCCATAAAAGTCAAATCCAGCATTGGCGATAAAACGGTGATGGTGAAACCAGAATGTTTCAGGACAGACTCCTGCAGAAGTAGGCTGGAGGGGGAAAAGGGGGAAAAGGGGGAAGGGAATCAGTGTAGAAGAATCAAGCAAAACAGGCAACACCTGTGTGCGAGAACGGTGGGGGGCACAAGGGAACATCACGGGGGATCAGAGGGGCTGGGGATGGTCTGTGGGGACAGAGCGAGTAAACACATGTAGGTGCATGCTTACCTGCTGTCTGAGCAGGGGGTCGGGCCCTGGGTCCTCTGGGTCCGAACAGGTCCAAACAGGAATTGCTCTTTTCTTAGTCAGCCCTTCACTTCGGAGGACGCACACGTGAGAGATGCCCTTGATCTAAGAGGTAAGAGCAGGAAGGAAGAGACAGGGCTAAGAAGGAGGGTGGGGCTTAGGCCAGGTGACCTAGATCCACTTGCACCTGCTCCCCATCTGCAAAGGAAGAGAGGCTGGAGAGCTCCTTAAGTAGGGAAAAAGAGCAGCAACCAGAAAGACACCAGGTGTGCGGGGCTTGCTAAGTGGGGAAAAAGAGCGGCAACCTGGAAGGCGCCAATTGGGCAGGGCTTAGGCCAGGTGACCTAAATCCACTTGCGCCAGCTCCCCATCTGCAAAGGATTAGAGACTGGAGGGCTGCATAAGTAGGGAAAAAGAGCAGCAACCAGGAAGGCAAAAGGTGGGCGGGGCTTGCTAAGTGGGGTTAAAGAGCAGCAATCTGGAAGGCGCCAGGTGGGCTAGGCTTAGGCCATGCATTGCCACAGGGAGCCATGGATATTAAAAAGCAATTAGATGAGTACCAAGAGGCAGCAGATAGGGGAGTGCGCTATTTTGATAGGCCGGCAGCCGCACAGAGATATGGGGAACAAGAAAGACTGGGTAAGCTTTTGGCATACATGGTGCGTAGCGAGAGGGCCAACACAAACATCCTGCGTGTTGCTAGGCCAGACAGGATGGTGGTAACTAGACCTGAGGACTTTCAAGAGGTATTCTATGATTTCTATGCCAACCTATACTCTCCCCAGAGCACTGCTACATACCAGGCTATTGATGACTATTTAGCAAACATTCCCATAACCCTGCTATCCGGTGACGCTCGCAATGCCTTGGAAATCCTGATAACACTTGGTGAAATAAAAGAAGCCATAAAAAACTTCCCGAGTGGTAAGGCACCAGGCTCAGATGGGCTCAGTGCCGAATTCTATAAGGAATTTGTGGCAGAACTGACACCCCACCTCTTGGCACTATGGACCGAGGCACTAGAGACCGGTGTACTATCAGATACAACATGAGAAGTGATTATCACCCTACTATTTAAACCAGGGAAGCCACCGGAAGAGTGTGGATCATACCGCCCATTGTCCCTTATGAATACAGATGCAAATATATTCGCAAAGATTCTTGCTACCAGATTGAACCCACTAATGCCACATATGGTGCACAATGATCAAGCAGCATTTGTGCAGGGCAGGTCCACTGCCTCCATCATACGGAGGTGCTTTAATATACTTGCAAAAATCCCCCAAGACACCATAGGGGTGGCGTTCGCCTTGGACATGCAGATGACATTTGACACTCTGTACTGGCCCTTCTTGTATAGAGTACTTCACAATTATGGGTTTGGTTCCAACTTCATTAAATGGGTGCGCATTCTATATACGCAGCCATTTGCACGGGTGAGTATAAATGGGATGCTCTCCTCGATCCTGACTCTAGCTGGGGGTACCAGACAAGGATGCCCCCTCTCTCTGTTACTGTTCGGACTGGTAATTGAGCCACTGGCAGACATACTTACGGCACGGTATATGCGAGCCGGGATCACTATAGCAGAGAAAACTTAACTGATAACACTATATGCAGATGACATAATGTTGTACATAAAGGATCCAGGGAGATACCTGCAGAGGGTTCTAGTGGCAGTTCAGAAATTTGGGGAACACTCAGGACTCAAATTGAACTCTAACAAATCAGAGATATTCCCCTTAACAGGAAAGACCAGTGAACCCATCGAGCTCCATGGCCTAAAATGGGCACCACAACGGGTGAGATATATAGGTGTGGAAATAGCATGTCGAGCCTGATCAGTGTGCTCCCTTAACTATGGAGAACTGGCGACGCACTCTGTACCAAGATTGACCGTTCGAATCAACTCCCTATATCACTAATGGGCAGACTATCTTTGGTGAAAATGATTATACTCCCAATATCTCTTTAGTACAATCCCGTTGTGGCCCGGGAGGTCCTTTTTCTCACGTCTACAGAGTGCATGGTCCATGTTTGTGTGGAAGGGGCAGACGCACGCCAGCTGGAGGCGTCTCACAATGCCATATGAACAGGGAGGGCTGATGGCTCCTGACTTCAAACTATATTTTTGGTGGCAGAGGCTTATTACGTGATTTACTGGATGGAAGGGGGCCCCGCTTGTCACACGTAGCACTTCAAACGCTTGGAAAAACCCTGCCTTCCTCCTACATGGCTTAGCTGAAGGGAAGCCCAGGAGTGACTATCAAATGGATCCCGCTCTGGTCTCACAGCGTGCATGGGCTCAGCTGCTATGCCACCCTGAAGACTCGATAATGTATACATGCCCATTTGGGGCGCACCATACTTGCCTCCATCACAAGAGGAAAGCTTAGCTATGCACTGGCGAGACAGGGGTATACTACACTTTAAGGACTGGTTACCAAACTGTCCGTTTATAACTTGGGACGAGGTCAAGGTCATTATTGGTCACACTCCTTTACAGAAGTTACAATATCTCAGGCTCTGCTTCGCTCTGTCCACACACTGGGATGGGTTCCCAAGTGAACCACCCTCACATCCGAGCCTGAAATACGCACATACCCCTGGTAAGGCCAACAAGACACTATATAAAATGATACTATCAGTCAGGAAGGTGCAGACACCAGACATTAAAGGGGAATGGGAAAAAAGATCTGGGGACCACTTTTACAGAGGTACATTGGGCACAACTATGCAAGTTGACAAAGCTAGTCTCCTACAACTCCAGGTACAGATTAATTCAGTTTAAGATACTGAACAGAGTGTGCACCTCACCCCGGCACGCCTTGCAAAAATGTATACTGCCGCTGAAGGGAAATGTCTGTGTGGGAATGATGATGCAGGATTGTTACACATGCTATGGTCCTGTTGGACACAGAGTACTGGGAGAATGTGTGCACAGAATTAGACAAGATGGTCGATCAACCTGTCGTATGGGAACAGGGGACATGTCTACTGGGCTTAGGTTGCAAGATGAACCCTATCCACCGTAGGCTCCTCAACCTGGGTCTATTGTTGGCAAAACGCGCCAAATTACTGAGATGGAAGAGTAAGAAACCACCATCGGTGGAGGATTGGCTGAGGGATGTGTCCTGTATAGAGGGGATTCAGGAACTACTTGCTTAGCAGAAGCGAAGATGAAGCGGGAAATTACGTAATGGCATGATGTTTGAACAGTGAATCCTTTGTAAATTTGTATCACATTATACCAATGTATCATGATTAAGAAAAAAAAGTGGATTGTATGGAATGTATTGTTGCAACTCTGTGTACGGTTATTTATTTATTTTTTAAAAGACTGACAAAGGCTGAGATTTGATAAACACAAAATACTATTTGAATACACTATTTGAGGTCACTTGTCAGCGAACATAAAAGAGTCATTCCTTGCTAGCAAGTAAAAGCTTGCCAAACCTTATAGCTCTCGATAGGTTACAGCCCGAAAGGCAATTTAGCCACAACATCCCACCACATATATTGTCCATTTCACCTGTGCGATGTAATACCTAATATAATACTTTAACATGAATTTGCACAAAGTCAACACATGTTTAAGTGATTCGGTTATTTCCAGGTTATTAGGTAGACAACACCCACGCTCTTCTATACGTAATTGTGGCCATGAACCTTTTACATCCATGACTGGTAATTTATTAAACCGCATCAACATGAATAAACGTCTAAATGTAGGACTGGGAACCTGGTATAAGTATTTTTGCGGTGTCCCATAGGGGAAATACAGCTCAGAAAACGTACACAATGACAAAAATCTTCCAATGTGGTCGGGATTTATTGACCAGTCCCATTTCCAAGGCTTTCTTTTTGAATGAGCTCAGTAGGTCACCCAGACCACCAGACCAGTCCGGGACCATGAAAAATACTTGCAGTACCTCTTCCTTAGCAACTGAAGGATCGATTGATTTCCTGCACACATAATGTTACTGTACAGCTTAGCTCTATTTATGTTTATGAGGGTAAACTACGAGGTTATACCAAACTCAATTTCTATGGCCTGGATTGGAGTAACATTTGAAAGACCTAATGTACAACTCCAAATATGTCATTCCAATACATTTGCCAATTTTTAAAATTGGAGTACGAACACTTCAAGGCAGAGGTTATACTAGATACTCATTTTTGTCAATGAAGAATAATAATGCTGGAAAAATTATATACCGCATCAGAGCGGACACATTTTGTTTTGATCAACATCAGTGTGGCAATCGCCCTGGAGTGGCGTTTTTAAAAAAACTGATTGCCTAGGGTTGGACTCAATCTCGTTACCGAGGTTCCTATACCTCTACTTTATACATTATACCGGGAAGGGTCGAAATGCTTGCTTCATATTTCTAGACTTTGCCTACACGCATATGTTTACATTTCTCCATACTGATGAACATTATTTTCTTTTGCATATTCGATTAGGGCCCTTGAACTCCTACAAATACCAGCATATGTAGTGTAAAATATGACTAAGTCATCTGCATAAATCAGATAGAAGATCTTAGCGGTTCACAGCTTCGGTGGAAAGTTGTGGACTTTCTGATGGCATTCACCAATGGCCGCCATAAACAAATAAAGCAGGAGGCCAGACACACCCTCCTTTAACTATCTTCATGGGAGCTGATATTTTGTTTATTTACAACATTTGTTAAACGCCCCAAACCCAGGGGTATCACAGCGTTTGTTACAGCATATTTTTCAGTTACAAATACAACATTCATGTGTCCATATACAGTTGGCATCAATCATATTTGTCAAAAAGCCATGTTTTGAACCTTTTTTTAATGTAGAGTAACATTATTCTTTTCGAATAGGTGCAGACAAGGTGTTTAAAAGAGTGGGAGCTGCAACTGCAAAGCTGTCGCCTCCAGCCCTTTTGCTCTTGTACCGTGGAATGTCCAGCGAAATGATGACACTAGATCTTAAAGTCTGTTCTGTTGTTTTTATGCAGGTGCATCCTTGTAAATGCACTTGGTGGCCATGGTGATGGTCTTTAAGAGAATTCACGCTTTTTTGGGCAGCCAATGAGCTCATCGTCTGGTCAAGGAAATGTGGTCGGTGTGTTTTAAACAGAGCGGCTCGTAGGGCTTTGTTCTACAGTAGTTGTAGTTTAGATAGGTTTGTAGCTGAGATACTGAGGAGAATTTGGAAAGGATCCAAGTTCGCGCTAAGGTCAGGCAGTTGTGTGGTGACAAGAAATGTCTGCTTGGTGAGATGAGTTTGGAAGTGTGTGCCATGCAGGAGGCTAAGGCATTAATAGTCCTGGCCACTGAGAGATCAGCTTCAAGGTAGACTCCCAGTGTTTTTACCTGTTTCAGTATGGGGATGGTTATGCCATCAAAGATTATGGAAGAGTATTTATCAAGAGATTTCAGACAGCCGGGGGAGCCCACAATGAGAAGCTCCGTTTTAGCATCATTGAGGCACAGGCTGTGTGTAGACATCCAATTTTGCATGGTGATATACACTTTGTTGATTGTTGTGGTGTCCTGCTTGTAATCACCAGTGAAACGGGCGAGAATGTGGGTGTCATCAGCAAAGTTTGTATATGCAAGGTCCAGGAAATCCAGGACAGGAAAGAGAGGTTTTGTCTAAGTGGCGTAGAGTGTCAGAGAGAGGCCGGATCCTTGCGGAACCCCAAGTAGTGAAGAGATGCGATCCGCTGCCTCTTCACCAATGAAGACTCTAGTGGTGCGTTAAGATAAGACAATTGGACCAAGAGTGTGGCTTCTGGGGAGAAATGAAAGTTTTGGCTAAGAAATTGGCAAAGTTTTTCATGGTTGATGAAATAAAAGGCGTCTCCTGAGTCATGGAGGAGGAGGATTCTTAGATTTCCATCATTATAGATGCTGTCCATCTGGATTTTAAGGTCCATTAAGGCCGTTTCCATACTATGCTTCAGGGGAAAGCCTGATTGCATAGCGCCAATGAGGTGGTTGCTCTGCAGGATTTGGGTGTAGGCTACACAGATGATCTTCAGTAGAAATGGAGCAGTGGTGATGTGACGGTGATACGGTGATTAGTGGGCATGGTGGGGTCGAGTGTGGCGTTTTTGAGTAGAGAGGGAATCCATGCTGCTTTGATGTTGATAGGAACCGAACTGGTGGAGAAAGAGGTGTTGATAAAGTCCCCATGCTATTTAGCCAAACTCGAGCCTCATTTTCTCATTTTGTTCATGCAAGAATTGGGAAGGATGGAGTTAATCTGTTGGCACTCTCAGTTTTTGTAATTTTTCCCATAATTTACCACGATTGATGGTATCAAAGGCGGATGCGAAGTCCAATATATATATATATATATATATATATATATATATATATATATATATATATACACACACACACACACCACATGTTTTTATTCGCTTGATTTACCAAAGAATTAATATTTTGTAGTTGCAGGATAGGCCTTTTCTCAATCCTGTCTGGAATGGGCTCAATATGCAACTATCAAGTTCACAATGTTCTGCAAAGATGCATTTGGAGAAAATGTTGCTGGGGCTGTCGAGTAAAGATAGAATTCTATAATTTGCTGAATCTTCTTTTTTTCTGTGTTTAAATATAGGAATAAGTTAAGAAGACATCCATGAATCGAGGATGACATCAAACTCTTATCTGTTTAAAGAGAGTAAGGAGTATATCTACCCAGAACTTCGTTTACTTCTAATTTTTGTCCCCAAACTATATCTTCTCGACAAATAGTGAGACATGATAGCATTGATCCATCTTGTATCATTGGGGTCGGTAAACTTTTTATATACCTTATCCAGCTGGTCTATATTGAAGAGAGGGTCCCGAAGATGCCCCTCGTCACCCCCAGGTTCACGTCAGGACGAAGAGCCAGAAACGATTACTGCCATTCATCTTATATCGGACAGATCCTCAGTGCATCAATGATTGACAAGTAGACAGAAAGGTATCCTCTCAGCCAGCCATACAGGTCAAACGCAATGCAAGCGTTTACGTGTGCAGGAGAAGAACCAGAGATCGTAGACATAGAAACCTATATGGACAGCCTTGACTAAGTACCAAGAAGCAATGGTGTTGACGGTATTAGTGGCACCACGACATAGCAGCGTTAGACATGAGGCACACTCGCAGTCCTGCACTGCATCACACAAACACACACTTGTATACATGACAAACATAAGTGCACAGTTCTATGGCTAGAGGACAGAGACCTATACACAATGTCCATGTTTTTTAATAATTTTTGCCATTAGCCAAATGCAGCAACGCAGAACCGCAAGGCACAAGCGATCCTGAGCAAGCTTGCTGATGCTTAAAGCAAATAGCTGTGTGGAAATACAGGAGTATAAATGGAGCCTGATCGAACCACGTATAACTAACCTACAGGGAACTTAGCATAACATGGACAATGTAGAAACCACTTCATAAGGTTTAAGAAAATTACAGCTGGCCTCAAGCCACAGAGCATGGGACGAGGAGAAGCTGATTCAGGCTGCACAGAGCAAGACATGCAAGACAATCACACAGCCAAGTTCAGAGATACGAGGACACATTCCAATCTCCAGACGACAAGGGGACCAGCTGCAGAAAAATTGAATAAATCCTCAAACGTGAGCTGAGGAGCTCAAATTTGTGGACTCTAAACACGTGGTACAGCCGAACGAGACAATGGAAAGTCATCCGTGGTGGGAAAGCAGAGCCGGTCCCAGCAAACCAGAAGCAAACTTCAACAAGTGTTGCAACTTGAGGAGCATAGTCTCATAGGCAAAATTGGTATACACAAGTTACAATACAGACACATATTCGTCCACATCACCTTGAAGAGGTGCACAGCGAGCTGAGAACTCGATGGAGTCCCAGGCCTGGGGGGGGGATCAGCGCCAACCAATCACAGCCTAGAAACCCAGGGGTCGAAGGCAAGGGGTACAAACCAATGGTAAGCCCATTACTCTGCAACCATGTAATAGATACTTTCTTGGGGACAGGACAGGTCAGCCACCTGACATGCAAAATCCCAGTTGACTAAAATCTATAGGAGACCGTATAGGTTATAGAATTCTCAATACCCAATCCCTCGTGCCGATCGTTTTTTTGGGGAAGGGCCCATGTGATGACACAATATCACAACAAAACTGGAGAGCATGCATTATAAGGTTGAGACGTACCACAGAATTCCTGTTTTCTTGTATTGATCCCTGTTGGTTTTATTTGTAATAAACCGCAGTTTGCACTTGCCGTTGGCCGAGTCCTGCGTTTGTTCTGGGGAGGATGTTGGGCCCTGGAAGTCACTAGACCCCCCCAGCCATACTCTGGCATACCTGGGAGTCCCCTCTCAACATTATGAATGTTAATGGCCTCTATTTTTATCAGACCAGCCTATTCTATTATGGCCATTCTTCACATTAATTTCCCCAAGCCTATCAAGGCCAATCATCAGACCATTTTCCAGGGCAACCACAATGTTTAGAATTGCGAGGTCACTAAAACTATTGAATGCCACGGACATCGATCTTACTCTGCAGTACAAAGCACAGCTCCCGAATGGATAGTCCAGAGCCGATTTTCTTGTACCCATTCTCCATGTATTATTTGCAGGACAATCCCCTGGGAATATCCCATTCATCATCTGTAATTCCAGATCACTAAAAAATTAAATCAAACCATGAACATGCCGGTCTTATAGTCAACTCTTGATTTTTCAATAGGGAGGGAAGAGAGATAGCACCTTTTTCATTTACTATGCATTCTATGCAAGGGGAGTTCAAAATCCACTCCGATAAGTACATCATACTCCTGGTGGTGTTTAGCGTATAAACAGAGTGATTCATGGATAGCTGATTGTATATTCTCAGCTTTTTGCCCCCAGGGAGGTCATAGATATTTGCCACAAATATGTTGCAGTTATCACTACAAAATACCTAAATCATCAGGATGTTCGGATTACTGGTCACAGGCACGATCTCTCTTGCCTCCCATATATTTGAACATAGGATTAAAAAGCCCTTGAAAGGGCAACCACTGGTACCTCTTCAATTCGAATGATTAAAACAAGTATAACCATCAAACAATACCTCCCCATCACCCAAGATTCCTGAATTAAAATACTATTGGAGGTCTATAAATTTAGGAATGATCCCTTTTTAGCAAACAAATGGGTGTGGCCTCTCGTATTCCAGGAGAAGCTAGCGGCATGGTTTTTAGGAGCGCTGAGAAGGTGTAGGTAGGGAAGACAATAACCACTCCCAATGGAACTTTGTCCTAGCTTCTTGTGCTGATAAAATGTCCCCGTGTGAAAAACCTGAGGGTGTTTCACAACCTA